>NC_133386.1:44512500-45137500 GCF_047511655.1 Castor canadensis
GGCTTCATGATTATTAGGCAGGTATTCTACTGCTTGAGCCAGTCCACCCGTCCTTTTTGCTCTAATTATTTTTGAGACAGGGTCTCAACATTATGTTCAGGAAGGACTATGATCTTCCTATTTGGGCTTCCTGGTGTAGCTGGGATGACAAGTGTGAAACACCATGCCCAGACATTGCTTGAGATGGGGTCTCACAAACCTTTTGTCCTGGCTGTCCTAGACCTGAAATTTTCCCAATCCCTGCTCCCCAAGTAACTAAGATTACAAGCCTGAACCACCATATCCAGCCTCAAACTGTTCTTAATTTACAAGACTCTGAGTCTCTCACCTCCTATCTGTTTCAGAACCTGACTCCTATCAAATATCCTCTCTTCAAATCTTCAATTTTGTCCTCTTTTCTGTCTCCTTTCCTTAGCAGCCAGCACATACAAACAGGCAAGAATATATGCAAGGCTCTCATCCAAAGAAAAACAAACATTCATTTGAATTTGTGCTTCTTCTATCTAGGGCAACATTTCTTCTTTTACAGTACAGCTTCTCAAAAGAATTGCATACCCAGTAGCACTGCTCCTTCACTCTCATTTGCTCAGTGCCTAGTCATTCATCTTGCTTCTGAACTTGGCTCAGTTGGAATTGCTCTCATTTTTCACCAAAGCTATTTTCAATCCATGTATTCTGTTCATTCTTTATCTCTCTGGACCTCTATGCTATGGTCACACCAGAGAGTAAGTCATATCTGAGCAGGGATTTTGTTTGTTTTGTTCTCTGCAGTGTCCACAGTATCTGAAATGGTGCCCAGCATGGAGCAGGTAGTCAATAGGTATTAGTTGAATAAATGAACTGAGGAGTTCTTTCCAAGACTCTCTAATGAGTCCACGCCTGGGCCTTGTGGACTTGGCACCCTCCTAGCTCTCCTCTCTGACCCTCCTCCTTGGCCTCTTTCATGGACACTTTTACTTTGGCCATTTTGTTTCTTCCTCGTTTGCATCTAAGGTGCCCTTTCTAAGTAATCTCATCAGCTTTATGTTTTAGCTCTCCTGTATGCTGAGGATTCCCAAATCGTGTCTTCAGCAACCACCTCTTCCCTGTATTTCAGCACAGATATCCAAATATCTACTCATCATCTTTTGTCTCTGGTAATGGTCTCAAAAATTCAATGTACCTGGGCCAGGTACACCTGTGTGGTAGGAGGTAGAAGGATTGACAGGTCCTGGGGAAAGTTGTTGAGGCCCTGAGTTCAATTCCTAGTACTGTAAACAGCAAACAAACAAACCCTCAATCTTGTCCCCAGCCAAGACAAGACAGAGAGGTCTTCCTGACCTCTCACTTGTAGCACCCTTATCCACCTGGTCACCAAAACTAGCATGGCAGTTTTGGATCTCTTACAAGAGCCCCTGCTGGGAGTTAAACGTGTCTTAAATCCAGTCAATTGGAATGGTGGGTCTGCATCTGAAACCTGGTCACATGAGGGATTGTAAATCCTTTGAGAAGAGTTCAGCCCAAGAAAGAATGGATGGGCAGATCAGGCTGGTTTGGAAATGCTGAGTCCAGGTTGCCTGATGGTCACCTTCTACTCTTATCCTCAGTCTTTCATTGATGCCACCTTGCCCTTTAAAAAGTTTAAAACCTTCTTCTCTTTGGATGACCTACCATAGTTTCTGTATTTTATGACTGAATCCTAACTAACACTTCCTTCCTGCAGGCACCATTATCCTCCCAACTTTTAATTCAGACCCTGAGCATTCCCTACCTACAGCTCATCTCCTATTTCTCTCCTTCCCATTCCACTTCCTCAAACCCATCAAAGTGATGTGCTTGGAATACAAATCTCATCTTTTAAAGTTTTTATTTGCATGAATTAATTGTACAAAAGGGTTTCATTGTGATATTTACAGCATGCATATAATGTACTTGGATCAAATTCACCCTGTCTATATTATACTTTCTTAACTATCCTCCCTCCTCTCAGCTACAAATCTCATCTTGCTACTGCTGTGCTGAAAACCTTTCCACATCCAGGAATGGGGGAAGGGAAGGAGAAAGGAGAATGGTAGAGAGGGTGAATTCAAGTATGATCAATTTAATACATTGTAAGAACGTTTGTAAATGCCACAATGTACTCCACCAAGCACAGCAATGAAAAAAAAAAATCCAAAAACTTTTCCACAATTCCATGAACTTAGGAAAAATTCTAGATCATGTCAGTGTAGCCATGGCTGTCAAGTATTTGAAGTATGGCCAGCCAAAATTGAGTTTAAAATACGCAGTGGATTTTGAACACTTAGTACAAAAAAGATCAGTATCATTATTTTAACATAGGTTACATGGTGAAAGGATATATGGGTTTAATAAAATATATTATTAAAATTAATGGTACCTGTTTCTTCTTACTGTTTTTTGTTTTATTTTCATTTCTTCTTCTTCTTTTTGGTGCTTTTTAATGTGGCTTTTAAAAGTTTGAAAACACATATCTGGCTCACATTCTGTTTCTTTTGGTTAGCGCTGTTCTACAATACTTAAAAGCCCCCCTGACTTCATTGTCTAGCCTTACTTACTATACTCTGTGGTTTGTTTTTAACTCTGTAAAATGCAGCCAAATATATAATATGTATGTATAGATATATATGTAGAAGTGTATACACACACACACACACACACACACACACACACACACACACACACACGCTATTCTCTCAAGTCCTGAACCCCTAGACCAATTAGTGTCACACTCCAACCACTAGGGGTCATGTTCTTCCCCATCAGGAAGTGGAAAGGAATGCTGAGAAAGGTCCAGGATAAAGAAGTGGGTTACCAGGTTATAGAGTGAACATGTTGAACAGCAAAAATCCTTGCTCCTCCTGAACAATCTTTCTGTCTTTCTGTATATTGCCTTTTGCTTTTGATTCTTCCTTTGGATTGTTTATGATACTTTTGAATCACCTACTCGCCCTGGGAGCTTGTGGAGTTTGAGAAACCAGATCCCCACTTCCTCAAGTGTGCAGAGTTACACACTAGAGTGCATGGTTGGGCTAGGCTGGGGTCACTAGCTTAGAACACTACAGCAGTAGCCTTTACTGATGACAGTGGCCTTGCCCAGAGGATCTCCTGTGACTGCAGCACTCAGCTGAGATCTTGCTGTGGAAATTGTGAAAGATGAATGATGTGACCCCAGGCTTTAGTATCTTGATCCTGATGATACAGAGGCACGGCTAATGCAGACCATGGTGTATCTTGGCTATGTGCCTTTTAAAATGTGTCCTCTGTTTTCCCCTCTTACTCTTCCCACCATCCTGCTAACTTCACTTGCTATCAAAAGCTGTGTTTCAGGTGTACTTCCAGGAATGGTTTCCTGGCCCCAGGAAAATTTTGCCTGTAGCTACAATGGTATATTTACCACATCCTGTTTTACTAATCTGTTGGTATGTCTCTCTCCGTCATTAGACTATAAGCATTTTTTTAAAGGAACTTAATTGGCTTTTATTTGTGATTTTAGAATTGTGTAACAATAAAATAGAATGAATGTTCTGATGAGTTGAGCAGAAAAGGTTGGTTTTATAGAAGAAAAGAGTGGAGGAAAGCAGAAATAAAGAACAGGAAGAAGACTGGTCATCTCAAAGCTACTTTTCTTATAGAGGTTAAAGCAGAGAGGGCTACCTTATCATGCTGGTTAAAATTGCCCTATTTATGGACTTGGCTATCATCTCTCTTTTTCTTCTGATTTCTTGCAAGGTTGGCTAAACAACTAGTTTTGACTTGGTGGCACAGGACTTCAGCATAAGTAACTCTATTAGATTGGTCTGCTAGGTTTAGTGCAGGAGCTCAGTTCAAACTGATGGAGTTATGGAGGCAAGGGAGTCTGAGGTTAAGGTTCCCACTGATTTGACTCCTGGTGAGTGCTCTCTTCCCGTTCTGAAATGGTAGAGAGAGAGAGAGACAGAACCTGTGAGCATCTTAACAGTAACAATCACATTTTGTTCATTTTTGATTTCAGTGTATGGCCATGGTAGATGATTAGTTACCATTAAGGGAATAAATGGATGGATGGAAGGATGGATGAATGGATGGATAGATAGATTGGTGGGTGGATAATAGATGCTTTTCTAAGGTTCCCTGATATAATAAGTTATACATATTTTGAGATCAATAATACTGTCTGGTTAACTGAAAGTTAGGTTCCAAGATACGCTCATTAGACTAATCTATAAAACCAAAATAAAAACCAGATTGTTGGTCTTGCTGCCAGTATTTTTTTTTAATGTCAGGAATATCCCCATATTTGGATGAAATTTGGGGCCAGCTTAGAGGTGGCCCCAGACAAACATGGAGGAGCCAGATTGGGAAAGTGAGTAGTTGCCAGGGCTCCAGCAGGACAAACAGCTCATCAGCCAAGACTCTGTTTCCTGCAGATGTCTATTAAAAATTTTCTTAATTAGCAATTAAACCCATTACTATTATCTCCCATGTAATAATAGTGTACCTGAAAGTATACTGAATCAAGAAGTAAGAAGAGTGTCTCATTGCCAAGGTCTGACATTATTTGCTAAGCTTTCTTGAGCAAGTCATTAACTTTCTCTGAGTTATTTATTTATCTGAAAACTAAGAGTAATAATATCACCTTGCCTGTTTCATTAGATTGTGGTGACAATCAAATGGGATGAGGTATGTCAAGGGCTTTGTAAACTGTAACTTTCTATACAAATGTGGAGTATTATAATTATAGCTCACATTGTTTCTTAGTTCCACATGTGTTTTAGAAGGATGTAGTGGAATGATATTATAACTTGATGGAAACATTTGCAAATTCACTTATGTCTTATCTTTCAGGCTGTCTGTTCAAGTCATTCTTTATTCCCTACTTAACCCTTAGAGCTATTTTTATTTGGCAAAGTTTCAAAATAGTTATAAATAAATCCCTCCCTACATAGAGCTAGCGTTTTTGTCATCTTGGAAGTCTCGATTGAATGTCTTGAAATATGTTTTTTATTCTATATTTATTTATTTAGTGAGACAGGGTCTTGATTTGTAGCCCTGGATGGCCTCTGACTCACAATGGCCTCCAACCATGCTGGTCTCCAACTCAAGAGCCTCTTGCTTCAGCCTCCAAAGTTGTTGGCATTGCAGGTATGAACCATTACACTTGCTTTCTTCATTTTTTTATATATACACTGTTGGTCCCTAGAGAAACTGAATATGCCATAGGAAATACTCAGCTGATGGAGACTTATGTGTACACATGCAGACATTGTTTGTGTGTGTGCAGATTGCTGGTCACCTCATTGGGAACTGCATTGGTTCATTTTTAGTTCAACATTGTCTATCTCCCATTGGCATTATATTGATTTAGAAAGACATCAATTAGATTATAACTTGTAATAGAGTGAATATTGTCCCCCAAATATATCAGGCTCTAATCCTTGGAACCTGTTAATGTTACCTTAAGTGGAAAAAGGATTAAGGATTTTGAGAGAGGGACATTATCCCAGGTTATCCAGGAAGGCCCTCAATGAAATCACAAGTGTCCTTATAGAAGACAGGTAGAGAGAGATTTGACACACAGAAGGGGATAAAGCAACGTGACCTCAGAGGCAAATAGTGGGATGACACAACCTCAAGTCAAGGAATGCTGACAGCTCCTAGAAGCTGGAAGAAGCAAAGAATAGATTCTTTCCTAAATCATCCAGAGGGAGGATGGCCCTAGATACCTTTATTTTAGCCTAGTGGAATAAGTTCCAGGTTTTTGGCCCATGGAACTATAAGAGAATAAATTACTACTATTTTAGTTTTAAGCAACAAAATTCATGGGAATTTGTTACAATAGCGCTAAGAAACTAACACTAACTTTTTTTTGGATTGAGGCAGTAGGCCACTTTGTTATAAAAATTAGCTACAGATTTCTGGCCTTTTCTTCACACATTTAACAAAATGTGTTATTGAGCCCTGTCAAGTACCTACAATGAGGGCCAGGTTTGTTGGCTAATGTCTGTAATCCCAGGTTCTTGGGAGGTGGAGATGGGAGGAATGAGGTTTAAGGTCAACCTGGGGAAAAGGTGAGTGAGACTCCCACCCCAGTCAATAAGCCAGGCATTGGTGGCGTGTGCCTGCATCCCAGCTGTAGGAGGAGGGTTACAGTCTGAAGCCAGCCACAGGCAAAATCAAGAGACCCTACTATAAAAATGACTAGAGCAGAAAAAGTCTAGGGGCTCAAGTACTACATCTCTTGTCCAGCAAGTATGAGGCCCTGAGCTCAAACCCAGTACCACCAGAAGAAAAAGTCCCTGGAATGATGGCAGGTACAATAAGAAACATAAAAGGAATAAGAGACACTACCTATCTGGAGGGGATTGCTATCTAGTTGAAGAATTAAAACAAATAAAAATCAAACATTTGTCACACAATTCAAGACAATAGCTAAATGAAGGGGCAGTTACTCAGGTGATGGGAACAAGTGAGCAAAAGCAGGGACAAGGTGGGTGATAGGGAGTCTGGAAAACCTTTGAGGGAAACAAAGGAACATCTTATGACAGGAGAAAGTGGGAGTAAATTTAGTGGTTCAAAAGGGTTCCTTTGCAAAGGAAAATCCAGCAGTGGGATATCAGTTTGACCACAAAATGGCAGTGAGGCACTGGCCTGAAAAGTGAAAGGTGGGATCCATGTCCCAGGAAGGTGATGAGTTGAACACTGCAGTTTGCTTATTAGTCTCCTTTCTTCTAATGGATAAGGTGTAACATTAGCTTCTACAATAACTTTTTTCTGAGCAATCTTTGCAACAGCTGTGATACTGCTTGAGATAGTTAGAAAAATTTTAGGAAGGTATGAATCCTTTCAACATTTCCAATTAGATGTCATCAATAGATCCCCAGATTTCACCAGTTTGTGACTTATAAACAAGAATATTCTCCCTTAGTACCCAAATAACAATGATACCCCATGTCACAGATGACAGGAAGCCCATTTTCCTGCTGGACTCACCCTTAACTGATTTTTGGGCATCCTGGAGGAAGGTGTGTTAAATGTGGAGCCCCAACTCTCTGGTGCTCCATGAATATGTCCTATGCTTGCTGCTCAGGCACAGACCCTGGTTACTCCCTTTAGTCTTCGTAGCACAGCTGGCCAGTCTGTGGAGGGGATAAACACACACCAACCATGGATGTTACTAGAGTCCTGGGGCCATAAAGCCTGGTTCTGGGTCCAAACACAATCTAGTATATAGAGATATGGAAAGATAAATTTATGATTTTGGCCAAAACCAGAGAGAAAGAAATTCTCTCAGTCTGTCTGCACCTTGACCATAGTAGTGTCACAACTAATAATAAAGATGAAATAAAAGCCAGGAAAGATGAATATAGAGATGGTCTTTCTTCTGGCCTCAGGGCTCCTGTGAGTGGCTGTCTTCACTCTCAGCATGGAATTTTCTGGAGCATTTGTAATTCCTAGGGCCCCTTTCACATTAGAGTAGCAGACACTGCTGCTAGAGGGTGCTCCTTAGGATTATGCACTGAGATCTAGTGTCAGAGCAAGGGGCTATTACAGGAAAGTTCCATCAGGCTTCCACATGGTGGGGCTGGATCATCCCACCAAAGAACATCTCTGGCATCTTCTTTCCTTGGAGTCTAGTCTCAGAAAGAAGTTCTTTCTGTGCTCCATCCTAGGGCAACTCACTCCCACACTGGTATGGGAATACCCATTTCTTCTACTGCTTGGTTAGGCTCCATAACCCAGAGAATGTATTCAAAGGATTGGTTATGTTTCACAGTTCTAAACCATCCTTGTGCACCACCTGTAAAATATGGAGACCTGGTCCAGGCCTGGCTCATTCTTCGTGGTCTTCATCAACTTTCAGTTTTAGGTGAAAGGTGATCAGTTTGCTGTGGCTCAGGCTGCAGAACTTCCTGTGAGGACATATTTGGAACCATGACCCATAAATAACTTCAAGAGACAACAGAAATCTTCAAGGATGTCCAATTTAACCCCCAAATTTACTAATGTCCTTCTTTAACATAGTAAAAATAATCTCACAAAATGTACACTTAGTTTTTATTGGGATGCAGAACATTTAACAATTCAAATTGCAATATACTTGACTCGATGATGCTTTATTTTACATTTTCCTCAAAACAATGTGTGTATTTTTGTTCTATATTTGTAATAAACAAAATGGTCTATTCTTCTATTAATTATTTCCAGTGAAAGAAAATGTGTTACAACACAGAAGGCTTTCATTAGTGTTCTTCCAGCTTTCAATAATAAATTAAATTCTGTTTCTGCCACACTCCATTACATATTTACTGTATGCCAAACATTATTTAACATGTATTTAGTCATTCATTCAGCAAATATATTTGTAAATGCCTACTGTGTGCCAAACACTGCTCTAGGCACTGGGGATATAGCAGTAAAGGAAGCAAAACCCCTTTTCTCAAGGTCTTTGCTGTCTGCTTTTTGGTGAGGAAGCCATGAATGAGCAAATAAAATTATACAATCTGATGACATTTGCTAAGAAGGAATTTAAAAATAGAGTAAAAGAATACAGAGTTATAGGAAGAAGCTATTTTCAGAAAGGTGGAAAGGGAAGATTTTCCTGATAAGAACATATTGGAGGAGTGTTATAAATTAAAGGAAAGACTCTGACAGAGACTACTAACTACATTCCCACACCCTTTATCCTCTTTCTGCTTCAGAGTTTTTACTAAGCCAATGGATGATAACTCCTGACTGCCTTTCCCAACCTGCCTGGAAGTTCCATGTGCCACACACTGCCTGAGCCAGTTGGATGTATGCACAAGTTATATGTGGGGCTTCTCCTTAAAGACACTGGCTTTTTCCTGCTCATGAGAATATTCACCACTGCAGCAGCCTGGGAAACCACATAGAGAGGATGGCAGAGCTGACCTGCTTTCTCTGCATTTTTACGTGACAGAGAAATAAAATTCTGTTCTTAAACCACAGAATTTTGTTATAGTAGCTGAGCTAATTCAGAGAACAAGCTGTGTAGATATCTAGGGAAACACCCTTCTAAGCAGAGGCAATTGCGCTTACAAAGGCTTGAAGTAGAAGCTTAAATGGAAAGTTCAAGAACAGCCAAGAACTGGGAGGCAGGAGTGGAGCATATGAAATCAGAAAAGCATTGGAGGACAGAGCATGACAAGCCTTGGCACCTCCTTCAGGGCTTGGGATTTTATTCTTAGGAGTGGTGAATGCAATGTTTGAGCAAAGAAGTGACAAAAGTGGTTTTCCCAGGGCAAGACTTTTTCATTATATTCTGGATGTGCTGACCCCTGTGACTTCCCCAAATGTGGGAAACTTGTCTGCATAATTTGTGGTAGTGGGGAACTGCATCTGTGCTCTCCCCTTAAAGAAAAAAAAGAAGTGACATTATGTGATATATTTGTTAAGAAAAGTATACTGGTTGTTGTGTTGAGAACAGAATCAAGAGACAAGAGTAGAGAAACAAAGAGACTAGTTTGAAGGTTATCAAAACAGCCCAGGTAAGATTTTTTTTCAGGCAAGATATTAACAGCTGCTTGGACTAGTGTAGGAATGGTTGAGGTAGGTGCTATAAAGTGTATTATTCCAAAGTATATTTTTAAAGTACAGATTCTCAGGTGTACTGATAGACAAATAAGAATTTAGAATAATGAGCATAAAAGGAGATGAGGTTCACATAGGAATTAGCAAATCACATGCAGAGCTATGGAAGTTGAATAAGAAAGGGATTCATATTCTCTTTGCTCCTAAGCTTCATATGACCACCTCTTTGAATGATTATAATTAATTTTATTTTCACCTCCACCAATCAGATTCTACAGAATGAACTCAGCCTTCTATCTCTCTTCTGTTTAATATTTGCCATGTCCTCCTGTCCTTATTCTGAGCATTACTTTGCCCATTGGTCCTTTTGGTGAGATGTTCAGTGTCAGCAGAAGATAGTGATCTCTGAGTGGCATGCATGCTTCAATTATCTTCTCCCTCAAAAGCACTCAGGGAAAGAGAAAATGAGAACAGGGATGTGGAATCAATGTCGAAGATATGCATTGTAATTGGAGAAAGGATGGTAGTGTTCAAGGTCAGAGGGGAAGAAAGGGGGGGAGAAATCCCAAGTCTGGGGCCATGAAAGTAAAAATAGAGCACAAGTTAGGAAGTATCCATGACTTCATGCTGGGGAAGAGCAAACAGAAAGATTGACCTCATTTCTCCCTTACTCTTCTTTTGGAGTCCTGTTAACTGTTAGGATAAAATAGTCTTGAGGAAGTATCCTCAATAGAATTGTCATATTTTTAAGATCCACTTATAAAATAGATTTGGGCACAGTTGTTCTTATAAGAAAACATGGAAGATGTTACCATAATCCCTGCCCAAGGTTATATAAATGACTTGACATAGAAACCCTTCTTCATTTCCAGGGGGGGGAAAATATCCATGGCATTTTCAAGCCATCTAGGGTAACCCAAAGCCAAACTTTAGGGATGGTTTTGAATTTTTATATGCTAAAAGGATATTTCCTAAATGGGCAGTAATTGCAACTGGAGCAGGGATGGCAGTGAAGTCACCACAAAGGTTGCAAAATATCTCACACTACACTAGGAATTGTAAAACGAGACAAAGAAGGAATTACGTTTTAAACCAGGTGAGCAACAGATTAAATGCATGTTCAAGCAAGTAGTGCCTTCTTACACACAATCTTAAATGATGAATTGTGACTAATGATCAAATTTAACATGAAAATTAAGGTAACTAGAACCTCAGAATTATTTTTATATAAAGATTTCTGTTTGAACAGAGGAAACATGGTCAAAATATACATATTTTATGGATTCAAAAATGATAAGACATATTCTGTTCAAGTTTTTATATAAGCATTTAAAAAATAAAAAATATTGAGACCAAAGTGGTTGTTTCAAAATCTAAGTACACCTGATAGTCACTTTATGTCATTGTTACTATCTGTATCATCATCATCTTCATCACTACCATTACTATCACTGTCACACACCATCAGTAAGCATTTATAAAGTGTCTACAGTGTTTAAGACACTGGACTGGAAAAAGAGAGGTCAAAGTACTACAAAACGTAGTTACTTCTTTCAAAGAATTTAGGATCCAGCTGGTTAGAGAAGACACTAACAAATAAATATAGGTACAAAGTATATGCAAGTCAGAAACAACTGGTTCATGCTACTGAAATAACTAACTCCCATGTTTCAGGGGATTATAACAACACTGGTTATTTCTCATTCCCAGGACACAGCCCTCACCAGTTGGCATAGAGGTACTACACATTGTAGACAGTCAGGGGCCCAGGATAATATAGGAGAATAATATATGGGCTCCCTATTGAAACTGCTTCTATAGTCATTGAGGCAGGAGAAAAGGTAGATGATGAATCACTTAGTGGTTCTTAAGAGTTTCCTCCTAGGAGTCACATTTGTCACTAGGGCTCATTATCTAAAACAGGTTCATGCTCACACCTAACTTCAAGAGGGTGAGAAAGTGTGATTCTACCATATCCTGGTAGGCTACAGAAATGCCTACCACAAAATGTACATGTTTAGAATCAAATAAATTATATAGACACTGAGTTCACAATGCTGCAAAAGTGTGGTGGAAGGAATGAGAAAAAGATTTGGGATATTCATTCATCCATTCACTTATTCATCCATTCATTTATCCAATGTATATCTATAGAGCACCTCCTAGTGCAATGGTCATACCGCCTAAGCAAAACTGACAAGAATCCCTGCCCTCCTAAAGTTTACTTTCTAATGGGGGAAGACTAGAGGCAGGGCTTATAAGATGAGAAGAATTTATACAGTTACAGAAGGAAGAGCATTCTACACATACGGGATGGAGTTTGCTTCATACAAAACTGGAAAAGCATCAAGAATTTTAAAAATGACAGTATCACTTCATGAATATAATTTTATATAACTTCTATGTAATTAAAGACCACTTTTTAAAACCACAATGAAATGGCTAAAAAATTGTTTGGATTACATGGAATTAACGTAGATCTTTTCAATAATTAAGATCAATTACACAGAATACTTTAATCACTACATTTTACTTGATCATATTATATGTGCAAATAAAATGATTTATTTTATTTATTCATTCAGTCTTCTATTTATTTAGTAGTATTCGTGCATGCTAGGCAAGTGTTCTACCACTGAGCTACATTTCATGTCTGGCAATTTTTTAAACATGAACTTTATTTCTTGAAATATTTCTGAGTAATGATTATTGTGAATAATTATGATCTAGTTCACATTTATATGGACTTTATTATTCCTTAAAGACTCTTGAAAACCTTAAGTTAGTTCTCTGCATCCCATGGAATAGGTTATCATATTTGAAATTAAATTTTCTGAGATTCTCAAGGAAGGCAAAATTAAACTTGTAACTACTTCCATATGAATAAAATGATCAGGGCTGGTGATATAACTAGAGTGCTTGCCTCACATGCCTGAGACCCTGGGTTTAATTTCCAGCACCAAAAAAAAGAATATTCATATTGAAAAAACTGGTTCTTTTTTTTAACCTGATAGCTGTTGATGAGGTCTTCACTGAACCTTAGACCTCAGTAGATGGAAAATGTGTTTTAAAAATGCCATCAGGCATTTTTAAATTACATCATTTAAATTGAACAGTATTTGTGGAGAGGTGATGACAAGATCTTTACTTATATTTTCAGAGCATAAAAAGTTATAGATGATTTATGAAAAAACAAAAAGATTCCATCTCATACCTATTAGGATAGTTACTAAAAAAAATGAACAAAAAAAATAAGTGTTTAAGAAAATATGAAGAAACTAGAACTCTGCATTACTGATAGGAATATAAAATGGTGCTGCTGCTAAGGAAATAGCATGTAAGTTCTTTAAATATATTAAAATAGACTTCTCATATGACCCAGTAGTCCCACTTTTGGCACTTCTGGGTATTTCCCCAAAAGGACTGAAAACAAGAATTCAAAAAGATATTCATATATCTGTGTCCATAGAAACATTATTTACAACATCTGAAAGATGGGAGCAACCCAAGTGTCGACTGGTAGAGGAATGGATACTCAAAATGTGGTATGTGCATAGGATGGAATGTTATTCAGCCTTAAAATGGAAGGAAAATATGACACATATTACAACATGGGTGAACCTTAGGAGATTAAGTGAAATAAACCAGCAGAAAAACAACAAAGGGAAAGCTTTGATTATTACTAAAGCTGCTGATGGATTCATTCAGGTTCATCACACCACGTTTTTTCTTTTTAGTATTATGTTTCTTAAATTTTTCTAGTAAACTTACATGCCTACTGAAAACCTCCCCAAAACCAGTCACAAAGGGAAAATTATTGCATTATTATACTATATGAAACACTTAAGGGTAATCAAATGTGTAAAGACAGAATGTAGAGTAGTGGATGTCAGCAGCTGGGTGGAGGGGGAAGGGAGTTTATCATTTAATTGTGAGTGTTTTGGTTTTACAAGATGAAAAGAATTCTGAAGATGGTCAGCAGTTGCACAACAATGTGTTCACTTAATGCCCTAGACTACACACTTAAAATTTGTCAAGATGGTAAAGTTCATGTAATGTGTATTTTATTACAATTAAAATACTTTAAAATATATATATATAAAAACAACAACAACAAAAATTTTAAACTCCCAGGCTTTGCAAAATCAGCAACCATGTGTTTTATCTTCAGTTCAAAGCATCTAATTTTATATTTTGCTCAGAGAGTAATTCCTTAATGTAATGCTTACACTTTTTCCACTGTCCAAACCTAGTGTCTCTGCTTGTTGCTACATTCCAAGAATTCCTGTCCTAATTACATTTCACTCTAATAAGATGTTCTGGCTCCTAAAATGTTGATCCATCAGTTGTTGACGTATCTTGGGATACAGCCAGGCATAACCCAGTTGACTACAATGAGACAGGCAGCCTTGGAGGGGCTGGTGAGAAATGGGCACTAGGGGAAGAGATTCCAAGAGAAAATGTGGTTAGCAGAATAGATAGCATGGCAGGTTACCCAGCAATGGGCATTGGGATCATTCATCACAACATTGTAGTGTGTCCCAACACAGAATTTTGGTGGTGACATTATGTGATTCAGCAAGAACTTAGGTAGGCAGAATATATTGTTGAAGATTGTTAGCAATTTGTGGCTAGGATAGTGTCCCAGAAGGGACATTGGCAAAAGCATGGCAGTGCCTGAGCCTCAGTGAGTAAGGAATTGTGCAGTTTGGAAAAGAAAAATTCGTAGCATTCAGAATCTTCATTACCAGATCTTTGCATAGAGGTTAGTCCAGCCTCAGTCTGACTTCTAGAATGTGAGGCTAATGTTACAGCTCTCCTGAATAAAATCAGGATTGGCTAGAGACTGAGTAGGACATGGGTTAGGGTCATGAGGCCCATGGGCTCACCAAGTGGTTAACCATGACTCCTGATAAAATAAGGTTGGCTCAATCCATTCTAGAGAAGTTGAGCTTTGGTGGTTGTTTGAATTGTAAGCAGCTTCTCATATATAGGGAGCTATTACCAAAGATTCCGGCATCCTAAAGATCACAAAACATGGCAGAATTTATAAGGCCAAGGGGTAAAAAATATTTTGTGATGGAAGCACTATGTACTCTAGGCTGGAAAGAAAAGTCCTAGCAAAACACCTGCTCCAATATTTCTCTGGTATAATCAACAAATGCTATGTGATCCTACCTGTGTCTGTGGCCCCACAGACAGAAGATCCTAAGAAGTTGTTGACCCTGGTGAGCAAACCCACAATCACAAAGGATGATAAGTTTTATGTGGTATCCATTTCAAGTCCAGAAAGGAAGATACATGAAATCTCAGGCTTCACAGCAGAAAGAGAACTTCTGCAAAGACATCCTCATGTTGGTTGGGTGACTGCTGTGAGTGCTGTAGCTAGAGCCTCTGAAATGGGCAGTGCTGGCATTTTCATGAGGAGGATGCCAAGTCCTTTTTAAGGGGAACTTAAAAAGCTATTTTTTCAAGACAGCATGTCCAAGCAATGGCAGTCTTGGCAGAATCTAACCATGAAGGGGACAGAGGAAAATTAGGAAGCCAATGGCCAGTCTCACAGGAACTCACAGCAGTACCTTTCCTAGTGTCTTATGCAGCCCCCCTCACAAACTCTGTTCTAGGGAATTTCTGCTCTGCAACTGCAGTTGTGGGGTCCACCAGCTTAGCCATTATAAACCTTAAGGTACAGTGACTACTGCCTTTATTCTTAAAAAAAAAAAAGGTAAAATTACAATATAAGGTTTGACAGAGATTTGTGATCTTTGCTGACAAGTAAGATGAAGAACCCACTCTCTAGGAATCCCTGCTTTCCCCAGCATCACTGTTACCCACCTGATTCTCCAGTGTTCAGACAGTAACCTGGTTCTGTCGTCGTGTAGGTCGTTGGACTGTAGAACTATTTAAGAGGCAACATTTCTTCCTATTCTTCCTTTCCCACATGGATGACAATACCATGGACAAGACTGGCAAGAAGAAATCTGTATGGGGCTCCTCAATAAAAATAGGACTATCATATGATCCAGCAATCCCACAGGTAGGTATATAACCAAAGGAAATGAAATCAGTGTGTTGAAGAAACACCTGCACTCCAAGTTTACTGTGGTGTTATTCACAATAGCCAAGAAATGGAAACAACCCATGTGTCCACCAGTGAGTGAATAGGTAATGTGGTATGTATACACGATGAAATACTATTCAACAATGGAATATTATTCAAACAGTATTGTCATTTGCAATAAACAAATCTGTTTTCCTTTCTGGATGCTCTAAGAGAGAATCTGTTTTCTTGCTTTTACAGCTTCTAGAGCCATCAGAACCATCTTCAAAGTCAACAGGGACTGGTGGAGTTGTATTGAGCATCACTCTGACTCTGACTCTATCTCCCTATTTTACTTATAAGGACCCTTGTGATTACATTGGCTCTAACCAGACAACCCAGGATAGTCTGAATAATAAATGATAGCTGCACATATGAATAAATGAATGAAGAAAAAAATAAATAAAATAAACTCAAAAAAAAAAGGTAGCTGATTAGCAAATCTAATTCCATTTGCAAATTTAATTTCCCCTTGCCATGAACATCTAAAGCATATTCACAAATTTGAGGGGCTAGGCCATCTCGGGGGACATTATTCTACCGACCACATAATCCTTTCTTGGAACTTTTTGTTGTGGTTGATGTTTTGGTAAGGGACTGTTGGGAGAGAAAACAAAGGAAGGCAAACAAACACAAACAACTCTGGGGAATGATAATGAGAGGAACCAGGGGAGCTCAAAACTTCAAGCAACCACCATTTTCTGAGCTCTGAGATGGCTCCACAGCACATTTTACAGCCGTGTTTTCCTTCTGTTCTTATTTAGTTTACCCCAGGAGTGTTCAAATGTCTTCTGTTTGGTAGGAAATGGATTCTCGTTATATACAGATAATGTGTATTTCAGAAAGTGAAGGAAAAGGCCTCTTCTACAAGGCTGGCTCACCTAAATCAAGGGTTTCAAATTAATCAGTCTAGTGGGTAAGGAACAGCTTGAGAGAGACATAGACAAAGGATGGGGAAAAAGAAAGGAAAGAACGAAGAATGACAAAGAAAAAGACATGAAATACTATGGGATAGAGAATATCAAGTGTATCATGTTCTATGGCATAGAGAATATCAAGTTACATCACGTTCGGGGGATAAATATTGTTGCAGTTCTGTCTCACATGTGTGTACTGGCTGATGGTGTGAGCTGTGTCTCCACAGTGAAACAGTCTGGACTGGAAGCTCCCATCTGCAGTTAAAGACATTTGCCTGGAGAGGTTTCCCCTGCAGAGGAGCTGCCCTCATCAGTCTTAAGAAAAGTGAATGTGCTTATGTATGCAGAAGCTTTCAAAAGGACTCTAGAGGACCAAAAAGGAAGAAAGAGTGGGAACACAGAGACAGACGATCAGAAGAGGAAGAAATGAGAGTGAAAGGGAGAAAAAGAAAGTGAAATGAAATGAAGAATATCCTCTTTGACCAGAACAAAAAGAGTAGGTTCAGACAAGAAATCAGCCAGGAAAGTAACCAGGACTCAACTGAATGAATAAATCTGCCTCCTTCACTGGTGGTCTATCTACCTTTTTTATCCCATGCTTTTGAACATTTTAATTTGTTTAGGGGGACAGTTTTTTTCTTTTCTTTTCATCCTTCTTTTTTTTGTTTTTTCCTTTTTCTTTTATTATTCATATGTGCATACAAGGCTTGGTTCATTTCTCCCCCCTGCCCCCACCCCCTCCCTTACCACCCACTCCGCCTAGGGGGACAGTTCTTAAGAGAACATGATCAAAAAACACACTTCAGGAATTCTGACCTGAAGTCTACTTGTAAAGTTTTTAGGATCTTCAGCAGCTGGCCTGGCCCTGCCGGGAAGATGACTGGGCCCCTGCTACTGTCCAACTGGAGACCCTCTAAGCACTGCTTTTTTTTTTTTTTAATTAATTAATTATTTATTTGTGTGGTACTGGAGCTTAAACTCAGGGCCTACACCTTGAGCCACTCCAAGAGCCCTTTTTTGTGATGGTTTTTTTTTGAGATATGGTCTCAAGAACCATTTGCTTGGGCTGGCTTCCAACCACGATCCTCCCGATCTCTGCTTCCTGAGCAGCTAGGATTACAGGTGTGAGCCACTGGTGCCTGGCATGACTTTTTTTCTTTTTTAATGAGCAGATTCATTTTAAGTTTTGTGAACATTTTAAATGGATTAACTGAGACAGGCATGGTAGTTCACAGCTGTAACCCCAGCTGCTCAGTAAGCAGAGATCGGGAGGACCACGATTAAAGGCAAAAAGGCCATGAGACCTCCGTCTCAGTCAACAAAAAGCTGGGTATGGTAGTGTGTGCCTGTCATCCCAGCTAAGCAGGAATTATAAATAGGGGGATCAAAGTCAAGTAGAAATCTGACTCATTTTGACAAATAACTAAAGCAAAAAGTGGGATAGGGGTGTGGCTCAAGTAGTAGAGCACCTGCCTAGCAAATGCAAGGCCTTGAGTTCTAACACAGTACAACCAAAAAACTTTTCTACTGTGGAAACCTCTGGGCCTGCGTTTTATTTGTTTTTTGATGAGGTAGTGGTTTTCCTTAAAAATTGTTTAATATTTAATTTATTCAAGTTTTCTACCTCTTCTTGGGCCAATTTTTATAATTTATATTTTCCTAAACATCACCCATTTTTGCTATATTATCAAGCATCATAGATATGATTGCTAGTATATATATATAATTTTTGTGTGTGTGAGGCTTGAACTCAGGACCTACACCTTGAGCTACTCCACCAGCTTTTTTTTTGTTGTTTTTTTTTTAATTTTTATTTTTTTATTATTCATATGTGCATACAATGCTTGGGTCATTTCTCCCCCCTGCCCCCACCCTCTCCCTTACCACCCACTCCGCCCCCTCCCTCTACCTCCCACCCCCTCGATACCCGGGAGAAACTATTTTGACCTTATCTCTAATTTTGTTGAAGAGAGAGTATAAGCAATAATAGGAAAGAACAGTGTTTTTGCTGGTTGAGATAAGGATAGCTATACAGGGAGTTGACTGACATTGATTTCCTGTGCGTGTGTGTTACCTTCTAGGTTAATTCTTTTTGATCTAAACTTTTCTCTAGTTCCTGGTCCCCTTTTCCTATTGGCCTCAGTTGCTTTTAAGGTATCTGCTTTAGTTTCTCTGCATTGAGGGCAACAGATGCTAGCTAATTTTTTAGGTGTCTTACCTATCCTCATATCTCCCTTGTATGCTCTCGCTTTTATCTTGTGATCAAAGTCCAATCCCCTTGTTGTGTTTGCTCTTGATCTAATGTCCGCATATGAGGGAGAACATACAATTTTTGGTCTTTTGGGTCTTGCTAACCTCACTCAGAATGATGTTCTCCAATTCCATCCATTTACCAGCGAATGATAACATTTTGTTCTTCTTCATGGCTGCATAAAATTCCATTGTGTATAGATACCACATTTTCTTGATCCATTCGTCAGTTGTGGGGCATCTCGGCTGTTTCCATAACTTGGCTATTATGAATAGTGCTGCAATAAACATGGGTGTGCAGATGCCTCTGGAGTAACCTGTAAGCACTGCTTTTTCAATCTACTGAACAAAGTATCGGTCCTGAGACAGATTCTTATCTGGCACATTATGATACAGAAGGGAAAGCCACCTGCTTCATTATCTCAGGGGAGCTGTTGGTTTTATTTCTGATTGAAAAATCCTGCACACTGTGTAGAAGGCTGAGATGTCAAGGTGACTCAGGAAGTGGTACCTGCTAGAGAGAATGAATCCATGCCCTGAAAACCGATTCTCTGGAATGTATCTAATCCAAGGAGCAGAAAACAGCTCAGGTAACAATTCCTTTTGTCTTGCTGACTTTTGAAATGCTACTCATTTCTGATTCATGTTACATAACTCAGTGTGTGTGTGAGGATGAACTTGAGCTATGCCTTTAAGCAAACACTGCTAATAAGTCTTGAATTACATTAACAATGCCACTCTTTCCTGAATGTTAACTCATCACAGTTGATTATGGGGAGCATAAGTTCATACTGAAAGTGAACACATTTGTCTATATTTCTAGCTATAATTTGGTTCAATACCAATACAGGTTATCAATAAACTCTGAATTAAATTCCAGGTAGATGATTGCCCTTTAGCAATAGTGCAAAGAATTCAAATTGGCTTTGCAGATTTACTAGGAGGCGCAGTTAAATAGGCTACTAAGAGAAGTTGGGGATCTTAAAATAAGACAATGACTTTTCCCTAGAAGCAGATTCCTGTATCCCAACAGAAGAAGATAGTTTGGTTTCACTGTCAAGACAAATCACAGACACTGTGTTCAAAGCCTTATACCCAGGTGGCATTTTGAATCCTTAGTGTCTTACTCATTGATGCCATTTATGTTAGGAGAGTTAGAAATTCCATTTCAGGTTAAATTAGTCAGTTATAAGCTTGTTATTACTTTCACAGTGACTTCTTACCTACTGTGTTGAGTACACCCTACACAGTAAGGCAATCATTATTACTATTACTATCATTATTGCTATTACGATTTGGAAATGAAATGTCCCCTCCCCCCGCAAAAGGCTCATGTGTTGGGGGCTTGATTCCCAGCAGGTGGCACTATTTTAAGAGATTCTGGAGATTTTAGAATGTGGGACCTAGCTGAAGGAAGCAGGTGATTAGGGGCAGTTGTCTTGGACCCTTTCCTATCTCTTTCTCCTTGCTTCCTGTCCAACATAAGGTGAACATCCTGTACCACATGCTCTTGCCTCCATTATGTTCTGCCCAAGTGCATGGGGCCAAGCGTCCATGGGCTAAACCCTCTAAAATCATGAGCCAAAGTAAATCCTTCCTTCTTTAAGTTGCCTGTGTCAGGCATTTCAGTCACAGTGATGAGAAAGGTATCTCATACAGTTGCCTACCAAGTGAAACACTCACTATGTAGACACTGATGGCTAATCTTCACTGTCAACCTGATAGGATTTATAAACACCTCAAAGACTAGTAAAGCATATTTCTGGGTATGTCTGTGAGGGTTTTCAGAGACTATTAAATGAAGGGGGAAGACCTGTCCTGAATGTGGGCAACACCATCTAATAGGCTAGAGACCCAGGTGTAATAAAAGTGGAGGAAAGAGGAAGGCTGCTAGTACAGGTCTTTCTCTCTGCTTCCTCAGAGGCATGAGATGAGCATCTTTGCTCCATCACATGGCCTTCCACCATGATACACTGCTTCACCACAGGTCCAGAAACAGTCAAGTGTCTGTGGACTGAAATCTCTGAAACAGTGAGCCCCCTTCCCCAAAACTCCTTCCTCCCTTAAATCATCTTTGTCAGGTATTTTGTCACAGTATCTATACATTGCCTGATTTTCTTCCCATAACACCATTTTTTATTTTATACTATTCATAGATGTTTAAAAAGTCTTGGAAAGGACATACAGCAGGAATCAGACCCTGCTCTGTCTGACTCTAAAGCTTGTGCTTTTATGTACTACAAGGTGCGGTTAATGCTTTTAAAAGATTACTGGTGTCTGACTAGTACTCCGGTGCTTTTGATTTCATTGGGTTTAGGATATGACCTGGGCATTTAGATTTTTAAAACATCCCAGACGATTTTTATGTGTAGTACATGTAAGAACCACTGGCCTAAAATAACCTCATTTTTCAGCCACCACCTACTTATTTGACATCATCATGTACTCCCCATCCCCCAATTTTTTGGCACTTAAAAACTAAACTGTTCTTACAAAGGAAGTTTCCATCAGCAGTTTTTTTTTCTGTTTGGAATGCTCATCCTGTAGAGCTGGCTCTTTCTCATCATTTAGTCTTCAGATCCAAGAAAAGCTTCAGGCAAAGCTGTTTTTAAGCCTCCTTTCCCCAGCTGAAACTTTCTTCACCTCAGCACTGTCACATTATTCTGTTTTACTTCTATTATTGTGGGGTGTGGGGGAGGGGCATAATACTATCATATTCATTGATTAGTTTTTCTCTCCCCAATAGAACGTAAAAGTCATGAGGGCAGAGAATGGAATGTCCGGTCACTATCATATTCCCAAGGAGAAAAATGGAGGAGATGAACCATTGGTTATAATGCATATAAACATGGAAATGTCACAAGGAAAATCCCTAAATAACTACCTTAAACAAACAAAACTGTCATTTTTTTTTTCTTTTACAAAATTGGAGAATAGGAGGGTGGAAAAGGCCCTGTCCGGGGGCGTTGGTACCAGTGGGAGGGGAGAGAATGTGGGGAAAGGGTGTAGGAGGGTGAATATAGCGCAAATACTATGTATACATGAATGTAAATGGAAAAATGCAACCTGTTGAAACTATTCCAGGAACGGTGAAGGGGAGGGGGGTAAAGGAGAATGATGGAAGGGGTGAATTCAAATATCATATATTTAATATATTGTAAGAACTTCTGTAAATGCCACAATGTATCCCCAGAACAATTAAAAAAAGAAAAAAAGAAAAGAAATAAACAAACAAACAAACAGAAAAGTACATCAAACTGCACTCAAGTGTCTGAGGCAGGAGGATTAGAGTTTGAGGCCAGCCTCGGCTACATAGTGAGGCTCTGTCTCAAAAACCAAGACAAAACAAAAAATAAACAACCAAACCTAACCTAAACAATAACACCACAACACAAAACAACAACCAAAAACCCATCTCAGGCCATATGTAGTGCCTTTCTCTGTACTCTTATTGGGCACTTCACCTTCCTGTTGGTGTTTTAAAAGATTTTGAGGTCTCTTTTAGACTTGCTTTCATTTTCAAAGACACTTTGAAGGTTCACAAAGAATGACAAATGTTCCATTAATCCCTGAAAATTTAAATGGGATGAGAAAGACCTTCATGATTATCAACTGCTTAATGTGTATGCTGGGTTGTCACTAGGAATATGTGAATTCTGCTACAAAACAACAAAAAACTGAAAATGGCAATGCAGTCTTTTGAAAATTCTCAGAAATGTTTGAAAGTTTTTTGAGGACATGCTGTGGCTATGATAGTGTGGGACGGGGAACCTAATGATATTTAAAGTCAATCCTAGTAAATAGAATGAAAAATCAATTCAGTTATAAAATACTCAGTGTGAATGATAAGCTAATGATGCTGATTTTCTGAGGTGACATTGTGACACATACACTGACATATACCACAATCATATCACAATCAGCTATGGTCCCATCTCTGACATTCAACTGGGAGTCCATACAATGACCTAGTAACATCTCATCTTCTTTGATGATCCATGTCCAAAAAAAGGACCAAAATGATGACATAAAGGAAATTCATTAATTTAAATGCTGGTGAACTTTAGAGTAAGACAGATGGTGGAGCTGGCAATGCTGCATGAACTGCTTCCCCATTAACAAGATTGTCAAAAATGTGCTCTTCTGAAATTTTCTCTGTCAAGGAAGGGGAGGGAGGAAAGAACCTTTTACTGGTGCCTGTAACATATGCTTTATGCCTTCCTTGCAGAATATGGAGGTCAGGGATAAGCATGACCTTCATCAGTGTATTTTGTGCCTATTATATGTGGGAAAAACTTAGCTTCATGATGAAAAAGAGCACAATATTTTTTTTGCTACAAATTCTGAATCTATTATACCTGAACTTTGGATTCTGTCTGGTGGAGTTTGGGTCATATGTTGGTTGATTGCTACCTACAGTTAAATATAGCCAAGATCAGGTTTATTTTCAGTCTTTGTCCTGCTTATAAAGGGTTTCTGTTGTCAATGGCTCCATATCCTGCCAGTCAATGTTTCCAACCTTGTCAACCCTTTCCCTTCTATTGTTTCATCCAAAAACCATGAATTCCATGATTCATTGTTCTACAGGGCTTCTCAAAGACTTGTACTGTCTCGGTTTCCCCTGTCTCCATTCCTTGCTTAGGATTTGACCTAAACATCATATCTAAACATGGAAATAGCTTTGTTGGTCTCCTGCCTCTAGCTGCTTCCTTATTCAAACTGCCCTGGTCAGCGGCATGCATTCTTTTCATCACTTGTCTGGAGAATTTAAGTCAGGGTAATTCAGCAAATATTCTCTCAATTTTATTATTCATCTCATTGTCTTGAATGCCTACGGAAGCCATCAAACCCTATCTGTTCCTCTCTTTGGCAGCCTTCCACCTCTGATGAATCCACAGACTCTTCTGCCTGCCATTTTCCACCTAGTGATACCACTTCATTCCTTTCCACTTCTACACAAGATTGTTCTTTGTCATGAAGTTTTCAAAGAATTTATGTGGCTTCCAGGTTTAGTTCTTCAACATATTTTGATCCCTTAGCACCAAGTTATATAATATAACCAATCATAAAAAATAAAAATTCACATGCAATTTTGTTTGATTCTCTATCTTCTCTATAAATTGTTCCAACTTCTTTTGTGCAAGGGTGAAGTCTCCATTTTGACACCATACCTCAGGCCTTTACTAGTTCCTACTTTCAGGGCAGGTCCCATCAGTGCCATGGTCCATCCAGGGCCATCTTTAGAAAGCTACACCTCTTTTTTCCAAACACTGACATGAGAAGGTCCTTTCTTGAGCTGGATTCTTGCTGCATCTCATTCACCCACTCAACAACTTGATTTCATTGGTAGAGAGTCTTCTCTGTAAGGAAACCATGGATTCTAAAAGCCAAGTTTAAAAATAATTCTTTCCTTTTGCTATATCCTATTTACATGTTGTGTGGCAAAACAGATGACAGGTCGTTAAGCAATCAATGTGCAGTTAAGATGCCTATTAAGATATTCAACTTGGTTATGTTTATTTTTTAAGTAATTATTATTAGGCAGAATTCAGGTATATGAACTTATCCTCACAGTAACTCTTTGAGATATATCTTATCCTTTTTTTTAATAGACAATGAAGCCAAAGTTCAGCACTGCTAAGCTATGAATTCAAAGTCACCGAGCTACAAATGGTAGAGCAGGATTGGTGCTTGGGTATCTCTCCATCTAAGCCCTGAGCTCCTTCTTATTCAGAACTGTTTCATGCCACCATTCTCTGGTTAGGGCTGAGCCTCCAAATAAGAGGCAAAGAACCATAAAGCATGTCTGACAATGTTAGGTCAACAGACCTATAGGAAATATGCCATGTTGATCAGATATTAACTTCCCCAATGCATTTGCAACCATTTCTGGGTGTTTAATTCAGTCCACTGTTTTGTCTGTTTATTTATGAGTTAGTACCTCACTCTTGTTATTTTAGTTATTGGAAGCTTCAGAATCTTGTAAGACTAATTCCTTCCTTGTTATATTTCTCCTGTCAGATTTGTCTTCATGCTTTCAAATCAACTTATCTAATTCAAAACATTGTGCTGAAGTTTATTGTCTTATATCAGATTTATAGATTAAACCAAGGAGGTTGGCATATTTTGTATCTTTTGGGTTATTTTTTAAATCTATGCTAGTATTCTTTCATTTCCCAATGGTAGTATCTTTTATGTCTTTACTAGATCATAAAGCCAAATCTCTTTTAAGTCACTTTTCAAATAATCTCCCTTACACTTCATTCTTTCTATATTTCAGTGTTCTCTCTCTCTCTCTTCCTTTCTCTCCTCTTTTTCACACAGCATATGGAACAGACATAACAACTTCTTCATTTGCAAGGTCATTGAGGGCAGTTGAAAGAAATCGAACAGAAAGGTCCAGCCCCTTTAGTGACAGGTAGACAACCAGGTGCTATTTTTCCCTAGAAAAGCACTACAATATGAAGTCCTCCCACAGCCACAGGCTTCATGGTGGAGGGATTTTTGTTCATTGAGGTTTTCCAAGTGCCTAGGATAGTACTTGAAAACAGCAGCACTCAATACTATTTGTACAATGAATGAATGAAAAAATCCAGAGCATACCTGACCAAATCCTGCTGACAACCAGCTATACTTACTAGTGCACCCCCACAGCCACCCCAGCACCCACTGAAACAAGGCCCATGATTTTCATTATCTGGCAGCTAAAACTAAGTCTGGGTATTTTGTCACAGAAAGTCTGTTGAGAAGAACAGCAGTGTAAGGAGTGCAATTATCTTTCCATGTATGTTACGCTGGCCTATTTCTCCATTAGAGTATTAATAACAAATACCCATGGCTTTACTGAAAGTAAATTACCTTATTCCTTTCTGCCTCTTAGTAGCCAAAGCCTTCAAATTCACACTTACACAACCATGGCTTTAAAACTGCATGCTGGCAGAAGGGTGCTCTTTGGGCTGCCATGGGCCTAAGGAGAAAAGCCAGTCAGTGTGTGGGTGAAGTGGCCGCTGAACAACTCTCATGCCTCTGAACCAGGTTATGCAGCAGCAATGCTTTGGTTTCTTAAGGGCTGCAGTGTTTCCTGGCAGTGTAGATGCAAAGTGTGCACAGGAAACACACCCGCACTGTGGTTTGACACGCGCTCAGGTTGCCTCTTATGAATATGCATGGAGGAGCTGATGGTCTTGCTATGGGAGCCAAACTTCACCCCCACGTCCATTTGCTACCTATCACTTGAAGATGTTCCTTCAGGAAGTTTGAAAAGTGAGTTGTTTCTCCAATTCTGGAGCTTTTTCATTTCTTTCTTCCTTAAGTTGATGACAAATTGCACCCTGATTTATTTTCATTCACTGTGCGTCATTTGCTAGTCTTATTTTATAAATAATATAATAATATAGGAAAGTACAGGAAAACACCCTCTTGGGACAGAGGAAAAGTATACGGGTCTGGATTTGTAGGATGGTGTCATTGCTGGAGTCCCGATAAGCAACATCGTCACAAGGAAATGAACAGATGGCAAATGGCCCTTGCAAAGCTGCCGTAAGAGTGGGTTTTCTTTGTTTCAAGAGTGCCTGCTATTCTGCCCTTACTATGAACTCTGTGTACTCCTAATAATGCAGAAAACAAGGCTGGAAACTCTTTCCTATTATTCATAAAACAGAGCCAGGTCCCCGGCTTGAAAAGGTGCTTAGACAGCTGGGAGCTCACACACATGTTCTTCTGATCATTGTTACATGTGGTCTTTGTGAGAGGAAGTAGGGGAGGGGAGAGGAGCCCTGGCTCTTGTGTAAGCCAAGAGGCAGCAAGCCCTCCAGGAACCCACGTGGTGAACAGCCTGCACTGGGAAATGCCAGCATGTGTCACTGCCCAATTTGGCAGAAAGCATCTACTCCTGTTTGACATACTTTATACAACAGACAGGGAGTAGAGGGGTGTTTTCTTTTCAAGCAAAAATGAGGGAGGGAATGGGCAAATGTAGGTTGCTATGCAGTTGTTTTGCTGTTGATATGGGAGCAATGCCAGGCAGCAACTGGACTCTGGGAACACTTTCATTATTCCATGGAGGTCTCAGCCTTTCCATGAGAGAACTTGCACTAATGTGTTTTCCTTAAAAGACAATAGTTGGGGAGAAAGTGGATCTTCTTCTAGATGGGCTGCTCTTGTTTCTCCATGGGCTGGAAATCCTTTCCTGAGATGTTACTTACAGAATTGGGCTTGTCAAAAGTCACCAGTTTAGAATGAGCTGTATGTTTTGTTTGTTTTTAATGTTTGCCGTTCTTTTCTAAAATTGCTCAGCACTATTTTTTGGCACTTAAAATTTGTGATTTAAGGGGCCAGGTACAGTGGCTTACACCTGTAATCTCAAGTACTTGAGAGGTAGAGATCAGGAAGATTGCAGTTCAAAGTTAGATCTAGCAAAAAATTAGCAAGGCCCTATCTCAACCAAAAAGCTGGGCATAATAGTGTGTGCTTCTGATCCCAGCTACACAGGAAGCTAAAGGGAGGAGGATCTTGATCTGAAGGCTTGGAGAAAAAGGGAGACCTTATCTAAAAATAACCTAAAGCACAAAGGGCTAGGGACATGGCTTAAGTGGTAGAGTGACTGTCTATCAAGTGTGAGGCCCCAAATTCAAACCCCCGTACCACCAAAAAAAAAGAAAAAGTTTATGGTTTAAGAGGTGATGATTTGGCCTTGTCATTATATAGTGAGCAATGGGATCAAAATGGGGTCAAGGACTTAGAGTGTCTATTTAACGGGACTCTTTCCTTTTATTGAAAAATGATGAGGGGAAGGAGGAAGAGGGGGGAAGGTGAGGAGGGATGGAAGAAGGAAGGAGGGAAGGGCAAGAAAGGAAGAATTGGAAGGAAAAGTTTATTCATGAAAGTCTTGAACAGGTGAGATTATTGACCAAATTCAAGTTTATCTGAGCTAAACCGTTCTATGAGCTCTTCTTCTCATGCCTAACTTTATTGATTCAACAAGCACCTTTCAAGAGACTATTCCTGAACCAGGCACATGAGCAAAGCAGCATTTTGGCTGTGATTTAGTAATAGACTGACTCTGTTGGTGAGAAGTAAATCCTTTTCTCATTTTGCATCTCATACTCTGTCACTACTGCCATTTAGAAAATCAGAGTACCTGGGACTTTTATTAGCATGAGTTTGTTTCATGACAAATTTATGGGTTATGTTCTCTCTATAGACAGGTATCTTTACTCAGTTCAGCTTTCCTGGACCATACACAACTTACTTCAAGAAACTGGAAGGATGCTTTATGTCATAGTCATGTACATTTACCCCATATGAAGTCACAGTGGCCTCCCAACCATAGCACTTCCTCAGGGACTCCAATTGCTTGTGCCCGTGCTTCCTTTATCTCTGAAGTGATGACACATAGTCAGAGCTTAGTAAATAGCTGTAGGAAGAAATCAATGTTGCCAAAAATATCTGTGTTTATGTATTCTGAATTTTTGGACCTCCATTTTTCTGGAATTGGACTGTAAGAGTTAGTAGGTTTATTGGTTGAAGTCTCTGTATATTTTCAATGTTCTTAGATATGTCTAGGTTGCTTTCCAAAAATGGCTAACACAATCTTTCTCCCATATTCTTACCAGTAATGGGTTTTGTTGATCTTTTAAGTTTTTGTCAGTTTAACAGCTATAAAGTGATATCCCATTGTTTAATTAAACATTGTTTACTTTTTTCCTGGCCATGAAGAAATTTGAGTATCTTTATATGTGTCTGTTGGCTTAGATTTTTCTGTTCTGTGAATTAATTTTTTATAAATTTAGCTCATTTTAACACATTAAAGTTTGTGTATATAGCTATAGATATAGATATATTACACTGAAAACAAATATATTGTAGACATATACATAAAACTAAAATGTATGAAGCTCTTTTTACCTAGTATATAAAGTATAAAGCTGTTTACCTAAAAATTCCAATTTCAGTCATGTATCCTACAGAAGTACTTAGACATATATAAATGAAAATAAATGTACAAGCATCCTGTTAAAGCATTGTTTATAATAACAAAAAGTTTGGAGCTTATTAAAGGGAAAGTAGTTTAAGTAAATTATGGTGATTCCTTATTATAGACTAAAATAAGAACAAGGTAAGTAAGTCTATATGTACTGTGTAAAAAATTTCACCATATTGTTAAAGTGAAAAAAGCAAGTTATAATGCAAAAATCCTACCCAAAATTCTGTATATATGCATGGTTTTTATGAAAGAAACTTGACTTTGTTCGTCTTTAACCTTAAAAGCTATTCTTTGACTCATTGCAACAAGCAGACAGTGAAAACTACAAACAAATTTAATAGAGTCCTTGCCTATCCTTGTAGATTCTATTGTTCTTCTTAACTTTCAACACAATTGTGACAAAAGAGCAAACAAAATTTGATTTACTTGATGAGATAGCAAGTAGGCTCTTTGCTTTATTGCTGAACTAGTAACATTCCCTATCATTTGACTTTCTTATCAGCTTCTACAAAGTATCTGAATTTAAAGCTTAAGTTTAGGACCAAGCAATTTGCTTTATAGGGAATAAAGCTTATTTCAATATGAAGGAAGAAACACTTTTCTAATGCCTATTATTTTTCTCCTCTCAAATAGACTGTTTATGCAGATACCATCATGGAGGTGTATATGCATATGCCTGTAAACGTTGTTTATAAATGTGAACCCATAGAAATGAGATTTGTATAGCTAACAGGGCTTATGTGCAGAGAAAGGGTCTGGCAAAAAAGAAGGGGACATTGGAAGATTTGTATCCAAGTAATTTCGTAGTGTTCGAAAATTTTTAATGAGAAAATTTTTATTATTGTGTAATGGTAAAAAATAAAAGGCAGATTCCAACTTTTTGGAGTAATGAAGACCCCTTTAATTTTTGGAATTAAAATTTTAGTTTCGGTCTTCCAGGCTGGACCTTCAGCTCTCTGTGGACTCAGACCTTGTCTGCCTTGTTCACAGTGATCAACTAGGACCCAGCATGCTGTCTGAGGAGACAGTCAATAAATAGTTGGAGAATGAGTGAGTGAATGAATGGGTGGTGCATTGTGAAAAGTAGATGGAAAGGACCTTGACAGTGAGACACAGGAGAATTGCTGAGAAACATGGAGAGACCCCAGTGCTTGGTGATATGAACTTGAACCCATGGCAGAGTTGTGTTATTTCTCCAAGAGGTGGCAATACCCTGGGTGTAGATGGAAGGTATGAAGATGAACTTATTCAAGGCTGGGGATTTGCCAGAAAAATGAGGGACAAGGGAATTGAGGTATTAGAAAGAGTGGTGGAAATGGTGCATCATAGGAGCTTGGCTAAGTAGGGAAGGGAGAGAAAAGACAGGCAGAATAATAGGGAAGGCAGGCAAGGGATCTTCACATGTGATGACTAAGACTGCGTTTGTGTGTGTCTGCAGAAAATAAAGTTGGGCTATGTGTGTATCAGAAAAAAAAAAAATAGGGAAGGCAGGTAAGGATTGAAGTCATTAAGCCAAAATCCTCATAGGGGTATGTGAGAGGTCAAGAAAGGTGAGAGGCCTCTAGAGCACTGGTTATATTACCACTAGAATTTCAGGTGGAGAGTAAGCCTGTTTTCTGGGCAAGAAGCCAGAGTTTTCAGTGATAGGAGGCATTATGGACTGTAGACCACATTGATAAGTGGGCTGGAAGAGGAAAAGGAATTAAATGTATAGGATATGGAAAAAAGATGTTAGTATGACATGGTGATATTGACTGATACTCCAGGTTGGAAAGAAGAGTGAAAGAGTAGTGAATGCAGAAGAATAGTGAAAAGTTTTGTGTAACTCTTCATTGTTTAAAGTAAGCAGTATATAATAAAATATTCCTCGGGAAGATCAAATACATGTTTCATTAGTTGAGATTACCCTAAGATAAAAACTGAAAAAGCATTTTAGAACTTTCTCAACCCCTCAGAAGACCTCACATCTCAAAGGGGCAGGACTGTAGAAGAAAATCTATAAGCAGCTCGCCAGTTTCAATTCTGGTCAGGCATTCTTAGAATACCTTGGAGTGAGTTTTAGTCTCCTAGGGATTTGACTTGCAGAATATCAACGGGTTCTGACAAATAAAACTCTTGATGCTCAGTCTGTGTTTCAGGATAGTAAAGGAAATGCATACGTTTCACTTCTAGTACTTTGATTGCTAATGTACTTGGACTTTAACATGAAGAAAATACCGTTTCTTCTTCTCTCTAGAAAACGAAACTAAAATAACCCCCTTCTCCAAGTATCTGTGTCCTATGGTTAAATTTAAGGCAGTTTGTTGAGTATTCATTTCATGCAAGACCCGAGTCCTCTCACAGAGAGCTCTTCATTGTTTAAAGTAAGCAGTATATAATAAAATATTCCTCAGGAAGTTCATATTAGAACTTTCTCAACCCCTCAGAAGACCTAACATCTCAAAGGGGCAGGATTCGGGAAGAATTTCATGCATACATGAAATGCTCTGATACTACCCACAAAGTAGCTCTCAACACTACCCAATTAGCACAGTGCTAACTGAGCAAAAGCTGAGAGCAACAGTGTGGGGGTGGGCTTAGCAGGGAAGGCCTCCCAGGCATTGCATAAATGCATGAGACAGAGAAAGAATTCACACCAGGGAGGGAAATTATTCATGGCATTGCAAGGGTGAAAAGGAGAGTTCTTCAAATCTCCTGTCCTAGTGTTTGGACATATGGAGTTACCATTCCCGTTAAACTATTAAAATGTGCTTGGAATCCCTTAAGAACATCTTGTGAGAAGGGCCGCCACACCTCCAATTATGTCTGCAGCACAAGTGCCGTGTCAGATTGATGTCTGGAAGGAACTGAAATTTGGAGAACTGCATAATGAATTCTTATATTGTTTTATTCTTTTTGTGCAGACCATGCCATTAACAGCTCTTCACAATAAAACAAGATAAAGATTTGTAAGACAGACTTGTTAGCTAACTTGATCCCTAGTGGAAAACTCTTACTAGGGAAGGCAAAAGCCCTTTATGAGTTCACAGTATGCTTCTTAGCTAAATATTTTTTCTTCCATTGTTCCTTTGGTAGGAATTATATACCTCTTCTTCCCTTCTATAATTTGTGTATGCTCAAAAGGATGTTTTGTGCTTTTGTAGTGTTATCTTGTAGCCTGGGGCAAATTATCAATAAAACAAGATGCTAGAAATCTAGTAAGAGGAGGCAGGATGTGGGGATGCACATCCTCCAGGCAGCAAGACATGTCAGCAGCACCCTTCACTTTCTTTTAGAGTCTATTTGGCCCTATGAGTTTTCTAAAGTAGAAGAAACAGTTTAGAGTAGAAAAGGATGTGTGTGGAAGGGGAGGGGTTGATAGATGTGGTTGCTTAGCAATAGGGAAGCTTCCGGCTAATGCTCTGAATTGAATAGAGGAAAATAGGACAGCAGGGAATAACTGAATGGGGAAAAAAAATGAAAGGAAGGAAAACAGATGTGGAGAGAGAGGTTAACAGAGACTGAAAAATGAAACAGCAAGGGAAAAGTATGAAAATGGATGTACTAGGCACTTAAAAACCAGAAGACCAGGAATTAAAAATAATTGGGGAAAAATAACTGAAGGAAAGGTAAAAATAACCTGAAGGGTAGGAAAACAACTACAGTGAATACTGCAAGCAAATGGTGGGATAAAATGGCCAGTAGAGAGAAATTTCTGCTTGAAACTAGGCTCTTTTGTGTTGTCTGAGGTCACACCAGGGTGGACCTGAGAAAAGGTGGCCAGAATAAACCCCACATCCCATAGTCTGATTTGGCCACTCACAGGAGTCAGAAGGCAGGGTAGATCTAGGGATATTTTTATGACATCTTGTAATGCATGTGAACCATTAGAATGATCCTAAAATAACTGAGAGATTTTTTAGATCACTACATCAGGCCTGACCCAAAAGGGAAACCCCAGGAGAACTGGATGTACTTTAGGCAAGAAAACTTATAATTGCACCTTTGTTTCCTCCAGTTTATTACAGTGTCAGCAAGTACTTCTTATGGATAGATATGCCTTGACACTTTTCCAGTGCTGTGTTATAGCGGTTATGTGATATCTTGTAGGTATGTTTGTGCTTATTTATATTACATGGCAGGTAGAGTTCTCTTCTGTATTTGTCTCTTAAAAGGCAATGATGCTTCTTGGGCCCATCCTCCACATTTTTTTGATCATTCACATGTGTAGATAAAAAATATTCTGAACACATGAATATTTTGATTTGTAAATTATATACATAAATTATCAAAATAATCAGGAGTCGTTAGAATATAATAAATGTGTGAGTAATGATGAAAGATAAAATCAAATAGGTATTTTAATCTTGGCCAAAGGCATAGAGTAGTACCATAGAGCAAGGACTTATTAAGTGTTGCATAAACAGGAATGAAATGGCATTTTCCCAGTTCTGGCTCTAGGCTGTCATATCACATTTTATAAGGGTTCACAGAGTTACTTACATTATAACTTCCCACACAGGTCTAAAATTTATTTTTGTTTTTCTACATATAAAACAGGAGTGTGTTTTTACGTTATTCTTTCTAAAATTTTTCTCATCTGTAATGTATGATTTCTAATCTTAAGTAAAGTTAAATAATGATACACTGTTAGTCTGTGCCCACTAACAAGACAGAAAAAAGGATAAAACACAAGGAAATCATGACTGTTATGAAAGACTTCATCTATTAGTTATCTGTTAATGAATACGGCCTCAAAACTTAGGGGTTTAAATGAACAGCCATTCATGTGTTACCAAGTCTTGGGGCAGCAATTTGTGCAGGGCGAGGCTGAGACAGCTTGTCTCTGCTTCACATGGGTTACTTGCAAGGGCAGTCAGGTGCCAGTTAGCTGGAGTGATGATCAGGGCGCCTAGGTTTTCCTCCACACAGCCTCTGCAGCAGACTGACTCAGGCTTATTCACAAGGTCAAGATTCCAAGAAAGGCAGAACTGAAGCTGCTCAGGCCTCTTGAGACCTGTTCAGAAGTCACAGTCACTTCTGCAGCACTCTGTCTGTCAGAGCAAGTTACAAGGTCAGCTCAATTTTAAGAGGTAAGAAAACAGACTTTACCTCTTGATGAAAGGACTTGTAAACAATTCTGTGACCATTTTTATCCCATCCAGATTTGGAAAATATTAACTTGCCTTAGAAAATATAGGTTTATCAAAAGGCATACTTAAAGAAACTCACGCACTTTTTTTTTCACCCACCAATTTCACTTAAACTACTTTGTAACTGAAATTGCATTACTTTTTAAAATTTAGGTAAGTAAGAGATAGACATTTGGTAGGTACAAACTTAGTTAGGTATAGATAGTAAATGATACAAAAATAGAATTTGCACTAGAAACAGAAAATTCCATTATGCCAAAACAGAGCTATCTACAGAGAATAAAATATAAAGAAAAAAATAGTGCTTTTTATTTCCAAGGTTGAACAGGGGCCCTAGAATGCCGTATTATGGTTATTTTGAGTACTGGATGTAATAAAATACTTTTTAGCCTCCATACATGTGGCACCATGCATAGATGCTTGGTGTGTGTCTTTCTCCTTCCTCTTTACTAATGGAAGCTCAAATTTTATTCAGGTATTCAATGCACAGTGGTGAATCTAAATTAGCTCATGCTATCATGTTAACTTCTTTACCCTTTTAGAGATTGGTTCAGAAACTCACTCAATCTTGAAAGCTATTTTGTGCATGACATTTCCTTGGGACTACTATTGATGCTGAGACAACAAATAACTGTTAATGAGAAGAGTGGATTCCATGACTCTGGAGTGGATGGTTTCTCTCCTACTGACTGAAACAGGGGAATATTATACTCTGGTGGCCACCTCAATGACCATTTGGTATACTTACCTGAGGACAAAGCTAACAGAGAGGAAAGAACAAGAGATCTGAGGAGAAGCAAGGCCAGAGCCTGCAGGTATGGCCACTGGCACCCACTATTCCTCTAGAGTTCTTATTGTACTGTACTTATTGGTTTGACTCTTCAAACCAATTTCAAATAGGTTTTAGTATGTGTAGCTGAAATAATCTACCTGTCTAATGATGTTCTATCTGTTTAGTCTGAGGGATCCTCAGTACTCTCACTTGATACTAGAAAATAGTTTTACAAGACAAGCCAATTCTCCCCACGCCCCACTCCCGCCATCCCTGAAGATCCCCAGACCTATAAGAAGATTCAGATCTCGATATGCTTCAGAAGACGCTTACAAAGCCAAATCCAGGAACAGAAGAAAACACCAAATGAATTTGAAAGACTGTTATGTTGGTAAAATATGGAGAATCTAGATGACCTTATTACATGGTAGAATTCTGACACAGCTCTAGACTAAAAGTTAAAATAGCTATTATGGTAAAAACAACTAGGCAAAAGCTCAAGAGCCCAATTTCACAAACAAAATGGTAAATCAAAAAATATTATCTTACAAGTCAATAAAAAATTACTGTAATTTTTTTATTGCATCCATGGGAAATCATAGAGATAGATGAGCTTTAAGTGAATTCCAGGGGCCCACTGTAGGTACAGCCAAGTGGTAACTTGAATTCCAAGTACATATGATTTTCCCAATGTAGTTTCCTACACACTGTGGCATATTGATTGACACTTTCATCAGGACAATCCTTTTTTCTCTTCCTCAATGAACAGAAAGAACATCAGAAGAAGTCTGATTTACCTAAAACGGCAGGAATATATTTTTAATTTAGGATTGTATTAATGCTCTGTTCTCTGTGGTATATTAGTCCACAGGAACTTGGTGGTCTTGTCATCCAGTCTACATTAAGGGTAATGTGCTGATGAGATCTGAACTGAAGTGGCTGGTATTTCAGATTAAGACCACACATGCCAGAAAATGAAAATAAATCCCATGAAATACAGTGAAGTTTCTTGGGTTGTAGTGTTGTGTTGTTTGTTCTCTCATTGGAGAGAACAAGAAAATTTGTTTCCTATCTCTAGAAAAAAGTACTGTGATTGATGTTCTTTCGATTTTAAAAGCAATGTACACAACATTTTGCATGCGCCTAGCTCCTTTTCCTGTGTGACTTGACAGCTTGAGGGTTCAGAAGAAGGCTGTCCAGCTGGGTCACACTATAACTTTTACACATGGTTCTTAGTACCTACTGTGACCAGCAGTGCTCAATAGTCAAATGAGTCTGTGAAAACTGAATATGAGGTTGACAGCAAAAACACAGCTATTGCTTCTCCAATGAGTAGTCATTCTTCTTTGGAGGAACAGCACTTGGCTTGCCACTGGAACCTGATAGAAACCAGGTGACTATGAAATATAAGCTGGTTGTCATGAACTGAATGTTATCTGATCCACCTGGCTGTAAAGTCAGACACATCCAAGTGGAAATAATATATGGGTGAGAGCATCTGAGCAGTCTTAGGAGCTCAAGTTTCACATGTTGATGGCTCATCTTCCTAGTGTTCCTAGTCACGCTGTGCTGCCCCCTCTGTAGTGAACTATGAATAGTTCTCTATTACCAGTTAACTGAAATAAAGGAAAAATATAGTATCATTTTTATATACATAGCATTGCATAGTATGCTGACATCATGAAAAAGTAAGTTTAGTAGATTGTAGCAGTCCAACTCCGTTCCGTACCACCAAAGTAGAAGGAAGTTCCTCTAGTATATGGAACTTAGAGTGCTATATCATCTTTGCTGTTTCCTAAAAAGAGAGGAGTATGGGCAATATATAAATAGCTTGATTAGATTGTTGTGGTGCCAGTTACCTGTGGCTCATGCCTGTAATCCTAGCTACTTGGGAGGCTAAGATCAGAAGGATCACAGTTCAAGGCCAGCCCTAGCAAACAGTTTGTGAGACATCCCCCATCTCCAAAACAGCCTGAGCAAAATGGACTGGAGGTATTGATCAAGAGGTAGAGCATCTGTTTTGTAAGCACAAAGCCCTGAGTTCAAAAGCAAACCCCAGTCATACAGAAAAGAAAAGATTGTTGTAGAAGTGGAATAACAAGCCCAGAGGATTGGCGATGAGAGGTATGGGAAGAAGTAGACATAAGGACTCAAAAAATGCGCCTGTGGTGTGAAGACATTTCACTACATTGGTTGTAAATTCAATAGACTTTCCTCTTACATGTGAGTAGAACTTCAATTTTGTATGGGTAGCCAAGATTCTTGATGTGTCTTTATGTTCTATCTGTACTCTATCAAGTGAATTAACAAATCTAGGCAATCATGCTGATTATACTCCCATTAAGAGTGGTTGGCTTAGCAATCTTGAGCAAAAAGAACAATGCTGAAGGTATCACAATTTGTGCCTTCAAATTATACTACAGAACAATAGCAACAAAAAAAGCATGGTATTGACATTAAAACAGACGCATAGGCCAATGGAATAGAATGGATCACCCAAGAATAGACCCACACAGCTTCCCTCACGTGATTCTCAACAAAGGTGCATAAAACATGCAATGAAGAAAAGACAGCCTTTTTAAGAAATGGTACTGGGAACACTGGATATCCTCATGTAAAAGACTGAAACTAGATCCCTACCTCTCACCCTGTATAAAAGTCAATAAAAAATGGATCATATACCTTACTATAAGGACTAAAACTTTGAAACCACTAGCAGGAACTTAGGGAAATACTGCAATATGTAGGCACAGACAGTGGCTTTCTGAATAGGTAATAATAATAGCAAGAATTGATATGTGGAAATGCATCAGACTTTTTACACTGATACTTGCATTTCCTTTTTGTCTTTTTTACTAGTGTATATTAATTGTACAAGGAGTTTCATTGTGCTATTTCCATACATGCATGTTATGTACATTGATCAAATTCACCCCCTCTATTTTTATTTTTTATCCCCCCCTCACCTTTTTGAACAATTTATCAGGTCTCATTATTCTATTTTCATGCATGTGTTTGCACTACTTAGATCATATTCACACACACAACCTTCACCCTCTCCTGGAACTGCATCAAATTAAAAAATTTTTGAGCTGGGTGTGGTGGTGCATATCTGTAATCCCAGCACTTCCATGAGTTCAAGACCAGCCTGCGCTGTGTAGTGAGACCCTGTCTCAAAAAACAAACAAACAAAAAACAAAACAGTTTTTGCTGTGAGGCTGCTATTCATCTGAAAGAGGATTAGTATTCATAATATATGGAGACCTCAAAAAATTAAACACAAAAAATAACAAATAATTCAATCAATAAATGGGCAAATAACCAAGCATTTCTTCAAATAAGTAAAAATGGTCAATACATATGTGAAAAAACGTTCAACAACATTAACCATAAAGAAAATTCAAATCACAGATACACTGCGACTCTATCTCACCCCAGTCAGAATGGCTGTCATCAAGAAAACAAACAGCAACAAAGCTGGTGAAGATGAGGGGGAGAAGGGACCTTACCCACTGTTGATAGTAATTTAAATTAGTGCAGGCACTATGAAAATCAGTTTGGAAAAAACTAAAAATAGAACTGCCATATGATCCAGCAATACCACTTATGGGCATGTATCTGAATGAACGTAAGTCAGCATACAACAGAGATACCTGAGCACCCAGGTTTATAGCAGCACTTCTCACAATAACCAAGCTATGAAATCAGCCTATGTTCCCAACAGCCAATGAGTGAATAAAGAAAATGTGGTATATACACACAATGGAGCATTATTTGGCCGTAAAGAACAATGAAATTATGTCATTTGCAGGAAAATGGATGGAACTGGAGATCATCATGTTAAGCAAAATAAGCCAGACTCAGAAAGACAAATGTGGCATGTTTTCTCTCATATGAAGTGTTCGGTTTTCTTTTGTTTTTAAAAGGCATAAAAGTAGATGGGGGCTATTTGAGAAGAGGAAGTAGGGAGGGGGATACATGAGGGTAGTGGGGAGATGAATGTGATGAAAGTACACCATGTGCATGTTTGAAAACGTCATAATGAAACCCATTGCTTCATACAACTGATCACACTATGAAAGAAAACAAAGAGTAGTTGGCCAATGAGACATTGAGGGAAGTTTATTGTGGGATTAATTCTGGGGGTCTTTCTTTCTTTCTCATTCTCTCTTTCTTCTTTCTTTCTCTTTCTCTTTCTCTTTCTCTTTCTTTCTTTCTTTTTTTCTCTCTCTCCTCCTCCCTTCCTCCTTCCTTCCTTCCTTTCCATCCTCCCTCCTGCTCTCTTTCTCTCCTTCCTTATCTCTTTCTCTCTCCTTTTTTTTTTTTTTTTTAGACAGGCTTTCTCTATGTAGCCCAGGTCAGCCTCAAACTTGTGATCTTCCTGTCTCAGCTTCCAAAGTGCTGTATTATAGATGTGTGCCACTGTACCCACTTTTTGTGAGTTCCTTTATCTATCAAAATGAAAATAAGAAATAATCCCTTCTTTGTCTGCTAGATGTTAGGATGTAAGGAACCTGGATCTTTGGTAAAATTACTGAATCATCCAACCAATCAACTCATAAGCTATCATAACTTAGGACTTCTTAATGTGTGATGTAATATATTCTTTATCAATTATGCCAACTAGCCAAGGTTTTAATTTTTTTTGTCAAAGATATCTTAATAACACTCAGTAACCACACTTAATGAACAGGTGGACAAGATCTTCCACCCCGATGTGTGACTCAGTGTCCTCCATTCATCCCAGTGCCCACTCAATAGGCTCATGAACAAAGTTTCCATAGCAACTTGGATTCAGACTATTTTCAAGCTCAATAGTATGAATTTTTCATCACTGATGCTAGTGGTTACTGCTGAGTGCCCAACTTGATATGAGCAGCACTAAAGCCTGATCCTTTGATATGGTATCATACCCTGGAGGGCAGCCAGTCTCAGAGTGGCAAGTTAATTTATTGACTGTCTGTAATTATCAAAAAAGACAAAAAATAGTCCTTACTATACTGGGTATTTTTTTGTGGATTTGGATTTTATTTTCCTGAGTAACATTCCTAGATAACATGAGTCTAACTATGTATCTTATTTCATACAAAATAAGAATAAAAAACCCCAACAAAAACAATAAATAAATACTTCATACAAAGTGTGATCATTACAGTTTGCCCAAGACAGTTCTAGTACGATGCTGTTGTCCTGGGGTTGTCAATAACTTCATCTGTCTCAAAATTGTTTCACTTTGGAAGACAAGTGTGACCTACCCTAGTCACACACCATCATAGTATCTTGTATGCATTGCTTCTGATCTGAAAACTCAGTTTGTAATAAATTGAGCTGTAGAGCTATTTTAGGAATAGAGGTAGCAATGAGGTAAATTGCAAAATTGGGATTCTGTACTATAGAAGGTGACATAGTTTCTGAACCAGTGGTTTTCAAAAGGTAATCTGAAGACCAGCAATCACCTGGGTACTTGTTAGAAATGCAATGTATGATTCTGCCCTGGAAGCCCATTGAACCAGAAAGTCTTGGAGTGGGCACAATAATCAATATTTAATAAGTTGTCTGAGGAATACTGATGTGTAGTAAAGTTTGAGAACTACTTCTCTGAAATATCAACCAATAAATGTTGCTTTTTCTTCTCCCATACCCACATTATACCCACAAACCAAGTTACTAAAGTAGTAGTTGGCTCCCCATTGTTGTGTCTAATAATTAATCTGCAAATCATTTGTTTTTCATCCCTGTAACTAAAAGTCCTGGTAGTTTAAGATTTTAGTTCCTTAATGAGAAGGATGCTTTCACCAGAGGATAAATAGTTGAGTTAGAAACTGAAAATGCCATTTGGCCATGTATATTTTTATCACTCAGTAAACAGGAAAAAATGTTGACTTGAGCAATTGATTGCGTATAGAGAGTAAATAGTGTTGCTTCTAAGGATTACTGGCATGAAAGAGTATAGATGGAATAAAGAGGGTCTCTTGGAGCACCTTCCCCACCATCATGTCCACACATGCTATATGAAACTTTATTACGTTCTTTAGGACAGTGCTCCAACTTTGCAATCTGTCTCTTAGTTGTTTCTGTTTATGGTTAATAGGCATTTGGTAAGCCATAGACCTAAATTCTATTGCTTATTTCACTATAATGAAACACTACAACAACCTTATGTAGACAGGACCATCTATTGAGCTCTTATCTTCCATGAATAAAGATCTGGGACACTCTGACCAACTGAGGTGTTTCCTAGAAGCAAAAGACACATGGAATGAGTGATGAAGTAAGAAATCCATCACTACATAGCAACTACAAAATTTTTAATCAACTGCAGAAAGTTTTACTGTAGTATCTGTACAAACTAGGCAGAGTCAATTTCAATTGTTTGCAATCAGGCTCCCTGGTTGGCATAGATATTCTGTATCAATTTAGGAGTTACTATTCCAAAAGAAAAAGTTGTATTTTTGTAGCAATAACATTGCTTTCATAATTGCAAGTGTTACTTTTTGATGGTATTAAAAGTTAGAAAAGACAAATATTTTCCCACCTGCCAGTATTATTGTTTGAGTCAATGTCCAGCTGGTATAAGTAATTGAGGAAAAAAAACGTCTTTGAAAGTGTAAAAAAATTTTTAAATTTTTTATTTGACCCCATGTTCCCTAAATAGGAAAGATAGAGATGGGAAATAAAAGCAATGCCATCCATGTAGGTTGTGGAGCTAGTCCTTACTTGTTACTGCTCCAGAGAAACAAAGAGACAAAACTCTTACAGAGATTTTTAACTTTATCATTGGAGCAAGATTGTTCATAAACTGAATATAGTCATTTCAGTTGTTTTTCCAATTAGCCTGGTTCTCTGCTTTCTTTCTTCTTCATCTCAGCAGTTGGGATCACACAATTCCCACCTTCAGAATCTGCTTATGCCTGTTCATTAGACCCTATCTTAATCTGAAATAAGACAAATTTAAATAGCTCAATCTCACACTTTGGCATACTGTGTGCTGGGCATGCATCTAGGTATTGAGCATGCACCAGAGTCCAAAAAAGACCAAGTTCAAGCTTTAGTGAAAACTTCCTTTCTAACGATTTCTGTTCTTACTTACCAGCAAAATTCCCAGATGCTCCCTTCCATCAGTGCATCTACACTTTGTATCATTTCCTCTGCCCACGTCTAGCTCACCACCATCTGTACCCTGAGTCTGAAAGTTTAGTGGGAAGTCTTAATTGATCTGCTAAAAGAACCTGGGCATATTTCTTTCTATTTGGGAGGTTAACTTTTTCCCCCTTTAGATCTCTGATTTATGCTTTCAGGTAATTGGTGTAGTAAATTCATGCCTTCCTTAATGAACTCAAATCCAGATGCTTCACAGCAGTCAGTGAGGAAGAATTTCTTCTTGATAGGAGGGAGATTTGTGTGTGTGCGTGGTACTGGGATGAGCATGTTATAAGCAAGTGCTCTACCACTTGATCCATGCCCACAGCCTGAGGTTGCACTTTATAGTCCCACTTCATCTTGGGACACTTTGGAGATTATGTTATGATTGTGTAACCTGATGGCCTTGGAGGTCAAAGATCAATGTCCTCCTTTCATTGCTTTGTCCCTTATGTGGGCATATGACTCTTCCTTGTATACCATTTAGTATACACACTAAATGCGACACACTTAATGCCCATATTACATTTTACTAAATGTTAGAATGTGACAAAATGACAGGTATTTGATATGGTATGCATGTCAGACAACAGAAGATTTGGAAACCAAGAATTATAAGATTAGTCTAATCATAGCAGATGGAGCCACTGTGTCTGTCTGTCTCTGTCTCTGTCATTGTCTCTCTCTTTCTGTCTCTGGAGTGCTGGAGATCAAACCCAAGGCTTTGTTCCTGCTAGGCCAGTCAGATACATCTTACATCCCCAGCACCATGAGGCATTGTTTACTAAAGTTGTAGAAAATTATCTCCAAAGTATTTGGTAATGTGTCTCTAAACAAAGACCAAATGCCAATATCAATTCAGGTATAATGAATTTAAGCAAGATGAACAAACCGGAATGGAGGGATCAGAGCTTAAATAAGCTATATATGGGGCAAGAACCACAAATAACTGACACCATTGAGCATGGGGAGATAAAGGGCATACTCTTATCAGCAAAACAGGGTGTGCACAGATAGGAAAAATGTGTCAATATTGCATCTCATTTCTTTTTTACTAAATGCTTGAATGAATGAACTATACTTATAGGACTTAGAAACAAAAGTAATTCTTTTGGTGGTCATGTGTTACAATTATCTTAGCCTAGAAACTGTACAGCTGAGTTTAGTAATGAAAAAATCATATTCATAAATACTGTCCATTGTTCATGTTAGCACATCAGTTATTAATTTCTTAATTTTCCATTCCACAAGAACCAACAACTCCTTACATTTTTTCCTGTCATATTTTATAATGGAAAGAGCTTCTTATATCCTCTCATTCCTAATAGTATCACAGTTTCGAGACCATTTTCCTCATAGAACAGCTGAAATGACATAGTAACTAACAAGTGAGAGGTTGAAGGTCTGAAAACAAGCTAATGTCCATATGACTACCAAACCAGAACCATAAAAAGTACTGTATGTGAAGTCACATGTGGCATACTATGGTATGAAGTTGAAAACCCATAATTTTACATGAGTTTTGAGCTTTAAAATTGGACAATTAATTTATAATTTTAAAAAAATCTAAGTCATAGATTTAATCTATCTACCCCAAAAGCACAGACTGAGACCAAGATGTGGCTGCAAGGAGATGATTCCAAGGAACAAGTAAGGGAGCAGGGACAGTGAGTCAGGAGGCTCAGACAATTAAAAAGCAATCCGTATCTATGATAAAGGATTCAATTTTCTTGGGACTTCTGGGAAGTATAAATGTTTCCCAGAACTTTCCATGTGAAGGGAGAGTGCATGAAGCAAGGTTCTCATGTTGGTTGATAGCTAACATTTGTCCTGGGGAATGTAAACATGGCCTTGATGGGGGGGGGTCACATACTAGTGGCTCTAAGGCACAGAAGAGTCCCAAGGCAGAAAGCAAAATAATCTTGTTACCACCCCCCCCCCATAGGTGGGATCCTGTCTATGAGTTGGTGAACCTGAGTTCTTTTTGAACTTTCCATTATAGCTGCAGCTGAAAGTGGAGGCAGCCAGAGGAATAGAAATGAAGTCCCAAAGTGTCTGCTACACCAAACAACATGTGAGGGCCAAATTAGGTCCATGGCTTGCCATTGACATGTGGTTCAATGTCTTAGCAATTCATGACTGAATTCACAGTCTGATCTTACTGACTTCTCAGAGATTCTAGAGTATAGAAATATTTTTTTAAGGGACCAACTATGCTTTTCCTTTTGTGCACTAATTCAACAGATTTAATGAACATTTACCACATGCTAGGTTCTACAGATGCATCAATAAAAAAACATAAAGTAGGGGCTGGAGGCACAGATCACATGCTAGAGAGCTTGCCTAGCAAGTGAGAGGCCCTGAGTTCAAACCTAATGGGGTCTGAACAAAACAAAACAAAAAACAACACAGAAACATAAAATAACTTCCTCTTTGAGCTTGTATTCTGGTTGAGAGACAGTCACACAGTAGGTAAGCTAGTTCTAGAGTTTTCACTTGTGTTATTGGAAAATAAAACAGGAAAATAGTAAAGACATAGGCTGCTCCTTTAGGGTGGCCATTGGAGACTTCTCCACATGAAGACATTTCAAAAAATGTAAAGATTTTTACCATTCTCATTTCTTACTGAGATGGAATGAGGCAAATGACAATTAGGAAAGAGCACTGCTAGCCAAGAGAATAGCCTACCTAAACACCCTAAAATTAAAGTAAGCCTTCATGTTTGAGGAGTGACAAGTTTAACATGAATGAAGTTAGGCTAAAAGTCCTGCAGGCTATCGCAAGGAGGTGAGACTCATTCTCACAGTGATGAGAAGTCACTGGGAATTTTTAATCAGAGGAGAGATGTGAGTTGATGCTCTTTTAGTAAGTCTAATGTGGCTGCTTTGTGCAGTGGGTGACCATGCAATAAGGTCTCTAGTCCTGGGGAAAATAAGAAGTCTTAGTCTTTGCATTTTCTATGAACAAATGGATCCATCAGTTCACATTTTGCTAGAAACACATAGGTGTCCACACAAAGACCACATATAAGTGGTCTTAGCAGCATTATTCATATTAGCCAAAAAGGACAAACAATTCAAATGTCTACAAACTGGTGAATGGAAAAACAAAGTGTATTTATCTTCAAGCGTATATCCATGCACTGGAAAAACTATTTTGCAATAGAAAGAAATATTGACACATGCTACAAAGTAGAAGAACATCAAAAACATGCTAAGTGAAAGAATCCAGACAGAAGAGAGCTCATAATGCATGATTCTATTAATTGGGAATGTCCAGAAAAAGAAAATCTGTTTATGGAAAGAGCAGATTAGTGATTAACAGAGATTAACTGTAAAAGAGCAAGAGGGATCTTACTGGGGTGATTATTCCAAAATGGATCACGGCAATGGTTACCCAATGGTAAACCTAGTAAAAATCTTGGAATTGACCACTCAAAACAGAGAATTTTTAAAAAAGCATTTAGATGAAGTATTTAAATTATACCTCGGTAAAGGTGTTTCTAAAATGTTTATACTTACATCTAAATTTAGAACATACCTTCTCTAAGCAAATAGACCCTCAATGTCCACAGACCTTGGTGTGACCTATAGTTTTGCCCCTGACCACATTCCCCTTGGTCTAGAGTGCACCAAGCCGCTCTGGCCCCCCAGTCACCCAAGTGTTCCCCTTTGGAAATGGGTTGCTTTAATATTCCTTTCTTTCTCAACATCTTCTTTTTCAGGAGATAATATACATTCCAAGTAGTCCCCATCTCTGCCATTTCCAGAACTCTCAGCTTGGTTGTTATTCCAGAAGAGATCACTTGTTCATTTTTATCCTATGCATTTTTCCTTCTTATCTAACTTTTGCCAACTGTTTCAGAACATTTCTTTGCTACTTTCTTTCTCTTCTTCCCATTTATACTTCTAAATTCTTCACTGTCATCATCACTCCTTCTCTGTGTTCTATTTGTGATCTCTTAAGAAGAGCTATAATCATGGGAGAACAGGATGGGGTTATATAAGTCTCATGAGAGCAGAGAGCCTTGCTTTGCCTGTCAACCTCTAAACATGAAAGTGCCAAAAAATGATTCACAAGACCACCTTGAAAATTTTGCTTTTACTCACTGCTGTTGACCAAACCTGCTCTTCTTCTAATTATGTTCATGAGAAATAAAAATATTATCAAATTGAATTTTTCAGTACTGGAGTTTGATCTCAGGGCCTTATATCTGCTAGGTAGGCATTCTACCATTTGAGCCACGTCTCCAAACTCCCCCCCACCCATTTTTTTGTTTTTTGTTTCTTGTTTTAGGTTATTTTTTCAGGTAAGGTTTTGTGGTTTTGCCTGGGGCCAGCCTCAGACTGATTCAGCTACCTATAACCTCCCTGGTAGCTGGGATCATAGGGATGTACCACAATACTTGACTTGTTGGTTGAGATGGGGGCTGCTAACTTTTTCTCCTAGGCTAGCCTTAAATCTCAATCCTATGGATCTCTGCTTCTCAAATAGCTGGGATTACAGGCATGAGCCATCATGTCAAACCTGAATTGTGTGTATAAAGTTTACTTATTGGTATTATAACTATACTTTTACATTATGTTTTTTTTAACAAGCATATTATTGCAAAACATGTTATATTTATGTCCAAGTAAATACTTATGTGGTCTGACCCAATAAAAGGAACACTACTTGTTGCATTATTTCTGAAGGAAAAAAGAGGTGTCTGAGCTGGGTATGCTGGTGCACATCTGTAATTCCAGAATTTAGGAGGCTGAGGTAGGAAGACAGCAACTTTGAAGCCTGCTTGGGCTATAGGTTCTTAAGCAAGACCCTGTCTTAATAATAAAAATAAGAATAGTCTGAATTCCAAGAAGTCATTAGAATTTTTAAATTATTAATTGACTGCCATTATTTAACTTGTTTTAAGTATGTTTATATCTTTTAAAGTGCTATATTGTAATGTTTCTATTGGCCCACCTCCTATTTTTTTTATTGTGTGTTTTTTTGTCTGTTATTGCCTTTCCTTCTTCCTTTCTTTCTTTCCTTTTTTTTTCTGATGTTGGGGATTGAACACAGTCCTGATGCTTGCTAAGCATATGCTCAACCACTGAGCTACAGCCCCAGCCCTTCTTTCTGGTACATTCTCAAAACCCAAAAGCTAATTACAAATACAAACTAAGCAAAACTAAATTCCCCTTCAGTAGGAAAGATGGCAAGTTCTTCATTGTTTTCATCTTCCTTTGACATAAAATATTTAATGCTTGGTGAAAGTAATAGTCTTTCTTGTCAGAGTACATTTCTTGTTTACCAGGATGTAAAAGAATAAGATTCTAAATTCCTTTAAAAATTGAGCTTGAGAGAACTGAAAATCATAATGTCCTGTTCTGTGAGATTATGAGGTTATGGGCTACTATTATGTCTTGTCTTAAGGGAGGAGGATGCACACAGACAAGGATGGCAGACAGCACTAGGGCTGTGAAGTCCCTGGTCAGCAGTGTAGAAGAAACACCGCTGAGCTTGCCTTTCCTGTGGGACACTCATAACTTAGGAGGTTTCTTTGCAGCTTCAAAATACCTTTAAGCTTCACTCTACTTGTTAAGCCATCTTAATGAAAACCAAGATCATAAGGAGCATAAAATCCCTGTAAATGCTGGGTATAATTTTAAAATGTAGCCTACGGGAACAATGTCCCAGCAGAAAGGGTTTCACTTTAGGTTTTGATTTTCAATCACTATTTTTTAAAATAGGCTTCCATAGAAAAGGGTGTGAGTTTGTTTTAGCTTCGGTCTCTACTTCCTGTATAAATCATTTGGGATGGATGTTTAGTACAGATATGAAATCACCAGGAAAAGCTAAACAAAAAGAAAATGCTATTATGAAAAATTAAACATTAATTTTCCACATAGTGTTTTGAAAGGAAAGTCAGTTTGGCAAGGTAAAAAAGGACTTTGGCAAAATAGGTGGCTTTGAGTCCTGCATCTCGTCTCCCTCAAAAAAGGGCTCAGACTTTAGAAAACTCCTCTCCAGACAGGAGCAGGCCATGAATTTAAACAAATCTTCTCTATGCCACAGGCTGACTTTCTCAAGAAACAGCTGATTAAGCCTAGGGTGTTTTTGCATCTTGCCCTTTAATTAGTATATGCTTTAGAAAACTAGGTAACTGTTGAAGACATATTACATCCAGGTGTTACTCACTTTCAGTAAGAAAAAATGGAACCTATGGATGGTCTGGACCATCACCACACATTGACAAGAACTCATCATCATCAACCCCACTAAGAAAGCAACAGGGTGTGGCTCTGAGTTACCACTGTTATCTGGGACTGGGAAGAGGAAAAGAAGTCTAGAGAAGGTTACTTATCCTTGGCCAAACCCTCTTTGCAATGCAGCCAATAAAAGGTGAAAATGTTATCATGTAAAAATATTTGTGGTTCATATCCTTTCACATGAACATTCAAAGAGGAAAAAGAAAACTCAGTTTGGCATGAGATAAAGTTTAGATTCTTCCCAGATATTGGTTTGGAAGTCTTCCCAAAAGAAAGCTGTCTGATGAAATTGCTGCCATCTTAAGTGGTAAAAACACAATGCAGTATATCAAAATTTAGTTATCAGAGTTTTATAACCATTATTAGTATAAGAACCCTCAAAAATCATCCTGTCTGGAGCTTGGCAGGGTGGATTCATGCCTATAATTCCAGCTACATAGGAGGTGGAGCTAGGAGGATCATGGTCTGAGGCCAGCTCAGACAAAAGTGTGAGACCTGAAAAACTGGGGAAATGGGTCAAGCGGTAGAGCCCTTGATATATATACACATATGTATGGAATCTTCAGAAAAATATGTACCTTTTTGATTTAAGATCGCTTGTTCCTTGGAGGACTCTAGGAGTAATTATTCCACAACTTTTCTTAATAGCGACTTCATGATTCCAACTTCCTCCATCTTTTTGTCTGATGAGTCTTTCAAACTCAAGCTCCATCTCCCTGTATGGATTGTTCTGGTGTCCTTGCCCTCACTGTGCTTATTACCACTTTGGAACTTCAAGACATCCAGGCTCTAGACACATTTCCATCTTGGAGCTGTGAATTCTGGCTGATTTTTTTTTTTTTTGGCAGTACTAGGGTTTGAACTCAGGGCCTTGTACTTGCTAGGCAATTACCCTACTACTTAAGCCACATTCCTGGGAGGTGCAAACTCTAAAAATAGTATATTTCAGTATTAAATATTTGCAATTCAAGAATGAAAAAATATAGAACAAACTGAGTGTGTGTTATGTACTTTTCTTCCGGTTTGAAGTTTTAGGACATAATATGATTTGAAGCCATATTTACCTCTACATGAACCACAAACCAAGGAAATCTGAATCATTTAGCAGTGGAGGAGATACTTATGTCCCTCATGCTATTTGGGTGGCAAATCACTTGTTTCCTTAATCTATGGTGAAGCATTCCTTCTTTAAGGAATTAAACTGTGGACCCCAGAGGGAAAACTGGTGTCTCACCCACAGAGACCCTGTGTTTCTGAATCCTCATGATCTAGTATAACCCAAGTTCATAGAGTACAAAAACCACAGCTGATAAATAAAAGAAATAAAAGGAATCTATCAATTAGTAAACATGAATTTTTTTGTTTGTTTGTTTGTTTATTTTGAGATAAGCTCTCTCTGTGTAACCCAGGAGTTTACATAGCCTCCTGCATGCTGGGATTCAGGTGGGAACCACGCCTGGCTATAAACATGAATTTGTAAACTGGTGTCACTATGAAATGAAACACCTTACTTGATAAAGTCAGTGTATGATATTTATCTTGAGAGAATTAGCTGTTTGGTTTTTAAATATCTACAATTTTAGAGCCAACACTATCTTCAATTTTTTTTTCTGAGATTAATACTTTTGAAGTGAATATTAATATATGTGAAAATATGTTAAAGTAGCATGGTATTATTTAAAGGAAATACAGGTTTTACATGTGAAAAATGGTCTGAATATGAAGTGGCCTATAAGCAAGAAATATTGTGATTAGAAATCATTATAGTAAACTTTTAATCCAAGCAAAGCATCTGAATTTCAAAGGTTCTAATCCCTTATCTGAGATAGTCTTAAAAACTCTATTCCCAAATATCGGTGACATTGCAGGAGAATTTCTAGGTGGGTAGAAAATGCTACTAAAAAAATTGGCCAGGTATGGTGGTATACACCTATAATCCCAGCACTCAGGAGGCTAAAGCAGGAGGATTGTCAGTTCAAGGCCAATCTGGGCTGTATGGTGAGACCCTGTCTCAAAAATTAAAAAAAAGGGGAAGGGGGCTAGAGATGTAGCTCAGTGGTAGAGTGCTTGTCTATCATATACAAGGCCCTGGGTTCAATTCCCAGTACCACAAAGAAAAAAATTAAAAAAAGGAAGAAAGGAAGGAAGGAAAGAAAGTTGCAAAAATGTAAAAATTTAGTGAGGGAAAAGAGCAACTTAAGATATCTTGAAGTCTGTTACGTCTTCTTAAAATTATCGACATTAGGCCTGATATCATAAATGAACATGATGGGTCTCTTCTCACTCCTGATCCCTGGTAATTAGTATTCTAACCTCTCCGGTTCCTGGCTTCTCACCACCTCTCTCCCTTCCTCATGATTCTACAGAGGAGCCAGAGATCATTTTGGCACAGTAGTCTCTAAATAAAACCACAGCACAGTTCCTGGTTAAAAAATAAGGTGGCACTGCTTATTGTAATTGTCTTTTCTTTTGACATGTATAAATCCACCTCTTTGAATTTTAACATTGACTGCATCCAATGTTTTAAGGTTAAAAACTCTACTTTTCTCTGCTGAATTGCTGGTAAAAAGCTGGCAACCAAGAGAAAGTTCTTCATGGACTGGACTCAAAAGCTCTTGTGTATTGTTAACTCAGTATTCATTTCTCAAAGCAAATGTCATTTGCACAATAGTTCTGTTGTGGATTTAGAACCAAATTCTATTTCAACAATAAGTAGAGTAGCAGTAAACTCCTTCTCTTTAGGCCCTGGGCTGTGGCTATCTGGTTTTAGCCATTTGAGAGTCATATTAGACTGCCTTCTTGAGTTCTGTTGGATCATAAATTCTTACAGTAACTCAGTGGAGTAAATTACTTTTCTGCCTACCTAGCTCTAAGTTTGCCTGTCAATTCAACAATTCCACCTAGTATCTGATGCATAAAACTATGATAGTAGTAGAGTTGGATCATTGGCTGCAGAATTTGGGGGAATTATTTCCTGCCTTTTTCATTCTATATTTTCTAAATACTTTTATTAAAGAGCTTGCATTACTTTTTAAGAAAAAAATAAACTTCATTAAAAAAAAAAAGATAAGCCAAGGAAACAAAATTTTTATACCAGTGAAATTTCTGGTCTACTTTCCTGTCAGACAATGCAACCACTTCAGAAGGAATTTTACTTCCTGTTAGAAATACAGAAGCAGTCTGTTTTTCTACAACAATGGGAATGCCATCCATCACTCTCCTCTTCTGAATTCCACAGTTTAGAAAATGTGATTTCAAAATGTTTAGAAAGGGAGGCAAATTGGTGACCTGTGGGCCATATCAAGCCCAAATTTGTATTCTGTTTGGTGATGACATGATTTAAATTGAAACGAAATGTCTCTCCAATGGACTCTTAGTCCTTCATTGGCCCACTTATGTTTGGCAGTCTTCCTGGCCCCTGGAGGCATTTGAGTTCAACACTGAATGTTCGCATAAGGTAAGAAATACACTGAGTACACCATATGACTGAGACACGTGAGGCAATGCGACAATCATGCTGATGTCATTGTTCTGCTCTTTCTCTTGCACTTGGAAAAGAATTTCAGGAATAAGGAATTACAGCTAAGTTAGTGTCCACAGACACATACCTTTTGGACACTTGATAATTTTCTCCCACATTACTTCCTTTTCCATCCGTTCTAAAATTGACTACTTTCTAACTACCATTCCTAAAGCCTAACTTTATTTTTCATATATTTATTTTTTATTATTTCTTTCCTGACTCTGTGTCAGGCCATTTTAGTTGCTAAGGAAACAAAAATGGGTAAGGCTCAGATCTAATACCTCCTGAAAGAGATCAGTATGTAAATTTAAAATAATAAGAATGTGAGAGTTGGTACAAAATAAATCGTGTGGAGACATAGAGAGTGAGGATTGGGGCTGTGCCTGGGAAAATCTTTCCAAAGGTGACAATCAAGCTGACTCTCAGAAGAGAAGTAGGCATTCAGGTGATGATTATGTCAGACACAAACATTTCAAGAATAACAACAAACATAAAATATGGGCTCAAATGAAATCTTGGTAAATTCAGGAAAATGGAAGTAGTTGGGCTTGACTGGTACACCAGAGACTAAAGAAGGGAAAGAAAGGAAATACATACTCATTCACTTAGTGATTTATTTTATAAGTTTTCTAATGACTTGTTATGTTATGCAGCATTTGTTGCAGATTTTATTGTGTAATGGGGAATACAGAAAAAAATGGAGGTAATAAAGTGTGGTAAGTGCTGTGATCAAATAAACTGAGGGAGTCAACAAGCATACAGGAAGATGTGGAGAAGTAGCCAAGTGTATGGTGGAATTTCTTATGTGTTGCCCAGTCTCACCTTTGAGAATGAAGGACTTTTTCAGCCAGCTTCTGGGAGAGATGCCAGAAGCCATCCCTCACATTGTAGCATCACCCAGGGTCATGCTTTCTTTCAGCAATATGTTGTTTCCAGTGCTTGGTCAATAAGTTATATAAACTCTGGCCCACTTGGTCCAACATGGAACAACTCTGGATGGATTAGCACAGCTTCAGAGCTATCCACAGAGTGGGCTGAGAGGCCTTTGTTGGGAATGGGTCACAGCTTAGCTTCTGCCTCTGCTCAATCATGCATCCTCCACCCTTCTACAGGTGGTGTTGATCCACAGTAAATATGCTGTTTTAGAATCACCTTCCCTGTACAATAATGAAGTGTCCTTGAGTGACATTCTATGCAACTTGGATTTTGTGCTATAGTCATAAGAGTGCAAAAATGAAGACAGACTAATTAAAGGATGCCATAAATATCCCAGCAAGAAATGTTTAAAATCTAAGAAAGGCAGTGACAATGAGTGGAAAGAGTTGACTGTAATATGTTTTTATAGGCAATATTGGCAGGATTTGGCAATTAATGATAGGTGGTGGGCATGCTAAAATTCTTTAGATTTCCTAGCCCAATAAAATTTGGTACCACTAATGAAGATAGAAAATGCAGGTGAAAATTGGGATCATCAATGAATATGACTTGTGTGTGTGTGTGTGTGTGTGTGTGTGTGTATGTGGTATAGGAGTTTGAACTCAGGGCTTCACACTTGCTAGGCAGGTGGTCTACCTCTTGAGCCACTCCACCAGCCCTGTGGAGTATTTTCAAGATAGGGTTTCTTGAACTATTTGTCTGGGACTATTTCGATTGTGATCCTCCTGATCTCTGCCTCCTAAGTAGCTAGGATTACAGGCGTGAGCCACCGGTGTTTGGCTTGATAGATTCACTTTTGAACCTGTTGAATTTGAAGTAAACCCAACGTGGACGATGCTTGGCAGATAGTTGAAAACATGCACTGTGTTATCAGGAGAAAGGTGAATGTTAGAGATATAGGTTCAAGAACCATAAGTGTGAATAAGCTCAGAGAGTCACTGTTCTGCTCTAAAATGGTCCAAATCTCCATATTGTTTACCCAAACATTTCCTAACTCTTCCAAATAGCATTCATACAAAATAATTATGGTACAGCATTGCAGGACTGCTTGGATGATGTCTCCATGCCCTCCTCAGCCACCCCTCCAGTATTTTAGTTCTTTGGTAAGGACTTCATTTATCCCCCTGTTTAGCTTTCTTACCTTCCTTCCTACCTCTTTCTTTGCCCGTATCTCATGCTTGTCTAGTGTCTTTTCCTTTCTTTTTAAAAATTGGGCAAGGAACTCAAAGCTCAAAGAGACTAAATGATTTGCCCAAAACCATATTCCTGGCAGTGGAACACAGATTTCCAGAACCATGGCTTATTGATGCTATGGTTCTCTATGCAGTGAATTTCAAACTAACAGACATTTCTTAATTGCCAACAGATGCATGAAGAAATGCCCAATATCTCTAATCACCAGGGAAATGCAAATTAAAACCACAATGAGATATCAACTTACAACTGTTAGAATGGTTATTACAAAAAGAAAGAAAAGGTAATGATGACAAGTGTTGGTGAGAATACGGAGTAAAGGGAGCTCTGGTACACCATTAGTGGGAATGTAAATTAGTACAGTCATTATGGGAAACTGTCTGGAAATTACTAAGAAAACTAAAAAGAGAATCATCCTACAGTCCAGCAATTCTACTTCTGAGTAAATCCAAAGAAATTAAAACCTCAATGTTTAAGAGGTATCTGCATTCCTACATTCATTGCAGTGTTGTTTTCAATTTCCAAGATTTGGAAGCAACCTAAATGTCTGTTAATGAATGAATGAAGAAAATGTGATATATGTGTGCAGTGGAATACTATAAAGCCTTAAAACAAAATTCTATCATTAGCTACAATAAGGATGAACTTGGAAGTATTAGGCAACATAAAATAAGCCAGATATATGAACAACAACATTGCATGAACTTATACTCAGAATAAGGTCAAACTTGCAATATAATCAGAGAGTAGAATGGTGATTATCAGAGGTGGGGAGGGGAATGGGGAAATGGGAAATGTTGGTCAAAGGGTACAAAGATCTATTTACACATTATGATGTCTACAGTTAATAGTAATGTGCATTTCAAGGGCTGATGGAGTGACTCAAGTGGTACAGCGCCTACAAGACCCTGAGTTCAAATCCCAGGACTGCCAAAAAATGTGTATTTCAGAATTGCTAGATGAGTAGATTTTAAATGTTCTCACTTCCACAAAATGATTAGGAAAGGTTAGACATGTTAATTACCTTAATTTAATTATTCCACAATGCATACATAAATCAAAACATCATATTGTAACCCATAAATACAATTATTTATTGATTAAAAATAAAACTTTTAAGATGAGTAAAAATAATAACAACAATAATGATAAAATAAAATAAGAAATGACTCTTTTCAAATGTTTTTCTGGATCTTAATTTAACAGTTATTTCTTTGAATATTATTCTATACTTTCAATTTAAAATTCATTTATAGGATATCCTAGAGCTATTCTTTTGTAGTAATGGGGTTTGAATTTAGAGCCTCACACTTGTTAGGCAGGCACTCTACCACTTGAGCAATGCCCCCAGGGCTTTTTGTAGGGTCTCGTGTTTTTGCCCAAGCTAGCCTGTTCTACAATCTTTTCCATATAGCTAGAATGACAGACGCATATCTCTTCCCCAGCTTTATTGGTTGAGAAAAGGTCTCACTAACTTTTTGTCCAGGCTTATCCAGAACTGTGATCCTCCCACTCTCTACCCCTCAGTAACTGGGATTGGAGGGATGAGCCACCTCACCCAGCCCTAGATCTATTCTTAAGACATCATTTCTCTCATTTTATTAATTCCTTTATAATTTTTTCAGAATTCTGAAAAGTTTTTTTTTGTTTGTTTGTTTTCAGAATCATTGACTTGATTTGATTTTCGGCATTTTCCCTTTTATTTTTATTTTTTACCAATCCCATTCTTATTTCTAAAGCAATCTTTTCTATTATCAGGTTGTTCCCATTTTAAAATGGAATGTTATTTTCACAAAAGTTTTACTAAGATAAAATAACATAATTTAAAATTTACTCTCGTTAAGTGTCCAGTCCAGTGGTTTTAGTATATCCAGAATTGTACACCCATCATTACCTCCTAATTTCAGAATATTTGCATCATCCCCAAAGGAAATCTTGACTCATTAGCCATCTTTCCATTTCCATTGATTTGCATATATATATATATATATATAAACACACATATATATATATGGCACTTCATATATAAAGAATAAAATATTCATTTTTATTTTTGTCTGGCTTGTCACTAAGTATAATATTTTCAAAGTCAATCTATGTCATAGCCTTGTATTTTTAATGTAGTAATCATTCCTTTTATTGCTGGATAATGTACCCTTGTGAAGGTGTGTCACATTTTGTTTATCTATTTATAAATTAATGGATATTTATGTTATTTCAATTTTTGGTTATTACAAATAATGCTGATCTGTAACTTGTGCATGGGTTATTGTGTAAATATGTTTTGATTTCTCTTGAGTGCATAGCTAGACATAGAATTGCTGGGTCATAGGTAACTATGTTTAGCTTTTTGAGGAACTGCCAAGTTGGCTGTTCCAAAGTGGCTATACCATTGCTAATTCCCACCAGGAACATATGAAAGTTCTAATTTCTCTAAATCCTCACCAATACTTTTATTGTGTGTCATTTTTGTTATAGCCATACTGTGGGGTGTGACGTAGTATCTCGTTATGGTTTTATTTGCATTCAAATGACAAATTATGTTGAGCGTGTTTTCATATGTTCATTGGCAATGTGTATATCTTCTTTGAGGGAATGTTTATTCAGATCACTTTTAAATTAGATTATCTTATTATCGAGTTATCAAAGTCATGGATACAAATCTGTTATTGGTTATAAGATTTGCAAATATTTTTTCTCATTCTGTGGGTTTCCTTTGAAGTGCAAACATTTTTAATTTTTATGAAGTACAATTTGTTTTTTCATTTATTACTTGTGGTTTAGGTGTCATATATAAGAAATGATTGCCTAATCCAAGGTCACATTTATGTGACTCTATTTAAGAGTTTTATAGCTTATAATAAGGTCTGTGATTCTCATCGTGCACATATGGTGTCATGTTCTTTCGAATCTTGTTGATAACCCAGTATTTTTCCAGTACATGAAAGATTTTCTAAATTTTTAAAATTTTAATTTTTGTCTTATTATTAACTGCTTTGCAGGTGAAATCATTTAAATTTATTCCTTCGGTTAATCTCGTTTTGTAGGTTTAAACTGAGTCTTGTAATCTAGAAGACGGTTCATCTCTTTATTCTTATTGTGTTCGTGTCCATGGATGGAGTTTATTGTTCATTTCAGAACAATTTGACAGTCCTGTACAAATATTAGGTGCAATTAACTGGAGAAGTGAAAATTTAAAGATTTACCACAGTTACTTTAATAAGTTGGGATTCTAGGTGTCTGTGGAGTAGGGAAAGAATGTGACAAGTCAGAGATAGAGCCTTCACCACTGTGTCAAAGAAGTTCTTCTCGGATTCTGAGACACTACTCAGTAGTCTGTATGACGGGTGAACAAGGATTCCATGGGATATTGCTCTTGAGAACTCCAGTTAGCTTTAGTGAATGAGGGAAGTGTTAGTACTTACCTTTCCCTGACTACCCAAAATCTCACATTTGTTTCTAGCCATACAACACCTTAATAGAAATCCCCTAAGGTTAATAGGTGCCAGTTCATATTTTATCCAATTTTCATATCTCCTTGAATATTCAGTGGTGGTTCAAGCATCCATACTCAAAGATTGTTAACTTGAGTCAGAACTATTCTCTCCACGTCTGATTTGGCTTTGTTCATTACTGATTGTTCTTGGCACCTATCTAGGAACCTAGATTATTTAATGTTTCTATTTTCTTCACCCAGAACTCTTCTAATAAATTTATAATTTAAGTAATACATAGAAACATAAAAATTGTGCATCTTAATGGGATACCCATGTGATGTTTTGATACATTGTGTAATGTTAAGTCATATTAAACATCTCTGTTTCCTCAACTGCCCTATCATCTTATAGTAAAAAAAACTTTGAAAATTACTTTTTTGGCTTTTGAAATGCACAGTACATTATTACTATCTATACAGTGACCCTACTATGTGATAGCACATCACAGCTTCTTGCTCCTATCTGACTATAACTTAGTACTCACTGATCTATCATCCTCAACTCTTGTGTTTATGCAGCTGTTTCCTATACTTGCCTTCTCTGTTCACTGCCCCAAACTTGGTGACCGATTTCTGGATTATGAAACCACTACAGTAGAGCCAAGAGACCAGATTATGCTTTTGTTAATCTGATCTAGTCCTTCCACATTGCCTCACCTTTCCTTCTTCTTAGAGTGAACCTCAATTACACCTAAGGTAACCGAGTCTTTGTAATGTAGGAGCACTTAAGACTCTCTCAGGAGTTTCTTAAAGATATAAAAGTACCTTATTCATTTTTATATTGTCCATAGCACCTAGTACTATATCTGCACATAGCATGAAATTGACACATATTAAAGAAAATTTCACTTAAATAATTAAAAGAATGATATATCAAATTCTTGGTAAAGAAGAAAACCTCTCTATTTCAAAAGGCTTGAAATAAGGCTTTTGTCCTATTCATTTTGATGATAAATTTGAAATGATACAAAATGGTTCTCTGTATTTATATGTAATACTTATCTAGAGAATATTTAGAATAGAGAAATAACAGCTTCTCAGTAGGTTTTAATAACAAAGGAGTTGATGGATCAGTGATAAAATTGTACTTTTTTTCTTCTTTACACTAATTGAAATTATTTTGCTTATTGGCAGTGATGTTTTATGTATTCTCAATTCTATTCCTGAAAGGATTTAAATGGACCAACATAAATATTCATTTTTAACAATACTTAATGTTGTTGGGATTGTTTTTTTTTAATTGTTTTTATTTTGGTGATACTGGGCAGGCATTCTGTCACTTGAGCCAGTCCTCCAGGCCCAATAATATTTAATGTCATTTTTTAAAGGAAAAATACAAATAGATAAAATGAGTATAGGAAAATAAAATAGGAATTGAATGAATAAAATGTAAACTGTAGGGTCACCTACATGTACTTGCTTGCTGAGGGCCAAATATATGGCTCTGACTTTTCCAAGTCATTTTCATGAGGTTCCACCATGGCTAGACAGCTGGGGACCATGAGATTCATACCAAGCAGTTGCTCAGGATGAAGCCAATTTCTGTAGTTATGGAAACTAAAGAGAAATGTCTGTAGTAGGTTGCCACAAAGATTACACTCTAAGTTATAATGATGACTATCCTTATGGCCAACACAGCACAATTTCAAGAGCATTTCTCAATATAGGCTAATGACACACAGTTGCTTACCCAGAAGTTTCAGTGAACTAGTTTCTAGGTTTGTCGTGTTCTCAGTACCAGGAACAGTCCTTTCCATGATGCTAATGAGAACATTTCCACAGTTAATTATTTCCATCGTCAACCTAAAAAGCTTCAGTGGTTCCAATGCAGCTCAATCACCTTGATAAAACGTTCAGACTAGAGTGCATATTGTTGGATAAAATGCATGATAAAAGTTAAAGAGTAAGAGATTTATTATATTGGTCAGATTTCTGCTGCAGTAGTGCTGTATAATAACCAATCACTAATTTTAGAGGCTTAATATAATACTTATTTGTCTTGCTCAAGATTTTGGTCAGCTCTACTTTTCCCTTTTTTTTTTTTTTTTTTTTTGTGAGCCTGGATTTGAATTCAGGGCTTCACGTATGCTAGGCAGGTACTCTATGGCTTGAGCCTCACCTAGCCTCCTCTTCTCATTCTTAAATCAGTGGCTAGCTGATAGACCATATAATCCAAAGAAGGAAAGGCATTTTTAAAAAGCCTCTGTGTGTACCACATCTACCAACTTCAACTGGCCAAAGCAAGCCACATACTGAAGCCCCAGAAGCAGGTAGGGAAAGAAACTGCATACTCAGATGGAAATACTGCCCAGCCACTTGACAAAGGTGATGAGATTCTACAGCAGGGAGGGAATGAAGAATTGGGAAGAGTCCAATGACCACATCCGTAATTCCATTTGCTATCCTCTTTCACTTTTTAGTTCCCATTTAGTAGAGTTATGTTTCACTTAATGAATGACAAGGTTATGTTTCAAGAAATTGCCATTAGGCCATTTTGTCATCATGTAAACATCACAGAGTGACATACTTATATAAACTTAGATGGGACAGGTAAATCACTCAATGTGGTCTCTTTATGTAACTAAAAGACATAATAAACATGAAGTGTATGAGACTGCTGCAGTTGTAACATGGCATTCTGGTTTATAGTAAACTTTTTTATATATAAGTAGAAGGTATATGCTTTAAAATAAGGATAAGATAAAGTAAGATAAATAAATAAGCAAGTAATGCATTTGTTTATTATCAAGTATTATATACTGTACATAATTGTGTACATCCACATTTTTTTGCCTGTAGTAGGGTTTGAGCTCAGGGCTTTTTGCTTACTAAGCATACACTCTACCACTTGAGCCACAATTCCTAGCCTATGTGTGTGCTATACTTTTTATGTGACTGGCAGTGAGGGAGTTTTGTTTACATCAACATCACCACAAACACGAGTGATGTGATGAGTTATGATGTTCCAATATCATTAGCAATAAAACTTTTTCTATTCCATAATACCTGTGTGACAGAGTTCCCTGTCACATATGTGGTTCATTGTTGACTGAAACATTGTTATGCAGCACATAACAAAAACACCTAAGATCTGTGCAAAGTTTGATTTGTAAGGAAGCTCAGAGGCCATTTAGTATGATGCTTTTGTTTTGTAGATGAGTTATCTGGGACCCACAGAGATTGTAGAACTGGGCTAAAGTCACACAATCAGTTCAGCTCTACTACACTGAACTAAATGTTGTAACTCTGACTTTCCTTTCCAAAGTCTATCTCAAAACCCAATTCTACATGGAATTATGAGGTTAGCTCATGAGATAAATATGTGAGTGAGGCTCTGAACTTTCATCTCCAGAAGTGAAAGCCTCGATTGCCCGACAATATGAAGACCTTTAGTAGTACATTGAAGGGAGACTGAAATTCTAGGTTCTGTCTTGGAGGAGTTGGCTTTTTATAGAGTGACCACACTTGTGTGTGTGTGTGTGTGGGGGGGGTGAATTTCTAATGAAAACATTTAGACTCTGAGTTGTTATTTAAAAATAGGTAATATCTCCAGGAGGAAATGCTTAGTTTGTTTCCCTGTTGCTTTCCATTGTCCCGGGGTTTCATCTAACAAAGAATCATATGTAAGGAAGGCAAGGGTTAGGTAGGTGGAACAAGAATGGAAGATTGCCAGAGATGGAAGAAAGATATAAAATAGGGCCTTTTCAAGTTGACTTTTGTTTTTTAAGTTCCCCTAATAGCCATTGACTGTGTTTGGCTTACTCCTCAAAAGCAGATCTGAGCTGGTAAGCAGACGAAAGCCACTGGAGGACAGTTTGTTTTGAGAGAAGGGAACAGCTGTTCCTCTCGAGGTCCCCAGAAGACAGAGAGCCTATCTGTTACCTCATGTTCCTAGATGGTATTGCTTACAGCCTTTTCTGTGTTCTGTTTACTGTTCTAATTCTGTAGGTCAGAGTGACCGGAAATTACATTTTTTAAAAGATACTTCATAGCAAAGATATTATTCGTTATAAATGTCCTGTCCAAGATTGAAAGTTTCTTTAACATTACATGGTTTTAATTCCAGTTTGTTTACTTCTGCAAATCATCTCTCCTGGCAAGAAACTTGACTCCTACAGATGATATTATCTTGGAGGAATGTAGGGCTAGGCGAGAGGATAGTTTTTCTGAGAATCAATGATGTGACCACACATAATAAACAAAGCCAGATAATTTGCAGCCATTCAACATAAAAAACAAAAAGCAGTAATTTAGATGTACAATTTTAAAATAGAAACACAGGAAAAAATACAAAGTATTTTTAAAAATAATTATTTTCTATCTCCATATTGTTGTGTTCCCTTTATTTTAGCCTCAAACAGATGGTCTCCAATATTTAACTCTTATCTCATTTTTACTAGAGTCCCATATAACAGTAGCTATACTTTTAGTAGAAGTTGTCTGAGAAAATTTGTGAGGACAAAACACATTACTGTGAATTCAGTAATGCTTTTTATTATTAAAGTTATACTTTATTGAACAAAAAGAATATATTTATTTGAAGATGAGGTATGCATATCAATGCAAGCCATCTTACTCAGGGAACACATAAGCATACTTGAATATCCCTTGTATCTCTTTAAAGCTCTGCAGAGGGCCTAGGCCCATAGGTTTGCATTGAAACTTTGTCCTTCATCTCATGTCTGTCAGTTTGGAGACCTGTCCTATTCAATGACATTTCTGCTCTCCTAACTATACAGGAACCGCATATTCTTGTTACCTGGCACAAACAGGACATAATATAAAGAACAGAGCCCTGCTTTTCTAAAAGTCAGAAGATTGGAATTAGAGGTCTTTCTTTTGGTTATCTACTACAATAATTCCTGGAGGAATGAAATGTCTTTGAACAGTTATATCTTTTGAAAAACTAAGGCTAGGGACTGGGGAGATACACTTTTTCAGACCAACTCAGTAAATTATTATGAGGATCAAATTCGAACATGTAGCACTTAATCATACAAATAATAAATGGCCAGTCAATATTTTTGCAGCATCTTCCCAGATGACCTCACTCTGTAGACTCACAGTGGGTTGTAGACAGGCAGGGAAGTTCTCCACATTGGACAAGGCTGGGAGAGGTGGTCTAGGTTTAAAATTTACCTCTGTCATTTCTGGGAATCATCTAACCTCTCTGGGCTTCAGTCCATTAGGAATAGAGCAGTGGACCAAAGTCTCAGAGGGCCTGTTTATTTATTTTTTTTCTAAATGAAGAAATTCAATAGATAAACCAGATATCACAAAAAAATGTAGTTTTCACGTGGATTTTGTGTGCAAATGAGACCCTAGGAAAACAGCTAAAAACCACTGTTGTAGTTCATGTTTAAGATCCAGCTGTACATGAAGATGTTCATCTATTAATTTAAAGAGATGTTCCTACCCAAACACTGCTAATTGTTATCTGCATGGGACATCAGACCTGATGGTCATGTCCACTCAGAAAATCAAACCTTAGGTCAGAAATTTGAGTGTAAAAGAAATCAAGTTTTATATTCTCAAGGAATAGCTCCATTAAGCTATGGTGGCCTCATTTAATGCCCCTTTTCATGCTAGTAATTTTTTTCTCTGAAGGCCTGGGCCAGGAAATCTAAAGTCTTCAGGAGCATCATTCTTAGACCAGAATTGGAAGAAACACTAGTCAAAATCTTACCCTTTAATTTCCCTTTGTATGCCCCCATGTCGATTTCCACATTTCCATCAATGTGATTCTCCTCTGAACATGTAGAACACAGATCATGAACTCTCAGGATGAGAACTTTTCATGTCATTAGAAGTTTGGGTGCTTTACAGAATCCCTGCCAAGTGGTCACACAGGCTTTGCTTGCCTACCTCCCATGTCAGTATTTGCTACCACTGGAGACAAAACTATTTCTCTTTCCTGAAAAAAGTGATTCCCAGACATTTATTCTAATGATTGACTTAAAATTCAGTTCTCTCATTAAATCAGATCGAGTCTCTCATTATTGTTTTTAAAGGCAGCCATTCAAAACTTATAAATTAATTTTCCCTGAGTTAATCTAGTATATAATGCCAGACCTCAAAAATGCCCCTAAACCATGAGGGTTTCCAGAAAATTTGGGTTTTCAAACTACACTGGAGTTATTTAAAGGGTGCTGACAGCACTGTCACTCACAGCTGCCCCCATTTCCAGCTGTGGAAAGTAAAGGGGGGAGCTAAGGCTTGAGGCTCACAGAGGACAGCAGTTAATGATGAGAATCCCAGGGACTGACTACTTGGGTTCTAATCTCGACCTTCCCACTTGTTGGCTCTGAAGCTCTGAGCAAATTACTATCTCTGTATCAATAAAATGGATAGTTCCTAATGTAAGAGTTCAAAGGGTTGAAGCCCTTTGAACTACTTCTTAGAACCAGGCATGTTGTAAACATTCAATACGTATTGACTCGCATGTGTTCATCCTGGTAGTGGAAAGAATCTAAGTTTTGAGTTAGGCGGGCCAGGCTTTTAATTCAGACTCTAGTCCTTTTTCTTTAATTTCACTAAACTTGTTTGGTCTTGTGTAAAATGTGGATAATAACATAGCAGTGGAGCAAAATGGTATTTACACTCTTGTAGACTATAGTCTTGTGATTTCTAGTACTCTTAAGTTTAGGAAAGCCCCTTTATGGGTTCGCTGTGACTATGAAGGAGGAATTTCCATGTAGATAATAAATTGCTTGCATAATAAAATAAGAATTTGGAAGCCAGCACTGTGGAGTTGGTCTCAAGTTCCAGCTACTTGGGAGGCTGAGGTGAGAAGATTACTTGAGCCCAGAAATTCCATACCAGCACAGGTGACACAGGGAAAAACATCTCCAGAAAATGGGAGGAGAACTGGGTATGTTTGCAGCTCATTTAAGAAAAAAAAAATTATGGGGCTGAAAGTATAGCTTGGTGGTACAGTACATGCACAATCCTCAGCATAGAGAGAGAAAGGAAGGAAGAAAAGAAGGAAGGAAGAAAGGAAGGAAGGAAGGAAGGAATGATGGATGGAAGGAAGGAGGGAAGGAGGGAAGGAGGGAGGGAGGGGGGACAGAAGGAAGAGAGGAAGGGAGAGGGAAGGAGAAATGAGGGAGGGAGAGGGAGGGAGGAAGAGAAAGAAGGAAAAAAGGAAAGGAGGGAGGGAGGAAGGAAGGAAGGAAGAAATTTGAGCATCCCAGAGCTGGAGATGAAAGCACTAACCCTAAGAAGTGCTTTCACTTCAGCAAAATAGCTGAGCCTAGGGCTGTACTAGGGGCAATTGTTTTGATATGGAACAGTAAGTTGTTACTTAGCACCAGAATAGACCATTCCTTAGCTTTCCCCTTAAATTAAATAGTTGTGTGTTACCCAAAAGTCACATGTGGTTGACAGTTTGGAGACTGAAGAAATTGGAGTGATGCATTATAGTATTAGGAGAGGTAATGTGACAAAAGAGAAAGTGAACAAGGAAAGATGAAGGACAGACAGATAATTTGATCTGTGCAGGAAAATAGAAAGTGAAGCAGAGGAGAAATGAGGAAAAGCAGATTTCTCACTAGCATGTGAAACTGGCAATTGGAAAGTTGTATCTTATACTCATCTTAATTATTTTTTGGCAGTATTGGGATTTCAACTGAGGGCTTTACGCTTGCTACTTATCACTTTAGGGTATTTCTTCTTTCTGAATTTTTCTATGCTTAATTCTCATTGGTTTAATTCTAGAGGATATGCAATTTTATATCCTGATTTCTTTCAAATAATGTTATATCACAACCATTACTAAAGTTGCAATATAGCCTTCAAAAAAAAAAATCAAAAACTACCACCCACTCTATGCCAGAATCCTTACACAGATCTTAAAGGATGAAAAACTAGAAGAATCTGAGTCCTCTGAGTTATAAATGTGGCAGGATTCTTATGACAATTAAATAGATGTAAACTCCCAGCACTAAGTAATCATTTGATAAATGGCAGCTAACATCATTCATCCTGTTGATTCATATATTATTCAAGAGATATTTATCTAACCCTAGGAACCTAGGCAAAGAGCAGCTGGTACATGTGGTAAAGGTGAGCATGTCAAGCCCTAGACTACCCTAGGATCCTCCTCTCCTTCCCCACATCTCTACTACTGGTCTGCTTCTCCTTACTGCATAAGAAAGTACACTCTGAAGCAAGCTTATAGGAGAGTCAGACTGTGCCCCTTGAGGAGCATAGGCAGGCTTGTGTGATGGTAAAGGATTTTTTTCTAAGTCATGTTCATGCATTAGAGAATGACTAGAGACTGAAAGTTCTCCAAGTATTTCATTAATCAACTCACTTAAGGTAAGAATGACATGCAGTTGGTCTAAAAACACGCAGTTATTTAACTCATGATCCATTTTCCAGTAAGTGACTACCAAGATAGCTGGAGCACAAGAATAGGTAATGGCTTTGTTTTCCCAAGATGTAGTCACTGTGATTATTTTTAGATAAAAAAATTTGAAGCCAGAAGCACAACTCATAATTATGGTGCTATGATTCTACAAACAGTTGTTTTGTAAAATTAATTCAACCATGAAAACTTTTAAGATACTGCATTCTGAAAAAAAAAATCAGAAGATAAAAACTGAACATAAAATAGTCCCTGACATGAAGTCCTGAGTCCTGAGAACATGTCACATGCTTCCACATGTTTCCACTTAGAAGTTGCATGGCCATTCCTTAACCCCTCTCCCAGTCTCCAGCTCTTATTCTGCCCTACTGATCATTTAAGTCCACAGATGACCTCTCTTCATGAAACATTCCTGTTGACCCCAACCTGATGGATCTCGCCTACCTCTTCCTCTGACCTCCTCCATTGATTTTGTATTGTGTGCAAACTTTCCTGGAACTCCTCATCATCTATCTTGAATTCTTTGTTTTCAGATGAGTCTCATTATTTCCAAAGCTAGGTTTGTACTATGTAATAACTTTACTTTACAAAAACAATGTATCAGGTCAATGCTGTCAAAGATCTGTAAGAAAGAAAAAAGTAAAATGTCTATAATCTCATCATTTGAAAACATATTAGGTATTTACCACTTTAGGGTGTTGCTTCCTGAACTTTTTCTAAGCTTCTTTTTCATTGGTTTAATTCTAAGGGATATGCTATTCATATCCTGATTTCTTTCAAATAATGTTATATCATAATCATTACGAAGTTGCAATACAGCCTTCAAGAATATCAAAGTTTATAAAGTGTGGCTCAAGTGGTAAAGTGCCTTCCTAGTAAGTATGAGGTCTTGAGTTCAAACCCCAGTACTGCACCCCCCAATCTTAAATATATGTATATGGCTGCAAATTATTGACTATTTCTACATAGTTAAATACTTAGATTGTTTATTATATTTTTATACTTCACTATTTCAAATAATTATGCATATATAGAGTAATTTTTCAATCTTTGCATTTCTGTAATTACATGTGTATATAGCTTAATATTGTTTTCTTTAGGATAGTATCTCAAAAGGACAATTACTGAACCAAAGTGTGTAATTATTTTTATGGTTTTAAATAGAATGATTGTCAAATTGCTTTCCATAAGAGTTGGACCAATTTATATCAATAAAAGTATCGAGCATATCAGTTTCTCCAAACCTTCACCAGAATTATTTTCCAAATTATTTAATTTTCATATAAATGAAACAGGATGACATTAGCTCACTTATTTAGTATGAATTATTTTAAACATGCAGAAAAGTATGAAAAAAACACATAACCCATAGTCCTGGCTTATTAAATCAAATGCTGATTGGTTTTATAAAGATAAAATATTATATGTTTTGAAGTCTTTGTATACTCTCTTCTCAATTTCACTACCTCCTTCCCCTCCTCTATAGAGACAACTGGAATTAGAAGTTTATCATTCCTTTGCATTCCCATTTCCATGTTTCAGTTATTAAATCTTTGGTTACTGATGAAGTTGAACTTTTCCCCACAGCATAGCTAATATTAAAGTGCTCAGGTTCTACGGTCAGGTAGACCTGTCTTTGAATTCTTGCTCTGTAACTTGCTGACACTAATCGTGTAGCTCTGAACCTGTCTGTATCTCAGTTTCTTCATGTATAGATTGAGGATAATAACAGTTCCTAGGACTATTTTCTGTCTTGTTATGAAGACATGGTCAGTACATGTAAAATTCTTGGCACAGTACTCAGCACTCAATAATGCCTTTTGTTTTTTCTCTAGTTTCTTATGTAAATTATTGGCCCTTGTCCTTCACAGAAGGATGAGATTATCTAAATTCATGAAGTGTTTTTCAAACATGGTCATAGTTCCTCTTCATGATGGCTGTATGAGCCAGTATTGCAATCATCCCATTTAATGCCAACAGTAAGGCAGCAGGGAGCGCAGCTGTGCCCAAACCCAAGTCTTTGGTGCTGGCACTTTAGGCTTTGTCCTCATTTGCCCAGCGCCATCATCTTGAAATTTAACAAGCCACTTCATGGTATATTACCACTGGCCTATGAAGTAGTTTTAGCATTGTACTTTAACTATCATTACAGATAGATTCCAATGTCACTTATAATTGCTTTCCTTCTCTTTTTTTCTGAATATTTTTATACAAAAGTTTTATTGCTTTTTATAAAACTAAAGACATTTAAAGTCAATAAGCAATGTTGTCATTATTAATATATTAAGTTGTTAGAGATACAGCATCTCATGTAGTTGCTATTATTTTTCTGGCTTTTTTTTTTAATAAGCCTAAGTAAATATCTTCAGCAATTTTTGCATCCAAATCTTATTTCATTAATGTATTAATCTAAATATGTCAACTAAAAAAACCTCCTCATGATTCTGAATATTTATTAATGGTGATGAGATTAGTAAGGCTAAAATTAAATGGTTTATAAAAATTTAATTTTAAAGAAAAATAATAAACCTTATCAGAATATATTTATAAACCATGATTTAGGATACTTTTTGTTTTTTTCAAGACATAAGAAAAAGTATTCTGGATATAAATTATGATCTATTCTTTCATACATTAGTTTAACATATCATTTTTAAATACAAGAAAATTTGAAGATGACATTATATGGTAATTATATTTTACTCAGTTTATCAATATTCATTTTTTACTTGACTATTCTGACACCTGTCTCTTTAAGTGACATTCTCCTTATCATATTTAAGAAAACCTGGGCTGGTAGAGTGGCTCAAGTAGTAGAGGACCTGCCTAAGCAAGTGTGAGACCCTGAGTTCAAACCCTAGTACTGCCAAACAAACAAACAAAACCACACATATTTAAGAAAACCAATGGAGAGGAGCCATGGTGGGAGTTAATGAGACAGTTGCAGACATTACAAAGTCAAGGGCCAGGTTGGTGGCAAATCGCTATCATCCCAATTGCTTGAGAGGTGGAGATTGGCAGGACTGCAGTTTAAGTTCTGCCCAAGCAAAAAGTTAGCAAGATTCCATCTCAACCAACTGGTTGGATGTGGTAGTGCTCTGTTTTCCCAGATACATGGGAGGGACAGGTAGGAGGATAATAGTCTGAGGCTCGTCCCCTGGCAAAAACATGAGATCCTACAAAAAAATGTCTAAAACTAAAAAAGGTTGGAGGTATGGTTCAAGTGGTAGAATGCCTCCTAGCAAGTGTGAGGCCTTGAGTTCATACTCCAGAAGGGCCTCAAAAACAAAAACAAAATCCCCAGGCATGGAATGAGGTACCGCCAAAGGTAACTGGTGCCTCTGAGCATCCTAAGACTTAGGATAAACTGAGTTGCAGACATGTAATCCTTCAAAGACTATGCTCAATTTAATACTAAAATATTTCAAGAAGGCATTCAATATAAATCTCACAAACCTAGACCAGCGCTTGTTTTACTTTTCTTCCAGTGGCAGAGTAATGTGGCTCTTTTTCTCTCTCAGCAACCCTGGGGTTTAAGTGAGTGGCAGTGTAGGTTACTATGATTCTAGTAACTACTTACTAGGATTCTGTGTAAGCCATTGCCTCATGCATAACAGTGAGCTCCCTCAGTTGGCACTCTGCCAATTCACCCACCTACTCCCTAGTGCAATACTCTGCATCTGGTCTTTTGCCACTATCTGAAAAGGGATCGAGGTATATGAGCTTCACCGAGGCTCTTTTTGAGGTCTCTTTCAGCTGACACCTTCTGCAAGGACGGTGGCCAGACACCTCAGCAAAGCCTCCTTGTAGCCTATAAAGTTTGCCTCTGAACTGTGATTATATTGGTAAGGGAATGTCCATACTTGTCCCAAACCATTGTAAGGATATCCATCACACCCCCCCTGGATGAAGACAACAGAAAAACTATAGTGCCCAGTGCTGTCTTCACGTCAGCAGGTACCAAGGGGTGGTAATTGTCTCTGCCAGGGAAACACAGCAATACAGTCACTCATCTGCTGACTCAACTCAATTCCTCTAAGACATTTTAAGCCATCTGTTCTAAAAGTTGCTATGTGGGAAGATGAAAATTCTTTAAAAGAAATAATGTGATAAAACACCAAATCAAAACTGAAGAAATGTTGCATTGCTCTTCTATGCTTTAATTTTCTGGAAAACAGTTTCAGGGAGTTAAGACTACAGCAGATTCAGAAGCTAAACATATTCAGGGGCCATTTTAGGGCAAGCTGGGGTGGGATTATATGTTCCAGTCTGTGTGGTTCTCCTAAGCCTGCCATGATCTGAAACTTAGATCTTGGGCCTGGGCCAGAGCCAGACTGACCTTTAAGGGAGAGCAAAGAAGGCAGCAGCAGCCAGACAACAGGGGGCCATTTCTCCTGGTGCTGCTTTTCCACTCCATTCTTGTCCAGTGTTGATCAGGTGCCAGCTGTCCACCCCCTTGGCATCTCTGCAGCTCCTTCCTGTTGAAACCACATACCTTTGCAAGATTATGAAAATGAATGTGAGCTATTGTGACTTCTGTTTCAGTTGAAAGCAGTTATTTTTCAGCCATTTTTCACAGTATACATAACTTACCCAGCTTTTACTAAGGCTAAAATTTGCTCTACAACTACGTTAGGAGATTATGTGTCATGGAAGAAAAGTACTTAATTAATTAATATAAAGACTCAATTAATGTAAATCTTTTTGGAATGCCCCAATTAAGGGTGTTTTCTATAACTTCATATGTATCTTACATATTGATTTTGATCTTTTGTAATTTCCTTTATTTTGCTAGCATCCACAAAATATGCATGACTGTGAATTAATTTTAGATGATTTGTTCACTGGTAAATTCATCTCCTATTTTCTGTGAGCACTTATGATAATGAATACATTTGATATTTAGCTCTTTGTGCTTCTATTTTGCGGTTCAATAATTGGTGATTCAAGGTAAAATGAACATTAAAAACTAGTCTCAATTACTATAATGAATTGGCTATTCTATGTTTTAAAATTTTTTTAAAAGTTTATGTAGTTGTGAAAAGCAACTGTAAGATTCTGTTCTTTTTTTAACTCAGTTTTAGAGAGTAAGTTAAAAATAAACTCACCAAAGATAATGTCAAAAAACATTAGGAATATTAAGCAACACCTTGTTTATGGCTCAAAATAGGGGGAAAAGAGGCTAATTTTAACTTAGATTAGACGTATCCAAGATATAAGGTGATCCACATTTTTTTTTCTAAAACTCATCTTCAATAATGTGTTTGAGACAGTGTGATACTAAATTTTTGGAATGTGGTGAATAGTTAAATGTCAACTTATAATAGTTATTGATTTACTTACAACATATACTTAAAATGTATTGACTTTTTTAGTTGCTTTTCCCCACTCTCATATTTAATATATATTTAAGATCATTGCAATGTCATAATTATTGTATTGTTTTAAAGTGATCTTTTAAAGTATTTGTTTATTTGCGGTACTGGGGCTTGAACTCAAGGCCTTCATCTTGAACCACTCCACCAGCCTTATTTTTGTGAACGGTTTTTCAAGGTAGGGTCTCCCGGAACTATTTGCCCGGGCAGGCTTTGAACCTGGATCTTCCTGATCTCTGCCTCCTGAGTAGCTAGGATTACAGATGTGAGCCACTGGTATCCAGCATTGAAGTTTATTTTTAAGTACAGGTACCAGACTTTGCAAATTGAATTTATGTCAGGTTGACTTCTCCAATCAGCCCATAATAGTAATTCAGAGTTATCTAGAATATGACAGAGTATAAAGCCTGCAGTATAAAGTGAATCTATCTTTTCTAACAGATAACTTGGGTTAAAATAAACTGATAAGCCTCACATTACACATGCATGTTTATATAAAAGAGAATTAAATAGCCATAAAAGGTTAGAGTGAAGTTGTAGTCTTTCACACTTGTCTCTAGTTTTAACTTTTCTGTCCTATTAGGTTTTCCACAAATAATGGCCAAATGAATAATTAAGAAATGTTTTCTATACTATCATTCTTTTTGTATGTATTATTTTTGCAATCAGAAGAAAACCATAAATTACTTCTCTCATAAACCTGAAAATTGTAGCTAGTTTTTGGTTTTCTGAATATGTTATAATGCTTATTAAAATTCCAGAACTCCACTGATACCTTAGTAAAAGGATCTACTTCTTAAATTAGCCCAAATCCCTGTAGGAATTGTTTTGGTGATGTTAACTCTAGTTACAATTAGAGATCCTAAATTCTTCAACTGTATAAGAAATACTGAAAACCTACCAGAGTTAACAGAGTGTATTGAATTGAATTCTCTTCTACTGTCATGAAGTTTTTAACCATGAAAACTGTCTTAATGATTTAAAATTTGGGTAGTGAAGTTGTAAGCAATTAATTACTCTTAATTAACTAATTAAAATCCTGTTGACCTCAAAGAACTCAATAAGTTTTACAAGTTTGTAACTTGCTTGTGGAAGTACTTTGGATAGTAGCAAGTTTTTCTAATTGGGGCAGCAGCTGCCAAGCAGGCCCAGCCCAGTCGGGAGCATAGAGGACCTTCCTCCCAGGACATAACTCATCCCTGGTATACTGTCATCTCCGAAACATTTTCATTATGTTCTATAGAAATTCCAGTTTCCTATTTAAAATAAGAAACATAGACAAAAATCCAACTCCTTTATATATTTTTATTTTTGGTGGTACAGATGCTGAAATATCATGTAGAGGTTTATTGGTGGTAATCTGTGAAAGATGACAAAGGCAGGAAGCATGACTGGGAAGGAATGGCTCAGCCCACAATCTGACAAGGTCTACGACAACCCCGACAACCCAGTGGAGGAACAGAACAAACACTGATGATTAGAAGGGCTCTACATTGGGAAGAGTAGCCAGGCCCTGGATCTGCCCCATGCTCAGTCATTGGCTGGAAATACCTGGGAACAGAGCATCTTGTCCACTTAGAGGTGGAGGCAGATCCTGGGAGTGGTAGTAGCTGGAGGCTGTCAGCAGGTTGCTTTCCTTACAGTGGAACTTTAAAGTCTTTCTTGAAGGGAAATCAGAGAGACACACTTTCAATGTTGACTCACAGATTAATTCCTCCACTGCCCCACCGCTAAAGCCTTAAATGTTAACATCCTACTTTCTCACCCTAAGGTCGGTTCTTTCCAGCAGTCACCACCTTGCTCTCATTATATTTGTGTTTTGATTGCAAAACTTCCACTTCCGTGTTTCCTCCACCTTCTCTCAGCATTTCAGCCTTCTCTTGATTTCATTGCTTTTTCCAGAGAGGCTAGATTCTGTACCCCATTATTTGAACTGTGCTCCAGCCACTATCTTTAAATACCTTGTCCTTTTGCCTAGGTGTCCAGGCAAACCCAGTTTATCTATCTGCTGTCTTTTCTCTCTTATACTTAAGCTACTGGTTACAGCAAAAGAAAACCATTTGGCACCATAGTTTAATGTCACAGTTACCAATCTTAGCTGAACCCTAAACACTACCCAGAAATGTTATAATTAGGTACTTTCTTCTCACATGGCAGCTGAAGAAAAATATTATTTTTATTTACAACCTGTTGAAGAGCACGGTGGAAAAAGCATGGACTTTGTGGTTCAGATTTGAATTCTAGCTCTATACTTCCTGTATGGCTTTACCTAACTCCTCTGTGAAGTGTTGTTAATAGTAACTCTTCATGACAGATTCTTTTGAAGATTATATAAAATAGCTGGTTTAGTGAGAAGTCTCAATCATTGAAAGTATATTAATTGAGGTTTTTTTCCCCTCCAGCAACTACTACCAATTACTGATATCCCATTTTTCACTGAGAACATCTTGATTTAATTCCAGAATATTTTAGACATTTTTAGTTATTAAACAGCCCTCTAGTGCATGTCAAATAGGCTGTGTATGTATGTAGTAAGGACATGATCTGTTTTCTTGAAATCCACACTTTCATGCTTCTTATTTGCACTCCAGTGTCTAAAAAGGAAGACAGGCAGGGAAGAATTTGTTTCCTATGCAAGCACTGTCAAGGTTGCTGTCTCCTTTCACTGTAAATGATCTTGCTTCTTTTCATAAGCTCAGTATGACCAGTTAGTCACTACAAGTTCCACTGACAAAGGTGTCAGTACAAGCAGTTCCAGTAAACATTGATAGTACCTTGGAAGATGTGATCTATTGGTGGAATTCCATCCTTCCTAGCCCCACTCCATCTCCCAAGGACAGCTTCAGTGTTCCATATCTTATTTTCTCACTGGCCATTACAGTTCACATTTGAGGCAAAGGTACAGGTGGATTTCATTTTCTGTACTTCCCAGGAATCAGGCTTGAGATGAGGTGTCCTCGCGTTTTTAGCTCCAGCCAACCACCTCTCCTTAATTTTCCTTTCTCTGTTTTGATAGTACCAGGGAGGGACATCAAACCCAGTACTTAAACAGCCACCACATGGGGAGTTCAGGGAATCACGGTATAGAATGAAATCATCTTTTAACTTGGCTCCAAAGAACTTGGTAAATATTTCTCAACACTGTACTATTTCACCATTATTCCTGGTATAGTTGGTAATGCTAATGGAAGGATCAGGAAAAGATAGAAAACAGTACTTTACCCCATCTGAGACACGTATATAAAGCATGATTTACAACTGATCTAGCCCATATCAATTATTATTTTTTCTTGAGTTCCATTTCTAGACTGTGCATTTGTATTACCAAATATTGTGCAGACATGAAGTGCTCTAAGTATTTTACAAATGTTAATGCATTTAACCCTAACAACAAACCTATGAAGTAGTCACTGTTATATTCCCAAATTACAGATGAGGGAATTGAGGCACAGACAGATTAAGTAACTACTTGTCTTCTAGTCACTATCGTGTAGCTGAATTCTATCTTCCAGGAAACCAATTAAGATTTCTGAATCCATCTTCAAAAAAGAAAGAGTGATCCTAGTTTTATTTCTTCCTTATTATGAGCGATTATTTGAGATTATTACAACATAATTGCATAACTTGTTTTTCTGACTTGGAAAAGGTTGCAAATCATAGTTCTTGATACACCAGAATTATCTAGCTGTTGGAATTTTTAGAATTCATCCATAAATCTTTTTCTATCTATTGGCAATCATTCTTTAGGAACTATTTCAATTGTTATTGTTTGGTTTAATTTACCTATTGTTTGTGTTGTTTTGACACTTTATACTTTTGTAAATATAAAGATCTCTTCAGGTTTTCCCATAGCATGAGTGAGCATTTCTTCTAATTTAAAAAATCACCGTTATCCATTGCTCTTTATACCCCTTTTTGGCTCTCTGAGTTGTACTAAACATCAGTTCAGAGATTTAAATCCAAATTTAAAACTTATGAATGCAACATTTATTTTTCATTTTAAAACAATGCCATTTTGAATGGAACATTTTAAATGAGTTTAATATAGTTTGGTATTAAATTTGATGGATTTAGCACTATTTTTCTTTTTTCTGATCTAGTTCACATCCCCTCCCCAAACAAGAGTCTGTCCCAAAACATTAAGCATTTAAATTTTACCTGAGCAACCATATTTACATATATGTGGACATATGTAAATAAATACACTGTTACTGTTTTCTTTATTACTTGTATTACCTATGTTCAGTAGAACAATTACCAAGACAGAGATTTATTTAGGTTCAAAAATAACAATCTTTGTTTGTAAGATTCTCCTTATGATCTTAGCATACTGTCACAACAAAACAAAAATATGCCAGTGTACATCAGTTTTAGTAATGATTACGTAGTGCTTAGGTTCTCTCTTTTGTGCTATGACAAATTTTAATAATAAAATTCTGAGAAATGTGGATCACCCCATGGATATATCATTCATGTTTCATGAATATGGGGGAAGTACCAGTTCAGTATACACTCAGAATTCTGAACTCCAAGATATATCTGCAATAGGTCATACATTTCTTAGAACTGTATTCAAAAGTCTGTGTGTTTACTAAATGCTGTATGTAATATGAGACTATGGTAACTATGAATTATGATAATTGTGTACTGGATACAGTATTATAGCTTCTGATATTTCTAATTTTGGAAATTATTTTTGTAGATGTTTGGTTTTTTTCTTTTTTAAAACTACCCCATTCAAGTGTCATATTTAAATCAGAAAAAGGAACTAGTCTCATTTTTTTTGTGTCTTTATGTCACTGTTTATCATCAGAGACAGTTGACCCTTGGCCAACATCTCATGATTTGGAGAAATAACTGAAAGTCATTGGGAGACTAAATGTACAACTGCCATCAGATAAATTGCAACGCAGATGTGGTGATAGAATACCTAACTAAATGTAATCTCTAAAAATTTTAAGCATTATTTCCCAATTACAATATCTTTCAGGAAAAATGTAAATACAAGGGCTTTGTTAGCAAACTTCCAAAACTGGAAAAACCATCACTGGACTGAAAGCCTCTGGAGGGCAGAGACTTAAGTTCTGGTTTACCTCTGAGTGATAGGCTTATCTCGGAGCCCGTCTCCTACTATAGTGCTCCAACAGTATTTATTAACTGTTTTTAATCTAAATGTTGCAAGGATCATCATATGAACGAGAAGATTTAAACGAGGATGCTGCATCTTTTTGTCTTTGCTTGGGATGTCTGCTTCAGTACTCAGGTTCAGAAGGGTGGGAACAGACCAGCAGGAGGCCAAGGCTAAGGTGTGGGAGGTAGGAAGACTTTATTTCCAAAGTAAAGTAAATGGTGCCATTTGGACTCTTCTGGTTGCTTATCTGCAACACTGGACGTTAATATTACAATTAAGGCCGCAAACTGAACTCTCTAGTCCTAATTACCCTCAGGTCTTTTTCATGTCTACCTTTTTTGAATACATCTCTGTGTCTTAGAAATATTCGACACCCGTCTTACACTTTTCCCCATTAAATTGTTGAAGGAAAACCCTTTTCTATCCCCACAGTGATGTATAAATGGTATTTGTGGATGATGACTTTAATCCACATCCCAATACCAATTTAGACTGAAAGCCCCTCCAAGTCTAGTCGCTTCATTTTAGCAGTGGTGGTGCAGGGGCAGATCCTCCACGCCTCTTTCATAACCTTACCCCAGAGGGCGAGGGAAATTACCCGAGGGTGGGGCGTGTAATACACAACAGGGCCCGAGGTCAAATTATGGCCCACCGCTTATCTTGCGGGGAAAACGATAGGGAAGAAGGGCTGTAGCAGAGCAGCCTCCAGAAAAAGAGCTGAAACGCGTGCACCCGCAGACCCCGCCCCCGCGCCGGCGCCGCGCACGCCTTAAGTGAGCTCCCGAGGCCCCGCCCCCAAAGGTCCCGCCCCCCCGCAGGCCCCGCCTCCTCCCTGGCCGGCCCAGGCCTGGCTCCGGCTCCGCGGGCGGAGGGGGGCTGAGAGAAGCCGCAGCTGCAACTTAACCTGGAGGCTTTGAGCCGCGGCGCAGCCGGGGTTCGAGCTCCCGACATCGCGGAGCCGCTACTTCCCCGGCCCGGGCCTCAACCCAGCCGGCTTGGCCATGGCAACCGCGGCCACTGCGGCGAATCTGTCCTCTGCGCTCCCCGCCCTTCGCTGAGCAGCCGTTAACTCGCCCGTCCTCCCTTCTGCCGGTGCCGCCGAGGCCCAGGCTCCGCACAAGTTTCCGCCGCCGAAGAAGCCGGAGACGAAAGCAGGGGAGGACGGAGGTGGGAAGTCGGGCGCCCCCGGCCCGCCCGCGATGTGGGGCCGTTTCCTGGCCTCCGAGGCCAGCGGCCGGGACAGCCCCGGCGGAGCCCGCAGCTTTTCGGCGGGTAAGGACCAGGACAGCCCAGCTGGGTGGGGGTCACGGCGACCAGCGGCGCCTGGAGACCCTGTCGCCGCTCCCGTTTCCTTCTCTTCCTCCCCAAGCCGCCTCCCCGACGCCGGCGCGCGCCCGCCGCGCTCCCCCGCTCGGGCGCTGACATCTGGCGGGCGGCGTCCGCCGCATCCCGGCGCACCGGCCCGGGGTGGCAGCCCCGCTCCGCGACTCCCAGCTCCGCCGGGCCCCGAGGGTTGGGTTTTGCTGTCCGTTCTCCTCCTCTACTTCCCTCGGGGCCGCGTGGCCGGCGGGGGGACCGGACTTGCCCGCGGGACCAGGCGGGAAGGTCGCAGCGACCGAGCCGCGGAGGCCCGGGGCGCGGCAGATGGGCCGCGGGTCTGCGGTGGGGCGCGGGGCGGCCCTGCCGAGTCCACGCCCGCTGCCGCTTCTCTGGGTGCTTTTCAGGGCGGAGGGGGCTGCCGGGGATGCGGTTGCTGTGCGAGACCCCGAAGGGACCTCAGTTCCCGGGAGGAATGGGGTCGCCGCCCCGCAGCCTCCTCTGGCGTGAGAGCATGGCACGTCCCTCGGAGCTAATCGACCTTTGAGCAATAGGGCTTCTAATTCCTTTGCCTTTTCCAGGCCCCTTCAAGGAAAATTAGGGGTTTGCTACGTCCGCGTGCGGACAGCCATTTCGTGCCTGCATCACTTGCAAGTTGTGCAGGAGCCACCGAAATTACAATCAGTTCTCCCCTAGTGGGATGGAAAATGAGGCTTGGCTTGCCCATGACCAGTTATCTGACCATGACAGTCGTTCCTGACACTTTATCTTAACTGAGTTATGAACTCCTTTGAAAAGGTGAAACATACACTTTTTATAAAAAAGACATATGTAATATACAAAATTTCTACAAATGTAGGTGGTTCATTGGACTTGTGTAATTTGGAGATATATTTGTATAGATTTAAAAAAAAAGGAAAGCAGCATTTGGAAGGAGTCTTTTGATATTATTTCTTCTTTAAAAAATGAGGCACTTTGCTATTGAAATTTCGAACAATGCAGTTTTATGATAGTTTATTTGTGATGTGTTTTTAAAAATAACATTTGCACTTTTAAAAACCAGTTAGATTTGAAATAATTCTCTTAAATTTAGACCTGCAACACTGTCAGAAATAATAGAATTTAGTATAGGTGTGAGTTTAGTAAAGAAAACAACACATGCAGGGAATTACTTTTTCTAAAATGGGTACTATCTGTCCTTAGAAGAGGCTTCTGTTATTCAGCGCTCACCAATTACGCCATCTAAGTGACTTCAGTGATGGAGAGGAAGCCCCGGTTATGTGTGAATGCATGTCAGAAGCCATCTGTGATGTCTTTGTAACCTAACCACCTAAAATTTATTTGTGGTAATAATAACATGTTTGGAGCTATAGAAGCACTGTATCCATTTTTCCATTGTTTTCTGCTAAGAAGAAAACACCTTAGTGTTTTGAGCAAGTAATTGAAAGACTAATATTATAGTGTGTAGGCATTTGTTATGGCATGGAATATAGCGGAAGAGAGTACTTTAAAAATACTACCCAATTTTAAGGAATTTGGACAGTGTATCTTTACAAAGGCATGTATTTTATCTTAGCTCTGACAGTGATAAACCATTGGTAAATTAGAACAATCCTTTCCAATGAAGTTTTTTTTTTCATTTATGTGCTGAGAATAGATTATTTTTACAGTAATAGTGATGTGGCTCCTGTTTGTTAATTCTCTTCTTGAGCAAACATAAATATTTGAAATAACTTAAAATAAGTTTTCAAAAGTTACTGCCTTAGACAAAGGAGTCCTGTGGTTTCTTTGGCAAATGAGCAGATAGCGAAAGTCAGTGAAAAGTTATTCGTATGGAGATCTTTTTTCTAAGAATTAGAAGAAAATTTATATTTACCTTTTTTGATGGTACGTGGGTTGAACTCAGGGCCTCATGCTTGCTAAGCAGATGCTCTACCACTTGAGCCACTCTCTTGGCCCTTTTTTTGTGTTGGTTATTTTCAGGATAGGGTCCCACTATTTGCCTGCTGGCTTCAAGCCTCCATCCTCCTAATTTCTGCCTCCTGACTAGCTAGAATTACAGGTGTGAGCCTCGGGCACCTGACTGAAAATTAATATTTTTGAAATATTTGAGTAAACGAGATGGGGTGAATACAGGGTGATATTGTCAGAGAAAAAGTGTAGCACTATGTAATGATAGATTTTAAAAACATGAGGGAAATACATCCATCCTTCATATGGTATATATTTTGACTATTTGAGCAATTTAATGACTTATTTGAAAACAAAGGGCGACAAAGTCTTACTGAGTTTATCACCAATTATTTTGGTCCTGGGGGCCAATGTAAAGACAGTGATAAGTAAATAATTTCTGATTTTAATATGAGTTTACTTCAATATGAGGGTTAATTTTAGGTGTTCTAAAACTGGTTTGTTTGATTATACAAACAGGTAATTAGAGTAAAGAGAAAAATCAAGGGTAATATAGAACCAGTTTTTTAAACATCTAGAGGAAACTTTCTTTTTAAGGGAAGAGTAGTAAGAAACAAATAGAAATGATGGAAAATATTGAGCTTTTTGACCTTTAGACTTTAATCTTGTTTGACTTTACCCACAGCTTTTTAACTTTATGAGTAACTGTGTTATAAAGCAAAATAAAGTGAATGTTTTCTTGTATTTTCATACAATGATCACAAAGACCCTCCACCTCACTTCTTTTCTATTGGTAAATATGGTGAGAATGCTAATTTTAAATAGAACAAGTGCGTTTGAATAAGTACATTTGAGATTACCCTATTGTTCAAAATGTGTTTTAGTTTCAAAGTTGGATGAAGGATGGATGTATTTCCCTCAGGTTTTTGAAATCTGTCATCATATAGTGCTATGCTTTGTCTGTGGCCATATCACCCTGTATTCACCCTATCTTGTTTACTCAATCCTTAACGTATTTTGTGGTAGAATATTATACTTTTAAAATGTGTTAAAAGGTAAAATGTTATAGGAAGCACTTACCTGAGGTTAAGAAATGTCATTAATTCATTGCCTGGAGCTTTTAATTTGCTTCTTCATAGTTGATGCATTGCTATAAGGTGTTTAGTGATGTCATAATGTCAGTGGTAATAACTGGTAAGATTTTACAACAAATAAGGTTTTCTGCTGTGATTCTGGATTAGATGGCCCTAAGAGCACTCTGATAAGAATGAAATATAACTCTTTAGCCTAAACACAACTGGACATGTTTTTTCATGATAGGCATTGGAGTGTGAGTGGTGAATCTTAACTGTAGTGATGACTTTTGTGAAGTGAACTTGATTAATAATTGGAATTGATCACTTCTTGGCTTGAATGAAACTAATAGATTAATCTGAGGCCGGACAATAAATGGTGAGTTGATAACTCCTATTGTCATGTTGTAAATATTTATGTATGTAGTGAATAGAAAGGTTTTAAAGAGTCTTGAGTTTTTTGGTCTGGAAGGAAAATGTGTATGTGAAGATGAAATTTGAAGTCTTCTAGATAGTATCTTACTGAGTTACAACTTAATTAGTTTCCATGAATTGTGCATTAAAAAAAGTGTGATCATCCAGATAACTTTTAATCTCAACATAATAATTATTATTACTACTTTAGGGATTTTCAAATTTTATGCTTTAATATTTTTAGAACACTAAAATTAAAAAAAATCCTAAAAGCAATTTATTGTGTAAGGTCACTTATTTTAAGAATGGGAATGATTAGCATAAAAAGAATACCAAATTACTTTTCATACCAATATTTAATTTATTTATTCATTTATTTATTTGTGGGATTGGGGTTTGAACTCAAGGCTTCAATGTTTGCAAAGCAGGCATTCTACCATTTGAACCATGCCTCCCGTCCTCATACTGTTGCTGTTAAGTAAGGTGCTTGTTACCTTAGTAAATGTTTGTGGATTATTGTTAATAAATATTAATTGTATATCAGTCATTGTACTAGTAGACATACAGGAATACGTCATTGAATAAGAAAGGAAAGGTCCCTGCTCCAAGGGAGCTTATATTCTAGTTGGGAGGAGACGGTCTGTGAGTAAACACATAAGATAGTTCAACAAGAATTAAATACTAGGGAAGAAAAGGAAACTGGGTGAGGTGGCAGAGCATGGGCAGAGCTACTTTGGGTAATCTGGTCAGTGAAGGCCTCTCTGAGGAGGTAACATTGTGTTGAGGTGTCAATGATGAGAAGGTGCCAGACACAAAGGGAGGAGTGTAATCTCCTATGTGGAAATGAGTTTGGAGAGTTTCAGGAGTGTCAAAGTCCAATGAGTCTAGAGCTGAGTGGGTAGGAATGTGAGGTGAGGAAGGCCTGATCATAACGTAAGGTATTGTAAGGAATGGATTTTATTGTGTGTGTAAGGAAGCTACCTCTGAAAGGGCAGGGGAGATGACTGCTCTTTCTTTCAGTTTGTCTTTCTGAACCTCGTTACTTCGCTTAATATGAGCTCCAGTTACATTCATTTTCCTGCAAATGACATAATTTCATTTTTCTTTATGTCTGAATAATGTATGGTGTGTATATCACATTTTCTTTATCCATTTATTGGTTGGTTGGCACTTTTGGCTATTGTGAACAGAGCTGCAATAAACATTGGTATGTAGGTATCTTTCTTATATTGATTTACCCTTCTTTGGATATGCTCAAGAGTGAGTGGTATGGTAGAGTCGTAAGGTAGGTCTATTTTTAGTTTTTTGAGGAGCCTCCATATTGACTTCCACAGTGGTTGCACAAATTTACATTCTCAAAAACAGTATTGAGGGTTGCTTTCCTGCCCTCCCCCATCCTAATCAGCATTTGTTGTTTTTTTTCTTGATGATGGCAAATCTGACTGGGGTGAGATGGAATTTTTGGTGTAGTTTTGGTTTACGTTTTCTTTATGGTTAAGGATATTGAACACTGCTTCATGTATTAGCCATTTGTATTTCTTCCTAGAACTGTCTATTCAGTTTATTTGTTCATTTACTAACTGAATTACTCTGTTTAGTTTTTTGCGTTCTTTGTATATTCTGGGTTTTAATCATTTATCTGTTAATAGCTAGCAGAGAGTTTTATCCATTCTGTGGGTTGTCTTTTGAGTCTGGTAACTTTCTTTTGATGTGCAGAATCTTTTTAATTTGATTCAGTCCTATTTGTCAACTCTTGTTCTTATTTCCTGGGCATTTGGAGTTCTATGCAGAAAACAATTACTTATGTCTATATCTTCTGAAGTTTTCCTTTAGTAGCCTCAATGTTTCAAGTCTTACATTAAGATTTTAGATCCAGTTAGAGTTGTTCTTTGTACAGGGTGAGAGTTAGGGGTCAATTTCAGTCTTCTGCACATAAGGTAGCCATTAAATTTTTCATTTAAATGTATTTAAATGTATATTTCTTATGTTCCTAACTATCAGAAAAACAAAGGGTTATTGAGAAATAATTAGTCTATTCTGTCCTTTGAGGTCAGTGCCTATATAAATAAAGGTAGCCTTCATAGGTTGTAACAACTTTGTTTTTCAAGACAGTTTATTTTTCTTGGTAGTACTGAGGCTTGAACTCAGGGCTTCCTGTTTATGAATTAGGTACTCTATTATTTGAGCCACAGGTCTAGCTCTTTTTGCTTGGGTTATTCTGGAGACAAGGTTTTGCTTTTTGCCCAGACTGGCTGGATTACTATCTTCCTATTGTAAATTTGTTGCTGTCATTGGGATGATAGGTGTGCCACCATGCTATTGGTTGAGTTGGGGTTTTGCTAGCTATTTGTCTGTCTGGCTTGGAACTGCAATCCTTTCAATCTCAGCCTTCTAGCCAGTGGCTGGTTGGGAAGTTTATTTTCATCAGGATGTGTATTTTCTTTTGTATATTGATGATTCTAATTAGTTTTGGAATACTTTACTATCATGAAGAGTATTTTCTCTGTAAGGTGATGTTATGTGAAATAGTTATATCTTAAGACAAAGGCAGACCCCTCAGGAGTACCACTTAGTGTACTGCCTTAAACTTACAGTGCTTTTATTAGCAATCTCATTAGTTTTTACTGTGCCTCATTTTTTTCTGTCTTCTATACAGAAAAGGTAGCTTATTAAAAATTAAATATATGGTCCTAATTTTGAGTAGCTAATTCTTTGAATAGGAGTTTTACGTAACCAGAATATAGGGATCTCTGGCCCTTACATACACTAAAATCAATAGGCATGTCATTTTTTCTTAGAATGAAATAGTCTTGTCTATGTTGATCATTATAATAATGTTTCTGTATTCCTTATTATATGTTCGAAGTACTTGGTGAATATTTATTGGTTTCAGTTCATACTTATGTGAAATTGAACTCTACTTATTAAGGCAATTTTAACTGCAGCCTGAACCACTGTGGCTTACGGCCATTGTTATAGTAGAATTGAAAGTAAGGAAGTTCACAATCATATGTGAAGAATCTATTTTTTTGTGGTCATAGTTTAAAAATTATTTGCAATAACTAATAAAAAGGAACTTCCACCAGCTTTCTCTTTTGTATTTATGTACTTAAGTTTTATTCTTTTTTAATTGGGAAATAATAATTGCATGAATTTATGGGGTACATCAAGATGTTTTGATCTATTATATAATAGTAGAAAGATTTGATTTAAGGTAATTAAATACTCATTTACTTACCAAATTTTTTGTGATAAAATGTTAAAAATCTATTTTTAGCAAATTTTGACATATGTAATACATTATTATTACTGTGGTCCCTGTCACATATAATAGGTCACTAAAGCTTATTCTAGTCTAACCAAAGCATTGTTCCTTTTGATCAACATCACTCTTTTCCCTCTCTCCCCCTTTTATATTTAGAAAGCCACAACTACTAGTTACTGATTATTTAAAATTTTGATTAATCCTTACATGCAAGAAAGCCAGTAAGCACACTGAGCTAGATTTTAATGTTATTTTCTGATTAATTAGTGTGTTTATGCAAACAAGTACACTTATTAATTTGATGCTACTAACGTTATTTTAACTGAGTGGGATTGTCTTCAAGGACTACTTTAATTACAAATCTAAAATCCGATCTTCTTTTATTCTTGGTTCTTATTTTCCTCTGACCTAGAATTTTACCTCTAGTTAAAAACCTCATATTTCATGTCTGTGCTGATCTTTGGGTCTCTTTAGGATGGGAGGAGCATAGCCTCTTAGTGCTCCTCCATTTTTTTTGCTATCTGTTGTTTGACTACTTTTTGATAGATACATTATGATTGCTCCTTCATAAAGGATTTTTTTTTTGCATTACTGGGATTTGAACACAGGGCTTTGTTCTTGTGAGACAGGTGCTCTGCCACTTATGCTTCTTGAGCTACTACTCCTGCCCTTTTTACTTTGTTTATTTTGGAGATAGGGTCTTGATTTTTGCCCAGGCCTGACTGAACTACATTACTGCTCTTTTACACTTTCCGCTGTTGCTGGAATGACAGGCACATGACACTGCACCCAGCTATTGGGTAAGATGGGGATCTTGTGAACTCCCTGCCTGGACTGGCCTCGAACTTTGATCTTTCCGATCTTAGACTCCCAAGTAGCTAAGATTTTCAGGCCTGAGCCACCAGTGTCCAGCACATTTTAACATTTTTGAACTATATGTGAATGCATCATCTTGTCATTCATGGTATCATTTAATTGTCACTCTTTTTTTTTAGTGGTATATAAAAATCATATACCTTAAAATTATTTTTTCATGTTTTAAAGTGTGTGCATCCTGTTGACTCCCAGTGTGCCCTGTCATATTGGGGGCTTCCTTTGAAAAGTGTCATTTTGGGTGTGGTGACATATATCTCAAATCTCAGTTATGTGGGAGGTGGAGTCAGGAGTATAACTAACCCAGCAAGTCTCTATCTTGAAAACAAAATAAAAACAAAAGTGCTGGAGGTATAACTCAAGTGGTAGAGTGCTTGCCCAGAAAGCAGGACGCCTGGGTTCAGCCCCAGTATTGCAAAAAACCAGAACCAAAAAACAACCACCAAAGAAATCCCAGACATCATCTTTACATTTTGAGGGAATATTGCTATTTTTTCAGGTAAAATGTTAGATGACTATCAGATCTGAGTGTCATTTTTTTCCTCTTGTAAAGGGAATGACGAAGGGTCCACAAGAGGCATCGTCTTGGCTTTTTTTTTTTTAATTTTACTTATGTTTTCAATATTATCTTCAGGTTTTTTCATTTCATGTTTCTTTGCAGTAATATTTTTAAGCCACTAATCTGTTTTGTGAAGCTTAATCTGCTTAACCAGGCACAAACTGCCATGCATTGCAATGTACAGAAGTTAGTGCAAGAGTTGTGTTCTCGCCAAGCCCTTTGTGTAGAAAAACTCTCTTCTTACCCCAGTTTACCTCACATATGTGTCATGATGTTCTGATAGTTCAAGTGAGGATGCCAGTGTTAATCTCTGTTAAGTATTAGTAAATTATAACGTATTACTTTTTCTTGAAGATCATTCTAACATTAAATAGAAGTTCCAATATTTTCTTTGTAGCCTTCTGGTAGATTTCCTATTGGAGACCATAGAGGTAGACAACTTCTGTGCTTGATAACCTGGAATACAGAGTTTAAAAAAGTGGTCTTGGCTGGATATGGTAGTGCACTTCTACCATAGGCGAGGCTGGGCTGGACTCTGCCTCAAAAACAAACAAAAAAAAGAGTAGATACTGAATTTATGCTCTAAAGGAGATAATGTAACAGTTGTAGTGTATATGCCCTTGATTTAATAGAGAGAGGAGGGTGTTGTATGTCAGGAACAGAGAATTAAGTTGTATGGTATTTAGCTGATTTTTTCTTCTGACTATTAAAGTTACATGCTCAATAAAAACTTGACTGTACAAAAAGGCCTAAAGAGAAGGTAAGCCTTTCTGTCTTTCCTTCTTACCAGTCTTCCAATTTTTACAGTTTTTAGTCTGAACTCTGTGTCTGACACATCTTAAATAACTTTATGTATTTTTCACAGCATCCCTATGAGGATAGGCACTATACATTTTTTTCTCCTGTTACATAAGAAACTGAGGCACAGAAAGGCTAAGTGATTTATTTGAGGTCTCATTATTAGTAAGAGGTAGTATGGACTTGAACACAGGTAAGCTTATTTCACACTCCATATCCTTTCTCACTAAGCAGAACTTTTAATTCTGTGTATAAGAGAAAATTAAAACTACTGAAGTAATTTACCATAGAAATAAGCAGTATTGGGATGGAGTGGAGGATGGGATGAAGAATTTAAATACCATGATAGTATAATGTTTTTGCCATCTTAGCTATAAATTGTAGCACAAGATTTTCTATTTTTTTGCTCTCTGGCTATTATTAGAATATTTTTTACGTGGTTTAATGTTCTATTTTATGTGTATGTGCATGTGACTATGTCTTTTTGACCTATTGAAGACTGTTTCTTCATATTTATTAGGAATTTTGGTCATCAGCTCTTCAAACTATCTAAAATTACTTTTTAAAAGCTGCTTTGATAAATATTTACTGGTCTTTAAATAGATACTTAAATGCATACAGGCTCAACGGATAGTTTAAAATATCTTGGATTTTAAAATAGACAACAACCTCCAAACAGAACCCTTGTTTTTAATTCTTCTTCTAAAGGGAAGGATATTTTTGTAGCTCTAATTGCTAGGCTTCCAAAATTCTAATTTTATTCAATGAACATTTATTGGGTACCCACTGGTAATAAATGACTACATTTATCAAGACCCTGTCTAAGTGTGCAGCTCTGTGCTAGGTACTGGACACTTAAAAAACATGTTGTCTTGTACTTTTCCCTATTTGGTGAGGGAGGAAAAAGTTGTGTACATGTGGGTTAAAATACTGTAGTAAATGCTGTGATGTAATTTTGAATAATATGTTGGAAATGAAACAAGAATGCCTGATGGAGGAATCAGGGAAGACAGAGCAAGTTAGGCCTGTCTCTTACTCTTCCGGGTAATAGTTTGGAGTCCTGAAAGAGCCTGATCTGTTTGGAGGCTCTGATTAGGTAAGTGTGCCGAGATTCTTGAGTTTTTAGGAGAGCTGGATGAGGGAGGTAGCTGCTAGAATGGGCTAGAAAATGAGGTTTCTAGCTGGTGAAGAACTTTGGCAAACATGAAGAGTTTGAGTTTTGTTTAACATGCTGTAAGGAACTTATAAACTATGTAAGCAAGACAGTGACATAAACACTTCATTCTAAGAAGATAATTCTTAGGGTAGAGGCTGGTTTGGGTAGAGTTACTCTAGCTAGAGAATAACTTCCAGAAGATCATTGCAGATCATCTAGCCAAAAAAGTATGTTCTCTGTGAGAGTGGCGGTAGGGAGTAGCTAATCCAGTTAAGCTGAAATAGAATGAAGAGTTTCAGAGACTGACTAAATGTATGGGTTATTTGTTGTAGTCTCTGGATTTCTTTCTTTGTAAGTAGGTCATACATTGATTTCTGTTGATATGTAGAACTGAAATAGTTGAAAGTTACTGCCTGAACTTTGTGCCAAAGTACTTTGTACTTAACATTTCAGGAATGTTGAAATATAACATATTTGCAATCTATGTGATAAAAGTGTAAATGTGTGTGGTATTTTGTTCTGTTCTATTTTATTTAAAAATGTTGGTCTCTTAAGTTGATTTTAAGACCTGCTAATTGGTAGTAACTTGCATTTTGAAAGACATTGCAATTTGTATTTATGATTTATATTATATATTCTTGCTGTGTTTTTATTTTCTTCTGACTTAGAGAAGTATTCAGTGAGAAAATTAGTTGTTTGCTTCTAATTGCAGTTACAGCTATTTTCCTATGTTTGTGGAAGATTGGCTGCTGTAGTTTTGCTTCAAAATCTTTAGAAGGAAGCTAAAATAGGTTATTTTTTTCACTTGGTGCTGATCTTCCTATATTTCCAGTGTGAGAATATTAATTATTATTATTACCTTTATTATTTTGTGGCACTGGGGTTTGAACTCGGTTTTGTGCTTGCAAGGGTGGTGTTCTGCCACTTGAGCCATGCACCCCAGCCGTGAGAAATATTATTTTTAGATATCTCTTCCCTGCACATTCAGTGTTCTACTTCAAAGAGTTGAAACTGGTATTGAAAAATGTACATACTGCTTTCGAAGAGTAGCTCAGTATGGTTCTAGAGATCTTTGCTGTTCTTACAGGAATGCTTCTGTCTTTGTTTTAGAGAGAACAATTTTACTGTCATCCAATTGCTTTAATGGATGACAATACCTTGTAGGTAAGCCTTTATTGCCAGAGATCACTGAGGCTTAACTTTTTTTTGGGGGGGGGGCGTTGTTGGGGTTTGAACTCATGACTTTGTACTTGCTAGACAGGTACTCTACTGCTTGAGCCACACCTCCAGCCTTTTTTGTTCTGGTTATTTTGGAGATAGGGTCTTACTTTTCGCCCAGGCTGGCCTGGACCAGGATTCTCCTATTTTATGTTTCTTGCTGTAGCTGGGATGTCAGGCATGAATAACCACACCCAGCTTTTTTTCTTTGAGATGGAGGTCTCTTGAAGTCCCTTCCATCCTTCTTCCCTCTTTCTTCCCTCCCCCAGGCTTGCCTTGAATTGCAGTCCTTCACATCTCAGCCTCTCGTGTAGTTTGGGATGACAGGTGTATACCACTGCACCCAGCTATTTGGTTGAGGTGGGGTCTTGCCCAGGCTGGTCTCCAACTATGATGCTCTCAGTCTCAGCCTCCCAAGTAGGTAGGATTACAGGTGTGAGCCCCCAGTGCCTGGCTCTTTTTTTTTTCTTTTAAAATACATAGCACATGTCTAGAGATGGAGTCTTCCTATTTAAGTAGCATAGTCTTGGGTGAGAAATTTTTCCATAGTAAATCACCTGCTAAACATATTTCACATGTATGTCTTACTGCTTTGTGATTTTTGGATTGACGTGTCTGGAGACAAGACATTTGCTGACACTATGAATTTATTCAGTCTGAACTAAAAGATTAGAATGCTGTTTTATTCATGATGTTTGTTAACTATCTTCAGTGTTCAGGGCACATAACATATATTGGGTCTTCTTTTTAAAGTAGCTATATTTAAAGGTTAAAATAAATGAGTTCAGGCTGGAGGAGATTAACTTACACAAAATGCTTTTATCATCTTGTTTATGATACTTTCATGAATACATTAAATATCTTAATGATTTAAAAGCATATGATGGTGTTCTGGATGGACATTGAGTGTTCTTCACCGACTGATCCAGTGATTTGTCTGTTGTGATTGGGCTTGATGGCTGCCTCCTTCCTCTAGTGCTCTTGTGATGAGGAACAAGGAGGACCATCACACTGATCTTATATCAAGGTGTATGTGTAGAGCCTTCTACAGCTTTAAAAGGCTTCAGCATTTTTTCTTTTCCTGAATGAAGTTAATTTTGATGTTATTGAATTAAACTGGAAGCTCTATCAACCAAAAGTAAGAAATAACTTTTTCCAAGGTTCTTACTTGGAATTCATACATTTTTTCCATTTTTTTGTATATATAGTATTTTGTGTACACTCATGTATAATTTTGCATTTTTAAACATTTATAAAAGTTGTAGTAGTTTGATTTATATGTTAAAATATATCCATTTTATTCCAAATAAGGACAACCAAGGTTGCATTCCCGTTCCAGGAGTTTAATGAAGTGGTGCTTAATGATAAATTTATTAGGTTTATTGGTGGTTGTTAAGCATTTTCAAAGAATTAAATACATTTTCTGATTATCAAAATAAACTATAAAAATTAAAGGAAAATAAAAGCACGAAGGTGAAAGAAATCACCAGGAGTCCTACCATCTAGAGAAAATACTGGCAGTATTTTGTTGTGTTTCTTTTCAGTTCCTTTGTGCGTACACTCTGTTTGAATCTTTACTATATGCTGTCCACAGCTCTAAGATAAGGGCTGGAACCCAGGGCTTTGCCCTTAATGAGTATTGTAACAACTTAGAATTCAGTTTGATGTGGTGGTTTCTAAGGTAGAGATAGGAAAGAAGAGTTCAGAGAATTCTTATAGTATAAAATTTGAAGTTGTGATCTTCCTATATATCAAATTTTGTACCTAGTTATTTAGACTTGACATTGTAAGCATTTCAGTTTTAGATCATCTTTAACATTATTTAATGGTCAATATCCTCTTCCTTTCCTCCTTTGGAGTTTATTTTGAATTGTCCTTCATTGGAAATAATATTTAAGGGACAGCCTTTTGTTTAGACCTCCGCTCCCCCAAATGTTGCATTATTTCTTCAAGAGTAGGATCAACTGAAGGAGTATAACCCACTTATAGCCATGGTATAACTTTGCCTGTTAGCTCTTTCAAAGGTTTCTTTTTTGTAATGAACAACTTAACATTTCCTTTAGCACTGAGTATATATGGGTATGTTATAGAAATGTTGTTTTATTCTTTGGTAGGCTGATTGCTGAAAAATAACATGTCTTATCAATTTGATATTACTCATTTACCAGTGAGTTTCTTTCTTTTTTAAGTTATAATTCTTCATCCATCTGTGTTATTCTCTTTGGAATTTGCCCTTCTGCTTTGTCTGTGGTCTTGTTTCTGTTTTTGAAGTTTTGCTTAAGCTTTTTATAATTATACATTAATATTTTATTGCCATATTGTCAAGTATTTTTAATGTTTACTGTTAATTTTTTACCCATACTGAGATTTTGAACCCATGGCCTCACACTTGCCAGGCAATTGTTCTACCACTTGAGCCACGCCTCCAGTGTCTTTTTTTCTTTCTTACTTTAGTTATTTTTCAGATAGGGTTTTGCATTTTTGCTCATAGCCAGCCTTAGAAGGTCATATTCCTATTTATGGCCTACCACATAGCTGGGCTTATAAGCATTTGCCACCACATACAGCCTATTTGTTGAGATGGTGGTCTCACTAACTTTTTGCTAGGGCTGTTCTCATACCACAGTCCTCTTGAGAGCTTGTTTGGAGGTTCTAGCAGGGGAGCGCAACTACTTGTATACACTTGGCTGAAGAATGGTCCTCCTTTATTGAGAATGGTCGTCCTCTTCAACCTAGCATGCAGCTTCGGGAGGGACGCACACAGAACAGTGAGGGAGGAAGGGGACACCCGGCTAGCCAGCCAGATCAGCCCAATCAACCCTGGCAGTCAGTGGGGTGACAGATGTTGCGGCCAGATTGCCCTTACATCCTACAACCACAATCCTCTTGATCCTCACCTGTGCAGCTGGGATGACAGGTGCTCATCATCATGCCCGGCTATCAACAGGGCCTCACTTTTTGCCCTGGCTGCAGTCTTCCACATTTCTGCCTCCCAAGTAGCTGGGATTATAAATGTGAACTTCCATGAGTGGTGTTTGCTTTAAAACTTTTAATATATAGATAACAGTTTGGTGACTTCAAATATTACATGAGTTTCTTATTTTTGTGTCCTTCCATAAAAGTCATCAGTACAAACTTACAAGGTGGCAAGGCCACCGAAAGAAATTCTGACTCCATTTTCTTGAATTGCTAAGTTAGTAGGCTCTAGTATATTCAGACAGTCCCTAATTTATTATGTCTTAATATTTTTCAACTTTTTTTTTTAGAAACCACAGTACCTTTCTTTAATAAATCTGTCCATCTATGTAGCCTGCATGAAGTCATCTTCTTTGCTCTGTGTAATTTGCCCATTTATAGCTTTACAAGTAGTCATGAAATAGTCTCGTTCTTCATTGCTGGGTAGGGGCACAATATCAAACCTTTTTTTTTTAAGTTTGATTTTTTGATTTTATTGTTTTTACATGGCATGAAGATGATGCATATGCAGTAGAAACTGTACTTCAGATTTTGATCTTTTCTTGAGGGTGCAGCTCTCATACAGCCTTGTAAATTATAATGGGAACCAACTGATACAAAACAGTATACTATGTAGCTAAGCTATGATATTTGCTAGGGTAGGTGTATTAAATTATTGTAACTGAATGTAAACCCATTCAATGTAAACCCATTTTATGATGGGTTTATCAGGATGTCATCCCTTCATTAAGTCAAGGAGCACATATATTTTTCTGTGACTCAAAGATAGAATTTAGAGTTTCTAGAGGGTGGAGTGCTAGCATATCTTAGACCGTGTTTTTTGTCATTTCTTTTAGATAGCTTTTGGGTAGGAGCTAGGTACCAGATAGCTGAGATTGTACTCATTTGCTTGGGAGATCTTTGAATAGGTGCCATGATGAATAGGTGATATTGGGATACTTTTAGGGAAATTGAGGACTCTGGCTAGAACTTGCTCAGTTACCCTATAATTGTGTTAGGGTTCTCCCAAGAAATAGAGCCAATAGGAGATAAGGATGAGGAGTTGGCTCATGAGATTGTGATGGCTGACAAGATTTGTGGGGTGACTTGGCAAGTTGGAGACCTAAATTTGCTGATGGTACAATTTTTATCTTAAGGCTGGTAGGCTCAACACCCAGGAACAGACTATGTTTCAGTTCAAGTCTGAATGTAGGAAAAAAACAGTGCTTTAAAGGCTGTGAAGCAGGAAAAATTCTCTTTCTGGTGGATAGACAGCTTTTTTGTTATATTTAGGCCTTCAACTGAGTGGATAAATCCCATCCACATCATGAAGGATAGTCTGTTTTACTCAGTTTACCAATTTAAATGTTACTCTCATCCAAGAACACTTGATAAAAAAAAATGTTCATCTAAATACCTGGGCACCCTATGGCCCAAGCAAGTTGACATATAAAATTAACCATACTCATATTTGACACTGTCCGAGAGTTACCTACCATACAAGATGAACTGAGATAATTTTTTTTTTTCTGGAAAAAGAAATCTCAGTTGTTGTTTGTCTTTGTAATTCTTACAAAAAGCTCAGAAAGGCTTTCATGAACTGGCATATTCTGAACAGTGTGACTTGCTGGTATGTATTCTAGGGTGATAAAATAAAGCCTTTCTTACAAATAAAGGAATGAATTAACATGCTGATTGGAATTATTCATAAATCAATTAAATTTTAGAGAATATTTTCCAATTAGAATGATTTTTTTTTAAACACTAGATAAGGGATCTGCAAGCTACATACAGCTCATGGGTCATATCTGGCATGCTACCTATTTTTGTAAATAATGTTTTATTGTAACACACCCACACTCATTCTGTTGGATACAGCTAATTTACCTTATTGTGGCAGAGTTGGGTATAGGTTGGGTATTGTGGTAGAGTTGAGTACAGAGTAGAGATAGATTCAAAGACCCGCAGAACTGATACTACTTACTGTCTTGCCCTTTACAGCAAATTTTGATGAGTCATTCTTCCTGACAATAGTTAATTATACAAGACTAATGATTGAAGATATTCCTAGCTTCTGATAAGATCACCAAAGTGTTAGTATATATAATTAGTATATACAATGTGTTTTCCCTCCATTTCTGGTTGTATGTGTGTATATGTGTGGGGCAGAGAGAGAGAGAAAGAGAGAGAGAAAGAAAGAAAGGGAAACAGAAAGGGAGGAGGAGAGAAAAAGAACAGAGAAAAAGATTGATTATGTCTTGTTAATCTGCAAATAGTTTCTTTCCTTGGCCAAGATTTGTCAATAGTAAAATGAGGGGGAGGACTCGGGTGTGCAACTCAAGTAAAGCACTTGCTTAGCAAGCCTGAGCCACTGACTTCAGTCTTCAGAAGCACCAATAAATAGGGTTGGGGATTTAGCTCAGTGCAAGAATGCTTGCCTAGCAAGTATAAGGCCCTGAGTTCAGTTCCCAGCATCTTTTTTTGGAAAAAAAATAAGGTGAGGTATGTTGTGGATTAAAATGTAGCATTACATTTATCTTGTTCAAGGTAGTTACATTATCTAAAAATAAGAATTTTTACTTTGCTTTGGTGATTTTATGCATTTTCTGTAAAAATTGTTACTAGGAATCTGTTGATTAGCTGGTTGCTAATCTCAGAATCTACTATTGATTTTTGAAAAATCACTGTACATAATTTTCATCATTTCCCTTATAAGCTGATAGCATGAATAACAATAGTGATGATTATAATCAGTGATAGAGTAAATGTTCCTATGTATTGTAATTGGTCCTTTAGTAAAGCCTTGTAGTTAATATTAATGTTTAGGTGTAGAGTTTCCTGAAAATTTCTTTTTTCCATATGTGTACTCTGAATGGCATTGCAGTATACAATAAAAGAATGAAGTTAAAGTGGTGGGTAAAATAGAAAAGACAAATAAAAAACAAAAATGAAAATGAATATTGACAGAACATTGGGAAGACAATAATTAGCTAAAAAAACATTTAATTTAACTCAAAAGGACAAATTGAGCTAAAAGTAGGAAGATACTATTGTTAATCTTTTAGCAGAAGATAATTAAAGAAATAAACTAAAATGTAAAATTATTTTATATTTTAAGTGACTTGATTAGAAGTAGAAAAATTAATTTTTTATGGTGAGCACATTTTACTTTTATTGTCATGTTGTATGACTCAGTTGGACTTACCCTAAACTCCAGTTCACAGCCTGCATATGTAATCACAGATCCCTACCTCTCAAATAATTCAGAGATTACAGCTCACACATGAAGATAAATAGGTAGGTTTAACATTTTTTAAAAGATAGCAGTACATGTTTAAAACTTCAATGCCTGGAAGCAGGAAACAGAGTTCTTCAGTCAGAGGAAGCTGCAAAAGCATTGAATTAATATGTTTGTGATACATGAAGTTTATTTGGCAAATTTTAGATTTTACTGATTGTTCTTATTTTGGGTAGAAAACTCTTTTATATCTTACGTGTATTTTTTACAAGCTAAAAAACCCCGTTTTCTCATTATACTTCATACAACGAATCTGCCTCATTTGCAGATTACATGTGTTTTTGACCTAATGTAAAAAAAAAAAAGTTAAAGAATTTCAAAAACAAAAACCATAAATTCCTCTGGGCACATTGTGCAGCTCAGTTGATGTGGAGAAGCTCTCAGTCAGTTCTACATTGTCATCAATTGTGTTTAAATTGTTGCATGATCTGCTGAGTGTTTCCTTGCCTTTGGTTGTGTGAAAATGTCTCTCAAAAAGTAAATAGTGCTTGAAAAGCAAAGTAAAAGCTAATGAGCTTTTTCCTAAAGTTGAAACTTTAGGTTTGTTGAAAGGTGGCATAAGTGGGAACTTTAGGTTTGTTGAAAGGTCGCATATCTTTTGTGAAATGGGCATTATGGAAAAAAATGATTCAAGCATCTGCACTATTCAAGATGAAGACTATTACATAAGATCTAGTTTTGGTGAGCAGTATTAATGTGTACAATAGTAATTTCTGTGACAGTAATGTAGCCTTCTTGATGCAGCTTCAAGTTATGGATGTTCAGACCTACTGTTTGTATGGTATAGGTAAATTTGAGGAAGTTAGGGTACTGAATTCTGCATCCTGAGCATTCATTGTTTTTTCCTCAATGGCTGTTTCCTTGGATCCATAGATCCACTGATTGCAAGGGTTTACTGTATATCTTTTAAATGTGCATATTTTCCTTTATAGGCCCAGAATATTCATCAGCATGGTTACCTGGTAATGAATCATTGTGGCAGGCCACAACTGTTCCATCTAACCATCGAAATAACCATATCAGAAGACACAGTATAGCTTCTGACAGTGGAGACACTGGCATTGGCACTTCCTGCTCTGACAGTGTGGAAGGTAAGTTAAAATTCTTAGTATTTAGATATGAGCCTATGGAAAATGGTTGTGAAATGAGAATTTTCAAGAGATATGTTTAATTAACTAAAAATTACAGTGTTTGAGTATTTAATAATATTCATTGTTGCTACATATCAAAGTAATTTTCTCTCTGTTCATACTGCATTTTTCCTTCATTGTCTTAACTAAACATTTTATTCTGACACAACAGTAGATTCACATGCAGTTTTAAGGAAGAATACAGAGATTCCATGTTTTCCTTATCCATTTTCCCTCATAGAAATATCTTACAAAACTATGTTACAGTCACACAACTAGGGTAGTGACACTGATGGCAGTCAGGATGCAGAATAGGGCTGGTCATGGAGCTCTGTGGTAGAGTGCTCACCTAGCGTGCACAAGGCCCTAGGTTCAATCTCCACAACTTAAAAAAAAAAAAGATGTAGAACATTTCCATATACCTAATATTGCCTCCAACCACTTCTCTCTCTACCCTTTTTCACTCCCCTTTAACTCTTGGAAAGCATTAATCCGTTTTCCATTTCTGTAATTTTGTCGTTTCAAGAATGCCATATAAATGAAATCATACATATAAATGAAATCCTAAGTTCAAATCATGGGGTTTGAACTTAGGGCCTTGCACTTGCTAGGTATGCACTCTACCTGTTGAGCCATGTCTTCAGCCCTTTGTGCTTTAGATTTTTTTTTTTTTTCAGATAGGGTCTTGTGCTTTTGCTCTGGTGGCCTTGGATTGCAGACCAATCCTTCTACCTAAGCTGGGATGACAGGTGCACACTACCATGCTTGGCCTGTTGGTTGAGATGGGGGCTTGCTAACTTTCTGCCCAGGATGATCTCCAGCTTTGATACTTCCCATCTCTGCCTCTTGAGTAACTAGGATTATAGGCGTGAGCCTCTGTGTCTGGCCAGTACATAACCTTTTGGAATGAGCTCTTTTCTCTGGAAAGCTGTCCCCTAACATCTTCCACTAGTATGGTGCATGTAATGCAGTCAGTGAAACTATACTGATACATCATCACCTAGGATCTATTGTTTAGATTAGGGTTTACCTTGGTGTCATATGTTCTCTCAGTTTGGATAAGTTTATCATGCAGAATATATCATACAGAATAGTTTCACTGCCATAAGAATCCTTTATGCTCTGCCTGTTCGCCCCCAGCAGTCACTGATCTTTTTACTGTTCATAGTTTTGCTTTTTCCAGAATATTATGAAGTTGCAATCACAGTGTATGTTTAGCCTTTTCACATTGGCTTCATTCATTTAGTAATGTTAAGCTTCCTCCATGTCTTTTCATAGCTTGGTGGCTCATTTGTTTTTAGTGCTGGGTAATTCCTGTTGTCTGTTCTTACCACAGTTTTTTTTTTTTATCCATTCGTGTTCTTGATGACATCTTGATTGCTTCCATGTTCTGGCAGTTATGAATAAATCTGCTATAGATGTCCATTTGCATGTTTTTGTATGGGCATCAGTTTTTACTTCCTTGGGTCAGTACCAAGGAGCTGATTACTAGATTGGTGTGATAAGACTGTTAGTTTTGTAAGAAATTGTCAAACTCTCTTTCAAAGTGTTCGTACTATTTTGTATTCCCACCAGCAATGAGAGTTCTTTTGTTCCACATCCTAACCAGATTTTGGCGTCGTCAGAGTTCTAGATGTCACATTCTAATAGTTGTGTAGTAGTATTTTGTTATTTTAATTTATATTTCCCTGATCACATGTAATATTCATCTTTCATATGCTCATTTGGCGTCTGTGTATTTTATTGTTGAGGTATTTATTTTAGAGTATTCTTTCCATTTTTAAACTGTGTTGTTTGCTTTCTTATTCTTAAGTTTAAGGGTTCTTTATACATTTTGAGTAAAAATCCTTTTTCAGATGTGTCTTTTGCAAACATTTTCTACTTGTCTGTGGCTTGTCTTCTCATACTTTGCTATTCTCTTTGGCAGAGCAGAACCTTTTAATTTTAATGAAGTCCAGCTTATCAGTCCTTTTCTTCATGATCATATCTATATATGCTGTAGTCAAGGTTATCTAGGTTTTGTACTATGAATTTTTTAGTTTAATGTTTTAAATTTATATTTGTAATCCATTTTTGTGAAAGGTGTAATGTGTACCTTTTGTAGTTCTATCATTTTTGGGTATTCTGTTACATTTTCACCAGTTTTTTTTCTTCTTTTTGTTTTTAAGAAATTTGTTTTTATATTCTCAAGCTCAGAGAGTCTTTTTTCAGTTGTTCCTAGTCTACTAATGAGCCTGTCAAAGATTATTTTCTATTAGAGTGTTTTTGAGCTCTAGGATTTATTTTTGATTCTTTCTTTAGAAGAATGCTTACGTTATTCATCTATTTTGCATGCTATTTATTTTTTTTCCATTGGAACACTTAGCACATTGATCATAGTTGTTTTAAATTCCTGGCCAGGTAGTTCCAGCATCCCTGCAATATCTGGGTTTTGGTATGTTTCTTCAAACTATATTTTTTGTTTTGTAGTATTTCTTCGAATTGTTTTTTGAAAGGTGATCATGACATGCTGGTAAAAGGAACTGTGGGGAACAGTTCTTTGATAATAAAGTGGTAAGGTGTGTAGAGAAGTCCTATGATTAAGTCTTGCTGTTTTTGTGAGTTGCATCCCTGGGCAGTGGACTTCACAAGTGATTTTCAGGTTGTATCTTTTTTATTTTTTTGTCTTTGCATTTCTGTTTGCTTGTTTATGAGACAGGGTTTTTCTTTCTATGTGGTTTAGGATGGCCTTGAACTCAGAATCTTTCTGCCTCAGCCTGCCCAGTGGTGGAATCACAGGTGTGCGCTGTTATACACGCACCTTTCTTTTTTATTTAAGTTTAAAAATTTTTTCACCATCTTCAGTGGGACAAGATGGCTAAAGGGGGCTGGAGTTGGGAATTTCTCTTCTACATGGAAGGCTGGAGGGAGATTTGGTTGAGTATTTTCCTTCCTACCTGTGGAAGGCAACAGTTGGCTGAAGCTGGTTATTTTTGTTCTAGGTTATGTTCTGATAAAATCTCAACAGGTTGGGTTGTGGTTAAATATTTTACCCTAAGGGTACATCTTGTGAAAAAGAATAGCACTCTGCTATTTTCTCCTTTCTACTGCTGAAAGCATGAGAGAATTTTCTTCTGATACTCAGCTCAAGATCCTGAATGTAAAATTCATAGAAGTATGGTGGCCCTCCTGTGCCTGTGTCTCCTTGGAATTTTTAACTCTTAGAATTGTCCACATTGAGTTTCAACAATTTGTCAATTATAATTCAGGTTTTCCTATCAGGCCCTGGTTCCTACGGAGGTTTCAGTTCCAATAAATTGTGATTCTTTGTATTTACCTTGTTTTTTCAATTTTGGGCATAGCAGCAGTTTGCCCTGGGACTGACCTTTTTGGGAACTAAGAAGAGTTTGTTTCCCATTATTTCAGATTAATTTTTAGGATGGAATGGTGACTTCCAAGCTTCTAGCCTCAAAACCTGACTCAAGTGACTAATAATGTTTGAATACTTTTTCATGTGCTTATTTCCTGTATATATTCTCTTCATTGGAATCTCTTCATGTCTTTTGCTTGTGTTCTAATTGTATTGTGTTCTTTTAATTGTGTAGTCTTGAGGTTATATATTTTAGATACTAATCTTGTTGGGTATGTTGTTTTCAGATATTTTCTCCTAATGGATTACCTGTATTTTTATGAACAGTATCTTTACTGAGCACAAGTTTTAAAATTTGAGGTCCAGACCACAATTTTTTTTTCTTTATGGACTGTGATTTCTTATGACAAATTTAAGAACCCTTTGCTTAGTCTTACTTAACTTACTTAGACTAAGCAAAGCAAATTATTTGCTCAGTTGCTCAATTTTTTCTAAAAGTTTTATCAATTTACATTTTAAGTTCATGATTCATTTTGAGTTACTTTTTTAACATGAGTGTGTTTATTTTATTATGCTGGGTGGGGTACATTGTGACATTTACAAAATTCTTACAATATATCAAATATATCATACTTGAATTCACCCCTCCACCACTCTCCTTTATCTCCTTCTCCTCCCATTCCTGGAACAGTTTCATCAGGTATCATTTTTCCATTTACAATACATGTGTGTAAAGTGTTTGAACTGTATTTACCCTCCCACGCCTTTTCCCCACCTCCTCCCCACTCCCACTGGTACCACATCCCCAGGCAAGACCTGTCTGTCCTTCTGTTCTCTGATTTTGTAAAAGAAAAAAAAAAGACATTTTTGTTTAAGACAGCTACATAGGGAGTTTCCTTGTAACATTTCCATGTATATATGTATTATAACCTGAATTGGTTCATCTCCTGTTTTTCTTCTTTCTCTCTTAGTCTCTTTCTTATGGTGGTTTCAACAGGTTTAAAAATTCTGTATTTGTTTGTGCATAGAGAGTACATCAGCCCACCTTAACTTATTCTTTTACCCTCCCCCAATCAGATACAACCTCCCTGTAGCGTGACTTATTTTTCACAATACTGCTGTATTTGTGTTAGGTCTGTATTCCACGTATGAGAGAAAACATGTGGCTTTTGACCTTCTGAGCCTGACTAACTTCACTTAAGATGATGTTCTCCAGTTTTATCCGTTTACCTGCAAACGACAAAATTTCATTCTTCTTTGTGACTGAATAAAATTTCATTGTATATAAATACATTTCATGAGTGTGTTCAGAGGTTCCCAAGACTACCCTTACACTTAGTGATTTGCTAAAAGAAATCACAGAACAGGAAAGTTGTTATACTTAAGGTTATATGTATCTTCTCACTGTGGAATTGTGTGGGCGGTGTTTAATTTTCCCATTAGAGATATATGACAGTACACATGGAGTATTGCTGACCAGGCAGGCTCATTTGAGCCCTGCTGTCTAGGGTCTTTTTGTTTTTGTTTCTGTGTTTTTGTAGGTTGGTTTCTTAGGCATGGTTGACTGCCTGCAAAAATGACCTTATTCGCTAGCTCTCCAGAACTCAGGCTGATACCATTTGGTCCAGGACCCCGACTACAAATCACATTATTAGCATAGACTATATGGAGGGGTCTAAGTTCCCCAGGCAAATAAAGGCATCCTTACTAGAACATTCCAAGTGCTTAGCGATTACCTACTAAGAGCTTGGCAAGGGCCAAAACTGTTAGAATGTGTAGGTTGTGGAGAACTCAGGCTTGCTTAAATTGTGAGACATGACAGTGAAATTTTTTTATTTCTTAAACTTTGGAGTGATTACTCCACTTTATTCTTTTTCAAAATTGTTTTATCTCTTCTAGTTCTTTTGATTTGCTACATATGCTTTAGAATAATCTTATGCAAAATAGGACACAAAGAATCTTTCTGAGAATTTGAGAAGAATTTTGCCGTAAGTTAATTTGAGTAGAATGATGTCTTCATTGAGTTTTCCAATATATGAACATGAGAATTTACAGGAATTTTTTCTGTAAATGAGTTTGAATAGAATTGACATCTTGAGTTTTTCAATGTATGGTGTTTTTATTTACTTAGATCTTTGATTTCATTTACTGATGTATAGTTTTCAAAAAACATATATATTTTTTAAGATTTACACCTAAGTATGTAGTTTGTAAAGACTGACTGTAGATGATGTATTTCTAATTTGTTGTTGATATTATAGGACAAATAGAAATATCTTTAGAGTAGACAAATAACATTTGATAGTTTTAAAAAATGTGTATTATATATCTTGTTACCTTATTGAGCTCACTCATGAGTACTAGGAGTCTTTGGTAGATCCTTGGGGTCTTCTTTTTCTTTTTGTGGTACTGTCATTTGAACTCAGGTCTTGGGGCTTGCTGGGCAGGTGCTCTACCACTTGTGACCTCTAGTCTCTTCCCTTCCCCTTTCCCCCTTCCCCTGTTTTCTTTCTTTTTGACATGGTTGCTTACTGTGTTGCCCAGGCTGGCCATGACCTTCTGGGCTGAAGCAGTCTTCCTGCCTCAGCCTTCCAAGTAGCTGGAAAATACCCATTCTTGCCTGAGTATTTTCAGTGTAGATGAGCACGTTCACAAGGTTTTCCATTTCTGATTTACATGCCTTTTATTTCCTTTTTTGACTTACTGCAGTGGTTAGGCTATCCAACACAATTTTGAACATCAATAATAGGAGTGGGTATCCTTGCCTTGTCTTTGATTATATAGATATGTCAACTATAGGATTTTTTTTTTTAGATACTATTTATTAGTTTGCAGAATTTTCTCACTATTCTAGTTTGCTATCATGAACAGGTTTGGGGTTTCGTCAAATGCTCTTTTTGCATGAATTGATATATTATTTTTGTCTTTAGCTTGTTGAGATGGTGATGGATTTTATTGCTTGGTTTTTCAGATGTTACCAATTTTCCATCTCTGGAAAAAAGTCCCCTTGATCATCAAATTTTATACTGCTGAATTCTATTTCTTTATATTTTTTTAAGGACATGTGTGTGTGTGTGTGTGTGTGTGTGTGTGTGTGTGTGTGTATGTGTATGTGTGTATGTGTGTATCCGTAAGGAATACTGGCCTGTAGTTTTCTTTTTCTTTTGGTAATTTTATATCTTGTTTTAATATCAAGGTTAGTACTAGCTTTATGAAATGAATTGGTTAAATGGTCTTGTCTATTTTCTGGAAGAGACACTGTAAAAATTGTTGATTATTTTTAAACATTTACCATCAAGTGCCAAGTTATCATTACACATTCCAAATTAAAATCCAAGATTCTATTTTGTTATCGAAATATTTACAAAAGGTATAGCAATCTGAGTTGATGGGAAGTTGGAGCTAAGTGGTAAAAGACAACTTTCACCATTTTCTATATCTCTGACATGTAATTGAAAGAAAATTAGGGGTACTAGGTCTTGGATTTTGTCTCCATCTTCTCCCTCTCTCTTCTTAAAATGACTGAGTATGTGCCATATTGATACATGTATAGAAAATACATCAACTGTATTCATTTTTCTTTACCTTTTTCATTTACCTTCCCTCTCTCACTGGTACCCTCCTGTTAACGTGACCTATTCTGCATTTGTGTCATTTATTATTTCATTGTCTGTTCATTGTTCAATCTGGTTTTGCCTTAGTATTATACCTGTAAATATATTGGACTTTAATCAGTCTAACCCCCCCTTTGTTAGTCTTCCTTACTCTTTTCCCCTTCTACCATATTATTGTTCAGCAGTTTCATTGCATTTTGTTGTGTCTTGTTCCTACACAGAGGTGATGTATTTCAATATTATTATCATTCTCATTCTCTTCAGATTTCAATGTTGGATTTTAAGTGAGACTTCTCAGTAGGGAGACAGACTTTTTTCTTTAAAGACACATTTCTTGATTAAATAGGATAAACATAAACATGTCTTGCCAATCATTGTTCATTCTTACATATACTTAATTTTGTAAGCATATTTAGAAAAACATGTTTGAAAATAAGTTTGACTTGTTTTTTTATAAACCTAAAAGAATAATAATGATTTCCTCATTTTGAAGAAGTACCTCTGAGAAACGTGTGACACCATGTTCAAATTTCTGATTTGGCATTTCTCCTCACTTTCTTTTGTCTGTTAATTGTAACTTGGCAATCCTTTCTCTTTTCAGATCATTCAACTTCAAGTGGCACACTATCTTTTAAGCCTAGTCGATCATTGGTTACTCTTCCCACAGCCCATGTGATGCCGTCCAATTCAAGTGCTTCAGTTTCCAAACATAGGGAATCATTAGCATCAGATGCCTCAAAATGGAATACAAGCCTCTTACAAACATTGGGAGACCACAGTAGGGGAGAGCAGGACTCTTCACTAGACATGAAGGACTTCCGACCCCTTCGGAAATGGTCATCTTTATCTAAACTCACTATCCCGGACAACTGCAGCCAGAGTGGTGCTGTACACACAGAAGAGCTGAAGAATGGTTTGGAAAAGACAGGGAGGGGCAAGGCTTTAACATCACAGTTAATGACTATTGGGCCTAGTTGCTTACACGATAGTATGGAGATGCTTAAGCTAGAGGACAAGGAAATAAATAAAAAACGGTCATCAACTCTGGACTGCAAGTATAAATTTGAGAGCTGTAACAAAGAGGACTTTAGAGCCTCTTCTACTCTTAGGAGACAGACCTTAGACATGACATATAGTGCCTTACCTGAGAGCAAGCCCAGCATGACAATCTCAGAGGCTTTTGAATCTCCAAAATATTTAATGCTTGGGCAGCAGGCAGTAGGTGGAATTCCCATTCAGCCTTCTGTGAGGACTCAGATGTGGCTTACAGAGCAGTTACGGACAAACCCTTTGGAAGGTCGAACTACAGAGGATTCTTACAGTTTATCTCCTTGGCAACAACAGCAAATTGAAGAGTTTCCACAAGGAAGTGAAACACCAGTGCAGGTAAGGTCAAAACCTAGTATTTGCTTCCCTCCAGTGGATGTTAGGAGTACAGCAGCACATTTGTATGCAGAAGACAGTATCCCGCAATCACAGGTTGTTTTGCTTTTTCTTTCTCCCACAAGTTAATAAGCATGCATATTATAAACTTGGCAAATACTGTGTTGATGAAAAAACTTACAAAGCATTTGAGACTAATTAACATGAAAACCTTATAATTTGTGCCTAACTTGATCGTTACTTTCTTTCTCATTTGTTAAATGGGCAAAAAAATAAAACGTTCAATTTGAAGAAATGTGAAACAGAAAGAAGCTGACATGTAATTGAAAGAAAATTGACTTGGGAATGCTAGGTTTTGGGTTTTATTTCTGGTTCTACTATGTTTAGAATCTGGGTGATTCTTATTTCTTCATTTCTTCATTTCTTCAGCTTTTGTTTATCTATGAAATGAGAAGGTGAAGCTAAAGTCATTTATAACACTTTGGTAATGATTGCTATGTATTTAAGATTTATAAATCATGTGCTTATTGAAAAATACATTGAGCATCAAAATTTGGTAATTTTGAGAACACATGATGGTACCATATATGACAGAACCCCTAATTGTTCCAGGGAATAACATGTAAATTTGTAAGTTTCTTGATCTGGAAATGTGTCTATTTCAGAATAATTTTTTATTGATTATTTTCATTGGGAGTCCTATTTTCTGACCTGAACCCTGTCATTTTGTATCAGGATTTTCTGAAACAATTTTATCAAAAATTACAAATTTACCTAGAGAAAAAATTTTAGATTACTATTCATTGTTATTACTAATAAAAATATATGCGTGTACTTTTTGGCAGTACTGGGGTTTGAACTCAAGGCTTCATACTTGCTAGGTAGGTGTTCTACTATTTGAGCCATACTTCCAGCATGAATAATAAAATATAAAAAATAAAGAATAGAGGATTATGGTCTATGAAAGAATAAAAGAGATCACTTATCTAGGAACCTCATAAATCTGAGCTTAGCTCCAAACATACATATAACCTTTATTCGTAGGAGAATCTTTAATCTATGTGCCATCTTTGCTCTTACTATGGACATAGTTCTTACAATTTTGACTGTCTGTATTTAAACCTATGTGTATTTAAACTACATATATTTAGGCTATGTTTAACCTGCATTTAACTAAAAGAAGCATCATTATGTTTGAATTACATGTCCAAAAAGTAGTGATCTAACCAGATTTGCTTGTGATTTATCAAGTCAAGTGATTGAAAGGTAGGAAACCTAGGTTTTAAAAAACTATTTATATTTTAGTTTTCAGATGCTTGGGATAATAGAAAAGCAGGGATCCAGACAGCTGTTTCTTCAGCTGGTGGTACCTTTATACAGAATTGTAGCTGTTAAAGCATTGCTGAGTATACTGTTCCAAATTAAGGTAGATATGATAGTGAAAGGTAACTGAGATAATTAGGCTAATTTAGGAAGTGATTTCTAATTTACCTATCTGTTCATTCCCTTGGACAAACTTCTGTTTTAAATAAGGTTTTCCCAAACCTTGAAGCAATCCATAGACGATAGAGTTATTGTCTAGAGTTATTGGAAGTTCCTTGTGGAGAAAAACTTTCTGTTTAAATGTTATTCCTAGTGTGTTACTAGAGTGAGAAAGTCACTTGTGGAAAACGTTTTTGTATGCCTTAAAAGTGGTATTTCTTTTTTAAAGGCACTACTTCTGGATTAACCTTATTTGAAATGGTCTCTGAATATAGGGCTTTTACATTTGAGAGTAGAAAGATAAAGGCAGGTAAAGAAAAATAGATACTTCATCTGCAGTCCCTTTTTGTTTTTTGAGGGTGCTGCTGGAGATCGAACCCAGACCCTTGGCTATACTAGCCAGGTGCTCTGCCAGGGAGCTGCACCACCCCCTCACCCCCACTCCGTGCCTCAGTCCTGAGCCATTTTTAAACAACTGCTTCTCTTCTCATTTCCTTTGTGAAGTTTTATAAAAGAAAATTCTTAATTATCTTGTCCTTGGAGCCTCTTGGGATTCTCTTTATTTTAAAAGGTTTCCTTGTGATTTTTTTCTTAAAAGTTTCTTTGAAATAGTAATGTCCTTTTAGTTCAATCTTTTCTTGAAGTGAAGAACTTTAATAAGGATTTGCCCCATTTGATTGTGATAATCAAGCACAACTGCTAAATTCTTACTAAGGGGAGAAATTCTTTTATATCTGAGAAAAGGAATTTGGCTGGAAATTGTGATCTAATAGCACCATAGATTTATAGAGCTTTATAGCTCAGTGTTTTACCTCATTTGATTCTCATAGTCCCCCTCTCTCTCCCTCCAAGGTTAATTTATAACAAGGAAGTTTTGCTCTTCCTAGGACTTTATCTAGAAGAGTTATTGAGCCAGCCACACAGTTTAATGTGCGTGGTGTTCCTTGATTTCTTTGATTTCTCCTAAATCACCTAGAGTGTATGTAGTGTAACACTCCGAAGCATTTTCCTTTGTGAGTGAAGAGAATCCTCTTTTGGTTTAGGATTTAGGGTTCCATGTGCACCATCCGCTACTAGTCCTTGGTTCTTCCCTCTGTACTCCATCACCCCCACACCTGTGGTCCCAAACTGTCTCACTCTGTAAGGTTATGACAAGAAAAACAACATCTTGATCTCTTTTTGGGGAGAATGCATATCTTTCCATGTTTTTCATGTGCACCTCTACATATAGCCTACCATGGATCTCTTCAACAGTAATGATGTGTAGTGACAAAGTTGTAAGAATATTTGCTGTGATGTTTTAAACTCTGAGTTGCAATCATTCAAAAGAGGAAAGATGAAACTTTGTGTCTATATAAATCATGAAGGGGCTGATGTTATTGGTGCCTAATTTTAACATATATAATGGAGATTTATTTTCTCTTATATAAATAAATATTTAAGCCCTAAAGTACTCTGTTTTTGTCTAACTTGAAGTAAGATGAAAAAATTTGACTTCTGACTTGTTAATGCTTTATGTATTTTTAATGTTCTTTGAAAAGAAGCAGTTTTCTTATTTTTATTCTTTATTTTTGCATTCTATTTTGTCTTTAATTTTTTTAACTGAGATAAATTATGCGCTGATATGGACACGACACTGTAGAGGATAGGATATTATGGTACATTCATTACGTAGCTGAGAAACATAACTGATTTTCTATACATGTTTTAAAAGTTACTAATAATTATTGTGTTTGATTTTCTGCTAACTTTTCTGTATAGTTTAGATATTTTGAAGTATACTGTAACTTATAATGCATACAGATTTTTCTTTGAGATTTATTGTATTCTCATTTTGCCAGGACACTCTAGAATAACCAAAGGATAAGTAATCTCTAGGTAGTAGCAAATTTATTATTCTGTGTAGGTCTGCCCTCTTGTGTTTGTACTAGGAACACAAGATGGTTTTATTTTATTTGGGGAAATACCCCCATCCCCTACAGTATCAACACTATTTATAGTTAGAACCTATTATAGTCAATATCAATCTAGCATTCATTGTAGAGCAGTTTCAGTAAATTCATTTTAAGATAGGTGATTCTGATTATTTTCATTAAACATTTTTTGCCAATTAAAAAATAAAAGACATCATTAAACATTTAAAAATTAGTTCGCTTTCAGTATCCTGTAAGTTAAGATTAGAATTTACTCCATGATAGAAGGTAATTAAATATTTAATACTTAAAAATTAAAATACAAATATATTATTTTCTTAAAGCTTATAGCAAACAGATTAAGTTCCATTTAAAGAATGTGTTTTTGTTCCCCCATTTTAATGAGTTATAATATTCTGAAATCGTCATCTTGTTAAGGGTTTAATTTTATTAAAGACAGAATGAAGGATAACAAAAAAATTTTTTAAAATCTTGTGTTTTACCAAGGAAAATTCCTGTAGCTTCATAGTAAATAGTTTGAAGTTGATGTTGTAATTAACAATGTAATGAAAGTCATAGGACTTATCAGTTCAAGTTTTCCACTTGCTTATAATGTCAGTACAACTAATCATAGGACTTGGATATTTTTGATAGATAATAACTGAGACCAGTGAGGTGATGTATCACTCGTGGTTTATAAGCTTTCTGGTTGTGACAGGAATATCCAGCCTGTAGGTGAACTGTCACTGAGGAAATCCCTTTAGTATGAGACCCCTTTACTTGCTGTATCTCAGATATCTGTGAATCAAAACTATTTCCCTTCCATCTCCAATACATCTCAGGGATTCAGAGAATTAAAAAGCAATGTCAGAAAACTTTGTTAGAAATGAAGATCAATACTGATGTTTCACATTTTTTTATAATCATATTTTAGAAAATATGGGTAAAATTACACACTATTTACTGTTTAATAATTGCTGTATAGTCACATGTCTGGAACTGAACTTTAAATTATTGGATTATGCAGTGTAGATGTAACCCATTATAGACTTGAGTCAATTTAAATTACTACATTTTGGTGAACATATTTTCCAATACTTAATTTTTACTCTTATTATTGTTTAAGTTGTTGGAAAATGTTTAAAAATTATCAGAGGGAGATTGAAAATTTATTCAGCAAGAAAGTAATTATAAATTAACATTGCTGGATTTATTATTCAGCTCAGTAGATTCGATAGATTAAGGAAAATAACTATCCTATTACAAATGATACATAGGACAAAAAGTTCATTTCAAAATGTAATATAAGAATTACATATTCTTATATTCAATTCAATTCAATTATTTTAATACTTCAAATAATATATTTTTCTGTCATTGGCAGTCTTTTAAATTCTTTTCCTTGCCTACATTGATTAGAAGTTTGGAATAGAAGACAGTCTATAAATCCAAGGATATAGTATGACAGGTTAGGTATTATAACTCAGAAATCTGCTATAATTAGACTTGAGGTAGAGTATATTTTACTAGTATTAGTAACTATGGCAATCACGCCGTCAAATATTAAGTTGACCACCAGTTTTATCAGTTCTTAAAGTTCTAGAATGAACAGATTTATGGCTAACTTACATGTACTAGATTTCCACAAGTTTTTGAAAAAATTAGCTAAGAGGAATTTGGTTTATCTAAGAATATGCTCTTTTCACTGTTTTCATAAACTTAAAAATGTTAATGTGGTATTAACACAATTTGTTTTAAAATGTAGGTTCTGACTGCTAAAGAGTAGCTACCAAGACCTCTGTGTATTAATAATAAAAAATAACAGATGTGAGGAGTCAGTCAGCTATTTTAAATAAGGACACCTCATTTAAATTATTTTGTCACTTGGTGAAGACCTGAAAAATATTTAGAAACTACCAAAGAAGCTCTTACAGTGCAATACAAATTATATTTACCCCAAAGAGTAAAGATAATGCTGTACATATATAAAGCAAATTTGTTAGCAGTGCTTTTTCAAAATTAAAACTCCTACTTCATCCTCAGACATGATTTAGGAAAGAAATTTATAAGCCATTTTGAGGAAATCAGCAGTTACATTATGCACACTTACAGTCATTGCAAGGTTTGAAAATAAAGCCCTTTTCATGTTTACAAGATCCAGCAGATGAATACATTTGCTAACAATTTGTTTTGCTCTTAATCTTGACCTTTTCACCAAGAAACTTCTACTCAGGAAGCAGGGTGTGTTGTTTTCCCCTCTTTATGGGATGGCAGATTTTAAGCCGATGTGACAAGTTGCAGATCTGGATACTGCAGCAGAACTTCAGAGAAGCATCACGATGATGCATATTAGCAAGAGACATATTAAGATGAGACAGAAGTTGATAAATAGGTTCTGGAGATTTTGGCGTGCTTGTTGAGGCATTTCAATAGTTGAGGCTCTTCTTATTGCTGAGCGAGTGAGGTATTGGACTTTCTCCATGATGCCAGAAAGGCCAGGAAATCTGAAGTTTTAAGTGGTCAAGAGAAAGATAAAAAGGTGGCAGCCAAATGTGAGATAACTGTCTTCTTTTAGTTAGCCTGTAATATAAAAATAGTACATGGATTAGGGTCATATAACCTACTCTGAATAGTTATTACCAAATTTTGCATTAATTTATCTTCCTCAACACTTTGTGTTTTTTATTCATAACATTAAATATCTGTAGTGTGTGTGTGTAAATCTATTCATTTCTTTTTTGTTAGATATATTGTTACAGTCTCCTTTGTCTTGTGTTTGGGTTATAGTAGCTTCAGTTTTTGCCTTCTTTCAAAATGACTACAAGTATTATTTGGTTTATGGTACAGCTTGTTGCAGGTTATTCCTTTGGGTCAAAGTTCTTACATATGATTTAATTCTGTTTCTCCATAAACGTAATTGATATGAACATTTACTATATTCATTACTCTGGAGCTAATCTCATAAAAACAGAAATGCATATAGCAAGTTATTCCTTGGAGTTTAATTTTAGTTCGAAAACAAGTAGGTAAATGAGAAGTTAAAATAATTAAATGAGCGATTCCAACTGTTTTGTCATCCCTTTTATGATTCTTTACCTTTGTAGAATGTTATACAACATTTTAACACGAATTGATACTAAGTTCTGAGAACTGTCAAGCTTGGAAGGCAAAGTAAGTTGTCATTATTGCTATGGATAGTTCCAGTTTAGTGGTTTGTCATGCCTTCTTTCAGAGCTCCTACAACCTATTAATGCTTGTGGGACCTAAAACTTTGATAATTAATAAAATAAAAACTTGCCATAGAAAAATTAGGTATATATTAAAAATTAACTATAAATAAACTACCCAGAGATAATGGCTGTTAACACTTGGGGATATTTTGGTTTTTATCAGAGTATTTCTGTATTAAAATAAAAATAGAACAAAAAAATAATTAACTGCCCAGAGATAATAATGGTTAACATTTATTGATATATCATTAATAAGATGTTACCTATATTATTCTAGTTGCCAGGTTTCATTTTCTCTCTAGCCTCTACATCCCAAGAAAACCTACCTCTGCCTGTCAGCCCCATACCTGAGAGAGGCAAGTGCTGAAGAGAGCAGAGAAGAGTAAAAAGAATGGGAAAGAGAGGATATGTATCAGGAATAACCAATTTGAACTTGGCATTTATTTTCTAAACAAGATATGTGGTGATTGTTGGTAGCAACTTATATTTGTCTAGTATATATTCTTCATTGTTCAATGCAAGTGGCTGAACTTACCTATTGCATTCCCTACTCAGAAAATGGCAACTTAAACTTGGTACGTTAATTAAACTTGTTTACTTTTGTTTTAATTCTTTAGGTAGAATACTGTAGGAACAAAAGTTGTTTTTTTTTAAAGAAAATATGCTTTTTAGGTTGCTTATGCTTATTAGCTTATTTTTGATCTAGTGAATTCAAGCCATTGGAGAATTGTGGGAAGATTTTCTTTAATTCCTTTACAAATTTGACTAGTCCCTTCATATGAGGATATATAACACTATAACTAATGAAGAAATAAGAATTAGCATTAATAATCATATTAGAATTTAACAATTTTGTGACGCTTCAGGACTTAGTATAAGGTCTGAATTTTACAAATTACTTGAGATAAATAAAACATGGAAAAGAAGGGAGCTGACCAGCAGTTCATCAAGAAGCTTATATAGAACTCATCCCCTACTCAGGCAGTGATGAGTGGTGCTTCAGGCACATGAAACACATCATCTTTCTATAAATACCCCATTCCCTTTTATAATTTGCCCTTTGTACATGTTGTTCTGCCTCTGCCTGGAATGCCCCCCTCCACCCTCTTCTGCCTTTTGATTCCCTGCCAGGCAAAATTCAGTTGAATCCTTAAGGCTCAGTTTAAATATCACTGTCTAATAAAATCTTTCATTGATCATTAAAGGTAGAATTGGTTATCACCTCTGCTGGGTTTTAGTAAGACTTTAGTGTTACTGCATCAGGGTATCTGTCAGATTGTGGTATAATTTCAGTTTGCATGTCACTATCTCCAATTATACTCCTGTTTTTAAGTGAAGGAACCATGTGTTCATTTTGCATCTTAGTATTCAGCACCATTTGATTAAATAAAGTTGAATAAGAATTTTATGATTAAAAATTTTAGAAAATTGTTAATGACTAAAGATAATGCTGTAGTTATCAGATTAACCAGTTTGAATAACAATGTTGAACACATAAGCTCTCAAGTCTCTTACTATCACAGATGAGGAAAATGACTCTTAAAGGATTTACCTAAGTTTATTCATTAGAAATAAACTTGAAGTAGACATGTAGACATTGTACAAATGGGTATTAGGTATCTGTGAAATAGAAAGAGGTATCCCCTTAAAGAGATTAGTTATATCATTAGTTATATATATAGTATATATATTTAGTATACTTTAAAGATGATCTCATAATACTACAATAGCCTACTGAAATTAAAAAAGAAGAGTTTGTTCCTGTAAACAAATTAAGTGTAAAGGAAAGGACCAGATCAAATATAGCAACCTGTTTCTTGTCAAACTTAGAAATATGTTATCATTCTGAAGTGATTTGTAGTAACTTTATAATCCTATTGTAAAACTGAAAGCAAATCTGCTTTACATGCTGAAGTGTTAGTGATATACATTTAGTTTTTTGACTCAATTTATAGTGTTATAGTCTGAACGGTGTTGAGTCCTAATTCTTTAAAATGTGTATGGTAATAGTTAAGCCACATTTCATCTATAAAAGGTGGAGCTTCCTGTCACTGAGAATTGAAAAGCTATACAATTTTATTTTTGAAGTTGTGTTTTACCTTTACTACATCATAATTTATGACATGGTTGTCAGGTGTTTATTACTCTTTTTTTCTGCACTGACAGCCACCCTCTAAGTTTAGAAATTCTGCAGTCTTTTCTTATAGCCAGCCTTTTAATAGAGTAACTCTTAATGGAAAGTGAAAAAAATAGTTTAATTTTATTTTTATGTTACCTGATCTTTTTAGAACATTCTTTCAGGATAATCAGAAATATTATCCTAATATTTGTTGTTTTGAACTTATATATGACTTAAAAAGCCATAAAGAGTGAAGTTAGTCTATTTCCCTAATTAAAAGGATGGTAATATATGTATATTGGGTGTTTTGGAGTAGGAAGAATACTCACTTTTAGGCAAGTTTAAAAATTCATCATCTAGGCTCTAGCATCAGATTATTTAAAAATTGAAGGATGCTTGATGGAAGTTTGGTTATAGAAATGCCAGATTCTTGTTTTGAGTTGCATGTAAGAAACAGAAAAGTATTCACAGAGTTATGTTGAATATGTATGGAACCCATTATTCTGATATTTGGAAGGATAGGAAGAATATAAGTCCTTTCCTTTTTTTTTCCTGGGATTTATAAAGATTTTTGTTCTCTTTTTGTCTTTTGGTCAAAGAAGTTAAAATTAGAAATTAAAAAAAACAAAGTTCAAAACAGTATACTTTATTCTTTTTTTTTTTTTTTTTTTGGTGGTACTGGGGTTTAAACTCAGGGCCTCACTTGCTAGGCAGGCGCTTTTACCACTTGAGCCACTTCGCCAGCCCGGTACTCTTTTTTTTAAAGTGGAAGAAGGAAAGAGAAATACCATAGGCAACCATAATCCTTCAACAAAAATCATGCAATTTGCTTGGTGGAAGATACATACCAACTCCTGCAGGAATTCGTACTTTGTCTGGAATGAGTTCTCTTTTAACATCATCAAATGCACGCTTTGTCTTTCTTATTATTGCTTATGTTTTCTCTTCAACAAAATTAGGGATAAGGGCAGAACAGGTTCTGCCTGGAAGTGAGGGGGTTGAGGGGAGAGGGAGAGGACGAGGAAGGGTGGTGGGGGAGAAATGGCCCAAACAATGTATGCACATGTGAATAAATGAATAATAAAAAAAGAAAAAATGATTGATACTTAAAAAAAAAGGAACATCAATAGACTTGAAAACATTTGGTGGCCTGCCTGGTGACTTGCTAGGTAGTTGGTATGTTAAAACGATGTTGCATATGCATAGCAGTAATCACCACCTCTAAAATAAAACTCTCAGTGTTTTGTAGAACTTGCTGAACTTCAATTTTGGAGATATTGTTTCAATTGAAGTCATAAGTTTCTGAAAATCTTTAGATTTTTTTCTGTCCTCTTATTTTTGTCTGTTTTTTATTTTAGTAAACATGGTATAATTTGCTAGTAAATCCAAAATAATAAACATCTAAAACTGTAGTCTAATAGACAGTTTTAGTATTTTTGTCCTTTTAATTTGTGTAGAAGATTAGAATTCTCTACAGATTGAGGTTGAATAAGCAAGACTTGTCAATATTAGAATTATTTGGACTTGATTTTTTCATACTACTCATTACTATTTCTACAGATAAACCTGAAATGATTTTGTATTCATCTTCGACTTACTGAAATAAATTAAGACAGTTTATTACTAGATTTATAATTGGTCTGTTAGCTTACAAAATTCACTCTGCTAGAATCACTTTCCTTTTAAGATTGCCTAATTCTAAACTTGGAAGTTCTTGGAAATTGCTTTGTGGCAGCAATGTTCCAGGACTTTGCTGGTGCAGATTGGATGTGTGAAACAATCTTTTAAGTTGCTTTTACCTGATTACAGTAAGAATTCTGTAAACATAAAAATGAGTTTATTCTTGATTCCTAAATTGACCACATAGTTAAATGTCCTTCCTAGCTTTAAATTCTGCCTTGAGGAGAATTCATTAAAACAACAGCATAAAGACATTTTTTTCACTCCAAAATTGGTATGACTTTTGCTTTTTTGTTTGTATGTTTGTCTTCATTATGGTTGACTAGTTTACATATTGAAATTATGATTTAAAAATTAATTCCTTTGTTCTTTTTATATCTTGTAGGCATTGGGGCTTCAGATTCTGGTTTTCTTGATGGGGGGAGGGTAGAAGGAGGATGTGGGGAGGGAGTTTGGGGAGAATCTTAAGGAAAAATGAGTGGCACTTTTTTTTTTTCCTTGTAAGTCCTGAAGATGGAGTACATTTTACAAAGCACTAGAGGTCCTCAGTTGACTGTAACTATACCAGGCATACACCGTGACTTCATGTTCATGTGTTTAATTGGAAATGCATACTACAGAATTGTGTAGGATAATGCACTATTTCTGGAAACGTCCAAAGAGACACCATCTTATCTAATACATGCCGTTGTAATTTAGAAGGATTATGTTTTTTTTTAAAAAAGTGTTACACATTTATCAAAATCAAAACAACACAAGCAAGCACATCTAGACAAATAGTGAATTTGTGTGAAAAGGCAAAATCTAGACTTCAGTAATGTTTCTTTTCTGAGGATGTATTTCCTGTGTCCTGGACAGAATACTGTGGGTAAAATTTCAACATTTCCTGTCCTTTCGGGGCATGCTCCTGGAGAAGCCTGCTTTTCCATTGTCAGCTCTGAGTACTGAACCATGCAGTTAAACCTCCGCAATTCAATGCTAGGCCAGCTCCCTCACAAAATGGCTTGTTTTTTGTAGTACTGAGGTTTGAATGCAGAACATTCCTAGGCAGATACTCTACCATGTGAACTATGCCCCCAAGCCTAGAAGTCTTATGTTCTTAATTCTCAATATTCAGTTCATTCCTTTGCCTCTATGATAAGCAGGTGTGAATTCACACTTCAGATGAAAGTTGATGATTTTCATAGCATAAATAACAAAGCAATAACAAAAATTTGAGATTTAAATGGTAGAATGAGTAAGGTCAAAAGTGAAACTGATCAAAGGAAAGAATTCAGTATGGGAGCTGAATAAAATACTAAAGTGAGGTTTTTATGGAAAGTTAGGAGAAATTGGATTTTAGGTAACAAGCCTAAATGAGTTGAAGGTGTGATTTTAAAACAAGCAAAATAATAGGGAACTTTAATTAGATCAAATGTGGAATGTTTGGTTTTTTTAAAATCTGTGTGATTATTTTGAATTTTTCCTACTTGAGTTTATTGCTTAATAACTAAAGATGTCTTAGTTATTTTCATATGTTCCTGGCTTTGCAAATGATCTGAAGAATATAATTTAGGTTATTAAACATATAATGCTTGATGTATAAATTTAAATGAAATAGAATGGTTTAAAATTAATAGAAATTTGCATTCTTTAAATTTACCTTATTAAATGCAATTTATGAGGTTTAGTTCTTTCAGTTTACTTTGTCAGTATCATGGTTTATTTTTAAGCCATGTTAATCAGTGCATAGGATGTACATGTGACAGCCATAAAATCTAGGTTCCTTTTGAGGTTCTATTTGTATTTGGTGTGACCTTGAGCATTTCACCTTTTTTGCGTTTCCTAAATTGTGCAGCAGCAATGCAGTACCAAATGCATAGAGAATTAAGAGAATCAAAGGTAATGTTTGTGTATACAGCTGCATTTAGAAAATTGTTCTTCAAGAATAGGACATTTTAACTGACTCCTCAATTCTAGGATTGGTAATAAATATACCACTTAATTTATAGAGATAATCTACACTTTCATTATATTCAATTAAAGGTTTAATACACTATATAATTTAATTGCATAGTTAACACATTATATAATATACAGATATGTTTTATATATAATTTTATTTCTTAAACTGCTTTATTTATGCAAAAATCTTCTATCGCTAGTGAATTTGAATAAGAAACAATATGTTAGTATATAACCCAAATGTAATTGTTTTCCTTTATGTTTACTAAAACACTATTAAATTGATTTTGATAACATGAGTTTTAGAAAATGGCAGCAGTCTCATCTTAGTAAAGCAAACGTTTTGTCTTAAAAACTTAATGTTTCATAATTTATACCTCTTTCACATTTTTCCATTTAATGTCATTTAACTTTTTCTTTTTTAGCACTTGGTTTAAAACAGCATGTCCTTACAGATCAAGACAGTAGTTAAATGTCACCTTAAGAAAGATGAATTCCTGGCCGGCATCCACCACTGTTTTCTCTGTGGTACCTTCCCCTCACTTTCGATAAACTTTACTACATTTTCCAAAAAAAAAAGAAAAAAAAAGAATTAGTTCAGGCATAGTTTCTGGCATTGTGTTTAAAGTTTTTAACAACAGTCATGTAGCTATATTATCCAAGGATAACTTTAAGAGCAGAATTTCTGCTCTTTCTAGAAGTTGTCTACTTTCTGGAGCATTCTTTGATGTGGTGAAAAAGAAACTCATGTACCTCTCCCACTGAAATTTGAGAACTCTTGAGCACTCCATTTAAGTTTTGATGTAGTTTGATAGGCATCTGAATAAAAATGCAGAAATATGCACAAAACACCTGCACTGGGTGACCATTGGATATCAAAGAAAAAATATTTTAGGACTACAAATATAGAGGCAGCTAAAGTGCCTCAGTGACAGACCAAAATGAGAAGTGTTTTTGCATGCCTAAGGAAAGCAGTTAACATTTGTTGCAGGAATTGAGAATTCCTGAGGTAAATTTTATTTTAGGATATGTATAATATGAAAATAAAAACAATGAAATAAAATCTATGTAATTTCTCTATGCCCTGACAGAGATTTAAGAAGGAGGAAACATTTTCTTTATTAAATCGAGGATTGTAACATAAAGGAAAGCAGTGTAATTCAAACAGAAGTTCTAAAGTTTATTGTTTGATAAAGCTTTTTTTTTTTCCTTTCTTTTTTCTTCTAAATTTATGAGAGGAAATAGCATCGGAGGATAATAACTTGATATCAGTATGTTCATTGGTTGGCAGATTAAACATTTTTATCAAATTTGCTCAAATGAGATATTTAGGAATTTTTGTGAGCCAACAAAACCCCTTTAAAGAATTAAGTTGTTATTATGTAACTTTAGACTTTTATGTGTTGTGACAAGTATTCACACTTGTTCTTTATAATATTGAACTTAAGCAATTCAGTTTATTAAAGGCATGGAGTTTCAGAAGTTTTTAAACATTGCCTAGACTCTATGTAGGTTATGCACTTTATTATTGTCTCTTAAGGAGTCATAATGACACTACTGGATAAGTATGCTGTTGTGCGTGTTGTCACACAGTTTTCCATCTTGTTCCAGATGTGAGTAAACAGCCCAGTCCTGTCATATATCTCAGCAGAGTTACATATAACAAATGAAGCCATTATTTTTGCCTAGAAAAATTAATTTTCCACCACCACCAAATATGGTAACACAACTGGAAGAGTTTTAAGTTGGTAGAAAATTGCATTTGAAAAGCAAAATAAACGTGAAAGTAAAATTAAAATAACAAACCAATAACCAGAATCAAAGAATATGACCCTTTCCAAAGTTAAGTCTAATTTTACTGTCACGAAATGGGTAAGCATTTATTTAGGTATTAATCATTTTGTCATAGCAGACATTTTGTTGTCTAACTTTGAACAAAATATGATTAACTCTTTTTAAAAAAAGTTCAGTAAGTTTGAGTTACAGAAAATGAGTATTTTCCAGAGTCAGTGGAATCTGTTTCTTACCTTGGCTTCTGTGATCATCACAATACAGAGTATCAAGTTGTATGAAGTCCTGTGGGCCTTTAGCTGGGAAGTTTTCTGACAGTTACTGGGTGTATGGAAACAGTTGCAGTAGGTGGAGGAGAAAAAGTATTCTAGGGAGGTCTTATGATGTCACACAGAAATTCTGAAGTTGTGATTGGCTAGCCATAGTCTTACCACAACCAAACATTTGAACTTTACAACCAAACTTTAGAACTTCATTTATCCTACTTTAGATATGGAGACTTTTTAAACACTTCATTTTTTTTTGTTTTTAATTTTAAAATGTAAATGAAAAATAGAAAAGAAAAGTTTGGATAGTAGAAAGCTTCCTTTAAAGATTTATACATCTTCAGGCTTAGAGGCAATTGAATACTGAGGTGATGATGTTGAGAGCTAAATTAGTAGTTGTCATAGGGATTTTAATAGAGCGAGAATAATAATACAGACTTAAGTGAAACAACTCTCATTGAGTTGTTGCTTTAATACTGCAGTTTCTAGCAAGACAACAATTAAGCATTTTAACTGAATCTGTGGGTATGGGGAAGGAACACATGTGAGAAAACCAGGCTAATAACTGCTTTGGGATTTAGAAAAAAAAATCATTATTGTTAAGATAAGAGCAAGTAAATGTGTATAATTGATTTGTGTTTTCATGAGTTAGAAGTTTAGCAATATATTTATGAATAATCACATATGTAAATGGATATGTATTGCCTTAAGAAAAATTGCAGTTTGTAAATTTAAGTATTTAAGACTTTTTAATAGCTGCATAAATTACCATAAAATCCCACTAACTTTTATTAAGCTGACACAGTGTCAAGGGTAACCGTCTAGCAAAATAATAAAAAGCTGTAGATTCCTAACCAGTTGCACCATGAGTCTTTTATTGACACAGGTCTGTATTTGTTAAAATTCTAGAAGTATGTGCTTCTTTTAATCCAGCCTTTGCTTTTCTGAAAATTACTATATAAGTGAAATTTTAGGAAGTGGGATGATACGTTGATCTTCCCAGTACAGGTTATAATAGAACCGAGGAAGGAATGCTTTTGAGAAGCCAGGCATCATTCTCTTGTTTTCTGTTAATGTAATATTTTGCTTTTATATTAGATTTACTTAAATTATCACACTTGGCAAATGCTAATTTTTAAATTTTTTTTTAATTTTGTAAGAGCTGTTTGTAATTTATTTTTTTAAAAAATGCTTGTAAGAGAGTGAACTCAGCCTGCTTTACTTTCCTGTGCGTAAAATGTCAGCAGCAGCTGCTGTGTATCCTTAAATGGAGATGATCTTGGCTTCTTCCAAAGAAAGATAAAAATGCTTCTCTTGAGCAAATCTCTTGTTATTTAAAGAATCAGCTAAAATGAAATGAAAAATAGTGCTTCAGCAAAGATTCTTTGCAAACATTGCTAAGGAAAATTTACAACTGAAAAGTAAGCCCCAAATTAAGGTAATTGCATGAACAATGTTGCCACTTTGCTCAGTGACCTACAACCATCTTCTTTCAATCTACATAGTAAGGATTTCTTACCAATTGCCAATGATGACTAATATGAAATCGTAGAAGCCTAAATTAGCTTATAGTAATTCTTCAGAAATAACACAACCAGTAAAGGACAGATAAAGAATTTAGATGTAGATGTTTCATTATAACTCCTGATAAAATGGCATACTGTAGGGAAAATCATAATTCAGATATAGCTTTCATAGAATAGCACATATGAACAAAGAAGTTCTTAAGATAGAGATAAATTAATTATTGAGCACTGTTTTTTAGAAAATCTGCTTCAGGTTTGTCTGCCAGTTATATATGCATTTGAAAATGAAGCTTAGGAAATAGATTATTATAATGGAGCTACTTGTTCTAAGAAAATACGATTGGTAATATTTAGTTGGGTAAATTAAGGAGCTGCCACATACTGAATAAAGTATGTTATCTCATGTTTATAAGTTTTAAAACTCATACTTGGGCACAAACATACTTTAGAAAGATACTCTATGTGTGTCAGTTATTAGACTTATATGAGGATGAGCAGCTTAGGTTTACCCCTTCTCTTTAGATTAACTGCTGCTTTTGGGGTGATGGTGATAATTCCATATGGAACTCTAAGGAGTGTTATATTTTAGTTTATCTGTTTGCACAAACAAAGTTTATTAGGTAAGTTATACAGTGTTGCTCAAAAAGTATGTAGTGGCTGAAAAACTTTTTAGAAGTATTTTGACAGTCTGCATTTGGAATCATGCTATCATTTGAATCACTGTTCGTCACTTTCCCTTTCACAGATCACTTTCCCAAGATATCTAATCTGTGGAATGGTATTATTGAGGATTTATAATGACACGAAGTGTATATAGTGATTATCAAAGATTCTGTAACACAGTGTCTGTTCAGTGTTTCTACTTATTTTCTCTTTTCCTTTAGAGAATTTTTTTTTTTTTTGACGGCACTGGGGTTTGAACTTAGGGCCTCACACTTGCAGGCAGGTACTCTTACCGCTTGAGCCACTCCAGCAGACCTTATTTGTGATGGGTGTTTTCAAGATAAGGGCTTCTGAACTATTTGCCTGGAGCTGGCTTTGAACTCTGATCCTCCTGAGCCCTGCCTTCTGAGTAGCTAGGATTACAGGCATGAGCCACTGGTGCCCAGCAAGAGAATGGATTCTTAATGTAAGGTGCATGGATAGAGTTCAGGGTTCTTTGAACTTGGAAAGGGAAAACAATTACATTTTATTTTTACTAAGCTCCAAATGATTTAGCATTTCTTTAGTTTTGACTATTGACCACAAACTGCAGAAGTATTACCAATATATTTAACTGTCACCATAGAAATCTCAGATAATTTCATATCCAGTTGGCCCTCCATTCGGTGGATTCCATATCCATGGAATCAACTAAAAGCAGACTGAAAATATTTGAAATAAATTCCATCTGAAATGAACATGTACAGATTTATCTTGTCACTATTCCCTAAATAATGATTTATATATAATTTACATTATATTAGATAAAAGAGATGATTTATAGTATCTGGGAAGATGTGGGTAGTTTACATGCAAATAGTATGCCATTTTATGTAAGAAACTTGAGCATTTGCAGATTTTGTTATTAAAGGGAGGTGGTGTCCTACAACCAGTCCCACCAAAGATAACAAGGGACAAATGTATTATGGTTGTTGCAGGTAACTTAAAATACTGTGTAATTCATTGCTTTGAAATTACCATAATTAGACTTGTCTCTAGATATTAATGCATTAATAAAGTGCCTATTACTACATCATACATTTGTTTTTGTAAATAATTTCAGTGTGAATTTTATCCTGTATGTCTTATTTAATTTTTAGAACAGTTTTAAATTTATAGAATTGTTGCAGTGATAGTACAGAGTATTTCTATATACGCCATACCCAAGTTCTCATATTGTTAATAACCTACAGAGTATGGCATATTTGTCCTAATAATTGCACCAGTGTTACTATGTGTCATAACTGAAGTCCCTACTTAACTCAGATTTTCTTAATGTACTTTTTCTATAGCAGGATCCTACCCAGGGTAACATATTATATTAGTAATCTTGTCTCCTTCAGCCCTGTTGGTTGTGACAATTTCTCAGACCTTCCTATTTTGAAGACTATGATGGTTTTGAAGAATACTGGTCAGGTGTTTTGTAGCATGTTCCCCAAGAGGGATTTTTCTCCTGGTTAGACCAGATAATATGTTTTTGTCATGAAGGCCAGAAAGAAAAAGTGCCATTTTCCTTACATTATTTATGAGGCATACATTTTGTTAAATTAACATGACTAATAACCATTAATGTTAACCTTGATCAACTGACTGTGGTATAGTGTTTGTCAGGTTTGTCCCCTTTGAAGTTATTCTATTTCCCTCTTCCTTACTTACCACTAAGTTCATGACCAAAGAAGAAACTAACAAGAAAAATATATAAGTTTAACTTTTACATGACATGTGAGCCTTTATAAGGAGATGAAAACTCAGAGAAACAGTTCAGCTTGTTTCTTTTTGTGTTTAGGTTTGATGATAACATAGACAGTCATGGAGAAGTGTGATTGGGCAAGGGGTATGGTCCCATTAATAAACTAAGGGGAATTTAGCAAATCCTGTTTGTTCAGGTTCTTCTCTGTGCCTTCAGAAATAAGACTGTTTCTTCTGGGAATAGGGAGAGTCTCTCCAATGAGGAGGATCTTAAGATCTGTTTGAAGAAGAAAGGATAGGAAAAGATCAAGAGTAACTTCATAGTATGTGATCTGCTTTGGAGGAAGATGGGTTTGAGGAAAGTAAAAGCGGCTTTCCTTGCTTCTGCTTTCTCTTATGCCAAAGTGCCATGTTTTGGGATGGTGTGCTCTGAATCTCATTGGAAGAAAGCCATTTTACACAGATTACATTTGTGCTCCATTACCTTAAGAGTGGATTATTCACAAAGATTATCTGGAGTCTGTTTATTTTGTTATGTGTATCTAAAACATTATAAGAACAGATCAGTAAGATTCAGCATTTTGCCAAAAGGGTCTGTGGCACAAAAGTGAAGAATTCTAGTGTTAAAGTATGTATCTATGCCATATAAGCACAGCCCTTCTTTTTGAAAGAGAGAGACTGAGTTTTTTGACAAGCTAAAATCCAAACCTTTTAGCCTGGTATTTTAGGCCTTGTCTTTTTTGTTTTTTTGTGTTACCACATTCCTTTGTCCTGTTCCCTGATTCTGTACAGCTCCCTTGTGACCCTGTGAACAGGTTACTGTTCTATTTTTAAGCCTGAGTACTTTTTGTAGGAATGTCCTTCCTACTAACCTTTATTCCCATCAAAGTGCTGCCTCAGCTTATCTTTTCTGTGAAGCCTTCTCTGCCTTATGCCAAACAATTTTACATGTATCTCTGTTATTACCTGTCTTTGTTGCTTGTTGTGTATCTGCTTAGGCAAATTGCAAGCTCTTTGAGAGAGCCACTTCAATGACTCATTTTACCATTATTCTGTTTTTTTTTTTTTTTTTTGGAGGTAGGGTCTTGTATCCCAGGCTGGCCTTGAACTCACAATCTGAACTCACAATCCTCCTGCCTTTACCTCCTGAGTTCTCGGAGGTCTATTTACTATTTATTTGTTATAGTACAGTTAGGCAGCACAGGCTAATACTTATTGAATGAAGATTGAATAAGGTAGTAAAGTGGGAGTGGGGAAAGACCACCATGTGATTGGATTCATTCTGCAGAAGTGTTAGGGACGTGCCTTCCCCATTGAATTCATAATAGTCCTTATGAATCTTAACATTGCACATGCATAACCTTTTATTTTTGTAATTTTAGTTTAAGCATTTATTTTAAGAGATATTTTATTTTTGTTATTTTAGTAAGATACACTTGTCAAATCTCAGCCAGTCATGGTGGTACACACTTGTAATCCCAGCACTTAGGGAGCCTGAGCAGGAGGATAATGAGTTCTAGGCTAGCCTGAGTTACATGAGGAGACCTGACTCAAAAACAAACAACAACAAAAGCCCAAATGCTAACAATAACTTAGATGTAATCTTGAGGTCTTGCCATGCTCTCTCTCTTGAGAGTGAGTCTCCTTAATCAAGTTAATGACTTTTTATTTTTTGGTAGTATTGGTTGGGGTTTAAACTTAGGGCTTCACACTTGCTAGGTGGGCCCTCTACCACTTGACAACTCTGCAAGCCCTTTTCTGTGTTGGGTTTTTTTTTTGAGATAGGGTCTCTCAAACTGTGTGCCCGTGTTGGCTTCTTGATCTCTGCTTCCTGAGTAGCTGAGATTTACAGGCATGAGTCACTAGTACCTGGCTAATTTTGAATATTTCTTTTGTCTTTCTAGAGTTTCGAGACATTTTTTTGTGTTTCCTAAAAATATTTTTTATTATCTATGTAAAGTTTATCCTGATATATATATCTTTTACATTGAGTATTTAAACTCCAGTTTGTAGTGGTGTGTCAGGTGGACAAAGGAAGATGCAAGGTAGATTAATTTTTCTGGAAACTTTCTCCCATCAAAGTACTAACCAGGCTCAGCCCTTCTTAGCTTACGAGATCAGACAAGATTGGGTGCGTTCAGGGTGGTATGGCCATAGACTGGAAACTTTCTGACAAGAAATTAAGTGGTGATTAAATTAAAGCATTTTAATATTCGTCCTCAAAAGTAGTTGTTTTTTTTACGCTTGGCCTCCTAGGCACCCAGGAGACAGATTTCATTTAACTCCTCAGGGTCCTTAAAATTTAAAGCTACCTAAGGAAGTATTAGTTGAGAAACATTTTAAGCAAAAATGAGAATCAGAATGGTGTTCTGAGACTGAGAGGATAGGAATTCTTTCCTTAGGGTAATAGGGAAGAGATAATAGGAGTTTTGAGTACAAATAGTAATATTAAAATGACCTATAAACACTAAGGCTATTTAGGGGGAGGTAAGCTCACTTTTAGAATTGATTTTCCAGATACTTAAAGGCCCAGACATATTATCATTTCATAACTGTCTGAATTTTAGGCAGATTCACTTTCTTCCTAAATATTGCAATTAGGATGGGGAAAAAGCATTGACATCAAGAGAGGCAAAATAGTTTAAGGGCTCAAGTAGTTGTGTACAATTTTTGTAAAATTTATGATATACATCTTAAATGATAGAAATACTATACTGTGCTATATGGCTTTAAGGAACAACTAATATGGAAATGAAGCATTTAACATTTGGAAGTTAGTAGTAGAGCAAACTAACACTAAGATGAAGGAAATTCAGACTTGAGAGTCAAATACAAAGAAGCAGAGTACTTGTGGCTTTTATGAGAATTGCTTTTTTTTTTAAAAAAAACAAAAGAAGATGACAGAACCAAAGGGAAACACAGGTACCATGAAAACAAACTTAACAACAAAAACCAATCCTCAGGACTTCATAATTCTACAGACCACGATGATGCTGTGCCATTGTTAAGATTCCTATTTAGTTCAGCTGTTTTAGTGTGACCTTATAAAGATTAAACTCATTATTTTTGTGCTTGGTACCTAAGTTCTTAAGCCTCTTATATTCCCAATCTTTGTAGTACCACTCACTTTGTTAAACAAAAATGGAAATTTTAGGCTCATCCTTTGTGTTTTCTACTTGGCTCTCCATGCATAAGAGATCACGTTCAGGTCACCAAATATGAACCTTTGTTCCATAGCCTCATGAATAAAGACTGATTTATTTTCTTCTGAGCTTACTATACGGCTTATCTGTTAGAAGTCTCACTATGATATTTTTAGAGGTAATGGGTATTTATATTTTGCCACTAATGAGTGAGCTTTTAAAAGAGTAAGTTGAAGGAGAAGAGAAGTGAGAATGAAGACCTTAGAGTTTTAAATTATTTGTTCCTTTGTCCTTAATGATTGGTCCTGAAAATTTGAGGTTTTACTTGCACTTAATTTCTCTAACTTGTTCATACTTTGACATGTGTAATACCAAAGAACAAAACTTCAAACTATTAACTTTCATTATCCATGTGGCTTTAACATCATTAGTGTTTCATGAATCTGGCCATATCTCATATATATAAATAGAAATGGGCAAAAACAAGGTATAAAAGGCAGGTTGATCCTTAGAAAGTTATTTCCTCAGAGTGATAAGACAGGGGATTTCCTTTTCATGCTGCTTCAGGTAAACTGAAATGGACTGGATGCTGTGAATGTTCTGTTTTTTGGGAAACTACCTAATGTTATTTGGGTACTGAGCAGAGAGACTCCATCGTGATTTGGTCTGGTCTGGTGGGTCTGGTATAGCATTGCACTTCTCATAGTGTCCTCCCACAAATTTTTTTGAATGGTAACATATCAATTTGTAGAGTAGTTGTGTGTCAGTCATGGCTTAATAATGCTGAGTTGAATTTCAGTTGTCACTTTTTGTCCTTTTTCTCTCGTCTACCTCTTATGATTTTCAGAAAATGAATATTTCTGTACTCTAGTTTTCTTATAGGTAAAGCTCAGATGTTCTGATTATACTAAACTAGCTTGAAAAAGGTGGTTATTTTAAAAAGTAGCTATTAATTCTTGGTAGCTCTGTTAAAATAATCAAACATGTAAATTTCACAGAAAGCAGTTCCTAATTTACTACTCTAGTCAAAGTAGACTAGATTAAGGATACAGTGAAAATTAATATCCCTGCCTTTACATACCTTTTATTTAGACTACCAGTCATGTTTAGGGTGTGGCTTAAAGAAAGGCTTAAGCTTTAGGTGAGTGGCAGACTTCAAAGCATCCTATGATATTCCCTGGCCTTGGTGGGCTACTTTGATCTTAACAGAGACTGGTCACCCATGAAGTTGGGAAGTTTAATTATCATGATTTTCTTTTTTTGCTTTTTTTTTTTTTTTAATTTTGAGGAAGTCCAGTTTATCTACTTTTTTTTTCCTTTTGTTATTCATATGTGCATACAAGGCTTGGGTCATTTCTCCCCCCTGCCCCCACCCCCTCCCTTACCACCCACTCCACCCCCTCCCTCTCCCCCCCACCCCCTCAATACCCAGCAGAAACTATTTTGCCCTTATTTCTAATTTTGTTGTAGAGAGAGTATAAGCAATAATAGGAAGGAACAAGGGTTTTTGCTGGTTGAGATAAGGATAGCTATACAGGGAGTTGACTCACATTGATTTCCTGTGCGTGTGTGTTACCTTCTAGGTTAATTCTTTTTGATCTCACCTTTTCTCTAGTTCCTGGTCCCCTTCTCCTATTGGCCTCAGTTGCTTTTAAGTATCTGCTTTGGTTTCTCTGCGTTGAGGGCAACAAATGCTAATTTTTTAGGTGTCTTACCTATCCTCACACCTCCTTTGTGTGCTCTCGCTTTTATCATGTGCTCAAAGTCCAATCCCATTGTTGTGTTTGCCCTTGATCTAATGTCCACATATGAGGGAAAACATAGGATTTTTGGTCTTTTGGGCCAGGCTGAACTCACTCAGAATGATGTTCTCCAATTCCATCCATTTACCAGCGAATGATAACATTTCGTTCTTCTTCATGGCTGCATAAAATTCCATTGTGTATAGATACCACATTTTCTTAATCCATTCGTCAGTGGTGGAGCATCTTGGCTGTTTCCATAACTTGGCTATTGTGAATAATGCTGCAATAAACATGGGTGTGCAGGTGCCTCTGGAGTAACCTGTGTCACAGTCTTTTGGGTATATCCCCAAGAGTGGTGTTGCTGGATCAAATGGTAGATCAATGTCTAGCTTTTTAAGTATCCTCCAAATTATTTTCCAGAGTGGTTGTCCTAGTTTACATTCCCACCAACAGTATAAGAGGGTTCCTTTTTCCCCGCATCCTCGCCAACACCTGTTGTTGGTGGTGTTGGTGATGATGGCTATTCTAACAGGGGTGAGGTGGAATCTTAGCGTGGTTTTAATTTGCATTTCCTTTACTGCTAGAGATGGTGAGCATTTTTTCATGTGTTTTTTGGCCATTTGAATTTCTTCTTTTGAGAAAGTTCTGTTTAGTTCACTTGCCCATTTCTTTATTGGTTCATTAGTTTGGGGAGAATTTAGTTTTTTAAGTTCCCTATATATTCTGGTTATCAGTCCTTTATCTGATGTATAGCTGGCAAATATTTTCTCCCACTCTGTGGGTGTTCTCTTCAGTTTAGAAACCATTTCTTTTGTTGAGCAGAAGCTTTTTAGTTTTATGAAGTTCCATTTATCTTTGCTATCTCTTAGTTGCTGTGCTGCTGGGGTTTCGTTGAGAAAGTTCTTACCTATACCTACTAACTCCAGAGTATTTCCTACTCTTTCCTGTATCAACTTTAGAGTTTGTGGTCTGATATTAAGATCCTTGATCCATTTTGAGTTAATCTTGGTATAGGGTGATATACATGGATCTAGTTTCAGTTTTTTGCAGACTGCTAACCAGTTTTCCCAGCAGTTTTTGTTGAAGAGGCTGCTATTTCTCCATCGAATATTTTTAGCTCCTTTGTCAAAGACAAGTTGGTTATAGTTGTGTGGCTTCATATCTGGGTCCTCTATTCTAAAAAAATCTCAGTGGTTTATGTTCATTGGAAAATGGTTTTTCTGCTGAGCACCAGTGGCTGACTACTGTAATCCTGGAGACTAGGGTGGCTGAGGTCAGGAGGATCGTGGTTCAAGGCCAGCTTAGACAAATAGTTTGAGACACTCCATCTCCAACAATAATCGGAGTAAAATGGACTGGAGGTGTGACTGAAGCCTGCTTTGCAAGCATGAAGCCCTGAGTTCAAAATCCAATCCCATCTTCTACCCCCCACCACCAAAACAAACAGGAAAATGTTTTCTTATATATTTGGGAGTTTTTACTTCATTATGTATTAAAATGTGTAAGTTTTAACGACTTTTTAGTATAAAAGTGTCATTTTAGTTAATTTATTGAACTAATCTCTTATCAGATATTAGGTATTATGTAATTTTTGCCATTATGAACTATAAAAGTAACACTGAACATGAATGTAAATTATGTATCTTTCTTTGTTTCTTGGTTCTGTGAACTTTTTATACCTAAATGTTAGTTTATACACAGATGATCAGGTTCTTAAGTGAATTTAATTTGCATTTGAAATCTAGTTTAGTAATAGGATTAGTCAATTGTATTTTCTTGTAATTAAAGAAACTTCTAGGATTTTTTTTGTGTGTGTGTGTGAAGATTAGATTCCGAAACAGTAATCACCAGGAACATAGGATTGGACCACACTAGCAACCAAAAGGATCATACTAGTTTAGATCAGATTACCTTTTCTTGTCTTTTTTTGCATTACTGGAGTTTGAACTTAAGATCTACACTTTGAGCCACTCCACCAGTGCTCTTTTTTGTGATGGGTTTTTTTGAGATAGGGTCTCATGAACTATTTTGCCCTGGCTGGCTTTGAACTGCATCCTTCTGATCTTTGCCTCCTGAGTAGCTGGGATTACAGGCGTGATCCACCACCTCAGATGATCTTTTGAACTTTGCTCCTGCACTAAAGATGGAAACTATCCTTAATTTATGTATGAACTTTTAGTTAAAGATTTTGATAATATCAATATTTAAGATAAGTCTTTGCCTCAGTTGAGACCTTCCAAAATATAATAGCTTCTATCCTTTAGCTGCACAGTTTTGTGGAATAAAAGTGCAACTTTTTTAACTCGGGCCTCATGCAAGGCAGGCACTCTGTCACTTGAGCCACTCTGCCAGCCCCATTCTTGATTTTTTTTTTCAGCAGGGAAGGTTATATAAGTGGATTTTGGAATTCATATTTACCTTATAAAGCCAGAGCTATTATGTGTCCCAATGGAAAAGATTAATAAGCCACCCTTTCACCAGCAACTGAATGACATGGTTTTGATATATTTCATTAAGCTATGCTTTCTCCTTAATCCTCCTCCAAGTTAAAAGCTTCCATAGCATAATGAAGGGAAGGAAACATCTGTTGCTCTTAGAGGTAGTCAGAGATAGTAAGCAGTTACCAGAATCAGCTCTAGCATTAAAATCAAAATGGTGCTTTTGGCAAAGTCATTTGTTAGCCTGCCCTGTTAATGTAGTCTCTGTAAAAATTTATTGCTTAGTTGGAGCTCTGGGTATCTGAGAAGTTTATTGTGGACTCCAGCATTAATTTATTGTTTTTTTTAATCTAACTTGCAAAATATAAAATATCTGAAAGTCCAGTACTTGGATAATTAGGAGTCTATAGAAAGAATGCTTAGAGACTCAAAAAGTATTTTTGAGACTTCACAAAATAAAGTAAATGAAGCCACAAAAACAGTTTTCCAAATGCCTCATTATTTTATAGCAAAATAAAATTAAATTAGGTATAAAGGTTAGTGAAAGGCTCCCTGGATCTGACAGAGGCAAGGCTAGACCTTATGGGCCTGAACGCCACGATTTTTATTCAAATAGAAATTTGAACTATAGTTATTAAAGCCTTAATTTTTATTCTGTTAATTCATCATTGCTGTGAACATGGTAACAGATTCTAACTACTGATAATTTGGGTGTGGCAAACTTGTGCAGATACCTCCAGAATTTCAAATCAGTTGGTATTTAGTAAACATTGTCAGGTGCTGTGCTGAGGATCAGCTATAAAAGCATAATACCCAATATGTATACAGACTACACTGGGAAAGGAACTGCTGCCTTAATCTCTGCTACGTCACTAATTGCAATACCTGTCTGTGCAGTTGGAAATAGTTCTGGAATTTCTTGAAGGCTGAGAAATATACCCATGGAATCCTAGCTGCTTCTCCTCTTTATTGATTGTGTGCTGTGGGACAGATAATGAACTAGACTCTGAGGCTTAAAAAAAAATTAGTGTTAGCTTGTGTTTTATGGTTTTATGTCCTAATCATATAGGGAGACCTCTAAGTTCCACTCAGCCATTTTATCCTGAGATTTTCTATTGTCAACTTTTGAAACGTGTGTGTGTGTGTGTGTGTGTGTGTGTGTGTGTGTGTGTGTGTGAGTGAGTGATGCTGGGGTTTGAACTCAGGCAAGTATTCTACCACTTGAGCCACATAACGAGTTCTTTTTGCTTTTATAATTCTTTTAGATAGTTTATTTTTTTGCTCAGACCAGCTTTGGGCCACAATCCCCCTACCTCTGTCTTCCAAGTAACTGGGATTATAGATCTGTACTACCATGCCTAGCTTATTTGTTGAGATAGGGTCTCAGTAATTTTTTGTCTATGCTGGCTTCACACCATGATCTTATCTGCTTCCTGAGAAGCTGGGATTACAAGTGTGAGCTCATTTTGCTTGTTTGAGACATGATCTTCCTGTGTATCTAATAAACTCCCTAGTGCTGGGATAACAGGTGTGTGCCATCATGCTGGGATTGAAACACTTTTAAAAGCAGTACTTTTAACGTGTAGAAGAGATCAGTAGTGAGCCATAGCTGCAATGATAACAAAGCAAAACAAAAAAACTAGTATGTGGGTCTTAAGTAAAGTTTGATAATCCCAAGCAATAAAAAGTAAAAGCTCCTTCCTCCTGCCTTTCCCCTCTCAGGATAACCTCCATTAATAGTTCCTTTCATACCCTCTCAGAAACATTCTTTGATATGTTGTGAAGGAAACGTGGGCACTATTTTGGCCCCAGAACATTTTTATTATTATGTTTTTCTTCTATCACTTGACAGTAAAATAGGACAAGATATGTTAGCACTGTGTACAAGCTCTGATTTAGTAGAACCTGGCTTTATTGCCTGGTGCGTTTGTTATTCATCACCTTGGACAGAATGAATAGGCCCATGCTATATTAAACACTTGATGCTGGTAAACTTCTATTTCCATTTTGTAGTTAGACCCGTTTCAAGAATTATCAATCACACCTTTAATGATTGTTTTTTCAGTTTGAGTGCCAGGAGTAGCTGTCTGGTTTATTAATTACCAATGTTTGATTAAATTCCACTGTTAATATGTCATCTTAAAAGTAAATTATAGCAATAAAAATTTTAAAAATGATTATCTTTTATAAGTAAAATTTTTGATTTTTATTTGAAGACTTAAGTTTCATTTATTTTACATAATCTTGTTGATTTGTTTAAGGAAAGTAATTTACTTCTCAATTTTTGCTTTACCATGTGCCCATCACTGTAACTATAATGAGATCATGTTTTATGCGTGAAGCTTATCTTTGTTGGCATTTTTTTTAAAAACATGATAATGCTAGCATAATAGTCGTAACAAGATTGATTTTGGGGAGGAAAAAATATCCCTCGTTGTGAAGGAAAAGAGTTGATAAATAATTTTAAGATTCTCTTTATTTTTGTGATGTATATAATTATAAAATGAGAGTCAAAATAGACTTCAGTTTGTAACAGGTCACTCTGAGAAGAGGTTACTGATAGATGTTTTTAATGTGTTTTTGTTTTGTTAGAGGAAAATATGTGGCAGTGTACTGCACAAATAATTATCTGGGCTTGGTAAATGTGTATGTATATATATATATATATATATATATTTCTATTGAATGCATAGCTTTTAATGATAGTATAATCTATGGGTTTTTTTTCTCCTGGGAATAAAAGCTTTTAAGTTGTATGTTGTTCGTAATTTATTTTCAGCTTCATTATTGAGCTTCGTGTATTTATATACTTTTTGGTGAGGTATCACAATTCTTTTACCAAAAAGTTCCTGTAAACTTTCTCTTCAGCTAGATTATTCTAGGAAAGAGGAAGATTTCCTGTGTTATTTGACATGTTGTACGTGATTCATGAGCTCAGGGACAAAGGCAAATGAAGGAGAGAAAGATAACAAACTTGAAGAACTGCAGAGGTGGTATTCCAGTTAAGTGCAGTAGCACTGCATCATCTAAAATTAACACTCTTTGTCCAGGCCAAGGAATTTTGAGTTATTTTCAGCAGCACTATAGTAAACTTTTATTAGAACATGTTTGGCCATTAAATGACATATTTTGGCAACTTTTCATAGCGTCTGGGTCTCATCTCAGTAGCAAGTATTTGGGATTGTTATAGATGTCTGCTGCCCTATTATGTGAGGGAAATTTGCCATTTCCAATAAGAAGTACCCATAGGTCTTCAGGGTCTATAAATTTACATAGTTAGTGTTTGTTTACCTGTAGCAGAGTTAAGATTCTTCTTTGACTAGTAACCTAGTGTTGTCTAACCACAAAAGAGCAGTTTATGTTTTGCTTTTTAAGACAAATCATGTAAATGAGGAATTCTCTCCCCTCCCTAGGTTTTCTAACTAGCTACCAAACATATATGTAAACTGTTTTCTTGTAAAAAGTATCTGTTTCACCTCTTAAAGATTTTGAAATATTCCTTTGATGACATACTTTCTGTTCCTTACTCAAATTAGCTGATACTGTTGCAAACCTTTAATTATCTTATGCGTTTCATGTTCATGTCCAGCTATTTTATTAATTATAAGCTATAAATATAGATTATCTTCATGACTTTAAATGATCATGTTCTCCTTGATTTCTTATACTGGCCACAGTCAAGGAGAAGTGAGATCATTACTTGAAATTTGAGCAGAATAGCATGATAGCAGTTATCTTCTATTTTGTTAGTATGTGGATTTGTACATGTTTTTCTATCAGTTTCTGGTTCTTTGGATTTGGTAAAAATATATTTTACTGTCAGTATATTACTACTTCACTATGGTAGGCCTTGCATGGCCATTTATGATTTTATCGAGTAGGAATTCTTACTGTTTCCCATCTACTTGTGGAAAATGTATTATTAATGGTATATATGGGAGATTCTTCTTTTCTATATGGTGGAGTGGATTATCTTCCACCTTACTAGGAAGTTCTTTTTCTCCTAGAATGTTGATAGCTCTTCAGAGCCAACTTGTGGGTTGTTATCAACTCTGTTCTTGCATTCCTGGGAGGTTATTTACTTCATCTGGCCTTTCACTTATCTCATGACTATTTGCAGATGTAGTATAGCACCAAAGTGTTGAAGGGATAGGGAATTTAGACAGGGAATTCATTCTGTCATCTGTGCACCTTGGATTAACTAAGTGTTCTCTTCTAGCAGATGTAAGAATGAAATAAAGTATATTTTCTTTGACTAGTCTGTGTTTTATTTTGTTATGTATAGTAAAATGCAGAGCTGTATTAAACTTAAACGTAATAATAGCACCACTGTATTTCATATATATATTTATATATACATAATAACCACCACTCAGGTCAAGATAAAAACTTTTCATTGCCCGCCAGGCTTCATCTATGCCTCTTCTCAGTCTGTATAGCAATCTTATATCCCATTCATTTCTACAGTTGTGGTTTTTATTGTTTTGTGCATAGGGGTCTGTTAGGATTCTTTTGTTTAGCATAATGTCTTTGAATTTTATCCATATTATGTAGTATTATAATAGGTCTTGTTTTTTGTTGTATAGTATTCCATTGTGTACATTTACCACACTTAATTATCCATTCCTTTGTTGACACATATTTGGGCTGTTTCAAAGTTATGACAAGTTCTTTTTGCTTCTAGTGTTATCTGATGGAATATATGTAAACATTTACCTAGAGTTACTTTTAGGAAAATCAGTAGTGAGTTATTATTTATAAACAAAAATACCTGTTATAACAGAGTAACTGAAATATTTATTAAATATCATGAAATGCAAACTTAAAATGTGTGGTTTGATGGGGTAAATGGACAGGTAAGGAAGAGTAATGGAGAGGGTTAGACTAAAGTACAATGTATTTTCACATGAAATATCATGGCAAACCCCTCTGAACAGTCAACATACATTTAAACAATGAAGGACAGGAATGTAAAACAGGTCCTGTTATGAGGAGGGCGTTAGTGGGTGGGGGAGGTGAATGAAGAGGGTAAAGGAGGGTGAATATGGATGATGTACTTTATATACATGTATAAAGGTAGAACATTGAAACCTGTCAGTCAGTTTAAGAAGGGAGATTGTGATGAAGGAGAATGATAGTACGGATGAACTTAACCAAGGAACATTGTAAGTCTTTATGGAAACGTCACAATGAAACCTAGTGTACAACAATTATATGCTAATTAAGGTTAAAAATGTGTGGGTTAAGTCCATTTTTTTCAAGTTACCATAATTTTTTTTGTGTCACTGAAATTAAACAACACACTTTTAAGTAAAGCATGAGTTGAATTGAATGAAAATATCAACACTTGTGGGATACAACTAAAGTAGTAGAGAGGGAAATTTCTAGAAGTTAGTAATTACATTAAAAAAAGGGAAAGGTCTCAGTATACCCAGAACAAGCCTGTGGAAGAAAATAAGCCTTAAAACAGAAATGAGTGCAGTTTAATACAGAAAACAATAGGCAAAAATCAGTATGGACTAAAGAGCTTGTTATTTGAGAAGATCAGTAAAGTTTGCAAACTTCAAGTACACTGAGAAAGACAAAAGGGAAGAAATACAAATACCCAACATCAGGAATGAAACAGAGGATGTTGCATAGACTGTCAGATATTACAAGTATAGGAGGGAAGTTACCAGGGACTTTTGGGGGCATAACACTTGGAACTTAGTAGATCATTGGTGTCTATACACTGTAGTTTTCATCAGCCTACCAAATGAGCAATTAAGAGCAGACAAGTTTTGTTTTATAAAGATATGGTGGCTCATGTCTGTAAACCCAGCAGGATGATCTTCCTATGTAGCCTGGGCTACATAGTGAGACCCTGTCTCAACAAGCCAAAAATAAATACAGAAATAAAGTAAGTAAATGGGAGAACACCTTTAATGTTTGCTGATCCATTAAATTGGCAGTTTTGGAAAAATAACCTGTCTGTAAAATCACAATATAGAAATGTGAGGAAGAAACAATTTGGACATACCTAATTCCTTCTTATTCTTTAATCCTTGTTTTAGAGCTTTGAAAAGATAAATAGTTTCAGGGTAGATACATATTTAATGTAAAGTGATTGTTTTTTCTATTGGATTGTCTTTTAACTTTGTAAGAGACTAGAGCTTGAACTCTTGTAACTTAAAACCAAGATAAATTTCTACCAGTTGTTCTTTTTCTGTATATCTTTTGAGTGTAGCATTTGTTTATAGTGTATACAAAATCATAAAAGCACAATAGCTGCCTTGCTATATGTGATTTTACAGTATGACCTTCTATTTTGAATTTTGCTAGGAACTTCAAATTGCATTCTGTGATTTCATTTAATATATTTTAGACTATGGCCTTATTATAAAAGCCATTTTCCTTAGAAGGTAAAATGTCTCCCTGTCATTTTTAGTGACAGGTACAAATATAGCATTTAAAAAATTGCTTTTAAGTTCACCTGCAACATTTGTCTGTGCATTAGATTTTGTTCTTTCTTGTAAGTACCTATGGGGATCAGGGTCAAAGTTCAGTAAGGAAGACTATTGTAAGGACGATTGCTGCAAACACTGGATATTCCTTCTGTTGTCACTTTTTCTCCCCTGTACTGGGATTGGACCCAGGGCCTTGTTCTTTGCCTAGGCTGGCCTTGAATTTATGATGTGCTGTCTCTGCCTTCTGAGTAACCGGGTTTACAGGCATATACCACCATGCCTGGCCATGTTACCTTCTTAATTACAGAAAAAAAGCGTCTTTTTTTTTTTTTTTCCTGATGCCCAGTTTTATTATTTTTTTTTTGTATTAAATTTGTTTCTACAGGGTTTAGTTCAGGGGTTACAAATCAGAATAATGTTTAATGTATATTCATGAACATATTGGCGGGTGCTTTAGCAGTCCATCCTGCCAATGGTATAAAAGTACTGTAAAACCTAGTAGCATTATCAGCTGACTTTCTCTTTACTCCCTCTTCTACTGAAAGAAGCGCAGGATAGTGAAGGTGAAGCATTGCTTTAGATAGTATGGTGTGCTGGTGGGTGGTGGTCAGAAATAAAGGAAGCTCTTTTCCTTGAAATCCTTAACTACCTCAGGATTTTTTTTGTGTGTGTATATAATATGGGAGGAGGGTGGAAGAGATATTGCATTTGAACTCAGGACCTTGTGCTTGCTAGGCAGATGTCTATTACTTGAGCCAATCCCTCAGTCATTTTTGTGTTTGGTTATTTTTTGAGATGACTTTGATCTCCTATTTGTGCTTCCCTGTGTAGTTGGAGTGACAGATGTATACCACCACATTCAGCTATTGGTTGAGATAGAGGCTCACGAGTTTTTTTGTCCAGGTGTCTTTGAACCATGATCTTCCTGATCTCTGTCTCCTGAGTAGTTAGGATTATAGGCTTGATCCACTGCCTCTGGCCTACCTCAGGTTTTTGTTAGGCATGATCACAACATACAATACCAATACTAAATATATAATTCAAATTTTAAAACAGTATATAAATATAGAGAATTTTTAGTCTTCAAATAAATGAAACATTAGCATTATGAATTACAGCAGAAATGGTTTACTATATCATTCTAAATATTCCCAAATACTGAGTTTTAAAATTGTTGGTATTTTGTTTCACTTAGTTTTTACTATCTTTAATGAATTTTTTATTTGAGCCACAGTTTGTGAAAAGAAAATGTGTCAAATAATCTACAATGGTTGGGGAAGTACCATGGGTAGAATGCTGGCCTAGCATGCTGAAGTCCCCAGGTTTGACTTTCCAGCATCATAAGAAAACCAACAATTTCTTTGAGCTGGTGGTGTACATTTGTGATTCCAGCATGTAGAAGGCACAGACAGGCAGATCAATGATTAGAGGCAGATTGGACTGTACATAGTGAGTTACAGAACAGTCTGGGCTACACAGTGAGACTGTGTTTCAAAAACAGACGAATAACCCCCACATCCCAAAATAAAAAAAACAACTTACTATTCATGGAAAAAAAAAAAAACCTTACTTTATTATTAAGTTGATAGTCATTAGGTAATGTGGAGGTTAAATAAGTAGAGGATTTCTCTTATTACCAAATAGGGATATTGTATATAGGGCTGAATCCTTCCCTCTCTTAGCTTCTAAGAGCGATGACTTTCAATTTTTTTCAATACTTAAATTAATTAGGCCCTAGAAGTAGGACTTAAGTGTAGTTGTACTTAAGAATGGGCATTCCTTTGTTGGGCTGGCTAGGTTGAATACTAGTTCTGCCAATACTGAATATAGGATGGTGCATGATGTCTGGATGGGATGATTTTGGAATGACTTGTGCAAGAACACAAGTCAGAATGGATGCCATTTATGAGTGGAGCAGGGTCCTTTAGGTCCCTTTTTATATGAGAAACTATCTCCTTACTTGTTGAATTATGAGTGTTCTGAGGAGTGGCCTGGGCAGTGGAGAAGACAAGTGAGGTGCTTTGGGCAGCAGTGAGTTACCAACCACAGGGAAAACACTGAGTTTGTCAGTAATATATGTGTGCTGGTGCATGCTGGCTGCTCATCAGTTCTAGTTACATGTTAGGCAAGCAATGTGGGAAATTTCATTGGCAAGATCTTTGATTAATCTGCCCATGCATCACTTAGAGTATCTCCCATTTGATAAAATTTTGCATCTCTTATCAACTGATTTCTTATTCTGTTCCTTATGTTCATCCTGTTGTATCCATCTTCTGCATGAAACATCCGAATATTACTTGGCAATGTTAAAGTATTAATAATCTAGGACTGATTGATGTCACATAATTAGTGATTTAGTCACAAGTAGGATGCGTGAAGAGCATCTTTGGAAAACAAAGTATTGCACATTTGAATTTCCCTAAAGTTTCTTTGTGGTATTTATATAGCATCACTTACCTTGCTAAGGAGCTTATTATTTTTATTTGATTTGCCTATTGTATTAGGTTCCTGGAGCAGCCATACAAAGTACCACCAACTAGCTGGCTTTAAACAACAGATACTGTCTCACATTTCTGAAAGCTAGAAGTTAGAAATCAAAATGTTAGCAGAGTTGGTTCTTTCTGAGGGCTGTGGAGGAAAATCTGCTCGATGCCTCTCTCCTAGCTTCTGGTATTTTGTTGGTAGTCTTTGGAATTCCTTGGCTTATAGAAACATGGCTCTAATCTATGCTTTCATTTTCACACAGTGTTCTTTCTGTGTCTCTTCACATAGTTTTCTCGCTGTTCACGCATCTAAATTTCCCCTTTCTCTATAAGGATACCAGCCATATTGGATTAGGGCTCACTTCAGTGACCTCATCTTACTTCACTATGCCTGCATAGACCCTGTTTCCAAAGAAGAGCACTTTCTGAAGTACTATGGACTAGGACTTCAGTGTATCTTTTTTTGGACGGGTTAGGGGGAGGATGAAGTGGGGGAACACAATTGAGCCCACGACACCAATATGAAGAAAAAAATGCTTGTTATTTGCATGGGAGAAATTTGAGGATCTCTGCCACATTGGTTTTTATTGTTACTAGCTAAAATATCTGAAAATTTTCTTAAATTATGAGTTTATTTTTCTAAATTCTATAATTTACAATGGGGATTAGTCATATTTTCTTTAGGTACACTTCATGCCTTGTGAAAGTATTCGTGATTTTGACATTTTGATGTAATTAAATGATGATGATGCATGACAGTTTGAGTCTAAATACTACAGATATTGTATTTATTTCTTTGTAGTAGACCTCCTGTTAATGTTTGTCTAGTTGAGCATGTTGGATTCCTTTATTGTACTTCTTCCTGAGGCAATCATTAAAGTTTTATTTTCGGAAAGCTTCTACTTCCCGCAAGATTATGAGAATATGGTCTTATACATAGTGTTATAATGAGCCAGATTAAATTCCTATTGTCATAAAAAATTTTTTTGGGGGGGTAGGTACCGGGATTTGAACTTGGGGCCTTGTGCTTGCTGAGCAGGTAGTGCTCTACCATTTGAGCCACACCCCAGCCCATCAATTCTCTATTAGACTTGTACATTTACTTTGGATCTTGCTTGAAATTCTTATGTTATGCAGTATTCACAAATGATTACAGATAGTCTCTAAAAAATCAGAGATGTCTCTACTTTTTAATGAAAATAATTGCGAAAATATTAGATGTTGCATAAACATTCCCTCTAGACATTTATAGTATTCTAATTGTGTAAACATGTTTGTACAGGTTTTAACTGGATCATCTCGTCATCCTTATTCACCTTCTGGCTTTCAGGATTTCAGTAAGTGGGAATCAGTGCTGAAAATTAAAGAAGGACTTCTAAGGCAGAAAGAAATTGTAATTGATCGGTGAGTCTGTTTTTTAATTACTAAATATTTCAGGCATATCAAAATGCACATTAATGAAGCAAATGCCTTTGCATCCTCTACTTATAAATACATTGATGCCACGCGTCTGCTCCTCTCCAACCCCAGTCCTTTCATGACCTATCAGAATGAGAGCTGGTTTGTCTTTCTGTCTGATTTCCATCATCTTCATTCACTTTAATGTAACTCATTGTTTAGACTGTCCTCTGTTTTTTCTGCACATGTAGCAGGTTAACTGTAATGCTAACGTGCTGTCAGAGCCACAAAATGGTGTCTTTGTGGTATGTTTATATTTTTTTACCTTCAGAGTGTATCAAATTGGGAAACTACTTTAAAGTAGTGGTTTCCTTTAACTAATGAATGTTAGGTCTGAAGCCACATAAGCTATGAAAATAACGAATGTTTAGAATAACTTACAGTAAGAATTATGAAATCTTTGGAAATGTCCAAACTTTTTGATGTTTGAGTACCAAAGCTCTCAAAAAGCAGTTAATTTACAATTAATAGGCAGTCTCCTGATTATTCTGAACAGTAAACATTGACATATATTTGCTGTACATCATCTATATGTACTTTTGGGATAATGTGGTGCACATTTTGGTAATTGGAAATAGGTTGAGGAGGACTTTCCCTTAATGCTAATTATTGCTTATTTTTGTGTGCTTATATTGGATAAAGAGTAGATGTTTTAGTCTTGAAATTTAATCCTAATTCATTAGTTGAAGTTTCAAAAGGTTTTGTGTAGAAATTTAGCAATACCAAACAAGATCTATTGGAATATAAATGACTATAGATATCTGGACTTTCTTTTTCTCTACTGTGTTCCTAATACCTTGGACATATCCTAAGATGTCATATATGCTTAAAACTTGATTCTTCCATACCAGATAAATGAGTGACAATTGTAGAAGGTATTTTTAATTGATTTTAGGAAAAAGCTATTTAAAAATACGAACTGGTTAGTCATGGTGGCACAGGCTGTAATCCCAGAAGTTGAGAGCCTGAGGAAGGAGGATTGCCAGTTTGAGGCCAACACTAGCTACAGAGTGAGTTCCAAGGCCAGCCTGAGGTACACAATAGGAATCTATTTTAGGAATGAATGGAGGGAGGGAAGGAAGGAAAAGAGAGGGGAAGTGGGGAGGGGAGAGATGGAAAGGAGGTAAGAGAAGGTAGGAGAGGAGGGAAGGAAGAAGAGGAGGGGAGGGGAGGGGAAGAGGAGGGAAGGAAAGGAAAGGAGGAAGGAAGAAAATATTTCTAGATAAAATAAAAACATTAACATTTCTAGTATGGGTGAGTCTTACACACAAATAAATTATATCCTAGTTAGATATGTATTTGTAGCACTTACGATTTAATTTACTGTACATACTTGAAATTAAAACTTTTTTAAACAGACTAAAATTCAGAACTTATTAATATGGAACAATCAGAATCAGCTTTTATTATTGCTTAAATACTGTTTCATCAGGTATATCAATGGGAAATGCAGGTGGTTATTGATACACTCTTAAATTTTTTTAATCAATTGTGTATATATTGTAGAAGGAGGGATAATCAGAATAATAAGTTCTTCATTTGGCCAATTTTTCAACTAGGCTCCTCCATGCATCTATGGGAGTTGAATATCAGGTGGGGGCTGGTTGGCCTAGGATGGTTTCAGCCAAATGGCTTGGTTTTATTCCATGTAGTCTAACATTCTCCAGCAGGCTAACCTGTGTCTGTTCACCTTGTGGCTGGATGAGTTGTAAGTTAGGATGAAACATACAAAGGCTTAGGCTTAGAGGTGGCCACACATCACTTCCATTATGTTTTCTTGGTCACAAGTATAGTAGTAGACATTGCCTCTAGACTAAAGTAGGAACAGTAAAATCACATGGTACAGGGATGCCAATAATACAAGGAGGATAAGCATGGTGGGCATTTTTGTATTTTCTTCTTGGTTTTGCAAATTTATTATAGCATTTTTTATAATGATACATTTACTACTGTAAAAAGCAGTGGAAGAGAAACCAGCAGCCAGCAGCTTTTGCTTCTAAAGCAACATAACCAGCATTTCAAAAAAAAAAACACATGTACAAAATCTCTGTAATATATAGTACTTAAAATTTGAATTAAATATATAATATTTGGGGGGGCATAAATTAGACTAATGATGTTTAAAATGTTGATGATACTTGCAGACGCTATTTCAGGAATAGAATTGATAGGTTTAGCATCCAGTAGAATGGAACCCAAGGTAAGGATGCTCAGCTTTTTACTTTGGGGTATAGTTGATGTTGCCTTTCAAGTCACTTTACTAAAAATTATATGATGGATATTATTTTTGAAAATATCAAGGTAGCCACAATTACATGAGAAAAATGTGACTTTTCACTCTGCAAGTATTATTTGATAGCATGTGGCTAGATAATTAAGAATAATAACTTCCATGGTAACTGTGTTCTTAAATGTGCCTTATCTCTTGAAAAAGAATATATAGACTAATTTTAAGAAGAACTCAGAAAATCGGTAAGCCTGGTTTCTCATATTTATATATTTGCTGCTATATTTATGTGATTTTGAGTAAAGTTCTTGACTTTTTGATCCTTGCTCTACTTATCTGCCAAGGTAAAGGAGTTTTACCACATAAACAAAAATGAAGTTAGTTTGAGGATCACTGTACTAGGCAACTCCCTTCTTCCATTTTTATAGCATGAAGATTAAATGAATGAGTGTAATGTTAAAAACCTTAATATATTGCTTAAAGCATACTAGCCATCAGCAAAGTGAAAGTCACATACACATTCATGTTTAGTATTTATAACTATGTTTGCATGCATCTCTCCTAGATAGATTCTGAGCTCCCTCACAGAAGAGATCCTTGTCAGTTTCCTAGATCATAGTAGGTATTCACCATATCTTCATTCAGAGAAAGTAGACTCACTTAAATAGAAAAGAGGTCAAAGTTACTGATTTATCAGTGCTCTTATAATGGTTTACACTTTCAAATTGCTCAGCTTTTGCCATTGAGTTGATCAAATAAAGTATAAGAGTAAGTCAATGCACTTGAGACTGATCCACAGAGAGACCAGTATAACTCTTATGGAGACAACCAAATTAGTGCTATTAATAAATGAACTTGGTAGTGTAGAGAACTTTCATTTTGTCATGTTTACAATTTGTAGTATATGTATTTCTTACTTAATTATATGTAGAGGCAAACCACATTATTGTGCTAGGTAGGCACAAAACATTACTGTGGATGCCTTTTTATTAAATACATAATATCTTAATTCATCTGTTTTATGTAGAATTTATTAGAGTTTTTACTCTTTTGATTAACATGTTTTTATTCTTATTTTTTTTTTTAACCTTAATGATACTGGGGATTGACCTCAGGGCCTTGCGCATGCTAGGCAAGCACTCTACTGCCTAAGTCAAACCCCTCCCTAGTCCTATTTATTAGTGTATATTAACTATGCAGAGTAAAAGGTTTCATTGTTGTCTTTTCATGCGTGCATGTAATATACTTTGATCATATTCACCACCTCTGTCACTCTTGCTTATCCTTTCTCCCCCTTTTAGTTTTTACAATGTTAATGGATTTCATGATGACAGTTTCATACATGCATAAATGTTTACACACTCCTGGTCACTCACTCTTTCCTTGCTCCCCTCCACTTGTTTTCCCCACAAAAGTCCCTACTTTTATGTGCATAGCATTTTTTTAAGATCCACATATTTGCCTTCCTGAGTCTTGCTTATATTGCTTAACATGATGTTCTCTGTTCAGTTCCATGTTTCCTAGAAATGACATAATTTTATTTTTTATTACTGAATAAGACTCCATTGTATAAATATACCACGTTTTCTTTATCCAGGCATCTGTTGATGGACACCTAAGCTGATTCCTTAACTGGGCTATTGTGAATAGTGCTGTAGTAAACATGGGTGTGTAATATCTTTACAGTATGCTGACTTACTCCTTTGGGTATATGTCTAGGGTGATAGAACTATTTGATAGGTCTGTTTTTAGTTTTTTGAGGACCCTCTGTATGAATTTCCCTAGTACATCTTAGCTAACTTAGAGTCATACCAAAAGTGCAGAAGGGTTTCAAGGATTTCCTTTTCTCTGCATCCTCACCAGCATTTGTTGTTTGTTTTCCTTGATAACTATGATTGGTTTCAGATGCAATCTCAATGTCATTTTAATTTTTTATTTCATACATGGCTAAGGATATTGAGCATTTCTTCATGTATTTATTGACCATTTCAGTTTCCATTTATGATTATTAAGGAGTATTTGGTGATTCCTATATCTTTTTTTTTCCTATTGATCTGAGTACTATTTGTTCTTTTCTTTCTCCTTTGTTCATCTTAGGAGTTTGTTGGTTTAATGAGTTGAATGCTTCATTCTTTCCTCCTTCTCATTTATTCCTCTCATGAAATTTATTCTTTACTTAACTGTCATGTTCGTGACTATCTTTGTCAGCAGTGTATAGATTCCTTTTAAGTATCTTCTGCAGTGATAGCTAAGTTTTTGCTAAGTGGCAGGTCTTTATTTCTTCATAGGTTTTAAAAGATGTAATCTTGGTTGCCAGTTACTTACTTTAGAGCCCGAAATATATCATTCCATGTTTTCCTGGCTTTTACCATTTTTTCTGAGAGGTGAATGTAATGCTGATGAGTTTGCCTTTGTAAATAAGTTGCTGCTTTTCTGTTGCAGTTTTCAGTAGTCTTGGTGTTTTAGCCATAATGTGACATGGAGAGGTTCTTTTCTGGTTGTGGCTTTGGCATTCTAAATGCCTCCTGTAATTGCATCTTTCCGAATATTTAAAATTTTTCTAATGTATAATTTCATTCATGTTTTTTTAAGCCTTGTATTCCAGTTCCTTCTTCTACCCCATGAATTTTTAGGTTTGGTCTCTTGATCATATCACAAGAGTTCATGAAAGTTGTGGTAATACTTGTTTTTGTTGTTGTTTTATTTTTTTCTTTATTGCTATTTGTATGTAATATTTCCTCAATTTTGCTCTGATATTCTACTTCTGCTTGTTCTAGTCTCTTGTATTTTTCAATTTTATCTATTGAGTTTTTCATCTTCAAAATTTTCCCCTATCCCCAATCTCAACTTCCTTGCTGAATTTCCTATCCATATCCAACTTGACTTTTTCATCCAGGTCTTGAGTTGATTTCCTTACTTAATTCATCTGTTTGAATCTTCTTTGAGGTCACTGAACATTTCTTAAGTTAAATCTTTGAAATTTTTGTGCAGCATTTCAGGCATTTCCGTATGTTTTGATTTGGTGATTTAGGAGTTATGAGCTTTTGGAGGAGTCATATTATCTTGTTTTTTTCATATTTTTCGTGTTTCTAAGTTGTAAATTGACCATCCATTGGAATGCACATCCCTTCTGATTTTATTCAGAAGATTTGTTATTGAGCAGCTTTTGTGCAACTTTCTCTTGAAGCCCTATTCTAATACCATACAGAAGAAAACAAACCACTGTAACAGGAACAACACTGTTCAGGCCGCTGCTGCTTGTGGACTGAGGGCCAGGCCAGACAAGTGTCATTTGTCAACTTCAGGGCTACATTGACTTTAGAAGCTTCCCTTCTTTGCCTACCCAGAGCTGTTTTTGGCTCCGATGAATTTTGTAGCCCGTGGGCTTGGCAGCTTCCCACTCACTCCAGACCCCTCCAGTTTGTTCACCCATGGGCAGCAAGTATACAAGCCTATGTGTGTCCCCTGAGTGTATCAGAAAATGGGGAGAGCAGACAGATTGAGATCAGCACTGCACGGGGAAAATCAAGGGAACCAGCCTTCTACTTGCTGATCTCAGAACTTTCAGATCCTGCCTAGCAGTAAATCACCCTGTGGGAGGGAGGAGACTGGACAAATAGAGTGATCTTCTAAAGCTGGGCTTAGAGCTTTCAGTCCCACATGGCAACAAACCACACTCAGGAGGAAGGGCTCAGCCTAGGAGCTATCAGTCTCTGTGGTTATCTCTGTGGGACTTAGTATTACCCACTGCCCCCTTTAACAGCTTGGACTCTGTGCTTCCCAAACTTCTCAGCAGGTCTGTTTCTGCCTCTTCTCCCCATAACCCAGTCCTTGTGGTTATCTCCCAACGAGACACTATGGGAAGTTGTCCTCAGGTTACTTGTTTTTGTTCCTGTTTTCAGGGACCCAGGGTAGCTCAGTCTCAAACATTAGACTCTCTCTCAAGATGGCACCTGGCTTTCTGAGTTAGGGGAGTGACAACATGAATTTCTTCTCCGGTATTGTCTTGTCACTCAGGAGTCATCATGGATGGTCACACCAAATCCCTGCACTGGATTTAACCCTTATGAGAAATGTGGGCATATCTGTTGGCTAGGACTACCAGTCTGTTGTCACTGGGGCTGCTTGGCCTCACCTTGTAGTTCTGGCTTCTGCTCCCCCCAACCACCGGGAGTCAAGGTTGGAGCTGTGGAGCTTTTCTGTTTCTCTGGCTTTTCAGCTGTCCTATCACCTCTTTGTTAATTCTCAATGTTTTTCCTTTCTTTCTCTCCTTAGAGTGTAGTCTTTCGTTACCCTGGACTTTCTCATTAGAGTCACATGGAGGAAGCTTCTATTCTGCCATATTACCTCAGTGGTCTCATAATTAGAATTCTTAAAAGAGCCCTATCTATATATATCATGGTTATTAAAAGTATTTCAAACTCCACAGATTTAGTTAATTATAATAGATTATTTTTATTTCTTCATTTATTTTTGGAAGTACTTGGGTCTGTACTAAGGGCCTTGTACTTGCTTAGACAAATGCTCTACTACTTAAGCCACATCTCCTATTTACAACTCTCATGTAGATGAGATGACAGGCATGCATTACACTAGGCTCAGCTTATTGGCTGAGACGGAGTCATGCTAACTTTTTGTTGTTAGGCTCTTCTGTATGCTTTGCCTCGCCCTATCAGTTTCAGAATCAACTTGTCAGTTTCTACAAATATGCTGTAAGTCTCCATTGATTTAGGTGTTTTGTTTTCTTTCAGCAGTAGTTTATAGTTTTCAGCATACACATTTAGAACACCTTTTGATATATTTCTTCAGAAATATTTCTGGGTTTTGATATTACTGTAAATAGTATTTAAAAAATTTCCATGTCTCATGTTTGTTTCAAACATATAGAAATAAAAATAGCCTATAACTTTGGTAACCTCACTTATTAGTTATAGTAGGCTTTTTTTTCCCCTGTAAATTCAATATGATTTCCTACATAGATGGTCATAATGGATGTGATTAAGGGTAGTTTTACTTTGTTCTTGTTAACATGGATTCTCTTTATTTTTCTTGCCTTATTGAATTGTTAGAACTTCCAGTGCAAAGTTGAATAGATGTAGTGAGAGTGAGCATCTTTTCCCTTGTTCTTCATTTTCAGGAAAAAGTCCTCAGTCTCTCATCACAAGATATTATGTTAGCTGTAAGTTTTTTGTAGAAAGCATTTTTTAGATGTGAAAATTTCTTCTGTTTCTAAGTAGCTGATCAAATTTCAGATGTAAAACCTATTTCAAAATTCTTAAAATAGAGCTTACTTTGTCATGATGTATTTTCCTTTTTATGTATGTTTGGAATCAATTTTGTAACTTTTGTTAAGAATTTTTACATTTATATTTATAAAAGATATTCATTTGTGGTTTTTTTTTTCTTCGTGTCTCTATCTTATTTGGGTATTCATAATACTGTCCTCATAGGAAATATTGGGAAGTATTCCCTCATTGTGTTTTTGGTTTAGATGTTCTTGGTTATCTTTGGAATCTAGACCTAAGAAAAGCAGAATGACAGGTGTGTAAAATAGGGAGACTGTTCGAATATGGGCCCATCGGAAGGAGGAATGTCAAAAGGAGAAAGTGCATTGGGGGAGAATATGATAAAAAGTACTTCATATGCACATATGAGCATAGGATAAGAAAACCCATTCAAATTTTTTAAAGGGAGGGAGAGGAGATAAAGAGTAGTAGGGATGAATTTGATGAATGGAATGAATGTATGGAAATATAACAAAGAAACCTCTTTGTATAATTAATATATACTAATAACAAAAAGTAATAGCATTCCAGAGTAAGGGAATAAATTTATGACATTATGTAACATGCAAAAAGAAAGCGAAGCATGACTTTGTTAGAATTTAAGAAGAGTCTACAAAAGACTACCATCTATAAAATATAAGCAATACATGTAATTACTACAATATAAGTAAACACTGTAATTCCACATATTTCATGGAATTGTGGTTTGTGAAAAAATTCCTAGTATGTTATCTAAAATTGATGATACTTTTAAATGCTTATGTGAAATTATTATAAATTGAAAGTTCTGCTTATGTTGATTTCTAGAAAAGTATATTCTTTACAGTGTGAGCTCAATTCATGTTTTCTAGGCAGAAACAACAAATTACTCACCTACACGAGCGGATAAGGGATAATGAACTACGGGCGCAACATGCCATGTTAGGACGTTATGCAAATTGTGAAGATTCTTATGTGACAAGTTTGCAGGTAAGGCACAGAAGAGTTTGTAATTTTTGCTTAATAGTAAATCTTCTGTTAATAATAGGCTTAGGTTATAAAATTAGGGTATTTTAAATCAAAGTTTTGAATACATGGTATTTTCAGTGGTTCTTATTTATATGTGTGGTAGAAACTGCCCATCTACTGTCTTTTTTCTTTCCAGTTCATACCTCCTGCCACAGGAACTACTGTTGTCCATTTCCAGCTAGCCTTTTTGCCACAGAAACTACTGTTGTCCATTTCCAGCTAGCCTTACAGAGTTGATGCCTATCATAAGCAGATAAAAATGTATTTTACACCTATACATTTGTAAAAATCAGATTATATGCTTTGTTTAGCACCTTGTTTTTTCTGTTATATAAAATGCAATAATGGTTTCCGTACATTGGTTTATATACATAGATATAATGATATCTATGTATCATTACATAGATAGCACCACTTTGCTTTTACAGATATACAAGCTTCCATTTTGTAGAGATAGCATAATTTATCAAACCTGTCTCCCACTGACTAAAATTTGGGTTGTTTCCTATTTGGGACAATTATGAATAATGATGTGAAGAATAACTATATAAACATTATTTTGCTTATATTCAAGTATCTTTGTAAGTTAAATTTCCCAAAATGAAATTTGTTAGTGTTGTATGAGTTTGTAACTTTTATTGATATTGACAAACTGCCATCCAGGAGAACAGAGTATATAGATTCCCCCTTTCCCTGTCTGTAACTTCCAGGCATACTAACAGTGTGTCATCAAACTTTGGCAGTTTTGCTCTTCTAGTAGATTTATATTGATGGCAGGAAATGGGGGTCGTTATTTGCCTATGGCTTTAATACATATTTCTCTTTAAGACTATTGTTGGGCTTCCTTTTACATAATGAAAGCCCATTTCTTTTTCTGTAAATTGTCTTTTCATGTACTTAGACTATTTTTCTGTTAAGTTTTGGGCTTTTCCTTACTGTTCTTAGAAGCCCGTCATATGTTAAGTAAAAAGTAGCCTTTTATCTGAATTTGACTTAAAAACACTTTTCTCTAAATTTGTCATAATATTTTCTTTTTTTTGGATTATAAAAAATATTTTGGAATATCTCTATCCTTTTTGCTTTAATATTAATAATTAAATATCAGAAAGGTCATTAGCTATTATATATCTAATAATTGAGATAAAAGATGCTTTCCATTTATTCTTGGAGCAGTGATTAATCATAAAAATATTATGTCTACAAGTTTATAAAGTAGCAAATAGAGAATTATATTTAGTAGCAGTATTCCAAAATATGTTTTTCAAAATTTTATATATGTTTTGAGATGTGATCAAGAAGAATTTTGACTTATCCTAAAACAAAATTAGATATTTTGTTTTAGTTTTATATGTAGGTATTAGTGGTTTAAGAATATCTAGAACAGGATTGGAGGTGTGGCTCAAGTGATAGAGAGCTTATCTCACAAGTGTGAAGCCTTCTGGAACAAAATAATGGAGGTATATTTCTATTATAACATTTCATAATTTCTATTCATATAATATTTATTTTCTCTTGTACTTTTTTCTACCATAAACTTTCTCGATTTGTAATGAATATCTTATAAATTAAAGAGTTGCACCCTTACAAGTGAGCCCATGTAGGAAAACAGTTACTAAATATCCACTGTGCTAAACTCTGAGGTCACAAAAGTGATGAATTTCTTTCTTCATGGATCTCAGAACTTAGAGGGAGAGATCATATGAGAAGCCTTATCTATCATTCCTTCTAAATGCACTCATTATGTGTAAGGCAGTACGTAGGCTCTTGGCATAGAAACGTGGATAAGGTTAGATTTGTCCATAAAGAGAGTACAGTGCAATGGGAACACAGACATGGGATCTTGGGGCCTTAAAATTTGAATGGCCAAAAGGACTAATTTCTTCAATTATTAGTTTTCCTCTAAAGAGTTTTCATTAAGATTTATTTGTTTTTCTATATAAGCTTTAGAATTGGATTTCTTATTTATAAAGGGAAAAAGAACCCCCAAGAGCACTGTTGGTCTTTGTGTTGGGAGTAAAAGCAAGGCCTGATAAGTTTGTGGTGATGTATACTTCTATCTGTGGAATTTTTTTTTTCTCTTTTTTTTATTCTTAGATTTAAAAAAATAATCTGAAGTGTGATTTTTTTCCTTCATTGTATCTTCATATGTGTTATTTATAAATACTAAAGGCATTGGACATTAAAACCGGGAGGTATTGAAAAACAAATGATTAGATTTATTGAGGATAAGGTATCTGACATAGAGACTAAGGCTTGCTTTTCATACCAGTATATCAAAATGCTTCATTATCATATGATCTTATCTATAACTTTCATCATATAATAGCAAGGCTGAGTGGTACAGCACTGAGATGTATGATGTAGCTTTGGAAATGGTATTTTTTTTCTCTATAACTAGTATAATTTTCTTGGAGAACAGTGGTTTTAATAGAACCATTTTCTTCTTATAACTTTGTCTTTCTGACAAAATGTTTTCTTTGAATTATACAATTATTATATTACTGAAAGCATGTAAAAAATAGGTATCTGAAAGCTGAAGAAAAAATTTTGGCACAGTATCAGACCAGTAGATGGCTCTCCAAGTCAATCTGCAAGGTCAGATAAAACTATCTGGAAGGATATGGACAAGGGGTTGCTAAAATACTTGATTTTGAATTATGTGAAAAATTGAAATGTTGAAAAATTTTGATGAAAAATATCAGGACAGTTTATAAAGGGAGTACAAAGGTGCTCTTTTTTGCGAGATGCACTTCCTCCTTTTGTGAATTCAGATCTTGGCCAGCCATCTTGCCTCCTGTCCAACTGAAGGTAAACCCTCCATCACAGAGTTCTCCCTATATCATCTCAACACTTATCAGACATCCTGGATATCTGCTTTGATTAGTGGGATAACCACATTTTGACTGTGAGGGGCTTTTTTTGTTGTTGTTTTTGGTGGGACTGGGGTTTGAACTCAGAGCCTCATGTTTGCTAGGTATATACTCTGCCACTGTATTTTTGTGTTGGTTACTTCTTTTTATTGGTTTGGGGTGGTGTCGGCACTGGGGTTTGAACTCAGGGCCTCACACTTCATAGGCAGGTGCTCTACCACTTGAGCCACTTTGCCAGTTCTTATGTTGGTTATTTTTGAGATAGGGTGTCTCGAACTATTTGCCTGAGATGGCTTTGAACCATGAGTCTCCTGATCTCTGCCTCCCGAGTAGCTAGGATTATGAGTGTGAGCCACTGGCACCCTGCTCAGGTCTTACATTTTTGTGCAAGGCTGGCCTTGGATTGCAGTCCTCTTACTCCTCCTGTATAACTGGGACTGAAGTTACTCACTAACCATGCCCAAGGTTTATTTGTTGAGATAGGGTCTCTAACCTTTTGCCTGGGCTAACCTCTAACCACACTCTTCCTGATCTCTATCACCCAAGTAGACGGGATTATAGTAGTGAGCCATCATTCCTGGTTCCCCATTCATGTGATTTCTAACAAATTTATAATAATGATATGTGGCCGATATTTAGTAACACATTAAAATAATATCATGCATCATGGATATATCCACCATTTTGGTATTACACATAGTAGTTTTACTGTCACACTAAGAATCTTCTGCTCTTCCTGTTCAGCTCTCTCTTGGTAACCTCTGGCAATGAATGATCTTTTATTGTCTCCATACCTTTGCCTTTCCCTGAGTGTCACGTGACTGGAACATACAGTAATGCTACTCGGCCTGTTTCTTTCACTGTTTCAGACTGGTTTCTTTCACTTACTAATATGCACAGCTTCTCATGGTGTGATAATTCATTTCTCTTTAGTGCTAGTAAATTTTCTTCTAAGCATCACTTTATTCGAATCTTATAATTTTCGATAAATTATAATTCCATTTTCCTTTAGTTGAAAATATTTTTACATTTCTCTTATTATTTAGAGGTGTCTTGTATAATCTTTTAAGCATTTTGGAATTTCCCAGCTATCTTTCTGCTTTTGATTTTTAGTTTAATTGTGCTGTGTTCTGAGAGCAGACATTGGGTGACTTCTTATCCTTAAAATTATTAAGGTGCGTTTTATGACCCAGAATGTTGTTTTTCTCCTTGAGTATTTCAGAGGAACTTGAGAAGCAGGTGGTGCTGCTGAATGAGTAGTCTGTAGATGTCACCTTGCTGACACATTTCCTGTGTCCTTGTCTGCCTTTTGGCTCTGTATGTTTCTGATAAAGGTTGTTAAAAATCTCCAACTATAGCTGGGTATGGTGGTACATGCTTGTAATCCCAGCATTTGGGAGTCTGAGGCAGGAGAATCTTGAGTTCAGGGCCAGCCTAGGTTATACAGTGAGTTCAAGACCAGCCTGGCCTGTATAGGAAAACTCTGTCTCAAAAACCAAAACCAAAAAAACTTTCAACCACTGTAGTGGGTTTACCTATTTCTCCCTGCATTTCTATCACTTTCTTCTCATTACTTTGACACTCTGTTTTGCATACAACTTAAAGACTGTTTCATCATCATAGAAGATTTCCCCCTTCATTATTCACTAATAACTTTGCTTGCTCTGATGTCTGCTTTTTGTGAAATTGAAACTTTCTTTTGAGTAGTGTTAGTTTGGTATATCTTTTCCATCCCTGTGTGCCTTTATGTTTAATACGGGTTTCTCATAGAGTAAGTAGTTTGGTGGGCTTTGCTGTTTTGATCCACTCTGACAATCTCTACCTTAAAAATGGCCCATTTAGCTGGTCATAGTGGCTCACGCCTATAATCCCATCTAGTCAGGAGTTGTACATTGGGAGGATTATGGTTCGAGGCCAGCCCAGGCAAAAAGTTAGCAAGACTGCATCTCAAGCAATAAGCTGTAGGTGTGTGCCTGTGATCCCACTACAAGGGAGGCCATATGTAGGAGGATAGTGGTCTGAGGTCAGCCCAGACAAAATTTTGAGACATTCTCTGAAAAATAACTAAAACAAAAAGGGCTGGGCCATGGCAGAAGTGGTTGAGCACCTGCTTAGCAAATGCAAGACCTTGAGTTCAAACTTGCTGCCAATTAATGTGTAGATCTTCAGAGTGATTTATGGATGTAGCTCAGATAATATCTACCATATTTGTTGGTGTTCTCTATTTGTTGTCCTTGTTCTTCCTTTTTTTGTCTTCCAGATTTTCTGTCTTTTGTCATTTTAATTGAGCATTTTATATGAATCCTTTTTCCTTTATTTATAATTTTAATTATCACTTTTTTACTTTCTTTAGTGGTTGCCCTCAAATTTTGCATATACATTTGCACTAATCTAAGTCCACTGCCAAATAACCCTGTTAGTAAGTGTGGTTAGTAGCTGCTGCTGAGTCATAATAAGGTATTGGAGGAAGGAAATATTCTGTAGTTTCATGATTAGGCTAAGTCTTGTGGAGGGCTTGTTCCTTTAGATTGTGAACGTCACAGGATTTTCTTTCCTTTCCTTCCAAGGAACGAGATGGCTGGAATGGGCCAGAGTTGTGTGTGAACCTTCTTCTTGTGGAAGGCTCTAGTTGGCTAGAGTTGGGTGTTTTTCCTTACAACTACATTAGGCCCTGATAGTTTAGTTTGTAGTAAAATAGTGTCTCCTGAGAGCAGCACCTTCAAGAAAAGCAGAATATTCTGGCATATTTAAAAATGCTTCCTTTTCTAACACCCTCTGCTAGATGCAGGTGTGAGGACCTTGTAGAACTAAACATAAAACTTAGAAAGTAATTCTCAAAATTTGCCCACGCTGAGCCTCTATCATTTCATCGGTTATAGCTGAGATTTTCCTGTGCCAGCTCTGGTGCCCATGGAGCTTTCTGCTTGTGAATTTTTTTTCCTTCTCCATTAACTTAGGATTCTTGTTATGATTGTCCTTATTCATGTTTCTGTAGTTTTAAGGCCAGAAATTTTGCCCTATGACCTCTCTTCTATGACAGATCTTAAGAAGGTTGGTATTTCAGTTTATTCACCTGTTTTACTTTTTGTGAGGATAGAGTGGTGGCTTCTAACCTTCTTACATGTTGGACCGCACACCAAAAGTCTGTATTAATTTTTTATAGTTTCCTAACCTATCTACCCTTCTGAGTTCTATATCTATCTCCCAAACTGCCTGATATTCTCCTCTGCTGTAAATAATATCAGTAGGCTCTAATTGTAATTACGTACATTATGCTTAAACCTGTCCTCCTCTATGATCTACCTGTCTCTGCCAGAATATAATCTTCCTTGCTATTTAGTCTCAAAACCTTTGTTATTCAGTAGTTCATTCACATCATAAGCAATTATTTTTTTCAAAATCCTCTTACTTCCGGGATTTCTCCATTCTGTTCTCTGTTCTGTTTTAGCTTCTCCTCCTTCTTCTACTTCTTCTTTTCTTTTAAGGGAAGAAAGATTTATTTTGGCTCAGCTCTTTTCAGCTCAGTTAATTAGAATAATTTTAAGTGCTGCATCCATTTACATTCTAAGTGTGTCTTCTACTTCATCCTATTCACTGCTTTTGGTTTTACCACTTTTGCTCTAGTACTCTTTCTCTTTTTCTCCCCTCTTTCCTCTCTTCTCTTTCCTTTAATCAAAGCTTTTTGAGTTGCTAGGCATCAGGCTAAATGACAAGGAATTCAGAGATTTTTCCAAAGTTTACAGTTCTCTTAAGTCATGTTATTTTCTTTAAAACCATCAGTGTCTTATCATTTCTTATAAATTAAGGTTGAACTCAAACTTGAGATTCTACAAAAGGTTCAAACATAGGTTTTAAGTTTTTTTCCTTCTGTTTCTCCACCTCTGTTCTAAACAGAAGTGTATACTTTCAGCATGTGCTCTGTCTTGCCTTTATTTAATGTCCTTTCCAGGATGTCTTTCTTCCTTTCTCTGTTCTTGGTAAAATCCTATTTTTCAAAATATATTTTAAAAGCCAATATCCCAGTAAAGCCTTTAAATTTTCTTCATTTACCCTCTCATACTTTGTACTTAATATGGCCTGTATTTGCCTTACCTTATTATATTGTTTCTTACATTATAATTATCTAAGGCCTCCTCTTATATCTCTGATTAAAATTTAAGTTCATAAAGGCTAATGCCAGAATCTTCCATGTTTGAAATGCTTTGCATATGATATTATTTACATTTATATATTTTATATAAATTTATATATTGAATTTCATTCCTACCTTTTGTGAAAGCATTACTTCTTCAAGGCATAATTCAAGTTCACTTTTGTAAAACATTCTCATAACTACTACACATACAGCTATCATGTCACTTTAAGTTTTCGTGGCTTTGGGGGGGTCTTTTTTGTGACAATTCCATTAAACTAGTGGGACCTTGTTTACTAAGTGTAAACTCTTAACATATTGCCTAACATATGTGTTTGATAAATGCTTGTTAAATAAATAGATATAAGTAATCCTTTGCTTTCACAATACTTTCTTACATTTTGATTTGCCTAAGGAATATGTGTATTTCCTGCTTACCCCCTCCAGTTTGGAAACCCTGTGGAGGAAAGGGGTTGGGGTTGCTCTTCCCCTTCAATAGAATTTCCATCAAAGCATTGTTCATGGAAGCAATAATACATTGTTTTCATTCAGCAATTAGATTTTGAGCACTTAATTTCTGCCAGACATTGTTTAGATAATAGGAGCAGGAGAGCATATTAAGAAGGACAAATATCCCTGATTTCATGGACCTTACTTTCTAATTAGGGAAATATTCTATTAATTATTATTGAATTTAATACTAGATGGAAATGATCACCTGTGAAGAAATTTTTCATTGGTTTTTATTACTTTCCCTAAAACGTTTACATTTAAAAAATGAGTATATGTAATGTACTATTATATTTTCTAGGTATACTTTTGAGCCAAATAATAATACTTTTATCTAAGCTTCTGATGTGTGCTAGGAGCTTGCATAGTATGTCTCTCTTCCTCAAGAAAAAAAAAGCTGCAAAATAGGTCTTATTTCTGTTTCATAAATGAGCAAACCAATACTTAGTGATAATAAGTAATTTACTTTTAATCATGATACATATCTAGGAAGCAGGAGAGCTGAGATTTAATACAAGTCCTCTCTGTTGCTAAGGTTTGTATGTATGCTTTGCATTACAACTCATTTCTAATTTCTTTTCATTTGTTTAAAAGAAGTAAATTTTAAAGTCTTACCTGCTTTATTCCCCAATAGCCACAGTATGAGAACACTTCACTCCAGACTCCATTTTTAGAGCAGTCAGTGTCCCTACCTCAGCAAGAGGACCTTGAGCAAAAGCTTATGTCTACTGAGAAAGAAGTTATACAGCTCAATGAGTTTTTCAAACAGAGAATAAACCAACTTAGTGAAGAAAAGAAAAAACTAGAGGAAAAGGTAGGTATATTTCATAAAGTTATATTAGATCAACAACATCCCTTCAACATAGAATGTCTGTCATTTACCTTGTGTGAGGTGCCATACCAGATTATACATTTATATGGAAGTGATTTGCATTGTAGCAATTCTTGAGAAACCCTGTGCTGTCTGCAGAAATCTAAGGATTTTCTTGAGGGATAAAAAGACATCTCTATATTGTACCTTTTTAGTAGTGACACCTTCTTAAGTCAATTACCTGCATCCTATAACTGTTTTCCTTTTCCTTATTGAGGTTCTCATTCCCTCTTTCTTTGTATCGTTGAGCATAAAGGATTGGAAAATGAAATTAAACTGATCTTTTGTTCATAAGAATATTACTTAAATCCAGCTGAATCCCTGATTCAGAATAAGTAGCTAAAAGTCAAATACATACACTCATTCACACACTACACACACACTTGTGTGTGTGTCTATAGTCACATTTATTTGATGTTTCTGCTTTTATTAAAAGTATTTTCACTGCAGGAGTAGCTATACTTATACCTAACAAGGTAGACTTCAAGTCAAAATTAGAAGAGATAAAGTCACTACATACTAATAAAGAGAACAGTCCATCAGGAAGTTATAGTGATTGTAAGTATATATGTTCCAAATGTTTCTGCACTCAATTTTATAAAGCAAACACCACGGGACATAAAAGAACAACTCTCACCAGATAGAATAGTAGTTGGTGACTTCCATACCACCCTCTCTGATAGAACTGGAAAAAATCTTTGTAACTATTCATCAGACAAAGAATAAAGAGCTCTAAAAATTAAACATCCAAAGAACAAATAATCCCACTAATAATAATTGAATAGACAGTTCTCAAAAGAAGTACAAATGGCTTTTGAAATGTATTTATTTCATGTACAAATAAATAAATGAAAAATGTTCAATGTCCTTAGCAATAATAGAAATCCAAATCAAAACGACACTGAGATTCCACCCCACCCTAGTCAGATTAGCCATCATCAAGAAAACAAATGCCAAATGCCAACGTCTCACACCTGCAATCTTAATTACATGAGAGGCTGCAATTAGTAGATTTGAGGTTTGAGGCCAGCCTGGACAAATAGTTCACAAGACCCTACCCCCATCTCCCCCAAATGGACTGGAAGTGTGACTGAAAGGGTAGAGCACCTGCTTGAAAGCCTGAAGCCCTCAGTTCAGACCTTGCTACAACAACAAAAAACCAAACACAACCCCACCCCCACACACAAATACTGGCAAGGATGTGGGGAAGGGTGAGATGGGGGGGTGGAACCCTTATACACTGTAATATAAGTTAGTCCAGCCACTGTGGAAATCAGTATGAAAGTTCTTCAAGAATCTAAAAGTAGATCTACCATATATGGACATATATCTAAAGGAATATAAATCAACATACAAGGGAGATACCGGCATATCCACGTTTATAGCAGCAGCACTAATTCAGGAGCCAAGCTTTGAGACCATCTTAGGTGCCCAACAACCAATGATTGGATAAAGAAAAATGTGGCACAAAAACCCTTTGGAGTATTATTCAGCCATAAAAAGAATGAAATTATGCCATTTGTAGGCAAATGGATGAAATTTATCTCATGTTGAGATAAACCAAGCTTAGAAAAGCTAATATTACAAATTTTCACATGCAGAATCTAGACCTAAAAACAATTGATAATATGGTATGATTGTAAAAGGAGAACTGTTTGATGGGGAACCAGCAGGTGGGAGGAAAGAAAAAGGAAATGGTGGTGGGGAGATGAATATTACAGGACTGCATTATAAATGAAAATAGCACAATGAAATCTACCACAAACTGTTAAACAGGAGGAATAAGAGGGGAGGCTAATGTAAAATGGGGTGAGTTTGATCAAAGTATATTGTATGCTTGTTGTAACTATTACAATGAAACCCCTTTTTTATGCTAACTAAAAAAATCTTAAGTTCAGCCTGTACAGATTGGCATTTAGTGAGATCATGTGTTGTGTGGGTTCTGTAGTAGAGATTTATTAACACTATTCATCAATCCTATAGTGACATCAGTGGTAAAGCATCTTTTTTTATGGTTTTAAAAAAAACACAGTGCATTAACAGTAGTCTTGCTAGAGGTGTTAATTGGTCTCACAAGTCCCTTACCTGTTCCTAAATGTTTGGTAAGCTCTCCTGGCTTTGGTTGCATTGCTTAGTACATGATAAGCAATTCCTTTGCAAGTTTTTATAGTAACAAAACAGCTTTAATTATTTGTTAAATATCTTCTTTAGTTCATATGAAGCATTTGGATATATTTTTGCAAAAAAAAATAAGAAATTGCAGTCCTTCCTCCAGAGATGAATATTTGCTTCACTCATTTCAAAAATACAGAAGAGGCTTTGTTTCTATGCATTTCTGGGTACCCAGTAATGTTTTTCAATAGCAAGTTATAGTGAAACATTTCTGAAGTTATTTTAAATGTCATTTGAACTCAAAATAAACATAACACTATTGAATTAAAAAATATGAACAATCTTATCCAAATTTATGTACAGGCAGTAAAAACTACATCAGTACTGCTACTTAGCTGACTGCAGTTTATAAAATGCCATCGGTTATAAAAGCAAACCAATACCCTCCAAGCTCTTTATTTCAGTGATATTAAAATTTTAAAAATATGAATCTTAGAATGAAATAGGCAAATCTTAATTGAGTTCATTATCTTCACTGTGACCTGGGAACTAGTGATGAATTTGATGATGCCCATGATTAAAATGTTGGTGTTTTTTTCTTTTAATGATTCAAAACTACTGGGACTCTTTTATTTAGCTTAAAACCAGAGATAGATACATAAGTAGCCTGAAAAAGAAATGCCAGAAGGAATCTGAACAAAGCAAAGAAAAGCAGAGAAGAATTGAGACCTTGGAAAAATATCTGGCTGATCTTCCAACTCTCGATGATGTACAAAGTCAGAGTCTACAGGTAATGTAAAATAAAATGCTCGTCTTTTAAATGCCATGAGAGCATGTTATTTTTAAGCGATTCTTGAGAAATCTGGCTAATTATAGGTGTTTAATTATTAAATACTATTTTCAAGATTAAACTTGAATCAGAAATTTTGTTCATTTAACCATGAATAAATTTCTTGTTAATGTGATTACCTTTCTAATAAACTTACATTAATTTTAGAAAATTAACTATCTAAAAGGTAGTTTCTAGATCATTCTGATAACACTGCCACTTACACATACATTCATGTGCCCCAGTTCTGGCTTTCTCCAGTATTCTCTGAGATTCAAGTGTCCTCAAGACCTTTTGATAAGTATTTTCTGTATGTTCAATTTACTTTCTTTATTTGTCTTATACTGTCCATAGTTTTTTCCTTATATCTTGATTTGTGACCTCTATTTACTCTTCTAGCTTCTCTTCTGACTATTTTCCTTTCTTAACAGCATCTCATCCAAAGTCTTTCCATCAACTCTGGTGAAGCTTACTCTCTTGAAATCTTACTTATTAAGTTCATCAAGTCTACTCTTCAGTGTTTTCTTAAGTCTTTCTAATCCAGGGATTCTCAACCTCAACTCTGTTGGCATTTGGGGGCATGAAATTTTTTGTTATAGAGGTCTGCTCTGTGCTTTGAAGGATGCACATTTCTTGTAATCAGACCTTCCTGGCCTCTATCAATTAGATGCTAATACTTCTTTTCTCCCAAACCAAAAATGTTAACAGACATTTCTAAAACTCCTATGGAGGTAAAAACCATTCCCAGCCGAAAATGGTTGGTCTAATTCATGAGTTGTCATTTTTTATACTTTAAGATCAATTCTAAGATTCCTTGTTTATTTTATATTAATTTATAAAACCAAGAGAAGTTAAAGTCAGGAAGGAGCTTAAGAACGATAGGAGATTGCATGAGTAGGAACAGATTGCAACAGATTTTTAAAAATCATGCGATCATCTACCACCTCATACCTATTTGGAATGAAAATACGAGAATTGCTGGAGGCATGACTCGAATTGTGGAGTGCCTGCCTAGCAAAAATGAAGCCCTGAGTTCAAAACCCAGTACCCCCCTCCCCCCAAAAAAGCCTTCAATGGATGGTCTTCCACCCTGTTTGTAATAGCAGTTACAATAATTGAAAGATGGAGCCAATGTAATGGAGCCATGGGTGAACAAAAAGTGTTTGTTCATAAATGAACAAAAAGTGGAACTGTATGCAATGGAATTGTATTCAGCCTTAGAAAGGAAGACAATTCTGACACATTCTGCAGACAGATTAATCAGGAGAACATTTCAGTAAGTGAAATAAGCCTGTGACAGAAAAGACAAATACTGTATGATTCTAGAAGTCCAAAAGCAGTCAAATGATAGAGGCAGAAAGTAGAAGGGTGGTTTTCAGGGAATAGGGTGAGGAGTAGATGGGGAGTTGTTTAGAGTAGAATTCTGGAGATTTGTTGAAAGCATTGTGGATGTTCTTAACACTACTGAACTATACATGTAGAAATGGTTAGGGTAGTAAATTTTATTTACATTTTACCACAATTAATAAAAAAAATAAAAATTTTATCATTAATCTTCTCCGTCTTCTAAAGATGTTTTACTCCATTCCCTTCTTATCTCCCAACTTTATTTTACACAAAGGAAGAGCTAGTGTTAAATACTCTAGATGAAATGAAGATAGAGTGATTTTAGCAATAAGTTTATAAATCCTTAAAAATAGTAGTGATTTTTAATAGGAACATATTTAACATTCCATGTATTGTAAACTGTAAAAATTTCTCCTTAGCTGCAGGTTCTGGAAGAAAAAAATAAGAATTTGCAAGAGACATTGATAGATACAGAAAAAAAGCTTGAAGAGATCCAAAAACAATGTCAAGATAAAGAAGCACAGCTAATATGCCAGAAAAAGAAAGAAAAGGAGTTAGTAACTTCTGTTCAAAGGTAAGAAAATCTTCCATATCTTTTTTATGTTATTTTTAAGTTATTCATGTTTCCATAAAGTATTTCACTTTAAAATACATTAATAATTATTTTATTATTTTCCTTAAAGATGTATAATTTCATTGAAACCTTGCTTCAGTTATTGTATACCATTTTGAAGTAACCTACCAACATCTTGTCAAAAGTTTTAGATGAGATTCTTAAAAAATGAACAAACAAGGAAAAAAATGGCAATTGCAGGCTGAAAATATTAATACAGACCCTTTATCTGGTGGCTGTGACAAAAACCTATGTAAAGTTTTTAAATAACAAAAGAGGGACCAGCAAAATATTCACACTGTACTTCTTCAGAGGATGTGTCGAGGGGGAAGCAATGGGCTCTCATTTCACCTTACTTTGAGTAGTAGATAACAGCAGTTTTGCTACCTACCTTCCAGATTTACTCATATATCTTACCTCATAGGACTCTTCTCTTTTAAATTAATACAGTTAGCAATACAGTGATTATGTTGGTATATTCAGGTTGTATGTTTATGATTGGAAATTAATAGTGGATTGCTGAAAAACCTAGATAACTTTAGATACATAAACTTATATTCTCTTGCCTATAAAATTTAAACCTTAATATTTTTAACTATAAATAGATAAAACTGTCCTTAAGAGGTCAAGTATGGTGGCTCAAGCCTATTATCCCAACACTTGGGAAACAAACATCAAGAGGATCAAGGTTTGAGGCCAACTTGGCCAAAAAGTTCATGAGATCTCATCTCAACCAATTGCTGGGTACAGAGGTACCATGCCTGTCATCCTAGCTACACAGGAGAAGCACAAATAGGAAGATGCCTGGGTGTAAAGGAGTGTGTACCTCAAAAATAACCAACTCAAAAAATGGCTAGAGGAATGACTTAAGTGATGGAGTGGGAGTACTTGCCTAGCAAGTGTGAAGTCCTCTGTACCATCAAAAATAAACAAAACCAAAACAAGCAAACAAAAAAACCCAACTATCCTGAATAAGAAAGCAGTTTGAAAAAAAAAAAAAAAGTAGGAACTGCACACTTCATGTTCATGTCAATTATAAACTCAATGGATTCAGTTTCTAAGTCAAAATTCATCAGATACCGTATTCCATGTTAACACTGCTTTACTGCTATTTCAAAGTCTTAAATATACCTGGTCTGCTTTTTTTTTTTTTTCTTGTATTTCAATGCAGAAAATCTCTATAATTTCTGGGCTAATTCAATCTTTAGTGTTTCTGGTGCCAGCTCCCCAAACAATTATTGTTTGTTCTATTTTTTCTTCTTTATTGCGCTTTAGTTTCCCTTTTCCATAACTTTGCATCTCATTATTTAATCTCAAAACAACTTCCTAATCTTTAGTATTTCAATCATACGTTTTCATCTTTATTGATAAAATGAAAAGAAGCAATGTATTTGTTTTGTCTTATAGAGCACTGTGATCATAAGCTTAAGCTGTGTGGTTTAAGAACAGAATAAGCAATCCCTGAAAAGTTGGATCATGTTTCTTTCCTTTGTTTGCTTTTACATATTTATATGATAGTATACCTTCTCTTTTATTTAGACTTTTTAAATTAAGTATTTAGAAAATACCAAGCCTAGTATGCTTGATTTGGAAAGATTTAGTTTAGTACATTTCAGAAAACAGTTTCTAGTTTCAGATAGTATCATGATACTATCTGAAATATCATCCTAGAAAATTTATCTTCTGCTCAAATACATTTAAAGAACCAAAGAAGTCTTTTTATAATTCTTCAGTATTTGTATAGCTGTGGTATCACTTAACTTTAGGAGATGGGGGTGGTATTTAAGTTTTCTTGGCTATAGACTATTTCTTGAATGCCAAAAGAACTTCAAGATAATATGTGTCTGGGCACTGGTGGCTCACGCCTGTAATCCTAGTTACTCAGGAGATGATCAAGAGGATCCGTTCAAAGCCAGACCGGGCAAATAGTTCTAAAGACCCTAACTCAAAAATACCCTGCACAGAAAAGGGCTGGTGGAGTGGCTCAAGCTGTAGAGCATCTGCCTAGCAGCACGAGGTCCTGAATTTAAACCTTAGTTTCACCACCACCACCCAAAAAAAAAAAAATTTTTTTTAAAGTATATACTATTACATTTACCTGCCTTATATGTTTCTAAGCTTCTTGCTTTATGATTCTTGAGAACTTTTAAGAATTCATAAATTAAAAACTTTCCATTAGACATGAAAATTCAACTAAAATATGTAGAAACCATTGGTTTCTCTCTTACAAGAGTTTAATTACATTATCTGAACGTGTACTTGTGAAAGAAATTTATTGGTATTTTACTGTGACAATATATTCCCCCCTCTTCTTTGCTGGCTCATTTTTAAAAAATTTTAAGATCTTTAATTTTTTCAATTATATTACTGTTGTACTTGGGGGTACACTGTGACATTTACAAACGTTCTTACAATATATTGTAGTTGAATTCACCTCGTCAATCATTCTCCTTTATCCTCCCTCCTCCCATGCCTGGAATAGTTTCTACAGGTCTAATTTTCCCATTTTCATACATGAGTACATAGTATTTCCACTGCATTCTACACCCTTTCCTCATATCCTTCCCCTTTCCACCCCCCCACTGGTACCACCTGTTTTATCTTCTTGGTCTCCAATTTTGAAAAAAAAAAAAAGACACTTTTTGTTTAAAATAGCTATACACTTTACCTTTCTTGAGGTGCTATAAGTACATGGAAGATAGTGTCTTGGTACTGAATTGAGAAAGCACTTTTTCCTGAAATAGAAATAGTTTATTTTTCACTTACAGGCTGAAAAATCAGATACTTTTATGACAAGTAACAAATCAATACACTGCATTGGTTATACATAAAATGGAGCCATTATTTATAAACGGCTTAAGCCCTTACTCTACCATCTAATACTGTTAATTCTTTGTCCACCATCTAAATACAACCTTACTTCTTCTTTTTGAAGAGAGAAAAAGCTTTGGATAGCATAATACTTCGGAATAGTAAAACAGCAAAAATACCAAAACCCAAATTATAAGAAATCTTTCTTTTCGTACTATGTAACTCTTGAGAATAATTATAAGCTAAAAAAAGAGCTATTCCTAGGTTTCTTGAAACTGCTACTGTTTTGGTTTTGGCCTTGGTCATTATTGTTAACGATAGGGTTTGTTTCAGCCCAAACATTACTATTCTTCCTTTCTCAAGGTTTGTACCTCCTCCCCTTATACTTTCATTTTTAATGTGCCAAAGGGCTTCCTTTCGTTGTTTCCTGTCTGTCATAGACAGCAGGAAAAATTGTTGGGTGGAGTTAAAGACATTGTAGTTTGCTGTTCTTGTTAATGAAGGAAAAATTCTTCTGGGATAGGTAGCAAGAGTCTTTACAAGCAAACTTTTGCCAAGCTTAGAATCAAGGACAAAGATGTGTATCTATGTTTTTAGTCTCTTCTTTTAGGGAAGAATCAAAGAATGGAGTTAGATTACAGAGCTCACACAGGATAATGAAGGACTTTACTGGGGTCCAAAGATAACACTGCTAAGCAACTCTGGTCTCAAATTTATCATTTCTGAGAAGAAGTTAATTATGGATCTTTCTTACCTGTATAAACTATAGATAAACTTATTCATGTGGTTCTTGATTATTCTTCTTGAATGTGGTTCTTGATTATTGCTTGATTAATAAATATTAGAAACCCTAAGAAGGGACATTATCAACCCAAATTAACAAATAGAACTGTTTTCTTCATATAATTATGTTTTTCTAAAACAAACAGTTTACAGCAAAAAGTAGAAAAATGCCTTGAAGATGGAATCCGCCTTCCCATGTTAGATGCAAAACAGCTTCAGAATGAAAATGATAATCTCAGAGAACAAAATGAGGCTGCTAGTAAGGTCAGTAAATACCTTTGATGATAAACATAAAATCTATACTGTGTGGATATGTGTGTGCAGATATATAAGATATAGCTACGTCTGTGATCTATAATTTTGCTGATATTTAATAGCTTATGAAGTTTTTAGTTTGAATGCTTTTATATGGAAATAAAATAGCAATTTAACCAAATGTAAATGATTTAAATTTAAATTAAAGCCAAAACAAAAGGATACCTTTTTCTTTCCTAAATTATTGACAGTCTATCTCAAAGTTATTTTTATAAATTGCAGAGAAAAATTTAATTAAAGACTACAGGAAGGCTTTTGCAATTTTATATGTGTGGTCCAAATCATCTTGCTATTTAAAGGATACATACTATGAGTACTTTTCTAAAATAAAAAAAAAACTTAATAGATTTTTAATTCCTTATGCTTTCCTTTGTTTTCTTGAAATATTGGTACTTTTAGAAAGCATTGAAAAAAATGAGTTAATTTAGATTGATTTTATTTCCTATGTTTTAGATAATAGACAGTCAACAAGATGAAATGAACAGAATGATATTAGAAATTCAGGTAAGCTATACTTTGTACTTATTTTAATTCAGCTATATGCTGATTTCTCTTATTGCTTATATAACCTAAAAGTATTAAGGCACAGTTTTATTTGTATGAAAAAGTAATATTAATAGTACTTGAGTTGATGTTACAAATTCCTTAATATTAATTTTTCAGTTGCTTAGAAGAAAATTCTGTTTGGTAAATCAGTTCTTCAAAAATTATGGATTGTTCTGTATTCCTTGCTTCTCCCTCTCTTTAATTAGATATAGTTTATCTCCACTATTGAGAATGCATTTGGTTTAAGTCATTAGTGATCATCTAATAGTAGCTAGCAGGCTATGGACTGTGTTTAGTCCACTTGTTACTTGATCTTCATATGTTATTTCCATCTGGAAACACATTCACTGCCCACTCTGTCTTTCTTAAGTTCTTTCCCTTCATTAGATTTTCTTTGGAGTTCTATGAGCTGTACTTCTCTGCCCCATCCCTTAAATATTGTTATCCTCCAAATATTTCTCTGTATTCTTCCTAGAATTCTGTTAAGATCCCTATTATCAATCTGTGTCTTTTCTTTTCACTGGTTTTCTCTGTTTTCCAGTTATGCTTCCTCCACTATCTTGTCTTCAATTGCTAATTCTTTAAAGCTGCCTAGTTTTTCCTCACCTGCTTACATAAAAGATGGCTAACCTTATAACTATGTAGATTATGTTCTTCCCAAATGCTGTAGCTGTTTTCAAATTTCTTCAAATTCCTTCACAAAGCCAAAGTAACACAAAATACTATGTAATTAAGGATAGCAGAGAGCTTACCCCCCACCATGCACATGTGAATAAATGAATAAAAAATTTTTTTAAAAACCCATAAATTACACATTTTGGGCTGGGTACCTGTGGCTCACAGCTTTAATCCTAGCTGCTTGGGAGGTTGAAATTAGGAGGATCTCGATTCAAGGCCAGCCTGGGCAAGTAGTTCACTAGATCCCATCTCCAACATAACCAGAGCAAAAAAATGGACTGGAGGTATAGTTCGCTAGATTCTTTCTCCAAAATAAACAAAGCAAAACTGGACTGGAGGTGTAGCTGAAGCAGTAGAGTACCTGCTTTTTAAGTGTAAAGCCCTGAGTTCAAATTCTAGTCCCACCAAAAAAAAAAAGGAAAAATTATGTATTTTGTTTATCATGATAGTATTAATTATAAAATTTCACTTCATTATAGTTTGAATGCTCTTTTTTCCTCACAGTAGTGGGACATTGTACTTTTTTTAAAAATTTTTTTGGTGTTTAGTGGACGAAGAAAACTTAGTGTTATTAGCATTTCATTTTTTACTGCTTCTTTATGCCCCTGCAAACTACTTAGAAGAACAAATTTATTCAAAGATCATTGAACTGATTTGGATTACTGCATTGCTTTGTCTCTAAGCAAGTTATTCTGACACTTAAAATTTATTTCCCAAAGAGAAAAATAAAATCCAGTGCCATGTATATTTTATGCCTAACTTATAGGTGATAAAAATAAGACATTGGTCGGGCGCTGGTGGCTAACACCTTCAATCCTAGCTTTGAGAGGGTGGGAAAGAAGTTAACAAGACTCCTTCTCAGCCAATAGCTGGGCATCTTGGCATATGCTTGCCATCCTAAGCTACACAGAAGAGCACAGTTCTAGGCCAGCTGGGGCAAAAAAAGTTCATGAGACCCCCATCTCAACAGAAAAAAAGCTGGGTGAGGTGGTATATACCTGCCATCCCAGCTATAGAAAAAAGTGTAAAGTAAGAGGATCACAGTCCAGGTTGGCCTAGGCAAAAAAATGAGACCCTGCCTCCAAAATAATCTGAGCAAAAGGGGCTAGAGACATGGCTGAAGTGGTAGATTTCCTGTTAGGCAAACACGAAGCCACATTCAAACCCCAGTACCACCAGAGTTTCATAGAGAAAATCCTGTGTTTAAAATACAACTATGTTTTATTACTTCACACCAGAATTCAAGTAAATGCTTACCTGGTATAGTTCACTGGCAGGTTTGAGTCACAGCTTTGGAAGTTGGGAAAAAATAATCTTCTATTTGTAAATACTGTGTTTGTTGTTGAATACAGAAAAAGTAGTATTTCGTGTAAAAGTATATGCTAAATTTGAAATTTAGTTGAATCCTATAAAATACAAATTTATCTACTATTTTATTCAACTGTCCAGGTGATTATGTAAGTTGGTACAAATACTTTGTTTACTCATTGACCTTTTAGAAATTTGCTTTCATTATATCTATGAAACCAGTAAAGCTATGCTGTTTTTCCTATAAGTTTTTTCTTCTCTCTTCTACAATACTAAATGACATTTTTCAGTAGACCATTGTCCATCATTTTCATAAATGTGGCTCAGTGTGATTGAGTTCTTCATTGAGCATTATCTTTCTTCCTATTTATTTCTCAAAAGCAAAGCACAGTTCACCTTCCTAACCCTGTTTCTAGTTAGTTGACTGATATCATTGTATTTTATATTTGTAATCTTTTGGCAGAGGAGCAATTGTGAAAAAAAGTTTCAGTTGTATTTACCTGTTTTTCTCTCACATTAAAATGTTTCCTCATCAGAGGAACTTGCACATTTAAATGGCATTTCTGAATGATTATGAAACTATAAAAGAGAGAATGATACCTTGGAGGTCATAAAGGCTGTTTAATCTTACAGGCATGATTGGAACCACCAGTCTCAAAACTGTTGGCAGCCTGTCCTGTTTATAATATATCAAGAGAAGATGTTCTACAATCTCAGAAGGTTCTATTCCAATTTTTAGCACATTTCATAAAGCCTTCATCTGGTAGATTTTCTCAGTAGAAATAGTGAGAAAATGGGTCATAAGCCAATAGAATGTCTTACAGGTAGAACTTCTTTAAACTAAATAAATATCAGTTCTTCAATGTTTTCCCGTTGTTATTGTGTGGTATTTATCCTTCTATATTGTTGTCTTAATTTTGTGATGTGTCCAAAAGTTCTTTCTTCCTAAAGCTTAATTTTTAAAACAACTATGTGAAATTGGTTTATGTTGCATGAAAAACTAAAACTACTCTTACCAGATACTAGCATTAGTTTTTCAAAAATCTACCAGCCAAATTATGCCTTTATAAAAAAAAAAAAAGAGGACTTATTAAAAAAAATGTGCTCTTTCCTAGTCTTTGTGCTTATAAGGAGGCCATTGTACGTTATTCACCTATTGTATGTACATAATAATTTTGCATAATTAATGTCTGCCAGAAAGGAATTATAAAAGGTGGACTTGACTTTTTAAAATCATTTCTTTGTGTTGGGATGGGGATTGGAAGGTTCTCTGAATCTTGAAAGAATGTCGTTGGGCCTGTTTATACTGAGTGGTCACCATATTTGTATGGATATACAGATTATTTGGGATACTTTTAAAAAGTAAAATATGTAGTAGTGCAATTATTGGTTCCTCTGCTTTCAAGAAACTTAATTACTTTTTGATATGAGCATACTATATCAACTGAACATACATAGAGAAAGAAAACTTCCTTGATATTTTACTATGACACAGTGTACTTTACCCTCTTTATTTCTGGCCCTCCTTAAGAAAAAAAAAGGAAGAATTTAATTTTATAAAGTACTTTATCTGTCTTGAGATGTTACAAGTACACGAAAGGTGGTATCTTGGCACTGAATTGGGAATGAACTTGTTCCAAAATAAAAAGTTTATTTTTCACATAGACACCAAAAATGCAGATAATTTTATGACAAGTAACAATGTATTATGAATCAGTACACTACATTGGTGATACATAAAAATATCTCTGGTGCCATTGTTTATAAACGTGTCTGAAGCCCATTTCTACCATCTAGTACTATCAGTTCTTTGTCCATGATCTAAATATGGACTTTATTTCTTCATTTGGAAGAGAAAAACTGCTTTGGATAGCCAACAGACTTATATGCAATCAGGGCCCCAATATTCAGTGGTCTAAACCCAAAGTATAGCCTCCATCCCGTGTGGGGATATCAGTGGAAGAAAGGAGCTCTACCTCTTGGCTACACTGACCTGAACCAACCTCAGCTACAGAGAGCTGGGGGTAGAAGGATAACTGTTGATGGTCTGTCTCTTTTGGGAAGATAGCCCTTCACGTGAGAGCTGGTGGGGGTGGGGGAGGGTGGTGGCAGGAAGTCTGGAATGGGATTTCCATCTTGATGAGCTGTGAGGGTAGACATTTTGTTTCACACAGCATGGTCTCTTGCTTTTCTTACTGAGTTTTAGTAGATTTTCTTGAATTTGTGTTTCTTCATTTTCTGTATGCTCGTAGGACTATTTCCAGGAAATTTAAATGTTTTCTTTTATAACATTCACCTATTGTGCTTGGGAGCAGGTCTACAGAGTTCCTCATGCTGCTATTGTTTTTAAACATATACCAGATTACAAGAGGGGACCTGACTTAAGAAGGGAATTAGAGCTCTATACTGTCTTAGTTTTTTTCTTTTTTGTTGGTTTGTTTTGTTTTGTTTTTGGTTTTTGGAGGGCCAGTACTGGGTTTTGAATTCAGAGCCTCATAATTGCTAGGCAGGTGTTCTACCACTTGAGCCTAGCCCCAGCCCATGTCTTAGATTCTTAAACAGAAAACTTACTGGTACTTACTTGTGATTGAACTCAAGGGCCTCACGCTTGCTAGGCTTGCTAGGCAGGTGCTCTACCACTGGAGCCACTCCGTCAGCCCTAAAAACACTACTTTTTATGATATTTGCACATTCCTTATTTATTTATTTTAGGTTGTATAAATATTTGGGAAATTTTCCCTATCTCTGTCCAGAGGAATAAGGATTTGCTCACACTTGAGCCCACGTGAAAAGTAAGAGCCTCTGGTGCCAAGTGCAGTGTTCATTGTTAGTGAAATGTGATTATGATGATATTACATGCTATAGGAGCTCTGCTTTCTGGTTCATATTTGTTATCTCTAAACTTCAGTAATTTCACAAGATAACAAACCATGTTTATATATACAAAAGAGGGGAGCTTTAGAGATGTATCCCCAAGGTCACAGTTAAGATTGTAATTCATATCTACTTGACTTCAGAATTGTAACTCTTGGTATTACTCTTGGCTACCTCAAAATGAAAAACTCCAAGAGAAAGCCAAAAAATACACAAGAAGAGGGTGGGTGTGATTCCTTTCTTATGCAACAGACAATTTTAAACGAAGGGTGTTTTCCCAGAATGAGAAATTGTGAAACTGGAACACACCAGAAGACCAGGTTTCTTGTGGGAAACATCTTACTTTCAGTTGCTAGAAATAAATAGCCACTAATGGGGCTATATCTTTATAGTAGTAGGAATGCATCGCCCCCCTTTAATTCATGCTAGATGGCATTATTTTACCTTGTTAAGTATGCATGCTTCCTATTAGTTGCTATTTACATTATACAAGCATTACCATCCTACTTTTTATATATGGTTCCATAAACTATTGTGAAAATGGTATGTTGTATAAATAGATCATAAAAATTAGTATGAGACCTTTTGACTGTTCTCAAAAATAAACTTAAAATGATTAACCTATACCTTGTTTTTAGGTAACTGAAATATATACAATAAAATTTCAACAAGATAAATCTCATAGGCATTTGCTTTTTAACATTTTATTGTATTGTTTTGTTTTTGATTTATTTGGACACACTGAACTTAAGACCTGTAGCATAAATCTTGTCATAATAAAGACATAGTCACATGAGTAAGCTAATATATACAGACTGGATATAACAGATTAGTAGATACAGATTTATAATCTAGGAATAATTTTAGCTTTACTTTTTATGTTAAAATGGTAAGGATATCTTGAAGACAAATCATTTCCAGTAAATACTGTGTGTTTCCAAAAATAGGAATTTGTTTTTCTCTAGAATTCTCTATCAGTGCTTCTCTTGGTGATTTTACCTACTTCCATGGGTTTAAATGTGTTTGTGCTCACCACTCCCTAATTTTTGTCTCCCCTCAGGCCCAAGTTGGGTATCCAGTTGTGTATTCAGCCTCACCATATGACATAACAGACATAACACATCCAAAACTGAATTTTTTATTTTACTACCACCAAAAATAAACCCTTCTACACCTTCCATATTTCTTATCAATGGCAAATCTGCCCTTTAATTTGCTCAGTCCAAAATCTTAGACTTACCCTTAGCTTTTCCTTACCTTAACATGTCTTAGCAAATTCTTTTGCCTTCAAAATATCTCTAAAATGTGGTCCCTTCTCCGTATCTCCTCCATTGCCACCCAGGTCCAAGCTGTTTTTGTTTCTCATCTGGATTATTTCTTCCTGCTTCTTCCTTTGCTACTGGAAATCTATTCTCATCTGCATGAGTATCCTACTGAAGAAGAATCCAGGTACATCATGTCTTTGCTCAGAACTCTTCAGTGGTTCCTCATTTTTTTCTGGAATAAAAAGTCAAAAATTTCACACTGATTTATGAGGCCATTCACACTCTGTTTCCCGTACTCCCTCCTCTCTGACCCTGTTCTACTGTTTTCAGCCACTCGGATTTTCTTGCTTTTTATCAAGCACTGAAGGTACCATCTGCCCCAGAACATTTGCACTGACTGAAACATTCTGGATATCTTGAAGACATAGTCTGTCACTAACTTCAAATCTTTGCTCAAATGTTACCTTTCCCTCTTCTTGATATTTCAGTGGTCTCTCCCTTTATCCTTACTGTATTTGTTTATGGCAGTAATCACATTCTAATATATAATACTGTGTAACCAATTTATTTATTTTGTTTCCTTTTGTCTTTTTCTTCCTAGTAAAAGATCTACAAGAACCAGTAGTTGTGACTATTCTGTTTACTGATGTATCATCCAGTACATAGAATAGTGTTTGTATAAATAATTATAACCTTTATAAGAAGTGTTTACAGGAATGTGTACAGCATGTGTACATGTATATGTGTGAATAAAGTAAGTCCACTTTATTTACAGATTTACTACACATGGTTTTGACCAAGCACAGTCAAAAAACATTTAAAAAATCAAAAGAAATTTCAAAGACAAAACTTTTAAATTCCCTTACATATGTTCACAGCTCAGTTGATATGAATCTGTCAAGTACTGTATTAACCCCAGTAGTGTTTAAATCCTTGTGTGGTCTGCTGAATGTTTCCCTGCCCTTAATTTTGTGAAAATATGCTTCCCAGAAATAAAATGGTACCCAGAAAGCAAGATAAAAGTTAATGTACATAATTGAAATGATAGAGTGAAAATAAGAGATTTGTTGAAAGGCAGCATGTCTTTAGCGGAAGTCAGACAGTGTTACGGGAATAATAAATCAAGCAAGCATCCACAGTAGAGCACTGAACTCTGCATCCTGAACATTTGGGGTTCAATGGTCACCTCCTTGGAATTATATACCTTCAGATACCAAGAGGGTTTTGTGTGTGTATGTGTGTGTGTGTGTGTGTGTGTGTGTGTGTGTGTAGGTGTGTGAGAGAGTGAGAGACAGAGAGAGAGAGAGACAAGTAAAACTAAAAAGTTTTCTTTCAAATTATGCCTTCTTAAATTGGGTTTACAGATTCCATAGCATCTGTGCTGTTTTTCCTTTATTTAAGCTATTTGTGTATGGGCCATTTCAAGATACTTAAACCAAAACATTATATACACTTAAAATTACTTAAACAATGAACATAATAATTGCTAGTAGGTTACTAACTTACAAAAAAAATTTTTTTGTGGCACTGGCATTTGAACTCAAGGCCTACACTTCGAGCTACTCCACCATCCCTGTTTTTGTGAAGGGTTTTATGAGATGGGGTCTTGTGAACTATTTGCCTAGGCCGAATTTGAACCATGATCCTCCTGATCTCTGCTTCCTTTGTAGCTAAGATTATAGGCGTGAGCCACTGGCACCTGGCTTATCAAAAATTTAAAAAAAACATTAAACTGGAAATTTAAGAGCTAATAGTAGACATTGGAAACTTAATTAAAAATTTTATTAATCCCTAACATATGTAATAAATCATAAATATTGTTATTCTTAATTTACAAAACCAAATATTTATTTCAGAAAATATGGATCATTTCATTTATACATAGTAAGGTTTCCACCATTTTGAGCAATTATGGTTTTACAATTTTAAGAGACCTCAAAAATGCTTTGCAAAATTTTTTGTGAAATGATCTGCATTATTCATTCTGGATAGAATAAATAAAAACTGAACTATCTATCAAGTTTTCTAGGTGGTACACATAGAAAAATGATTAATAACTTTGTATTATGGTTTCACATGTCAAACTATGTATTTGCATTTATAAATACTAATATGTATTTCAAAGCACATATGAATTTTAGGTAAAAATAAAAGCCTTATGCTGTTAAAAGGCAGAATAATTAAAAAATAAAAAGAAAGGATGTTATATATTGTCTCACCTGTGCTTCATTTTGGAAACTAAATTTAATAATCAGGTTTTGTTCTATTTTGTCTTAATTTGATTCTGGTAAGACCATAAGAAAATTAATTGAGATTTTTTTTCTCCTTTTCCCCCTAACCCTTAAGAATATGCTTTTTCATGCACTTTAAGATAAAGAAGTAATGTTTCATGTGAAATATTTCTGTCAGATAACCTTAGCACTTATACCCAGTAGTATCCTAGAAATTATACAGAATTTGAACCTTTCAGGATAAGCATATGTGTGAACTCTTCCTTTATCAAAGCCTTCCTGATAAGTACACTTGAACCTAATCAACATGTCATGTTAAGCTTGATGTTACTTCTCAAGTCCTGTTTTCCTTCTTGTGGCAAACAGCATTACTGTTAAACATTTCTGATTTATTCAGATAGTGAAGATTGTCTTTTTCATCACTGATTTAAATTCAGTCTTACATGGAGACACATTAGTTACTAGCTAATTATTAGACACAGTCAGCATGACTGAATTGGCAAATACCCAAACCATAAGCTTTTTTAGAATTACATCATTTTGAAAACACTCCTCTTGGGTTCAGTTTTCATTGTTAAAATGAGAGTTTTACAGTAGTTTTTCTTCTACAATTCAAATGAAGTCACAAATCTTAAGAAAATTTAGCCTGAATTATGGATTACAGCTAAATAATCTTGTTAGGCCAGAAATAAATAAATAAATCTCAACTAGGTAAATAAGTCTCCATACGTCATTTAATCAAATGAAGTTGCAAAGGAATTTCAGTGTCTAAAAATAAGCATTCAGAAAACCCATATTGTCTTTGAACTACTAGATGTGTTTTTGTGAAATATACATAAATTTCCTCTATAAGGAAATATACTTGTTAGGGTGTATGGTTCATTTTATTCAACTTTTACATTATTAAATGTGTTATTTTTCAGTTTTCCAAATGAAATTTATAAACAATAAGTTTGAATAACTGCTGCCAAGAAAACTGCTTTTTTTTCGTTTTGGTGGTACTAGGATTTCAACTCAGGACCTTGGAATTGCTAAGCAGGCACTCTACCACAGGAGCCAGATCCTCGCCTTTTTTACTTTTATTTTTTGAATAGGGTATTGCTTTTATTCCTGGGCTGACCTGATCTGTCATCCTCCTATTTATGCTTCCCATGTAGTTGGGATGACAGATATATACAACCTTTTCCAACCTTTTCTTTGGTTGAAATAGGATCTCATGTACTTTTTGCCTTGGACCTTGATAGTCCTGAGTAGCTAAGGTTACAGGCATGAGCCACTGAATCCAGCCTAAGAAAACTGCCTTTTATTTAGTCTTAATTTTAAATCATGCTGTTTGCTGTCCTCTCTTACCTGATCCTGAGATTGTGGTGGGACAACAACAAAAACCTTCATGGTGGATTATGCTTTAGGTGGTCCGTGTATTGAAGTATTTTCAGAGTGAAGAATAAATACAGAGTTTGGGGGGAAATGTTTTGGCCATTTGAATTTCTTCCTTTGAAAATGTTCTGTTTAGTTCAGTTGCCCACTTCTTCATTGGGTCATTGATGTTGGGGGAGTTTAATTTTTTGAACTCCCTGTATATTCTGGTTACCAGACCTTTGCCTGATGTATAGTTAATGAATATTTTCTCTCACTCAGTGAGTGGTTTCTTCATTTAAGAGACCATTTGTTTTGTTGTACACAAGCGTTTTAATTTCATGTAGTCCCATTTGTCCATCCTTTCTCTTAGTTGCTGAGGGGCTGGGATTCTGTTGAGGAACTCCTTGCCTATCCCTATTGCTTCCAGAGTATTCCCAGCCCTTTCCTGTACTAACTTCAGAGTTTCAGGTCTCATATTAAGGTCCTTAATCCACTTTGAGTTGATACTAGTGCAGAGTGCTAGACATGGATCTAGTTTGAGTTATCTGAAGGCAGATAACCACTTTTCCCAGCAACATATGTTGAAGAGTCTGTCTATTATCCATGGTATGTTTTTGACATCTTTGTCAAAAATAAGGTGTGCATATCTGTGGAGATTCATATCTGGGCCCTCTATTCTGTTCCACTGGTCTTCATATCTGTTTTTGTGCCAGTACCATGCTGCTTTTATTGCTATGGCTCTGTAATACAGTTTGAAGTTTGGTATTGTGATAGATACCTCCAGTTTTGCTCTTTTTGCTGAGTATTGCCTTGGCTATTCATAATCTCTTGTGTTTCCAAATGAACTTTAAGGTAGATTTTTCAGTCTCTGTGATGAATGTCATTGGGATTTGATGGGAATCACATTGAACATGTAGATTGCTTTTGGTATTATAGCCATTTTTACTATGTTGATTCTACCAATCCATGAGGATGGGAGATCTTTCCACCTTCTGTAGTCTTTCTCAATCTCTTTCTTCAGAGATTTCTAGTTCTCCTTGTGGAGGTCATTCACGTCCTTTGTTAAATTTTCTTCTAGGTATTTGATATTTTTTGAGGCTATTGTAAATGGAATTGTTTTTATGTATTCTTTCTCAATTAGTTCATTGTTGGTGTATAGAAAAGCTAATGATTTTTGTAAGTTAATTTTGTATCTGCCACATTGCTGAAGCTGTTTATGGTGTCTAGGAGCTTTTGAGTAGAGTTTTTTTGGGTCTTTGAGGTATAGGATCATGTTGTCTGCAAATAGAGATACTTTGACAGTTTCTTTACCTGTTTGTATTCCTTTTATTTCTTCTTCTTGCCTAATTGCTCTGGCTAGGAATTCCAGGCTTTGTTGAATAAGAGTGGGGAGAGTATGCACACTTGTCTTGTTCCTGATTTAAGGGGAAATGGTTTCAGTTTTTCTCCATTAAGAATGGTGTTGTCTATAGGTTTGTCATAGCCTTTATAATGTTGAGGTACATGCCTTAGAGCTTTTATCATGAAGTGGTGTTGGATCTTGACGAAGGCTTTTTCTACATCTATTGAGATGAGCAAGTGGTTTTTGTCTTTGTTTCTATTAAAGTGCTGTATTACATTTATAGATTTGTATATGTTTAACCACCCCATGCATCCCTGGCAAGAAGCCATCTTGGTTGTGGTGAATGATCTTTCTGATGTGTTGTTGGATCCGGTTTGCCATTATTTTATTGAGGATTTTTGCATTGATGTTCATTAAGGAGATTGGATTATACTTCTCCTTTTTGGGTGTGTCTTTGTCTGTTTTTGGGATGAGTGTTATACTGGCTTCATAGAATGAGTTAGGCAGTGTTCTTTCCCTTTCTAGTTCATGAAAAAGTTAAGGACAGTGGTATTAGATCTTCTTGAAAGGTCTGATAGAATTCAGCAGAGAATCCATCAGGTTCTGGACTTTTCTTTATTGGGAGACTGTTTATTGCTGTTTCAATTTCATTTCATGTTATAGGTCTGTTTAGGTGGTTAATATCCTATTGGTTCAGTTTTGGATGCTCATAAGTTTTTAGAAATTTGTTCACTTCTTCAAGATTTTCCAATTTATTGGAATGTAGGTTCTCAAAGTTTCTGATTATTCCCTGGAATTCTTTGGTGTTTGTTGTTATCTCCCCTTTTGTGTTTCTGATTATACTGATTTGGGTCTTTTCCCTCCTCATTTTAGGTTTGCCAGGGGTTTGTCAATCTTGTTTATATTTTCAAAGAACTATCTTTTTTTTCCCTTGATTCTTAGGTGGTGGGGTTTTTTGGTCTCTATTTTATTATTTCTCTTTCTGCTTGGTTTGAGTTTTGCTTGTTCTTGTTTTTCTAGGAGTTTGAGATGTAGCATTAGGTCATTGATTTGGGATCTTTCAGTCTTTTTAATATATACACTCATGGCTATAAACTTTCCTCTCAGGACTGCCTTTGCTATGTCCCATAGGTTCTGGTAGGTCATGTTTTCATTTTCAGTAACTTCCAGGAACCTTTTAATTTCCTCTTTTATTTCATCAGTGACCCACTGATCACTGAGCAGTGTGTTGTTCAGCTTCCATTGTTTGCATGTTTTCTGCTGTTGTTTTTGTTGTTGAGTTCTCAGTTTAATGTATTGTGATCAGATAGAATGCAGGGGATTATTTCTGTTTTCTTATATTGCTTTGTGCCCTAAGATATGATCAGTTTTGGAGAAAGTTCCATGGGCTGCTGAGAAGAATGTATATTGTGTGGATATTGGATGAACTATTCTGTAGACATCAGCTAGGTCCATTTGATCTATGGTATGACTTAATTTTAGAATTTTTTTATTGATTTTTTTGTTTGGATGACCTATCTATTGGTGATAGGGAGTTACAGAAGTCTTCCACTACCACTATGTTGAAGTTTCTATGTGCTTTTAACTAAGTTCTTTAGAGCATGTTTGATAAAATTGGGTGCACTGACGTTGGGTGCATACAGGTTGATAATTGTTATTTCCTTTCGGTTTATTTCCCCTTCTATTAGTGTGAAGGATCCTTCTTTATCTTGTTTGATCAACGCAAGTTTGAAGTCTGCTTTGTCTGATATTAGTATTGCTATTCCTGCCTGTTTTCAGGGCCCATTGGCTGATAAATCTTCTTCTAGCCTTTCACATTAAGCCAATGTTTGTTTCTGTCAATGAGAAACAATTCTGTAAACAGATTGTTGGATCTTCCTTTTTAATTCAGTTGGCCAAATGGTGTCTTTTGATGGACAAGTTGAGTTCACTGACATTCAGTATTAATATTGATAGGTATGTGGTGATTTCTGCCATTTAGTTGTTTTTGTTGCTTAAGGATTTAATTGTGTACAGCTGAATCACTGCTATTCACTGATCCTTTGTGTTTTCTTCTCCTATGTTTTGAAACTGCCTGTCCTCTTGTGGTTTTATTTGCTTTCATCTTCTGTGTGCAGAATTCCTTGGAGAAATTTTGTAGTGGTGGCTTGGTGGTCATAAATTTAGTTTCTGCTTATTGTTGAAGATTTTTATTGCACCATCTATTTTGAATGATAGTGTTGCTGGGTAGAGTATCCTAGGGTTGAAGTTATTTTTATTCTGTGCCCGAAATACCTCATTCCATGACCTTCTTGCTTTTAAGGTTTCTGTTGAGAAATCTGCTGTGATTTGGATGGGTTTACCTTTATATGTTATGTTTTTTCTCTCTTACAGCCTTCAGTATTCTTTCTCTATTCTCTGTGTGTATTGTTTTAATGGTAACATGCCGTGGGAGGTTCTATTTTGGTCAAGTCTGTTTGGTATCCTGGAGGCTTCCTATACCTGAATGGGCAAACCTTTCTTGAGATTTGAGAAATTTTCTATTATTTTACTGAATATATGACAATTCCCTTTTGTTTGGACCTCTTCTTCTTCAGTGCCCATGATTCTCAGGTTTAGTGTTTTGATGGAGTGGGTAAATTCTTGCATATTTCTTTCACAGGTCTTGAGTTGTTTGACTAACATTTCTTCAGTTTTTTCTTTAATTTCTGTTTTATCTTAGAATTTTGAGAATCTGTCTCCCACTTGTTCTGGTCTGCTGGAGTTGCCTTCCAGTGTGTTTTGTGTTTCTACTTGGTTCTTTTTTCTGAGGTTTTCTATATCTTGGGTCACTTCCCCTTTAATATTTTTTATTTTCATCTTTAATTCATCTCTCTCTCTATTTATAGTATCCTCTGTTTCACTTTGGTGTTTATTTAGGGCTTCTCTGAGTTCATTTATTTCTTTGTCTTCTCATATGCTTTATTTTTGGTATTCAAAATTTCTTGAGTGCATCTTGTACATTTTGTTTCACCACATCTAGTGTCTTCTCCATCAAATTCTCAGTGATTTCTTGTAAGATTTCTTCTTTGAAGGTGTTTTTGTGGGCATCGCTGGGTTCCTTAGTGTCATTTGTCATTGTTTTGTTAGGGTTAGGAACTGGGTATCCGTTTTCTTCATTTCCCCCGAATCCTGTATTAAATTATTTTTTTGAGGAGAGTGGTTTCCATCCCTTCTTCTTCCCATTGCTCCACTTGGTGCTGTGTAACTATGTTCTTGATAGGCTAGTTGGTGGTTTTAGTTACCTATTTTCTTTCCCTTGATTTAATTTTTGCATTGTGACTGTCTTGTTAGTTAGGTTAGTGTGCTATTTCTGACCCTGGCCTGGAGGTGTGAGTTCGCAATAACTAATTCACAGGTTCAATATCCAACCAGTTGTTTATATATTATATAGAAGACACCTTGGTAGTAATATCTGTAAGCAGTGATAGTTGGGTGAGTTAATGTTTGTTAGGCTAGCTATAGAAATTTGGGGAGTTGGTTAGGGCGGCAGTAAAAGTGGAGGTGGGAAATGTGGTGGGTGAGTGAGGGAAGCAGTGCAGGGGCTGCTTGGTTTTGTGGCAGTTGTGTGTATTTGGGTGTATTTCTGTTGTGTAGGTTGCTTGTGTCAGGGAGTACAGGGAGTTGAGGTTGTGTCAAGTTGGTATAATAGGTTGGTCAGCAGGTGATGAGTATGTAGGAGGGAGGGGTAGTCTGGTGACAGGTTGGGGGAGAATGGAAGGGGAAGTTGAGGGCAGGGGTTGAGAGTGGATGCGGAGGGGCAGAAAGAGTAGTTGGGAAGGAGAGCAATGGGTTTTAGCACAGGAGAACGAAGAAGAGTGAAAGGGGTGAGAGTAGGGATGAGAAGATGGTGATGGTAAAGAAAGAAGAAAAAAGAAAATAGGAATAAAAATAGAAATAAAAAACCCACACTCATGAAACAAACAAACAAACAACAACAACAAAAGAACCCACCAGGTTCAGGAACAATAGAATTTCAGTCTTAGTTTAAGTTCTGTAGTTATTCCTCCAGTATCCAGTCCTGGTATTGGCATATAAGCAGAAGCTCTGAAGTGGTCTCACCAGGTGATTGACTTGTGAGTAGTGTTTTGCTCTTCAGTCTATCAGTTTAATTAAAGTAGTGAGGTGCGGTATGTTTGCCAGATAATGCAGGATGGTCAGAGCTATTGTTTTCCCCAGCTAATAACTGTGTTACCCTTCAGCTGTAGCTGTTTGGTCAGCTCCTCCCACAGTGAGGTGGGGCAGTTCAGTTTTGAATGCTGTCCTCTGGTTCAGGAGCTAGCTCTGCAATCCACTACCTACCCTGCTTTGGAGGTGGCTTCTCACTGTGTTTGTTTACTGATAGTTCAGTGCTGGGATTTTAGTTCTTTGCACCACCCCCTTTCTCTGGGGCAAGTTAAGCATGCCACCTGCCCCCTTTGCTGTTCATGCTTGATTACAGTTCGCTGTTTGTTTTTCATTTTTGCAAGGCAGTTTGGTTTTGGATGCTGCTCTGTGGCTGAGGAGATCAGCTCTGTGATCCACTACCTGCTCTGCTTCAGGGAGTGACTTATCACCCACCCGCTCTTAGTCTTAATTGCCTTTCCTGTGTTTATTTACTCATAGTTCTCTGCTGAGTTTAGCTCCCTGCCCCTCCCACCTTCTCCAGTGCAGTTTCAGTGTGTCACCCACCCCCTCCGCTGTCCATGTTTGATTTCACTGTTTGTTATTCAGTTTTGTTGGGGGAGGATCTGTCTGCCCAGGGCTGAGCTGGTTTATGTTCCAGGGGATGTGTAGGGGATTCCCCCATGGTGCTCACCTGTTTTTTTTGTCACTTGATGCACAGGTAGGTTTGGAGCCACAGCAGTAGCGGTGAGAAATGGCACTAAATTTTCTCAGTGTAATGTGGCCTTGGGAGGTTTTCCACAGGCTAGGGGTTCATGATATTGAAAGTTTGATTCTGGCTGGTGCTTTATTTCCACTTGATGGAGGAAGAAGTAGAGAAAGAAAAAAAAAATATCTGTGGGAGAGGATGGTTTCCCCAGGGCTGGATCCCCCATGCTAGCTGTGCAGCAGGTTGCTCTGTTAGGTGCAATTAAAGGCTGATATAAGGGTTAGTCTTTGGATTTTTTCCTGCACCTAGTGTGATGGAAGTTATTATTTTGGCTAGAAGCAGTCAGAATTACTCAAGTGTGACTCCAACATCTCAGAGAGGTTTTAGGACTCACAGAGCTTAAGCTTTCTGCTTTGGTATACTAGTCGCCATCTTGAATTTCCTGGTGTATATTTGAAAATAAGACTAATTACCTGAAATCACTGAAGTACTCTTAAAATGTCTTCCATGCTGTTTTGATGTACTCAAGGATTTTCTTCTAATGTACTATATCTACATAACTTGCAATTTTATAATGCAGGAAGGAGATTAATTTATCAAAGTCCCTTAATAGATCTTTGGCCTGAGTTCAAGACTTCACATTCATTGCTTAGACTAATATACACAGACAGAAGTGAGATTAGCCATGTTTCAAATGATAGGAAATAAGCATTGTCTTATGATCTTAACTTTTACATCTTATTAACCATAGAAAAATGTTTTTTAAAAAAGTATATTTTTGCTAATATGTTTTCAATTTGCAAATCAATTACTAAAATAAGAATTATTTGTAATTATCATTATGTAGTGTCTTTAGATTTGATGGGTTTTACACAGATTGAAAACTTTCTTGGTAAAGATGTAATTTTTTTTTCCTTTTCTTTAGAGCCATCCTCTCTCTGTAAATAATATGGATTGCATTAAAGGTGACAGCTTTATCATCCAAGGGACTGGGAAGAAGAAAATATTTTAAGTATTCACAGCCAATATTCCGATTATACTTTCCTCTATATGTTAACATGCTTTCTTTTCAATTTTTTTGTTCTAGTCTATGCAAGGGAAACTTTCTAAAGAGAAATCAACCACACAAAAGATGCTGGAAGAGCTAGAAAGGAAAGAAAGAAACCTGCAGAGATTAACAAAAGCACTACTTGAAGTAAGTAGAAGAAAGTTAAATTTCCTTGGAAGGATGATTCACTGCCTTTTAAAATTTTGAGTCAATGCTGCATTTGTATATATTAATTACATTTTAATGACTTAACTACAGCAAAGTTAAATGCTATTAGGTTCCATAGTGAACAAATAAAGCATAAATTGAATAGAAACAAATAACACTCATGAAAATCCTTAAAGCACAGAAATGGGATTTCACCATTGGAGCAGATCACACTTTTTCATTTAAGTATGAGATGAAGTACTTGACCTGTGTTTGAGGACATGTTATATAAAAAATACATATTTTAACTGGCATTACATTTTACCCCCAAGTTCTTAAAAATGCATCTCCTAAAATATAAGGACATTATGCCATTATCACATCCAGTAAAACAGTAATTCCTTGATCTTGGTAACCTAGTATATATTCAAACTTCTCCACGTCATCAAATATTTTTAGTGGCTATTAAAAGCACTATTTCATTATAGCGTTTTATAAATGTAAGGTCCTTGTCTTCACCTGTATTTTTGTCTTGTTGGAGAAACTAGAAGCCCATTTGCTCATAGACTCATAGATTGTCACACCTTCTAGATTTGTCATATTGCTTCCTCATTAGTGTCATTTATCTTGTTCTTTATCCCCCTGTATTTCTTGTAAGGTTGATATTAGAACTAAAGACATCATGAAATTCACGTCAAAATTTTTTGAATACTTTTAAATGTTCACATCATTAGATTATATAATGTGTGCTTATTCTTTGTAAGTGACATACAAATACTGGCAGCTCTGGGTTAAGGTGGTGAAAGACTGACTTTTTCCACTCTGAAATTGCTGTAGCTGCAAACAAATTTGTAGGACTTGTGAATATGTGGTCTACCAGTACCCTCTCTGGATGGTTTTAGCATCCACTGATGATATTTGCCTAATCAGTAGATGTTTAAAATGTATTTTTCTTTTAATAACTTCATTCACTTTTTATCTGTTAGCTTGCATTCATCTATAAAATTGTTTGTATTTTGAGACAGGATCTCATTTTGTATTTTAGGCTGGCCTGGAACTCACTTTGAAACTCACGCTGGCCTGGAGCTCATGATCTTCCTGCTTCCATTTCCCAAATATAAAAATAATCTTTTCCTCATCCTACCATGCTATTTGGTTATTCTGAAATAGATTTACAACTAGAAAACTCATAAAACTTACCTTTAGTTTTCATGGTGAGGAGTTGGCGATAATTTTGGAGGCAAGAGTAGCATTTTCTGAGTATAGCAAATTATAAATTCATATTGATACTTTTAATTCAAATTTAACAATTCAGAGGGGTTTTTTTCCCTTTAGTATTATACTCATATTTATTGGTCTCTAAATTTTGGGTTCCTGTCAACATTTTTTTTCTCAATATACAAAAAAATAGTTTGAAAATAACTACGTCACTGTTGCTACTAACATTAGCATCACAGAATGAGGTTTAGTTTCCTTGTAGTTCTTTTGTCCTTGGAATAAATCTCATTGTAGAAAAATACAGGCACAATTAAGATACACATTATGTGAGAAACCTCTAGAACCTAAGACTGGATTTATGTCTTTTCCTCTCGTTTTACCTTAAAGCGTCAGAAGGCACAGAAGAATCATTTTCAGTTTATTTATATATATATATATATATATATATATATATATATATATATATATATATTCCTACTGTGTGTATGCATTTTGAATTTGGTTAATGTACATATGATAGGATATTTGATAATAGACTTTAGATTATTAATTTAGTGGAAAATGTTAACCTGTAAAGGGCTTTTGAGTACCTTTCCTCTGTTCTAACAACTGATTTTTTTTTTTTTTTTTTTAAATCATTGCAGAACCAAAGACAAGCAGAAGAGATGAGCCCTTTATTGGATCAGGGCCAGGAGGCAGACCAATCTAGGCAGCAGACCATTCATTCCAAGTGGCCGCTGTTTGATTTGACTGTGATTGATCAGTTGTTCAAAGAAATGTCCTATTGTTTGTTTGACTTGAAAGCACTATGTAGTATTCTTAATCAGCGAGCTCAGGGCAAGGAGCCTAATCTTTCATTATTACTGGGAATCAGATGTAAGTGGCTGATGACTTCTCCTTATTTTATTGCTTAACAATTAGAAGCCTATCTTTACAAATCAAGAACTTTTCCCTGTTTATTTTTTGTTATCTCCTTTCCTCCTTGGATTTATGAATCTCTGAATCAGTGTGTGAGTTTTACTTCGTTATTAGAATTGACCTCCTTATACCTATAGAAGTCACTGAGTTCATAGTTGATAAAGGCTGCCACTTGGCAGAATTCCTGGAGATGTTTCCTGTGTTGAATCTGTAAATGTGTGTCTCCAGTGGTAGTTAGGAGTAATTTCTCAATTACTTTTCTAAATAGTAATGATTTTGTCTGTTAATTTCATATGGTAGTGATGTAAATTAATGACCCAGCCTTTGTAAGAAAACTCACTGCTTCTGTATGCAGTGTATGCTTTTACATGAGCCATACTGAGTAACTGCCCCATTCCCTTCCTCTTTATAGATATGTGTACATATATATATATATATGAATGTGGGTCTATAGAAGTACTTAATGTTTGAGAATATTCACTCAGTACATTAACAGATGCTTTCAACGGTCCAGCACTAAATTAGGTACTGGTAATGCAGATAAATTGGACACAACCCTCTCCAACAAAATATTAGAGTGTTAAGTGCTATAATTGAGATGTGGACAGTGGAAGAAAATGGCTAAATTTGCATGGGAAGGGATGTGAAGGCTTCATGGTATAGCTGGTGTCTCATGTGAATCTCAGAAGAGGAAAAGGAGAAGTTTACCAGGTAAACCTCTGCAGTTTAGTTAGACATGATGTCAGGAGCAAGAAACCGAAGTTCACACCTAAAAGACTGATTTTCTCCATCATTTTAGAACTGGTCACCCCTTCGGTTATTTTGTAATCCACTACATTTTTACTCTAGCATTTGCAGACTTTTTCATTAGTGGAATAATAGAGCTATCCTAATATAAGTAAAGGGGAAATTCAAGAATTTTACCATCTTCACCCCCCCAATGTATATTCCATCCAGTCCTTAAAGTTCACACCTGGAATTCTTACCTTATTTTTGGCATTGTGAAAATTTGACCAGCTAGCTAATTTTTCAAAATCCAGTGGATTCTTTGAATTCTTATCTCTGACTCCTTTGATTATCTGTTAACACTGCACCCACCCTTCTTAAAATTCTCTGCTACCTTGGTTTCCATGACATCACCCTCTAAGTTCTGTTTCTTTTGCCTTTGTGACTTCTCAGTCTCCATCTTCTAAGGGCTCCCTGCCATTTATTTATTGGGGAGCTCAGAACCTTTAGTTGTTGCTATTGTTGTTTTGGGTTTTGTTTTGTGACAAGGTCTGGATTATTAGCCTCAAACTAGCCTTCTGCATCTACTTCCTGAGTGCTGGGATTTCAGGCCTGGCATTTACTTTTTTTATTGTTATTTCCTGCTCTCTCTGAGTAACCTTATCTATGTCCTGTTGTTTACTGTTGTCATTATACCTTTCCCCCATATAGACATTTATCTCTTACCCTGCCTATATCTCTTTGAGCTCCTGATTATAGTCACCCGTATGTATATTAGAGCTGATGTATATTTCATTGGCATCAGAGACTCATCCTAACTAAAACAGAACCCACTTTTCTTACCCCTAAATTTATGCCACCTCACAGTAAGTAGCACCACAATCCACCTGTCACCTCAGCCCAGATTTTATGTTCCACTCTGCTTTTTCTTCACCTATGACCTGTGTCTACTCCCTAACTTGACCCAAATAAGTAATTGAGCTCTATCAAATCTCACATTTATTCCTGATTGTGCTATTGCTTTATTCACCCTTTCATAGCCCTGAACTTGAACTGGTCTCTCTGACACTCATCTTGCTCACTTTCCTTCCCCCAAGTCCGTTTTTCACATTGTTACCAGGGTAGTCTGTATAAACCGTGAATCTGGTGTATTAATACTTACACTTTCTTATTTCTTAAAACTCCTCTCTCTCTCTCTCTAATTTGTGTTCTACCATTTTAAAGCTACAGACCAGTTTTCTTGAGGTTTCTCAAATTTTATAAGACTATTTTGTTATCTGATTTCTTGGCCCACCTAGTGAACTACATATCACTTCTTCAGATAGGCATATATGTTCCCTTCCTTTTCTCTTCTGCAGCTTGTGGGCAGTAATTGGTCACCTATGATATTCACTGTGCTCATTTGTTTATACAGTTTTTTTATAAAATATTAAGAAAAAGCCACTGACATCGACATACAGCATAACCCCTGGGTCATGGCAAATGTTCAATTAGTGCTTGGGATTGCAGGGTCCTGATACCTTCATGATACATATTGAATGTTAATATTTGCATGCTAATAAAAGCCCACTTTGCAATCATAAAAATTTAATATACTTCCTCTCACTGTTCAAAAGATTTTCAGATTTTGTCAAGTGGGAATAACTGAGTGCTCTAGTTGAGTTTGAAAAGAGACATTAGAACATGCTCCTTTTTGTGTTTGGACTGTTGTCATCCATTAAACATATTGAATTTGTGTGTATCACTGTCTGATTTTAATGCATTTTAATTAGCACAGTTTGAAAAGACCAAGTAGATAAATCTGTTTAATATCGAAGTATGTATAAACCTAAGCCTCACTGGTATTCTCTACATAGCATTGTATTTCCTGAATTAAGGTGAAAATCCTAAAATGTCTGTTCCCAAAAAAAGTGAGACATCCTCTCCATGCTTTATTTACACAGCAATGAACTGTTCAGCTGAAGAGACTGAAAATGACCACAGCCCAGAAACACTCACTAAAAGACTGTCAGATGTGTGCCAGTTACGGAGGGACATTGATGAATTAAGGACTGCAATATCAGACCGCTATGCTCAGGACATGGGAGACAACTGCATTACCCAGTGATCATGTGTTGGTCCCACAGCAATAATGACCATTGCTAAATGCTGCTGTGCTATGGTTCCTCATAATTTTTTTTAGGAGTTATAATGTAAAATTGCAAGTGACATGACTTGCAAATAGGGGTTGTTTTGTTTTATTGAGGGTAAGGAGGGTTGTGAGAAGGTTTTGAAGGGACTTACCTAATCAGGCAAAGAAAATCAAATTACCATTTGAAAAATGTGATAAAGCATACAAGGAAAAAAAAAATCTGTATTCTCAAACTACTGATTGTAGGACCAAGCTGTGAACAGTGCCCTTCAGATAAAAGGGTAGCATTTTATTTAATCCTCCTGTTTTGTGCATTTGTGTGTGCATGTACGTACATGTGGTGTTTTTATGTGTGTGCTTTATTCACAAAATAATAGAATTTCAAGGGTCAAAACAGAGCTTCTAAGAAGGCACACACTGCTTATCCTTTTATTTCATATAGAAACTTGTGTTATATTTTGAGATTTTCAAGGGCTGGCTGAGTAAGAGTTCCAACAGCAAGCAAGTTTCTAGTAGAAGTACAGCAGGCAAAACCATTTGTGTTTTAAACAATCACTGTGCTGAGATGATGAAGTTGTGGGATTGATGTTAGTACTGTAGATAGGTCAGCTGTTTTTCCAGAGTGATTGTGGGTTGCCTTAGAAGTATGACATGATGATCTTTTTCATTAGTGCTATAATTTATATATTACAAGAAAGTTTAACAATTTGGACTAATTTTGACATGTTCCTTACTATTTACAATTATTATTTTATATGTCATATCAATCTAAAAAAGCCATATATAATTAATGCAAGTTCTCTAAGGCCTCAGATCATTATTGTAAAAAGAAAAACTGGCAAAGTGACTCTGGAACGATAGCTTATTTATCCAAATCTCAACGTTTACATTCTGTTTTGTACCTATTTTAAAGTTGAAGCTATTTTAAGAGGAAACCTACTCATATTCTTTATATCTGAATTAACACTATCATAAAATAAAATTAAACCTAGATGTTTTAATTTCTTTTATTAGATATATCATATTAACAATGAGGTTTCCTATAGCATATGAATTTGGCTCAGTTAGTTGTTCATCTGGAGTACCAGGGTAGAACATGAAATGCAACTAATTTTAAGTAGATACATAATCATTTAAACTTCCAAATGAGTATTGTCCATATTTTAGTTGGCATTTTGGAAAGAAAATATATTTTATTACCTTTGAAGCATTTATTACATTCTTTTAAATATACCTAGTTATAGCAAAGCATTATTAGTCCTTTGTAAGTTTGTTTGATTTTTTTTATATATAACCAAATTTCATTCAGGCAAGACTAAATAAGAGGGATAATAAAGGGTATGAGTCAAGCAGGATAATATTGTTTTATTGAGAGCTCATATGCTTGTTTTCTCACCAGGCTTATATGCTAGTGTAAAGGCTCCTCCTATAAAAGGTTTTTCTTATTCTCACCAATGAAACATTTTGGGATGACATCTTCAAGGTAACTACCCAGGAATGTACTCAATTCAGCATTTTGGCTTATATACTGCTCTCAAATAAGTTGTCTTATAGTTGCATTTCAACAATTCATTATAATACATTGTAAAGATAACATTTTTTTCCCTCTGAGTCTACCCTGCTCCTCCTCTTGGGATATAGCCACTGAGAAATCAGTGTATTAGTGGCATTTTGCACCTCAAGTTCTCTAACCTAAGAGAGACTGACTTAGTGGCTGGTAAGAACTAGGCTTTCTAAAAATGTGTTCATTTGGTTTTAAATGTTAGTACTTTGAAGACAATCAAGAAATCATAAATTTATACCAAAAATTAGATGCAAAATAGTCTGTCTTACAAAATTAATGTTTGGTGTAGATGGCCCTGTACAGTGAAGTAGATAATATCACCTAGCATAGATCAGCTAGTACAACTAGTAATATTTTTACCTTCTTTTTGGATGGAATCCCCACCATCTTGTCATGATTTCTGAAATAAAATCACCTAAAATAACAGAACTAATGAGCAAACTATCACTAATTTGGATAGTTTCTTACTTAACCTATCTTCTTGGTTTTTAGTTTATGTTTGGGGACTTTGTGCTTGTTACTATTTTAAACAAATTTATGGTCATTTGTTTGTATCTGTCATAGGTACAGTTTTATTTTTTTAGCCAGAAAAATAATTTTTTGTTTTAGTAAGTTTTCTAAAATGTACAGAATTTAATTCATGTATCTTCAGGTAAAAAATTTAACTTGGGACATTAACAAATTTCTGCTGATATATTTTATTTTCTAAGTTGTATACTTCCATTTTAAAAAGGAATAAAGATATGATAGTTTAAGTATAATGGATTACAAAATATCATCTCTTAGAGTCTGGAGTTAGGCTATAAAAAGGCCACAATGAAAAGTAGTCAGCCTTGGAGGGACTTTGGTGGGGGAATGAAACTGTTAGTATTCCAATTATTCAGCATTTATTTTTTGAGTTTTATTTTTCATAAAATTCCCCTTCCTCAAGACACCCTCTTGTATTAAAACAGTTGTAATACTGGTATTGCATTGAAAAGAATGTACCATTAGGTCAAGTAAGATGGGCCAATAGCAACACTATAGTGTTTTTATCTCTTTTAGAACTAGGACATTCATGGACCTTATTACAGTTACCTGCCTGAATGAAAATTAACCTAAATTTTAAAGTAAATCTATTTGAAAATTTTCTTAGGTAATAAGACCTTTTAAATTATGCTTTGTATATTAAATGTTTATCCTCTAAGTTAATGCAATATTAACATTAATTACTAGTCTTTTCAAATTGAGGTTATTCTAACTCAGTCACATACAAAAGAAAGGAAGCAACAGTTGTATCAGTGAAAGATCCACAATACCTGTGCAGATAGAATTAACTGAATCAAGGGCACAAGAACTGTCTTTTCTTTTGAAGTCAAAAATAGGATGACTTTAGTTAAACTGTTAGTAAATTTTCAGTGGCCGCTAATATAAAATTTTTAAGTCTTCACTAGGTAAGATATGTCTGAAAAAATTTTTGAGGTGTAACCCCTTTTATATTTGAAATAGGATTCGGTATTTAATATTAACAGTATTACATCTTAGTGAAATTTATTTTGGTTGTGACAGGTTTTTAAACTGACTTAAGCTTTTTTCTGTAGTTTGCTGGAAAGCTCAAGGGATGTTAAGTGTTGCTAACATGAGTATAGTACATTCCTGATTTACCAATGAACTTAATAGGGATCTCTTAGTGGATATTTGTAAAGGAACTGCTTTATTGGGAGAATGTTCTTTAAATGTCAGTAAAATAGTTCATTGAGTAACAGGAGCTGAGCACTTGGACTGCATTTGTACATAGCATAGTGTAGCTTAGGCACACCTTATTTTGGGTTGCTGGCGTTCTCTTATGTAGATTTCTATCCTTGTAGATATGTAATTTGTAAGAAGTAATTCTCATAACCATGCACATTGAGACTGTAGTTCTCAGAGCTGAAGTTCTTTTGTTTCCATTTTGACAAGTCTTTTCACCCAAAGCTATCTCCTATTTGGTATAAAGAGTAAAATTTCCAACTTTGCCCCAAACACCATTGGTGGTAATTGCTATATGACTATATCATACATGTAATCATGATGGGGAAATATTTTAGATTTTGTCTTATTTAAAAGAAGTATTGACTATAATAAGAAAGTAGTTTCTAATCAGTAAGTCATAAGCAACACAGTTGTGGCTGTATACAGAGAGAACCTTTTGTGCCTTTTTGCCTACAGTAAGCGTTTGTTTCTATTTTACATGAGCTATGAGAATGTTAATGATTATTGCACCTTGTTCTTCTGTAAATAGACTTGATTAAGGATTCTGTTTAAGCAAGAGGCAGTTTTTTCTTACCAGATGGCTACTTAGTAAACATGAGGGCAATTACCAGATATATTTCTTTGGAACCCAGCCTTCCTTATGTAGTGAGCAGGAAATTGCTTTAGAATGTATTCATTTGTGTGTGTGTGTGTGTGTGTGTCTGTGTGTGTATGTGTATACACACATATATATAGCTATTTAAATACATAAATGTAAAACTCAGCATCACATTGATGTGATGACAAGTAGTAAGGTGCTAGGTGGTTACGTTAAAAGCACAGAGTGTAATCATCAGTCACTATGACTGGTGGGTTTTGTAAACTAGGTTCAGTTTTTGAACCACCCATAATACCTCATGTGTAAATACGATGTTCATGACTTATTGAAATGCAGTTACTATAAAAAAAGAATGTGAAGCCACTGGTTGGCTTATGCCTTTTAACCTATCATTTTTGCCTCCTGTTTTATAAAGGGGTTGTTCTGTTTTTGTTTTTAATAGGGTTTACAGCTAGAAATTTGAATGCCAAAGTTCTATTTATTAACTAAGAAAAAAGTTTTCAATGTTAATGGCTAGTATTTTTCCACTGGACTATTGTTTGTTGATGTTGAAATTTGTATTTACAGAGAAATAAATTTTTTATAAAAAGATTTATGTCTTCCTAGTGCCTAATGTTAATATAAGAATGTATTTGAGGGGCTAGCAATGTGGCTTAAGTGTAGTGCACCTTAGCAAGTGTGAAGTCCCAAGTTCAGACCTCAGCACTACCAAAAAAAAAAAGAGAGAGAGAATATATTTGCAGTTCCTTATTCTATTCTGAGTTCTCAATGATAAGAATATGCTGACTTGATCTTAGGTAGAAGCTTTTTATAAATACACAAGAGAATTGTAACTAGAACATGGAGACTTCTGCCTTCTAAGTCTGTCTTATAATTTCTTTTCATGTACTAAAACATCTTTTTTTTCCTGGGCTTTCCTATGAGAGGTGTAGAGATTTTCTGATGAGAGGTTCCATAAATACGAAGTCAGACATATATGCATTTCAGTTAATGGTGTTGTGTCCCCTTAGGAATTTTTTTATAATTTGTATTTAAATTAGAAGTTGTCTTTCTAGTTTTCTAACAGATAAAATCTGGCTCCCATTTTCCAGATTACTAAAAGTTTGAGCTGGTGAGTCAAATCTTTTTGGCTTTCTCGCCCTTCTCATCATAAGTTAAAGCCTTACTGGTACCTGTACAGATGAGGTCTTGATACCTGGCCTTGGCGTCTCAGCTTGGGTCTGCCAGTCTAGGCCTGGAAATGCCATGTGGATGGTGCCTGGTTCCTTGTTTTAAGACATACAGGTTGTAGCCTCACTCTCTAGGAAGCTGGCTAATTTTTAGATTAACTAAATCTTTTTTAGGATCAGCTAACTTGGCACTGCTCTTGCCAAGTCTTTAATGAGGCATTTTGTTGAGTTATTAAAAAAATAACCCCTTTAGAAATCCTAAAAACTCATATCACATACTACTTAAGTTACAATTAAATGTCTTAGAAATGTCTAGAGTATTTCTATGGTGACCAGTAAACAAGTTTTTCCCTCAGAATTAAAGGATCATTTTTGAATTTTTTTTAAGTAAGATATTTTGATAGAGTCAACAATGAACTTTTGATACAGTATTCCCAGTGATTTTGCTAATAGTTTGAGCTTTTTTATTTTTTAATATCACCATTTCCCTCAGATACTCATTATGTGTCAAAAAGCAGAATGAGGCCCTGAGTTCAAACCTCAGTACCACGAAAAACAAAACAACAAAAAAAAGAACTCAAGTAAAAAAAGGGTATGACATCTTAGTAATGGCACTGCCATAGTGGGTCCAGTAGAATAGGCATTTTTCAAAGAATGCTAATGTTAGTCAGTTGACATCTTCCTTGACTTAGGAAATACTCCAGTTTGAGGAATGAAATTATGATAAGAGATTTCAAAAATGTTTTTTAAAAACTGCTGTTCTTGACAAAAATTTGTTTGATCACAAAAAGAAAAATCCATATTCACCAGCATGTTTTTACTTACACAGTCTCACTCCATCTCTTGATTCGAATAGAAGTTTCAAACAAAACATACCAACTCTGTGACCAGGAAATTCTACTCTTTAATACTTGAGATATCAAGGAACATCTTTTACTTGAGATAAATAAAAACAAATGCCCACAAGAAAACTTAAATGAATGGTTTACAGCAGCTTTATTAATAATAAAAACTGGAAACGTCCCAAAGGGTCTTTCAGTAAGATTTCTTGAACCTGAAGTTGAAAAATAATGTTCTTTTCCATCCTTGGGTTCTAATTGATTGAGCCATTCATATTCTATATACTTTTTTGAGAGAAGGAGTAAAGTTAAATACAAACTCGAAGGACAGTCAGATGGGAAACAGGTCTCCTGCCTCCCAGTGGCACTCCTGTTTTGTGCATTCCCTTCAGAGTGTTGTCCTCTATCATGCTAACCCTTGTCCCTTTGTTCTCCCCAGTTTACTAGAATTGCTTTCGTCCTTCCTGAAATGGGCTGTTTATGCCATTGTTTGTTCATTGTTTGGGTGTCAGTCTTCTACCAGACTTTGAGTGATACAGCAGGCACCTTATTAAACTTTGTGTTTAATGTGCAAAATGATTCACGAGCTTCCAGAGACATGCAAATGTTTGGCATTAACTCTAGGAAGTAGGAACCCTATCTCCAAGTGGAAAAACGTGGTCTTTAAAGAATGCTTCTAGGAGAGCATGGAACATTTAATAGAGTGATTTTCCCCTGTCCCTCATTCTTGTTAATGTCTCCTGTGGGTACAGGCCACAGGACTGGACACAGTTCATAGCTCCAGTGCCCCTGGAGCAAAGTGTACTCATCCAACAATGTAGGCTTTGTAAGGGCAAATTGGAGCTCTAGCATAAAAGAGGAACAAAATTTCAATGTAAGAAAGCAAGGCAGAGCATGGTGGCTCAAACCTATAATCCCAACTACTTGGGAGGTCATATGTAGGAGACTGTCTGTCTGAAGCTGGCCCCTGGCAAAAACTGAGACCCATACCTGAATAATAACTAAAGCAAAAGTGGGTGGGGGGCCAAGGGGTGTGGCTCAAGTGCCACCAAAAAAATTAAGAATGCAATTGCATCTAACTTTAAGTTTGTGAAACTTAAGCTTGAAAAATAATAATTTGTACAAGTAGTATAGTTAGCGCCTCTTCCAAACAAAGAAGGAAGATAATTTAGTTTTCATTTATACATGACTACTTAGTCATAAAACAAGTAGTAAACATTTTAAGGATCCATGCTAGCTAAAACTCAACCTAGGACGTGTGTCTTCTATATTGTTTTATTCTTTATTAGCAAACATTTTGATCACAGACCTTGCACAAATTTATCATATTTATTCCCAAATATAATATCCTATTAACTAGGTGCTTATCACCACCTGAAAGTAATTAAAGCACGGAGAGTTTATATTGACTAAGTTGGGACAGCTTGTAAGAGGCAGAGCTCCAGTAAGATCCAGGCTCTACCCTCCTCACTAGACTGCCTCCTAGTCCTCCTTCCCACACATGCACCCTCATGCTTCACTATTTCTGTTAATTGCATCTTTATTCCAAGAATCCTTTCTAGCAATTTTTTTTCTCCCTTACATCCTATTTGTGTTAGATTTCTTGGTTCTGGGCTCGGGATGCTAAGTGTTCCCAATACTCCCAAAGCCACACATGCTTGTTTCTTCTACACTTGTCCTAGTATGTTGGACTCCTGCTTAAACACTTAATAGGAAGTACATGAAGAAAATAGACAAAACTGCCAAGCTTGACTTCTTCATGCAAATTGGCGTAAGAGACAACTCCAAGGTCATTGCCCTCACAGTAATGAAGCCACAGTGGAGATGTTACCAAGGCTAAGATCCATTGTGAGACTGGTGAGTATCTGCCACATTGAAATGTGTGCCAGCATCTACATAGAACACCTCTCTGGTCTACTCAAAGTTCTGAATATCATGCTGTTGACCCTGCATGCCTGCACATACCAGAAAAGGCACAGAAACCTGGAGCAATTTGCTTGTCTGGAAGACCACATGCTCCTGGCAACAGGTGTACTGACAAATCATATGAACACCGTCAAGGAGCAAATTTTGCTCTACTGAGAAAGCTGAGTGTTTGAACTCCCACTTTTGTCTGCACAACTCTTGGATTGAGCATGCACTGGCTGCCCTGCATATTGAGCTGGAAAAAGATATGCATGAGGGCAGAAAGAAAAGTGTGGGAGACACAAGCAGAAGAAGGTCCTGAAAGAGTAGCCCTGTTTTTTCTCCCAATCATTGCTCAAATATGGCCTGAAAGCCAAGTTTCCAACTGGGTCTCGTAAGCTGCCTGTGCAGGAAAGAAGGGGAGGGGGAAAAAAGGGGGAGGGAGGTAGAAGGTAGTGCTCTTCTATTCCTAATTTATTGGGTAAGTTTAAATCATTAAAGCTTGCTGAATTTTGTTGAATCTGCATCAATTGAGATGATCATGTGGAATTTTTTCCTTCACTTTGTTAATGTGGTTACAATTTGATTTTTTAAATTTTGAATCATCCTTGCCTTCTAGCAATGAAACTCAGTCATGATAGTTGATCCTTTCAGTATGCTGATGAATTTGGCATGCTAGTATTTTCTTGAGGTTCCTTTGGACTCCTTTTAGGATTCTCTTTTCTTTATTTTTTTTAGCAATCTTACTATCTTGCAGCTAGGAGTAGCTTTGTTTATGTTTTTTGCTGCTTAGATTGAATACAGTTCTTTGAATCCGTGAGGTAGTCTTTTCTTAGTTTGGGAAAATCTTCAGCTATTATTCCTTTAAATATCATTTCAGTCTTACTTTCTCCTCTCTTTATTGAGTCAATTACATCTACCTCCATTTTTTATCTTCTGTTTTTGCTATTGTTTTGATCTTTTTTCCTTCATTCTGAATATTCTCATGTATTTTGCAACTCACTATTTCTCTTTTTAGCTGTATTTATTTATCTGTGAAACCCATCCATTGAGTTCTTGATTTCAATTATTACATCTTTCAGTTTTAGAATTTCCATTCTTCTCTAGAATTTCAGTTTCCTGCTAACATTCTCAATTTTGTAATTTATGTCAAGCACATTAGGTGTAAATCTTTTAAAGACATTATCTGTAACCCTAATTAGTCTGTTCTACTGACTCTCGTTTCTTTTTTTCCTTTTTTTTTTTGCAGTACTGGCTTTGAACTCCAGGCCTCGTACTTGCTAAGCAGGCATTCTATCATTTGAGCCATGTCCCCATCCTTTGTTTGGTTAGTTTTGAGATACAGTCTCACTTTGTGCCCTGACCAGCATGGACTGCTGTCCTCTTATTTGTAATTCTCACATAACTGGGATGACAGATGCACACTTACAAACTTTTTGCTGAAGCTAGCCTTGAGCCACAATCCTCCTGATCTCCATCTCTCAAGTAGCTGAGATTATAGGTATGAGCCACTATACCCTGCCCTATCTTTTCATTTGTTATAAACTGGCTTTCTTATACACCTGGTTATTTTTAATTGAGTTTGGGACATTGTACATGAAGATATTATAGACATAATTTGAGACTTTAGAAAATGTTATGTTATTCCATCAGGATTTAAGTTTGCTTCTGGCAGGGATAGGGCCACTAGGGAATCCAAATTTCCCTAGTCAAATCAGGGATGCGGTTGATTTAGAGTAAGAGTTTGGGCTGCTGGGAGTGTAGTCTACATCTGGTTCACACAGCAGAGTCCCAACCCAAAGCCAGAGGCACTTACAAGGCTCTCGCTTCACAAGAGACTGAATACTAATTTTTCCTCCTAGCCCGGGTATTAATGAGCTATGACACTCAAGTGTAACCTACTACTTGGTTTTGTAAAAAAAGTTTCATTAGGCCAGTCAGAGCCATTCATTTACTTGTTGCCTAAGGCTACTTTTGTACTGCAATGGCTAATTGAGTAGTTGTTACAGAGACCATTTCACTTTCAAAGCCAAAATCGTTTATTATCTGTCTCTATCCATAGGAAATTTTTTCTGGTCCCTGTTCTGGTTCCATAGTGTGAAGAAAGGTCTGCTCAGCTGAGTTTCCCTTCCAAAGCCAGAGAAACCTCTTTTAAGTTTCTTTGTCCTACTGGATCTTAGGCCTGTAATTTTTTTTAAACTGTATCATTAGCTCCCTGATGTCATCTAGTAGATTCCTTTCTCCTACCCCATCCAGGATTTCCTGGCTGTTTTCTGTGAGAGGGATAATCTTACTATCTGAAATTTCTGGTTTGCCATTACTGGGAATTGAAATATTTATTAGGGATATCTTGTAAAGCATTTTTACAAGCAGGTTTTAAATAAATTTAGCCTGACAATGGACCCTCTTTTTTTTTTTGGTTAAGATATGATGGGTTACCATCCTCTGCTACCTTGACCTCTCATCGTTTGTTATAGAGATGCAGGGTATGGTTCTTCCAGAGTTGGCCTCTGTACTTGTAAGAACTTCCTAGGCTACTTAAAAAATGTACTTACTAATTTCCACCCCTTTCTGATCTATCCTACATCTATGCTTCTGGATAGTCTTCACAATGTCAGGCTTTCAACAACCCTCAGTGATCCCCATTGTCTATTAAAGGAATCTTAATGTGATGTTCTCTGTCCCATTTTTTTGTTTTTGTTTCTCTTTAACCTATTTTCACATTTTTCTTTATTAATAGTAGGTCAGTTCTGCTCAAAAAATACCAAATTATTTCTAGCCAACTTTTTCTTTCTCCTTCAGAATTAACTTCCTCCTATTTCAACTTTTCAAATTTCAACCCAAATGGGATGATGTCTAATCATTTCGTCCTTATCTTTGTATATCTCAGAGTGACTTGCATCTAGTGTACAATAAATAAGTACATGGTTTTTACTGGAAATAAGAATTGGGTTTGGAAATTTTGCTTTGAATGATTTAACATTTCTGTTAAATTATTTTGCATTGAGGTGGTCAGTTTTTTATTATTTCTTTCACAAGTGTTTGAATCATTACTAAAAGTAATTGCAAAAATTCCTGAAATAGTTTCTGTTATTAGGGAGACTAGATAATAATCATAGAATAAGGGCTGCCATTAATAAGATGTGGACAGAATTCTTGTTACAGTTTTAGACCATTAACAACAGTTGAATAATTGGAATTCACTAATTTCTATTGTAATTCAACTAAGTAACAAGTAAATCATGTGATAAAGTATTTAAGAATCCTAGTATGTTAAGCATCTAGAATTTTACAAAGTCTACTGATAATCTTGAAGCTATGGATAATTTTATGAGCATCTTTGGGAATACACTAGGTTCATTAATGCTGCAGTACTGATAGATACGAGGATTGCCTACTTTTATTTGATATGAATTAAGTGATGTTAGGGGGATTCTGTACTCCAAAACATTTGCTGGTATTCCATCATTAGTGATTCATGCTTTTGTGTTAAAAATTTGCTTGCCCTGCAATTCTTTTTACAGACTTCTTTTTTTTTTTTCATTTTCATGGCTATTTTTTATTTTTTAATTTTTTAATTTTTATTGTTTTATTATTCATATGTGCATACAATGCTTGGGTCATTTCTCCTCCCTGCCCCCACCCCCTCTCTTACCACTCACTCCACCCCCTCCCTCTCCCCCCACCCCCTCAATGCCCTGCAGAAACTATTTTGCCCTTATCTCTAATTTTGTTGAAGAGAGAGTATAAGCAATAATAGGGAGAAACAAGGGGTTTTGCTAGTTGAGATAAGGATGCTAGCTAATTTTTTAGGTGTCTTACCTATCCTCACTCCTCCCTTGTGTGCTCTCGCTTTTATCATGTGCTCAAAGTCCAACCCCCTTACTGTGTTTGCCCTTGATCTAATGTCCACATATGAGGGAGAACATACGATTTTTGGTCTTTTGGGCCAGGATAACCTCACTCAGAATGATGTTCTCCAATTCCATCCATTTACCAGCAAATGACAACATTCCGTTCTTCTTCATGGCTCCATAAAATTCCGTTGTGTATAGATACCACATTTTCTTGATCCGTTCGTCAGTAGTGGGGCATCTTGGCTGTTTCCATAACTTTGCTATTGTGAATAGTGCTGCAATAAACATGGGTGTGCAGGTGCCTCTGGAGTAACCTTACAGACTTCTTTTATAGAGGCATTTATAAGAAAATTGCACAGAAAATATACTCACTCCTTCCACCTTTGCATACAGTTTCCCATATTATTAATATTTTGCATTAGTATGGTACATTTCATATAATTGGTGAATTAATTTTTAACAGAAGTCCATAAGTTCAAAACAGGGTTCATTTTTGAACAATTCTGTGAGTTGTGAAAAACACATAGTATCACATATTATTTTGAACAATTCTATGAGTTTGAGAAAATTCATTTTGTATTCATTTTATATTCATGAGCTATAACATTGCTTTTTTGGGAAATTACTCTTTTATAGACTTATGAAACAAAGTATTTCACCACTTCCAAGTTGAAAACAAGACTTCAGTTTTTACTTCAAATTGAATCTAAGTATTAAATTCAACTGAATTTACATGCTCCTGTTAAATATTCCTAGCACAGCACTCTTGTATGAAAGCATTAATCCCTACAACTATGAAAAACTCATAGTATTAGGTGTTATTGGATTGGGTTGGATTCTAGAAGAATTTAGTAAAGTCTCCTGTGCCCATAAAGGTCCATAATGTTTGTAGTGATACAAATGCCCTATAATGTACAGAAAAGAAGCACAGGAAACTTTGTAAGGAAGTTTGTAAAAAGCAAAGCAGTTTCCGAGTATTTTGAATAGAAAACCATATACTGTTTTGAGCATACTCTCCAGGTTATCTGATCTAAGCCTACCACTGACTCTGAGCTATTTTATATTACAGTATCATACAGAATTCTTTCCTCTCTCTCCCCAACCCACTGGTAACCACTGTCTTTTAACCATTTCCATAGTATCTTTTTCCCAGAATATTGTGTAGTTGGAATCTTATAGTACATGGATATAAGTTTTTAACCCACTTAAGTAAACCTAGGACCACAATTGCTGCATTTTATGGTAAAATTATATCTAGCTTTATAAGGAACTGCCAATCTGTCAATGTTCCAACCAGTGATAGAGGAGTTGTTCTGCATACCCATCAGTGTCTGAAGTTGTCAGTGTTTTCTATTTGAATTTAACCATTCTAATAGGGGTATAGTGGATCCCATTGTTATGTGGCTTTGCAATTCCCTAATGACATATGATGTTCAGCATCTTTTTCATATGCTTATTTATACTCTGTGTATCTTCTTTGTTGAAGTGTCTTTTTCCCCATATATTACATGAGTTTAGTTTTACTATTGTTGAATTTTTTGAGGTTTTTTTGCATTTTTAAATACATGTCCCTTATCACATATATGGTCCACAAATATTTTTTCTCTAATCTATGGCTTGTCTTTATCTTATAGAGTCTTTCCCAGAACAGAAGTTTCTAATTTTTGTGGAGTTCAACTTACTGAATTTTTATTTCATGGGTCATGTTTTAATGATGTGTCTAAAAAGTCATCGTCAAACCCAAGGTCACATAGATTTCTCCTCTGCTTTCTTCTGGAAGAAACGTTTACAGTTTCAAGTTTTACTTTTAAGTCTGTGATCCATTTTGAGTCAGGTTTTGAAAGTTTAATGTCTGTATCTGAATTTTTTTTGCATACAAATATCTAGTATTCCAGCAGCATTTATAGAAAAGATGGTCCTTTCTTCATCTATTTGTCTTTGCTCTGTCAAAGATTGACTATAGACTTAGGGTGAAAGGCTGGAAGATTTACCAAGCCAATAGCCCCCGAAAACAGGCAGGGGGTAGCAATACGTATCTCGGACAAAGTAGACTTCAAACTTACATTGCTTAAACAAGAAAAGAAGAACATTCAATACTAATAAAAGAGGAAATACACCAAAAGGAAATAACAATTATCAACCTATATGCACCCAACGTCAATGCACCCAATTTCATCAAACATAAGCTGAAGGACCTAAAAACATATATAGACTCCAACACAGTGGTAGTGGGAGACTTTAATATCCCCCATCACCAATAGATAGGTCATCCAAACAAAAAAATCAATAAAGAAATTCTAGAACTAAATTACACCATAGATCAAATGGACCTAGCTGATGTCTACAGAATAGTTCATCCAACTTCTGCACAATATATATTCTCAGCAGCTCATGGAACCTTCTCCAAAATTGATCATGTCTTAGAGCACAAAACAAGCATCAGCAAATATAAGAAAATAGAAATAATCCCATGCATTCTATCTGATCACAATGCATTAAAACTAGAACTCAACAACAAAAACAGCAGTAAAAAAACATGCAACACATTGCATGAACAACACATTGTTCAATGATCAATGGGTCATTGATGAAATAAAAGAGGAAATTTAAAGGTCCCTGGAAGTTAATGAAAATGAAAACACAACCTACCAGAACCAATGGGACACAGCAAAGGCAGTCCTAAGAGGAAAGTTATAGACATGAGTGCATATATTAAAAGGTCAGAAAGATCTCAAATCAATGACCTATGCTACATCACAAACTCCTAGAAAAACAAGAACAAACAAATCCCAAAACAAACAGAAGAAGAGAAATAATAAAAATAAGGGCTGAAATCAATGAATAGAAACAGACAGACAAAAATACAAAGAATCAATGAAACAAAAAGCTGCTTCTTTGAAAAAATAAACAAGATTGACGGACCCCTGGCAAACCTGACTAAAATGAGGACAGAAAAAACCCAAATCAGTTAAATCAGAAATGCAAAAGGGGAGATAACAACAAACACCACGGAAATCCAGGAAATCATCAGAGACTACTTTGAAAACCTAAATTCTAATAAATTTGAAAATCTTGAAGAAATGGACAGATTTCTAGATACAACCATCCAAAACTGAACCAAGAGGATATTAATCACCTGAATAGAACCTGATGGATTCTCTGCTGAATTCTATCAAACCTTTAAAGAAGAACTAATACCAACCCTCCTTAAACTGTTCCACAAAATAGAAAGGGAAGGAACACTGCCTAACTCATTTTATGAAGCCAGTGTTACACTCATCCCAAGACTAGAAAAGACACCTCCAAAAAGGAGAACCATAAGCCAATCTCCTTAATGAACATCAATGCAAAAAATTCTCAATAAAATAATGGCAAACTGAATCCAACAACACATCAGAAAGATCATCCACCATGACCAAGCCAACTTCAACCCAGGAATGCAGGGGTGGTTCAACATACGCAAATCTATAAATGTAATACAGCACATTAATAGAAGCAAAGACAAAAACCACTTGATCATCTCAATAGATACAGAAAAAGCCTTCAAGAAGATCCAACACCACTTCATGATAAAAGCTCTAAAAAAACTAGGAATAGAAGGAATGCACCTCAACATTGTAAAGGCTATATATGACAAACTTATAGCCAACATCATACTTAATGGTAAAAAAACTGAAACCATTTACCCTAAAATCAGGAATGAGACAAGGGTGCCCACTATCCCCACTCCTATTCAACATAGTCCTGGAATTCCTACCCAGAGCAATTAGGCAAGAAGAAGGAATAAAAGGAATAGAAATAGGTAAAGAAACTGTCAAAATATCCCTATTTGCAGACTATATGATCCTATACCTTAAAGACCCAAAAAACTCTACCCAAAAACTCCTAGACACTATAAACAGCTATAGCAAGGTGGCAGGATACAAAATCAACTTACAAAAATCATTAGCTTTTCTATATACCAATAACAAATTGAGAAAGATTGTATGGAAACAATTCCATTTACAATAGCCTCAAAAAAATACATAGGAGTAAACTTAATAAAGGATGTGAATGACGTCTAAAAGGAGAACTACAAACCCCTGAAGAAAGAGATCAAGGAAGACTACAGAAGGTGGAAAGATCTCCCATGCTCATGGATTGGTAGAATCAACATAGTAAAAATGGCTATACTAACAAAAGCAATCTACATGTTTAATGCAATTCCCATCAAAATCTCAATGACTTTCATCACAGAGATTGAAAAATCTACCCTAAAATTCGTTTGGAAACACAAGAGACCGTGAATAGCCAAGTCAATACTCAACAAAAAGCATAGCTGGAGGTATCACGCACGATACCCGACTTCAAACTATATTACAAAGCAATAGGAATAAAAACAGCATGGTACTGGCACAAAAACAGATATGAAGACCAGTAGAACAGAATAGAGGACCTGGATATGAATCCACACAACTATACCCACTTATTTTTGACAAAGGTGCCAAAAATATATGATGGAGAAAAGATAGCCTCTTCAAGAAATGTTGCTGGGAAAAGTGGTTATCCATCTGCAAAAAAACTAAGACTAGATCCATGTTTATCACCCTGTACTAGTATCAACTCAAAATGGATCAAGGACTTTAATATCAGACCCGAAACGCTGAAGTTGGTACAAGAAGGAGCAGGAAACACTCTGGAAGTTATAGGTATAGGCAAGGACTTCCTCAATAGATCCCCAGCAGCTCAGCAAATAAGAGAAAGGATGGACAAATAGGACTTCATAAAATTAAAAGGCTGCTGCACAACAAAAGAAATAGTCTCTAAACTGAAGAGACCACCCACAGAGTGAGAGAAAATATTTGCCAGCTGTACATCAGAGAAAGGATTGATAACCAGAATATACAAGGAATTTAAGGAACTAAACTCTCCCAAAATCAATGAACCAATAAAGAAATGGGCAACTGAACTAAAAAGAACTTTCTCAAAAAAGAATTCAAATGGCCAAAAAACAGATAAAAAAATGCTTACCATCTCTAGCTATAAAGGAAATGCAAATCAAAACCACACTAAGATTCCACCTCACCCTGTTTGGATGATGGCCTGTTAGAATAGCCATCATCAAAAACACCACAAACAACAGGTGTTGGCAAGGATGTGGGGGAAAAAGGAACCCTCGTACACTGCTGGTGGGAATGCAATCTAGTGCAACCACTCTGGAATAAAAATATGGAGGCTTCTTAAAAATCTAAACATAGATCTGCCATATGATCCAGCAATCCCACTCTTGGGGATATACCCAAAGAAATGCAACTCAGGTTACTCCACAGGTACCTGCACACCTATGTTTATTGCAGTGCTATTCATAATAGCCAAGTTATGGAAACAACCAAGATGCCCCACTACTGATGAATGGATCAAGAAAATGTGGTACTTGTACACAATGGAATTTTACACAGCCATGAAGAAGAATGAAATCTTATCATTAGCAAGTAAACGGATGGAACTGGAGAACATCATCCTGAGTGAGGTTTGCCAGGCTTAGAAGACCAAAAATCATATGTTCTCCCTCATTTTTTTATTGTTTTATTATTCATATGTGCATACAAGGCTTGGGTCATTTCTCCCCCCTGCCCCCACCCCCTCCCTTACCACCCACTCTACCCCCTCCCCCTCACCCCCACCCCCTCAATACCCAGCAGAAACTATTTTGCCCTTATCTCTAATTTTGTTGAAAAGAGAGTATAGGCAATAATAGGAAGGAACAAGGGTTTTTGCTGGTTGAGATAAGGATAGCTATACAGGAAGTTGACTCACATTTATTTCCTGTGCGTGGGTGTTACCTTCTAGGTTAATTCTTTTTGATCTAAACTTTTCTCTAGTTCCTGGTCCCCTTTTCCTATTGGCCTCAGTTGCTTTAAGGTATCTGCTTTAGTTTCTCTGCGTTAAGGGCAACAAATGCTAGCTAATTTTTTAAGTGTCTTACCTATCCTCAACCCTCCCTTGTGTGCTCTCGCTTTTATCATGTGCTCAAAGTCCAATCCCCTTGTTGTGTTTGCCCTTGATCTAATGTCCACATATGAGGGCATATGTTCTCCCTCATATGTGGACTTTAGATCTAGGGTGAATACAGCAATATTGTTGTACTTGGGTCACATGACAAGGGGAGAGCACATACAGGAGGAATGGGGATAGGTAGGAAACCCAAAACATGAAAGTGTTTGATGTCCCCACTGCAGAGGAACTAATACAGAAACCTTAAAGCATCAGAGGTCAACATGAGAAGGATATCAGGAACCAGTGTAAAGATCAGTTAGAGATGAATTAACTTGCGTTGTAACATATTTGTACATGGAAGCAATGTTAGGAATCTTTCTATATAGCTATCCTTAACTAGCAAAGGCACTTTGTCTTTCCTATTATGCTTGTGTCTTCTCTTCAACAAAATTAGAGATAAGGGCAGAACAAGTTCTGCTTGGAAGCGAGGGGGTTGGGGAGAGAGGGTGGGGTGGGGATAGGGGGGAGAAATGACCCAAACAATGTACGCACATGTTAATAAATGAATAAAAACAAACAAAAAACCATATGTGTGCATGTATAAAAATATCACAGTGAATTTTCATTAATTTGTATAATTAATGTTAATAAATATAATCTTAAAATTAAAAAACACAAAAGCTTTCCCCCTAAAAAAAAGGAAAAAAAAGATTGACTATATTTGTGTCTCTTAAAATAAATCTCTGCCTAGGAAAGGTAACATGTTGAAAGTTATTGATATTTTAATATGAAAAGAATTATTTAAAATCTTGTATTGACAGTAAAGACTAGGTTCAGAGAATATTGACTGTTGAGGTAGAAGTAATAGGTTGATGGAACAGAAATTGACAACTAAAATACACTTAAGACATATTCTGATTTAGTCTCAGTTTTGCCTGGGGTTTGAGTATGGGGGTCACCTCCAGCAGACGTTGATCCACAGTGGGTAGCCATCCCTTGTTATGAAGGAGTGGGATGAAGTCTACATTCCCTTTCCTACTCCTTCACTCATTCTGTGACATGTAAATTATGAAATTACTGTTCAAATATAACTATTGCATTGTTATCAAGCAGTTCATTATTTTTAGAGTAATATTATTGTCAATCTAGACTTTGATGTGGTAATTTACAAAAGAAGCCAAATGAATTTACATTTTCTATGGCTTTATTCCAGCTTTTCCTTTGCCATGGAATAGAGCTGGCCTGGAAAACTCTCTGGCTGGAAGTCATTGAAAATGGAGATACTAAAGAAAAACAGTGCATTTAATGACCTTGAGCTGTCAGTCCATCTCTGCAGGGATTACTGCTTTCATAGGAGAGTGCTACACTAGGAATTTATATCAGGAATATGTAAATTCAGCTAAATTTAATCTGATGGTTAGGTTCAATTTTAAGTAAAATTGAAGGCTTCTTTTCAACTTGAAAATGGTGAAATATTTTATTTTATAAATCTGTGAAAGGGCATTTTTTAAAAAGAACATTATAACTCATAAGAATGTAAAATGAAAATATGTCAAAAATTTTACTTAACTCATTAATTAAATAAGGAAACTTGGAATTGTTACATCTAATTCAAAAGTAAATCCAAACAGCAAATACATTTACCAGTCAGGAATATTGAAATGAATTTGCAAGAGGTTGCAAAACTGGCTTTCCATGATGAGGGAAGGGATGTTAATTGAACCTCCTCTAGACATGATCTATTGATATTAATAGACAAGAGTTGCTTATAGACAATTATGTTGTCTTGTTACTAGTTACCTACATACACATTGTAAGAGTTGTAAAATAGTTGAAATGCTTAAATCAAATAACCTGGAAGAGTGTGTTCAAAACCATGAATAGTTTTCAATTGAAAACTTCCCTTAATTTTTCTTACGAACTTTTCTGTGCTCTGCTTTTTACGAACTTTTCTGTGCTCTGCTTTTTTGTATTATAAAGCATTTGTGTCACTTTAAACAACATCACAAGCTTATGGGCACAGAAGACTTTCATAAATTCTTCCAGTACCCCATCCAGATGATGTGATGGTTCCTATAAACTAGGGGGAAAATGACCCAAACAGATAGGGATAGATTTGTAAAGTAAAGTGATAAACATGTTAAAATATGTTTCCTCTTGCCTAGCATGTACAAGGTCATGGGTTTGATCCCCAGCACCAAAACAACACACACACCTACCTTTAGCAAAGGTACCTTTACTTCACTTGGTTGACTTTGTCTTCCATATTTTTAGAAGGGTTCCTCTTTTATCTTTTCTCATTATTTTAAATTTTTTTATCATATTATTGTTGTAATGGTGGTACATTGTAATGTTTACAAAAGTGTTTATAATATGTTTTAGTTAAATCCACCCCCTCCATCATTCTCCTTTATCCCCCTCCTTCCATTCTTAGAATAGTTTCAACAAGTCTTGTTTTCCATTTTCATATGTGAGTACATAATATTCCTACCATATTCACCCTTCTAACACCCTTTCCTTATATCCTCCCCCCTCCCATTGGTACCAACCTCCCAGACAGGACCTGTTTTATCTTCCTGTCCTCTGTTTTTCTTATTATTGACTGAATACTTTTGTAGCCTGTGATACTTAGCCAATGAATATGTAAGAGTTTTCTACACACTGGTGTTATAATAATTATGTCATTAAGATATTGAATTGTATTTGTCATTTCCTGGGCATTCTTTCTTCATACAGCTCTAGACATTTAGAAAGGGTATCATGAGAAGCCCCCACAGAAAGAGTTAGCAATTATTTTGCATGAAATTTCTTCTTTTAATTTCCTGAAGTCCCAGAGATTATTGTCAACAAGACACTTGCAAATTTTCCAGATACCTCTGCCATCAGTTACTGTGCTACCCATGAGTCTCTGGGTAATTTTTCCAGGTAACAGGACATTGGAACTCACATCTGAAAAGTATAGGGAAATAAACTCGCAGGTAAAACTTGCTGCTAAAGCTTTCTTCAGAAAATTATCAACAAACACCCAGGCTCCTAATCTCTGTTTAGAACTTGGCAATTAATCAGTATTACTCAAGTCATCAAGTTGGGACAAATATGGGTATGAAAGTGACAGAATATTTTGCCCCAAATATGCTACTTTGGCATAAGGGTTATTTTGAACTAAAGCACCCCCCCCACAAAAAAAAAGGAAATGAAAGAAAACGGTACATGAACGGTACTCTGACCCTCCCCTTTTTTTCCTGAAAGCAGCAGGAAATAAAGTTCTCATGTGCAGGATGTCCTCTGTTCTAGAAGGAAAGCAACATTCCTATCGTCAAGTACAAGAAGTTGAGACTGAGCGAATTCTGTGCAGACAGATCTTGTTGAAATAATTCTTACCATTTTTTAGCTCTCTCACATAGTTTTCATTTCCACAATTGCCTCTCTTTGTCTAACCTGATACAAAAATGTTTAGGTCTTGTCACTTCTTTGAGCCTTAATTTCTCTATGAATTTCTCTGTCATAGAACTTACATTAAGTAAATTTATAGACTTTTCTCTTGCTAATCTGCCTTATGTCAGTTTAATTCTCAGACTCAGCCAAAAAATTCTAAAAGGGTGGAGGTGAAAATTTGCCCCCCCAACAGTTATATTTTCCAAATTAATACCTAAATCTTAGTAGAGTACAGACTTGAGCCTTCCTCTCCCTGTGGGTTGGTCTGGAGATTGGTAACTAATGGGTATATAGGGGGTGAATTTTGCTTTGTATCCATGCAGGACCTTCACAGGTTGGCCAGATCTTCAGGGTGTGCAGTCAGGCCCATGCCTGGCAGCCAGATGCCTTCACAGACCCATAGGCCATGTGGAAGCTGAGTCACAGGTGTTGTCCCTTGGATGGCATGTGGAAGCCCTTTGCATTTTGGTGTTCTTCTGACCAGCAGACTGTGGTTCAAGCCTCTCTTCTGGGCAATAACTCTAGATTTGGGGAAATCAGGTTGGAATTGGGCTTTCCCCTCCTGAAGTATATAAATTGCCACTTCCCAGAGTTCCAAAGTCACTGAGAGCAAAAGGGTCCAGTTGTACTCTTCCCAGGGTAGCAGGCACATAATCAGTTTTTTTTTAATAATTGCAATGCCCATATCCAAATTTAGTCAACAATGAATCAAAATTTATTTTTTAAATGTTGCCATAAGAATCACTTCATTTCATGACAATGATTATGCTTATTCAATTGTACTCAACATTGATAGTGTATTTCATTTAAAAAACTTTTTAATTTGTGAAAACAGTATATACTTATTACAGAATACTCAAAAAAAAAAAAAAGAAAGACTATGTATTTTCAAAGTGAAAGAAAAAGACAGGTGACACTTACCAGTCTGACTTCCAAATTACTATCAGGACAATATGTGTCACTTTTCTGTTTAGACCAAGCACAAAGTAGAGAAAATATCCAAAAAAATTTTAAATAACCACGCTTGGAAAGAAAACCTGCCTTAGTCTGCAAGGAGAAAATGAAACCAATAATACTTTCCCAGGTGGAGAGAATAGGGATGAGGAAACTCAGGGGGGACTGAGGTACTCATCAAACGAAAGAGAAATCCTGACGCTTGCACATAATCACAATTGTAAAACCCCAGGTGGCTGAAGTCTTTTGATTATGCCTGACATCCTCATAAATTTCAAGCTCCAAATGATTTTCCCTAATAAGCATTCTGGGAACTAGCAGAACTATGGCTATCCACCCTATTCATTTCTTCCTTCTGTGGAAGAATGACCCAGTGACCACAGTTAAATGTCGTGAGGCAAGCAGAATTTGACAACAGAGTAGATATATCTGCTTTAGTAATTGAGATGTGGATCATTCATATGTGAATCCCAAATGCTTGCATGGGCAGTGGTCTAGTTAATGAAATGTATAGGCTATCAGTGCAAACATATGTAACTACCCACCATTGGGGTCAACAAAACTGGCCACTATTAAATAGACAATTGCAGCCTAACTAATGTTAATTCATATTAAAAGGCAAGAATAACAGCACTGACAATCACCAGTTTTAAGATAAAACTGATGATACACAATAAGTAATGTATTTTCTTAAATGTGTAGGGATTCCAAATATGTGTGTGTCTTGTTTTACCCATTATATTTTTCCTACTAAATGTAAGCTGTGAGAGGAGGGAGTTTTTGCTTCTTTGTTGAGATGTATTTCCAGTGCCTAGATCAGTGCCTTGCACACAGGAAATGCTTCATAGTAGTTGCTGAATGAATAAACACACTTCACAAAATACCAAACACTGCAATAAAATCAGACCTTCTCAGTAGAAACTACTGCTACTAAGCAGTACTTAATGACATTTATAAATTAAAGTCTGGAATTATAATTTATTTTTCTTATAAGGTTAATCTATAACCATCAACGGGCTTCCACTCCCCATGTGTGACTGTGAGCCTTACTTTGAAAATCACAGACAGCCTAGTACTGTGCTTTAAATTCTTGCCAATCAAAGTATGGCCAAGGATTCATCCACTTGTATCAAGGGGGCTGATTAGAAATGCAGCATCTCAGACTCCACTCAGACCTACTAAACCGGAATCTTCCTGTGAACAAGATCCCCAGGGGAAGCATGTGCATGCTAAGAGTGTGAGCAGCTTCTTCAAGTACTGCAGAAACAGTCAGCTCTGGTCCCTGGCATTATACTCAGCCAGCTCCAGACAGAGGCAAGTATAGACACTTAAGGAACCAAAGTGGGTGGAGTGTTAGTCTATCAGACAAAAAATATTACTGGGCATCTTCCAGGTGCTAGTTGCCATAGGTACTATACCAGCAGCTTTTGGTAGATGTGTCTCCTGTGTTATGCAAAGTTCTCACTATTTGTCACAGAGTTAGAGTTGGAAGCACTTGCAAAATGACATTGTCCAAATCTTCTATTTTACCTATGAGGAAACTACAATCATGTATAGCCCAGGACAAAAAAAAAACAGGTCACACAAATCCAGGTCTTCTAACTCACATTTTGTTTACATCATACTTTATTCTTTCTCCATATATAAAACTTGAGAGAGCTGTCATTAGTTTGACATCTATACACATGGGACATACATGTGAAGTGGGGAAAGCTTGTCTCCAGAAGGACCAAGAGGAAATGACATGTGTCACTTGGGAGGGACTTTCTTATATGTACTTTTTATCACAGATGAGGTAGCATTAGAAGAGAGTTGAAATGCAGGTCAGATTTTGACAGGAGGAAATGGGTAGAAGGGAGGATGTCCCAGATGTCAAGGTTTCCCTAGAGATGAGAAGTGATCATGTGTGAAGACAGCTATGGTTCTGTTTGGCAGGAGAAGTACAAATTAAAGTAGATTGTAGAGTTTAGGTAGCACCTTGGAGAATTTAACTCTAAGGCATAGGAAATTGCTGACTTTTTAAATCCCTCTTTAAATACTGTTTTCAAAGTCAAATTTGTCTTACTTCTTTGGTTCATTGTCTAGGAGAATTGCTTTTTCTTCTATTTGTTTCTCCTCCCCACCACCACCCAATTACTCTTCCATAGGTATTTTCATTTGTTTTATTGTTATCTGTGAAATGGGGAACTCACTATATTGCCCAGACTCAAACTTGTGGGCTCAAGTGATACCCTCCCACCTCAGCCTCTTGAGTAGCTGGGACTAGAGGAATATGACACCACATTTGGTGTCTACTAGCTGCTTTAAATTCCATTTGGAATTTACCAATGGCTCAAAAACTCCTGAGAGCCTAAATAGAGGAAAAGGCAAAGCTGCTTACCTTTAGCATTTGGTACCATCTGTAATCTGACTCTGACTTTCTCTTACTCCAGTTTTGTTCTCTGTGACCTACTCTAGATATTTCTACTCTAGCATAACTCAGAACTCTCTGCTTTAGAGTCATTTGGGTTCTTTTCTGCCTCCATGGCCAGAGCCCCATCTGAAAGTATTTGCTCTTCTCTTCAGGTCCATGAGTCTCATCTGTGTCCAGCCCATGTCCACTTCCTGCAAGGTTTCCCTGACGAGCAGCTATAACCATCAGCTTCCCCACTCTTCCCCAGATCCTCTGCACTCATTCAGAGACCTCATCATTGTTTCATTGGATGACTTCTATGTGTCAGATCCTAGGATGATAAATGTCTGAAAGGGCTGATAATCTCAAGGGGAGGCAGATAATCAAAGTTAGGATAGAATGTGAGAGATTCAACAATAGCAGAAGAACTGAATCAGTTAAGAGCTTTTAGCACAAAGAGAGAAGGGGAGAGAATAAAGAGAAAGAGAGAAATGTAGAATATGAATGAATGAGGAGCCTTTTGGTAGCAGTGATTTCTCAGTTGAGCTTTGAAGGATGAGTTGTGGTACCTAAATGATGATAGGATAGAGGAGGGATCCATGCATGAGAGAGAATGGCTAATTTGAAAATGCACAAAAGCTAACCTAGCAGATATTAGTGACTCATAAAGCTCATGGAAATATATGAGTTGCTCCATGCTTTTGTGAACAATTTTTCTTTGGTGCAGTTGAGGAGAAGGTGCATCACCCGTCACTTTTTGTCACTGATTAATTAGTTCTAGTTACGCTAAGCTGACAACTGGAAAAATAGCTTAGAGCCGGATGCAGTAGCTCAAGTCTATAATCCAAGCTACGTTGGAGATGGAGATTGGGAGGATAGTGTTTCAAGGCCAAAACCTGGCAAAAAATGTTTGCAACCAATAGCTGGGTGCAGTGGTGTGCACCTGTCATCCCAAGGATGGAGGGAAGCATAAAATAGGAAGATCTTAGTTCAGGCTGGCTGTAGCAAAAAGCAGGACCTTATCTCCAAAATAACCAGTGCAAAAAAGGGCTGGAGATGTGGCTCAAGCAGAAGAGCACCTGCCTAGCAATGTGGAGCCCTGAGTTCAAACCCCAGTTTGCCCCCCTACACACAGAAAAGAATTTAGAAATAAGCAAATATTAAAATTCTTCAATGAAGCAAGTTCCTTCAAAGCAGAACATGTGTCTTTTCTTCACTAAACTAAAGATAATTTTATTTTTGGTTGTATGAGTTTGAACTCAGGGCTCCATGCTTGCTGGGCAGGTGCTCTACCACTTGAACCACTCTTGAAGCCCTTTTTTTGTGTTGAGTATTTTTGAGATAGGGTCTCATGAACTATTTGCCTAGACTGGCTTTGAACTGCAATCCTCTTGATCTCTGCCTCCTGAGTAGCTAGGATTACAGGTGTGAGCCACTGGTACCCAGATTACAGATGATTATGATAATAAATTACTGCTGACTTTCTTCTCCTCTTTAATCGATAATGGAGACTATACTAAAATAACTTTCTCTTAGCAAATATTTATTGTGTCCCAGGTCAAACTCCTTGTACCCACCACTTCAGGTCCTTTCTTCCTTACCTGCCTCCATGTGAGCTCTTACCCCCTCCCCCAGGTGCAAGTAGCCAACTCAGAGCTGCTTGTTTCAGTGATCACAGGGGTGAGGTTCTGCAGGGGGGCAGGAAGGGGTTCCCTGGGCAGCCCCAAGCATGCATAGCTCAGAAATGTAAGGGAGAGCAGCTGGAGATGAGTTGATGGATGAGGTCTCCTTCTTTCCTCCCCAGTAGACCATCTTGAGCTGCAGTTTCTATGCTTAGTGGAGGATGGTCTAATGAGACTTGCAAATATTTGTACTTAGTGGTGTTAAATAATGGCTCTCCCTTTTTCCTCACAAGCCCTTAGTCTCTCTTTTGGTCCCCTGAGATTTCATTCACCAACAAAGTAATTGAACTTAAAGCTTTTGTCTCTGGCTTTGCTTTCTGATTATCTTTAGGTTAAAACAAATACCATGTGCCAGGCGTTGTGATACAGGCGTTGGGATACAGAAAAAAAATACTACTCAAGTTTATTGTCTGAAAGTTTCTTTTATGATCATCTCAAGAAGTTGACAATACAAATTATCCTTTGTGTCCATGTAGACATTTTATTTTTAAAAAGATACTTCTCTAATGATTTTTGCAAAAGAAAAAAGTAGGCATGGAGCAATATTAAGATAGAACATTTAATAAACTATCTGCTGTATAAGAAGGCATAATTAGGAGCTTTGCAATGAAGGACAAATAGAACATTCAGTGGACTTCACAGAATAGTTATAGATAGACACTGTAGTGTGTTAGCCAGACTTTTCTTCACTGTGACAAATACTTGAGAGCAACAGTTTAAAGGAGGAAATATTTATTTTGGTTCATAGTTTCAAAGGTTCAGTCAATTGTCAGCTGGCTCCATTGTTTCTGGGCCAGTGGTAAGATAGAGCCTCATGGCAGAAGGACATTGTAGAGCAGAATTGCTTGCCTCATAGTGGCCAGGAAACAGAGACAGACAGGAAGGGGTCAGGGCAAGATATACCCTTCAAAGACAGGCACCCAAGTGGCCTACTTCCTCCAACCTAATAGCTCATTCATCATGAGCTCAGCAGTGGATTAACCCATTGATGAAATTAGAGCCCTAACAATCCAATCACCTTCTCAATGATAGGATCCACCAGCTAGAGGCCAAGCTTCAACACATGAGCCTTTTGGGGACACTTCATACACAAACCACAACATAGTTTTTCCCAAACGTATTTTATTTGTCGTCTTTTGTTTCAGTTTTAGATATTTCTTTCTGGATTCCCATCCCAAACCTCAACTCTCTTTTCTAGAATAACCAATCTCTTTTCTAATGCTAAGGTTAAGAAATGGTGAGTGTTCCTTTCAGGCTGTAACCTTTACACTAATATCATAAGCTCACCAGGGTGTCTCATCATTACAGAATGTTTTAAGAAGACTGAACATCCACTCAAAGTTAAATCTCAAAATTAAATGTCATTTTAACATCTTTTGAATGCTTGGTGGCTTAGATTTCACTATTTCCATGCTAAAGGCATTATAAGTTTTCTTTTAAGCATGGGAAATTGCCAAAGAAGCAACTATTTTCATTACTACAGTCTTTGAAAATGTGTCAAAGGGTAGTTATTCACATTTTATTCATCATTTAAAAGCATTCTACAATGAAAAGTAGGTGCTATTATTGTGATCTTCCTGAATGAGCTTCTGAACCTGCATCCTTACTTTAATTTCTAGAATGTTTTAAAATCGTAACATCCTACCTGCACCTCCGCAAACAAGAATCTTTTCCATATCCATCTTGGGAAGCCTCTGCCTGAGCATGGTTGGTCACATAGCGCTCCACATAAACACCTCATTTTCTGTTGAGTTTTCATCCACCAGGGGCAGACGGCCATTGTCCAGTTTACTAGGAGAAAGAACACCTTAGAACTGCTGTTTAATTCACATGAACTGCTCTTGGCGAAGCAGCCCCTGGTGACTGGCTTCATTAATTACCAATGGCGTCTAATCACATGCCTATAGGGGCATGGAAAGACATGAGGTACCATGCAGTCAGACTTCCTAAATTTGTTCTCGGGCAAACATAACATCATATTATGTTTGAATTTGAATGGCTCATCTCTAGATAAAATAAGCAGTGTTACTTTCTTCTTCCTAGCTTCAGGCTACATGATTTTGATGCCAATTTTAAATTCTGGCTCTTGTCAAAAAAAAAAAAAATCAATCACCTTGTGAACAGAAGTGCTCCCGCCTCTCACAAAATAGCAAGAGTCTCCACTTATAAAGAGAAAGATGAAATTGTGGTTGCCACCTTAGGGTTTAACATTTAATAGAATAATTTTTGGCAAGAGTTTGGTTGGTTTCTTTCATGCTCAGATTGTCATTTCCTGCACCTGTTTTATTTTTAGCTGAACCCCTACTGGTGTCTGCATCCATCAAAAGGCAGGGGTCCTAGTCTTTTAGTTTCTTGAACTGAGCTTGAATTTGTAGATCGGTACCAAGAAATGTGTTTTCTGCATTTTTTTCTTTCTGGAAAGTATAAAAATGAAATGCAAATAAAAGTTAACAGCCTTTGTTAATTTTTAATACCACACAAACAGTTCCTGCAGAAGCATGTTAACTTTATAAAGAATTATCTATGATTCTAGGGGCTGGGCATAGTGTACTAGCTGCTCCAGAGGCAAAAATAAAAGGATTGTGATTCAAGGTCAACTCGATCTGAAAAAGAGACTAAAAACAAAAGAACTGGGGTGTGGCTCAAGTGGTAGAGCACTTGCCTAGCAAGCGCAAGACCCTGAGCTAAATTCCCAGTACTTCAAACAAACAAAAATTAGCTGTGATTCTCACTGTCCCCTGTCATAGGTTTTTCACAATGCCACCTTCGGGGCCACATTTTTAGGGATTGGAATGATATGAGAATACCTTTATAATTTTTAGGAAAGAATGTATGTTACGTTTCCATTGCTATTACAAAATACAAAATGATTTAAAAATGATCACAAAATGATTAAACAACTGAAGGAAGGAAAGATTTATTTTGGCTCATGGTTTTGGAGGCCTCAGTCTATAGGAGGGAGGAACATCATCCTGGCCGGAGGGTGCAGTAGAGCAAAGCAGCTTACCTTTGGGCAGCCAGGGAGTAGAGAGAGTGAGGAAGGGTCTGGATACAAGCTAGCCCCTACTTCTTCCCAATAGCCCATTCAGATATGATCAATGGGTTAATCCATTGATGCAGTTAATGTTGTCATGTTCCAATCACTTCTCAATAGTGCCACCAGATGGGGACCAAGGCTTTAACACATGAACTTTGGGGTCTGTGGGGGGACTTCAAATCCAAACCCTAACAGAAGGTTTGGAGGTCCTTGAGAAATTTCTGCTCATGAATTGGAGATTGCATTGGAATTACTCGTATTGCCCCCAGTACTAAGGTCTAGTGGTGATCAGACTTGTTTCCATGTGCCATTCTGAATGACCTTCATATATGTATTCTTTATATTGCAGGCGAGGCTGTCATCTTGTTCTCTCCTGGGATGGGAGCTGTCATAAGGAGCTCACTTGGCATATCAGAACCTTCTTAGATCTGCCTCCCTAATTTCTCTGTACATTTACCATGCCTACCTCTGCTTTTTGATTCTGGACTTGTCTCCTTTTCTCACAAGGTTAGATGTTAGGATTAGACATTTTGCCTCTTTCTGTCATCTTATTCATCCCTTCCCCAAGGGAGATGAAGAAAACGATCTGGTTAAAACTTGACATCTATTGAATTTGGACCAACTCTGCTGGTGGAAGAATAATTGGACGTCGCAAGTAATATTTAGTGTTGGGGACCAGGCATGAACCCTGGACTGGGATATAATGGAGTTTGCACAGCCTCTCCATGTAGAAGTTTGCACAGCCTCTTCTACCATAATTTTCCCAGCACCTGGTGTCTTGACCTTTGTTCTCACATCTCCTTGAAGAATACAGCCTGCTGTGTCTGCATACCAGCCCCTGATGCAAAACTAGATAAAGTACCAGAACTGTTAAGAGACTCCCTGATGCCAGACTAATCAATACCTTAGATAAGGTGTCCTGCATGTCTTGATGATTCCAGAACTGATGTGTTGTAATTAAGCTTCTATTGCCTTAAGAAAATTAGCCCACCAAACCTCATTCGTTTTACCTTAAATCAAAGAATTGTTGAAGCTTGATTTTTACCTGAGTCTTTTCCTTGTACTGACCTGTAAAATAAACACTCTGGCTTAGATAGGCACTCATGTTTCCCATCAGGAACGTGCAGCCCTCCCGTCCCCAGCTTTTCTGTTGTATGTCTATACATCTGTGTGTCTTATTTCTCATTCCCCGTCACTCTTAGTCAGGTTCACGCAGCATACCCACGCAGGCAAGGGCAAGTTAAGCTTCACACATTCACTTGCTTTCACTTCCTCCTCTTCAGTCTGGGTCCAGGGACAGGAATTGCTCCTCTGTTTCCTGTCCCATGCAGTGAGCACACTTCACTGGCAGATTTGTCCTGGTGGTGATTGGGATAAGAGGATTCAAAAGCTGCTCATCCAGTGCGCTCTGGTCTCCTCAGGTGTTTATGAACGTGTGAAGGCTCTCATGACTGGATGCAGTGTAACACAAGGAGACCCACCCAGGCCCCAGTGTATGTTCCAGTGTGGCTTTTATCACCTGTGCTGGAGTTTGCAGATTTGAAAGTTAAATGATCCTTATTTCCTATTTGGCTCATGATACTTACCAGATACTTAGAGGGAAGGAATTATAACTCTTAGGACCCCAGACCAAATTGTTCACCAAGGCTAAGTCTTGCCATCATGCTCCAGTTACTTCCAGATGGATAACTTGGCACTACAATGTTGTTACCAACTGATTCTGAGGGACCTTACTACTTAGAGGCTTCTTTCTCTAGGTCTTATGTCAAAATTCCAGATTCTAATGCTGGTGGAGATTTCACCATGCTGGTTAATAATATTTAAACGTGGTAATGTGTCAGTTGGGTCCTGCCATTTCAGCTTATAAATGGTAATAGTGGGTTAGAGGACAAGGGTTGGACTTGTTCTCTTATCTTTATAATTTATAAAGGGGTGGAGTTTCCTATCTTTTTCTCCTGAATTAAAGGAGGTTGGGTCAATAGAGAAGAGAGTCCTCAGCCACAGTCTCCTTCTGTGGGAGAAGTGAGGACCAACTCAGGAGTCTACTGAACAAGGTCTAAAAGTACAAACTGCTATCACACTTGGTCATAGGTGGGTCAAGAAGCCAAGGAGAGACAGAATAAAAGGTTTCTTGCTTTTGCTTCTTCTGGTGTGAGACTAGTTGGATTAGGAACTTCTCCCAAAGGAGGGAACAAGAAAACAGTCAGACTAGAAGTGTTCCCTCTGTGGGACCTCAGTAGCTCTACCCTTTGTAAATTAGAAGTTCTCCCCTCCCCATGGAAATATGAGGATTGGGGAAAAATTTATACCTATAAAAATAATATTTAGAAACATTTTATACAATATATAAATATTTTAAACATTTAAAAACATAAATATTGTCTAAGTAATAAGAAAATCACATAAATTATAAATGTATAGGTCAATGGACAATTTAAAAGTCATCCTTTAGAATCCCTACCCCATCTTGCTCATGTAAGAAGACAAAATAAATACTGCTAGGACCTCCAAAGTCCCTTTCTAGTGACTGGCTTTGGTCACCTAGCTAAGCTGGAACTATGGTTTCCTAAATTCTCTTCCTTATATGGTTTTGGGTTGGGCTTAGCAACAGGGAAATTTGCATGAGCTTTGGAAGGAGGATGTAAAGAAGTATCATTTTCGTGTTGGGTGTTCAGCATTGTGGCAGCTTGCATGTATTTCACTGATCTGCTAGCTTGTCTTGCTGGTGTGGGACACTGCTCAGACTTGCAGTAACTCCAACTCCTACTGGGTCCCCTTGGGCTTTTCTGAGACCTGGGACAGATATGTTGAAGTTCTGTAATAAAGGTACCAGCTTCTCCCACAGGCCATACACTCTGTAGAGTTTGAGGCTATTAGAAATAGATTCAAGTTCTACCTTTCCTCATTGGTTCCAGTTTGCTCCTCTGGATTCCATTTCCTCCTTGTGCACTCCAGTCTGTCTCTTCTCTTGTCTACTTTATGTCTAGCTCTCCCTTCTGTCAGTCACACTGGAGTCCCACCATCAGACACAGTGTAATGTGTATTTCCTGCCACAACTCCTTTAGTCTATATCATTCTCTGCTTAATCCCTGACCCATACTGAATTTGGTTCTGGAAGTAGTACCAAGGGAACAGAACCCAAAAGGCAGTTTCTCTGGATTGGTTTTGAGCATCTGGAATAGGTTCTTGGATCTGATACATTGAATTGCATAGTGACCCTATTCCAGGGTAAAAGAGACACGGGCAGTCCATGCAGGCTGAGGTAAAAATACTTAGGTAAATTTCACTTGTAAACTGTCTATGAAAGACAAGGCTCTGGAAGACTATGTAGCTGCTGTCACAGAATATTTTTAGTGACAATAAGGAATGTAAAAAATTTAATTGGTTGCTCCAAGTGCAATAAAGAACTTGGGGGAAGAAGATGATGAGTTCAAGGCTTTAAATTCCTAGCTCAACACATAGGTAACAAAATAGGTAATGACCTAAATCAAATTCTAATCTCTTATAACCTCAGGACTAAGATTTATGAAAACCAAACTCAAAGTTTAACTTGAGAAATGGCTGAATTACAGATCAAATTGGATTATCAATCTTTCCAGATGCTTATGTTGAAGTTAGGAAAGGAAAATTTGAAGAGGACATATGGGAAGATCTACTGAAGTTGAGAACCTTACACTCCTAAATTTCACTGGGCTTTTTGCCAGTAGAAGTTAGTCCTTACTTTCCTGTCTGATGAAGTTAGTTTCTCCTTGCCAAAAGAAGCACAATGACTTTAAGGTGGCTGCTAATCTTCCTTAGGACTTGCCACTACCAGATCATTGCCTTTTGACTGATAAGACTCAATTCCTTCCAGGATTCAGTTAATAAGCTATAAAGTATGCCCTATGAGGAGATGCAAGTCACATGTTTTTTTTTAAATCAAGATTTTGCTAATTTATAACATTAGAAACCTGGGAAACATTTATGAAAATGGATCCTATGGATGCTGTGATGAGGGTGGAGGAATATGATGTCAGTTGGAAAGGAATTTTTTTATATGGATTTATCAGGCCAATATTTTTTTATTCCCTGTCTTAGCTCAAAATTTGGAGAGGTGCTCTAGCACCCCTGTTCTAGGTTGTGTTGTTGGAATAAACATATTCACTAGCTGGGAGAAACCCTAAATTATGTTGTGTCCTGTGAAGTAACAGCAGTTATGGTAAGTGAGGCTACATGGATGCCACTAACACTCCCTCTCCCTCCCAAATTAATAAACCAACACTAATGATTGCATTCTTAGAAAGATTGCAGTGATTAGTGCCACCATCCAGGCTTTGGAAAATTCAAGTTGTGATTCCTACTAAATCACTATTTGCTATTAGGTTTGTGAAGAAGACAGATGCATCTTGGAGAATGATGGCTTATTATCATAAACTTAATCAGATGGTGGTTCAAATTACAGTTGCTGTTCCAGATGTTGCTTCATTTCTGGAGCGAATCAGCATATTCCCTAACCACCTGGAATTAACTATTGATCTGGTGAGTGCTTCTCCCTCTATACCTGTTAGTAAAACTGTCAGAGTAGATTACTTTCAACTGGCTGGTCTAGCAATGTAAAGATGTGTCTCCACTTATGATTGGAGTTGCATCCTAATAAGGTGAAAATATTTTAAGTAACAAAATGCACTGGATGCACTAGCCTACTGAACATTATAGCTTAGCAACAACAGTACACGGTACAGTTTGGGTTATTTACCTGTGTTACTGGTAACACAGTACATGGCTTACTGGAAACTACAACTCACTCCTGCTGTCCAATATCTTTAAAAAGTATCCAATTGAGTATTGCTAGCCCAGGAAAAGTCTCAAATTTAAAATTTGAAGTAACTTTCCTACTGGATACACATTGCTATTGTATCATTATAAGTCTAAAAATCATAAACTGAATCCCCATAAGTCAGGTATCATCTACACTTTCATTGCCTTACCTCCAGACCATGTCATCTCTCCAGCACTAAGTCAAATCTGGTTCACAGGGACCTTGATCAATGCTCGAATTTTCCTCAAACATCATACTAATCCATCCCATTAGTGATACTATGCTGGTAGGATCTGGTGAGCAGGCTGTAGCAACTGCTCCAAAAATCTTTAAAAGGCTTACATGTGACAGAAGGTAGGAAATTAGTCCTACAAAAATTCAAGAGTACTGCATGATCCAGCAGATGAGATGTGTAAAATATCTCTGTCTGTATCTGACAGAGATGCTAGGAGCTTTGGCAGGCTCTGATAGGTGAATGACAGTTCAGATTGGTAATTTTTTGAGCAAAGGTACATCCTATGAAGGTAAATATTTTTCTCCTAAGAAACAGTTCTTTGCTTGTCTATGAACACTAGTAGATTCTGAAAACCTGGTCAGGGGCCACCAAGTTACTCTGAGATTCAGGTTGCCCATCATGAACTGGATGAAATTTGCCGAGCCATAATGTTTGACATGGATAGCAGAACTCCATCAACAAATGAAAATGTTACATATGACACTGGGTTCATACAGATCCTAAAGAGACAATTAATTTGCAACTAACAACTAACTTAAACACTTCTTCTGCACAGCCTTCTTGATCTCAACCTTCACCCATGGTCCCCTAAGGAGTTACCTACAACCCAAACTGGGGCTAAAAAATATGGGTCTGATTTGTAGTTGATTGTGCCTGATATTCTGGCTATGCACAAAGTGATACCTGTAGTACCATAGGCCCACCATGGGATAATCCTAAGGGAGAGCAGTAGAAATCCACCATAGTAAGTAGAGTTTTGAACAGCACACCTGGCTCTTCACTTGGGCTAGAAAGAGAGATGGCCAGAAGGCCAGTTTGATACTATTCATGTTAGTGGCTAATGATTTGTTTGGATTTTTAGGAAATAGGAAGCAGCAGGATTCAAAGATTGGAGATAAGCAGGTCTGGGGTGGAGGTAGTGGACAGACCTCTGTAAATGGACTGACTGTGAAAATATTTGTAATCTCAATCTAGTAACTAAAGTGTCCTTTTTCCTGGTTTTATCTTCAGCAGCATCTAACACCAGAAGATTGATCTGTTTTTTAATCCTATCTTGCTAGCCTGTTCTTGGAGACTACAATTTTTTACCTAAGAAAGCTGTCATTTTCTTCTCATTTTTCACTCTGGGTTTAAGATTCAAACCTGCTTTTTACACTGATATTTGTCCATTTTGAGTCTGGAAAAAAATAGTTTCCTAGAGAGAGAGAATTGTCTAGCATAGGTTTTCAAAATGTCCTCTTTGAGATGTGATAGCCCCAATGGGGTTTTTCACTACTTCAACTCAGTTTCTATATATCCTATACTATGAAGGATCTATTCTTCTTTTCTATTTTTTGATAAAATATGCTTTCCCTGACCACAGGTAGTTTAAAATCACATTCAGGACATAAAATTAATTCAGAACCAAATTGAAGACACAGGTAGAGATGATTCTCTATGCCTATTGTTAAGCCACGTCAATCTGCTCCATTAAAACTTCATCTTTATTCCTGCCCATGTAAATGTCATCCATTTTATAGCTCTAGTCTTGGTTGACAAGTGACTTTTAAAAAACAATTTTGTCAAGAATTTTTCTTTCTGCTATGGCTGGCTTTAGAGGTTCTGATTACAGACTTTACCAAGGTACAGTGGGGACCTTGTCCTCTAAGGTCCCTAAAGAAGTGAAATCACCATTCTGGTCTAAATTCCAAGAAAGACTCTCAAATCCAGGAGTATATCTCTCTGCACACAAGAACATATTTCTTCTTATCCAGTTTTATGTTCTAGAAAAGCCTATCTTGATCCCCAAATGAATCCTTTTCTTTCTAAACACAGATTGGGGTTGGAGGGGGAGGTTGGCGCTGTGTCTTAAATTATCAGGGAAAGTTATAACTACTACTTAACATTAAAGTTTGTGGAGGCTTGCCAATTAATTACCAAAACCTCAAGGGTACCAGCTGCAAGAGTCATAAAATACTGGGCTCTCCATGTAGTTCTTTGTCATCCAAATGCTACTTCCTATGACTAGGTGCAAGTTTTCCAGACCCTAATGCCTTCTGTTGATACCATGGGTGCTGATCACTCTAAGTAACACTATTTCTGGATTCTAAAAAAAAAAAAAAAAATTGAACACAGCAAAAGGAAGTGGAATTTTCATTGCAGTAGAGTTTTGGCATTGTTGGCTTGGTAGCCCCTGAAATGGGAATTCTGGCTTATGTAGCAGTACTAGATAGTTGAGTTTAGGCTTAGTTTGAATGAGGCCTCTTATTTTCGCCTTTCTTCCCAACCTGGACTTGTTCCCCACTGTAAGGAGAGCAGATTTTGCAGAGCACATGTACTCCCCAGAGAAACAGGACTTCCTTGTGTCTGACAGAATAGAGAGGCCAGTAACGAGAGTCTGATAGGCTGTTGTCCTGGTCAGCATGGTAAATACATGTCAGATTATTCTGTCTTCCCAGGCAATTTTTTTCTTATTCCAAGAAACAATAAGTAAAGGGACAGGAAGAAGATCTAAAAATATTCATCTCCATGAAAATTTGAAAGGGGAAGTTCATGTTCCCCCAACAGATTCCAGCTGAGATGAGGACAGTGCTCTTGTTCTGACTCCAAGGTTGCTGTGGATTGATGTAAAATATATTAGAACACTATTTTTAAAACTTCAGAAGCCCAGTTTTTGCTGCTAAATTCCTTTACAAATAGTCAATGGATTAACCTTTCTCAGTTTATTATAAAGCAGGATTGGGTATTTACTCTTGCTTGGTTCCCTTGAGCACAGAGTCCTAGAAATAGGAAACCTGGCATGTGCAGTTCTCAAGGTCAAACAGAATACTGATGAGCCAGAATATCTTTATTTATTGGGCCTGCTTACTATGGCGCACATCGAACAGCATTGTCCATATGCCTTTCTCACATAAAGCTGTTGAGGGGGAGAGGGAGGATTGCATAAACTGCTGGATCACCATCCTGGTATGGATGAATGCACAGTCTTCAGGAGAAGCTCTATCTACAAGGATTTCCTGAGAAAGTTTTTACTATATGTAATCTGCTACTGGGATAAGTCCTAGGGATATAGTAAACAGTATTGCATTGTCCTTACTTCTTGCTATAGTTTGGTTGCTGAATGTCCCCAAAGGCCCATGTGTTAATGCTTTGGTTTTCAGGGTGGTGCTTTTGGGAGGTGGTGGGACCTTTAGGAGGGGGGCCCTTGGGGACATGCTTAGGTCATTGATGATGTAGGTCAGGTGGGGATTGTGGGATGCTGGTGCATGCCTGCTTTGTTTCTCTTTGCTCCGACTGAGGAGATAGATGTGTTTGGTCCACCATGCGCTCCACCATTGCATCTGGTACCCCCACAAAGACTGCTTTATCTTGACTAGAACCTCTAGAACAGTGAGCTGAATAAATCTTTTTTCTTTATAAGTAGATCATCTAGACCTAAGAAAAAGTTACATAAATATAAAAGGAGGATTGTTTGGGGGAGGACCAGTGGGAGAAGGGAAGGCAAAAGGACAAGATGGTGGTGGGTAAATGTGATCAAGGTGCATGTATAAAGATAAATGATGAAACACATTAAAAATTGTAAAAAATAAAAAGGGGGTTGGTGAAGTAGGGGTGGGGGAGGGGGAAGCCTCACACCTGTAATCCTAACTACTTGGGAGACTGAAATTGGGAGGCTCATGATTCAAGGCCAGCCTGGGCAAATCAGTTCACAAGACCCTGTCTCCAAATTATCCAGAGCAAAAATGGACTGAAGGTGTGGCTCAAGTGGTAGAGTGAAGCACTGAGTTCAAACCCCAGTCCCCCAGGGGGTGAATTTCATCAAAGTATATTACATGCATGATGGAAATATCACAATGAAACTCCTTTGTACAATTAATATATGCTAATAAAAATTAATCACTTCCTACTTTAGGTTGTTTACATATTGACCTGTCTGGACATGGGTAGTTCTGATTATTTAAGTTCTGTTTTTGATAAGATGGAAGTGCTTTTCCCTCTTTAATATTTTTAATTGCAAAGCTAGCAGTTGTTTTTTTAATTCATAACAACCCTTTTTTTTCAATACCAGTGTTTGGCTACATTGAAAAACAAATATGTTCATCATTTAATTATTTTATTTTAGATAAACTTTTAAAAATCCACACAAAATGTATTTCCACAGAGAGTAGATCGAACACAAACTATATCCTCCTAAATGAATAAAATATAACTTTAGAGGAACAAGAAAAAAAAGTCACATCACCAGTTATAACCAAGAATTCCATATAGATATGGCAATAAAATAAGAATCAAAGTCACTTGCTGCAGAACCAGTCCTTAAAATTCAAGGAAAGATCATGCACAAGTTCAAAACCGTGCTAACAAGCAAATTTTTCTTGTCCCCTTTTATGGGGAAGAGGCCAGAAAGAGGTCAGAACGATTTCATTTTGTGCTTTGATCCATCTTTAGGATAACATGTTTTGCAAATTCTTGTACTCTAAATTGATAGGCTGAAAGTACTCAGAGCTAAACAAAGTACGGAGAGAAAGAAGAGCTTGGATGACCAAGTGAGCTATTTTTATTTAGTATGTGTTGGGATCGAGTGTGCAAGGAAGCTAACGTGAGAATGAGAGGGGCTCCGCTCTGGTCTGGAAGAGAATTCTCATCTCTGACCTTTTGGTTACATTTAAATAATTTGCAAATTATGCCAAGTCATTTTCTCAGGTAAACTAGAAAGTGTAGGGTTTCTCTCTGTTCATAGCCAGTAATTTCTTTATATCGAAAATTTACAAATCACCATCTCACCTTGAGAGTCAAGTGTTAACTATATGCAACATTTGTTCTCTGAGCAGTAGAATAATACCACCGGCAGCAGAAATAGTCCTCTTTAATTTTCAATGACTTTACTTTTTATTATATAGACCAGTGTTTAATCCAATTTTCCTACAAGTTGTGTGGGCTTGGCGCTCCCGAATGTTCTGTTTATAGCTACAGTGTGTTGCTTGGGAAATGATGATGAAGTTACAAAGATAGCTTAGTGACTTTATCCAAGACAGGAAGAAACAAGGAGGTGGCTCATGAATTAGAAAATCCTTTTTAAAAACAGATGCCCTCTCAGGAATGGGTAAAATGACAACCCCAAATAACAAACCATCTCCCTTCCCACAAAGAACAATTGAGTTGATGTGTTCAAATAAATTCCTCTCCTTCAAAAGTATGTGTAATAAGTGTTTCTTAATTCTAAAGCTCCCTCAATGTAAACAAAAACTCCCAATGGTTTTTTAGATCTTAATTCTGGCTTGTAAGAAATCTGTGGGAAATTGGGATATTGTAAAAAGAAAAAGGTGACTGTTTCTGAGACCAAAAATTCATCTTTATATATCCTCTTGCATCCTTATTCAGAAGAATGTTTCTGGATGGAAGTTGTTTTTCATTTCTCAACTTGGAGTGATGAAATGTTGAACAGAACTTCTCTGAAGTCTGCAGATTTCCATTCTGGAAGGCTGAAGAATGATGCTTCTTGCCAACTTTAGGTCAGAGTTTTATTTATACTTTCATGAGATCAGAGCTGGACTTAGTAGTCTCTGCACCGCTAAAGGCTTCAGCCAAGACAAAGGAAGAAGTGGGACCATGTGGAGCAAGAGTGCAGGGCTGTCAGTTGATAAAGGAGCCATATTTTGTGAATCCAAGGAAAGAATGAGGGTCTGATCAGAGTGGAGGCAGCAGGGAAACAAGCTATGAGGGAGAGTAGAAGGATTGGATTCAGGATGGACACTGAAGTCAGCTCTGTAATCTTCCTTTCCATTCTGAAAGGTCACAGAGACCAATGGTCAAGTGAGCTGTTTCCTTCTTTTTCCTCCTTTGTTGCTCACTTAGCTTAAGTTGACCCGACTGGGGAGGTATCCTACCTGAAGTCCTGGGTCTGACACGTGCCAGGAATTAGGCAGTGAGCTTATGCAAGTCAAGACACCATTTGTACAGGGTTAGGGCCTGACTTGGTCTCAGGGAAGATAGACATGGGATGAATGTGATTGATGGAACAACGGGACTGAATGTGGAAATTTAGAATGAATGAACTCAGATGCAACAAGGACCACACTTAAGAGCTTTATGGGACTTTATTGACTGGACGGTAGCCCAGGCCTCTGAGGCTTGATGATATGGCAATAAACAGGAAACAGAAAAGCATGCATACAATTAAATAAGAATTTTTATGAGTTAATAGGGTCAGTCCTGAACATGGGCAGCATAAAGAGCTAGATTCACATGAGCTGGTGACTTCCTTTCCCACAGTATTGGAGTCACACAGATGGGATTCTCTAAGGAAGAAGTGAGGCATGGGAAACCACCATCACTCACTTATATGAGTTAATTCATTTATTCAACAAAAAATAGGTTAGCACTTACTGTGTGCCAGGTTCTATTTTAAGCATAGGGAATTTAGTAGTACACAAAATGGGCACAAATTTCTGCCTTATAAGAGTATATATCTGGCAAGGGCAGTGAGACAATAAGCAAAATAAACTAGTCTAGTTTTAAAATAAGCATAAAAATGTTTTAAGGAGACATGCCATAAAGCCAGAAAGAAAAGTCATAAAGACTTCTAGTCATAAAATTGGTGGTGTAGAGTAAAATGAAGTGAAAGTGACTGTAGATCCACCTGGAAGATCACGCTCAAGTGCCTCAGGCAGAAACCAGCCTTTGTGATCCAGTCTAGCTCAGAAGTATTTCTGTTTTGTATGGTACTTACTACCTTAATTGACTCAGAGAAAGACTCAGACTAGATTTTGGTAACTGAAAAAAAAATGTTCCTAGTCAAACAATTTGTGTGTATAGGAGTTGGGAATAGGCTAATGGCTCCTATTATTCTTCTGCTCCAAATCCCTGACCAGGCTGCCTCTATTTCTCAGCTCAAACTGCCATAGCAAATATTGTAGACTGGCTGGCTTAACCACAGACATTTATTTTCTCAGAGTTGTGGAGGCTGCAAGTCCTCTATCCTGTTCTGGCTGATTAGTTTCTTGGTGAGGGTTCTCTGCCTGGTTTGCAGATGGCTGTCTTCTTCTTGTATCCTCACATGGGCTTTCTTCTGTGGTGTGTGGAGACAGAGAAAGACACACATGCAGAGAGAGAGAGAGAGAGAAACAGAGAGAGAGACAGAGAGAGAAACCCAGATGGAGAGACAGAAAGAGAGAGAGAACATGCATGCTCTGTGGTCTCTTCCTCTTTTTATGATGACAAATACAGTCATTAGCACTTGAATGTATGAGTTTTGGGAAGACACAGTTCAGTTTACAGCCGTGCCCGTGATAAAGAATCCCGTCCCTGTAAAACCCTCTGCCTATCTCTGGAACATCTGCTTTTGCCACCTATTCTTTGAACACTTGCTCCAAGTCTTCCAAGTGCTCTATGAGGTAGCTGGAATGGTGTCCCCACAAACGAGCTGAAGCTAACACGTTCATCATGTCACTTTCATCTAGCAATGAGTGAATTTTTTCTGTGAATTCATGCTCTTTGAATGTGGTTATTAGCTATTTTTTTCATTTTTATTTCATATAGGCCACAATTATTCTGAATTACTATTTCTGTTTTAAAAATCTTAATATTTTACCATGCATGGCCTCTTTTATTTATTTGTTTGTTAGTTGGTTTGTTGGTTTCATTGAATAATGTAATCAGAATTCATTAATCTGTTGCTGAATTTTAAAAAAATCTTGAAAAGATGATAGCTGAAAAGCTACATATGTCTTTATGGTATCCCTCCACCATATTCCTCTGTCTCCCCTTATTTAAAGTAACCACAATCCTAAATAGTGTTTTTCATGTCCTTGTGGTACTGGGGTTTGAACTCAGGACTTTGCTCTTGTGAGGCAGGACTTTGCTCTTGTGAGGCAGGTGCTCTGCTGCTTGAACCACAACTCCAGAGTCCTTTTTGCTCTGGCTTTTTGTAGATGGGATCTTGTCTTTTGCCCAGGCTGGTCTGGATCATGAGCCTACAATTTCCCCTTCCCACTATCACTGGGATGACTGGCATGTGCCACCATGACCAGCTTTTTTCCATTGAGATGGGATCTCCCCAACTTTTTTCCCCAGGCTGGCCTGAATCCATGATCCTCCTGATCTCAGCCTCCCAAGTAACTAGGATTATAGCTGTGAGCCACTGGCGCTCACTTAGAATTAGTTTTATTTTCTTATTTTGTTTTTATGATTTTTTTCGGTGTTATTGGGGATTGAACTCAGGGCTATTGCTTACTAGGCAAGAACTCTACCAAGCTCCCAGCAAGAATTATTTTACATATGAAAAATAAGTATTAAATTGTTATCTCCTGGGATTTTTACTTAACATTATACTGCTAAAATTCTTTCATATGATTGGTGTTGTTGCAGTTCATTTATTTTGGCTGCTATGGGATTTTCTCTTATGTGAAGACACTGTTTGTTCACTGGTCTCCATGGGCTCTTGGGTTGTTTACATGTTTTGTTAACATGAACAAAACATGGACGTCTTTAGGTGATGTTGCGCTCCCGATGGGTGTGAATGAATGTCCAGCTCTGTAATGTTGCTGTGGTCGGAATGATTGTTTTCCACCCATTCTTCTCACGGTGAAGGGATCAGAAATGGAGCTTTTGGGAGGTAGTAAGGCTTTGCCCTCATGACTGAGATCAGTGCCCTTATAAAGGAGACCCCAGGGGGAGCAGTCCCCGCACCACGTGAGAATACAAAAAGACGTTACTTTCTGTGAAACAGGAAATGAGCTCTCACCAGACACTGAATCTGCTGGCTCCTTGACTGTGAACTTCCCAGTCTCCAGAAAGATGAGCAGTACGTTTCTGTGCTTTATAAGCCACCTGGGTTATAACATTTTCTTATAGCAGCGTGAATGGACCAAGATAAATACCAGCCGGTTTTCCAAGTGCTTTACTTTGCATTCCCATCAGTGGTGTGATAAGGTTCCTGTGGAGCCACATTCTGCTAAGGATGTTGTTAAATTTGAAAGTTTCTATTGTTTATTTTTTGCTGTTGGGAAGAATCTATACTGTCCATTCTGTTCTTTTTTCTTTTTGTAGTGGTGGTGGTGGGGATCAAACCCAGGACCTTGGGCATACTAGGCAAATTCTTTACCCCCGAGCAACATCCCCAGCCCTTACTGTGTGTTCTTGGTATGCATTTCCTCCATCACTGATGCAGTTGAGTATCATTTCCAATATTTATTGACCATGTGTGTTTCCTCTTCTATGAAACGAATGTATGGAAAAAATGAAATAAGAACTTTTTCACATTTCACATACAGGGCTAATTCCAGATAGTCTAGAATTTTAAACATAAAGAATTAGAGTTGGGGTGTAGCTCAGTAGTGGAGTGCCTGCTTAGCATGCAGTGACCCTGGCCTCCATCCCCAGCCCCGCAAAAGAAAAAAAAAAAAAGAATGAAGCTTCATGCTCAATTTAGAATATGTAAGTCAACACGTTTTAAACCTTGATGTAGGGAGGATTTCCTAAACAAGACACAAAAGTTAGATAAGATGTTGTAAATTTGGCCATATCAAAGCTGAGATGTTCTTTTGATCAAAAGACACATGCAAGAGAGTGAGGGCAAGGGAGTGAGGACACGAAAAGACTGGAAGAATTTACAGTATATACCATCAACAAAAGATCAGTGTCAAAATAACAGTTATATTACAAACCCTCTAAGCCATTAAGATAGACATTAAACCCATTAGAAAAATAAGCGGAAGGCATGGAGATGTATTTATTTAGTATTAAAAGCCAGTTCATTGTTTTTTCGTTTTTTCTATTTCTGAGTGCTGAAGATCTAACCCAGAGCTTGTGCATGCTAAGTAAGTGTAATATGACTGAAATACATCCCTGGCCCCAATCTATTTTTAAAATTAGATACAGTAATGTGAAATGATTTAAAAAATGAATTTTCAGTTAAAAAATCCTTGGTTTAAAATTCCTACCCTGGTACTTATTTATTGTGTGATTTCTGGCAACTTTTATTAAACTTTCTAAGTTTCAAATTCTCACCTGTAAAATGTTCCTGTGCAATAAACTAATGAATAGATCAATATACTGTGATACACCCGTACAATGGAGTGTTATTCCACCATAAAAACGGAAGTGTTGACACATGCTACAACATGGATGAATCCTGAAAAGCATGGTAAATCTAAGAATATTGTATGATTTGATTTACACAAAATGTCCCCAAAATACATACAGATGGAAAGTAGGTTAGTTTTTGCTGTGGTTTGAATGTGTCTCCTCTAAAAACCATGTTGAAACTTAATCCCTACTGAGGTGGAATAAAGAGTTCGGGCCTTTGGAGAAGTGATTAAGTCCTGAGGACTCCGCCCTCACTGTGGATTAGTGCCTTACAGAGGCTTCTTTTGCCCTCCCATTCCTTTTACCATGTGAGCAATCAGCATGAAGGCCCTCACCAGGGGATTAAAAGAATTATGATAGCTGTTCATGTAAATAATAGCTACCATTTGTTTACTGTCTGCTAGATAAAAGTCCCAATACCAGATGTTTTCTAACACTCTCCTTGTTAGACCGATGGCACAATCTTATGAGTTATCCCTATATTACGTTAAGGTAAAACAGGCCTTTTCTTCTTTGTTTTTGTTGTTGTTTTTTCTCAAGATCAAATAGTCTAGCTGATGTGAGAATAAAACCAAGCACTTTTATTAAATTCCAAAGTCACTTTTTTTTCTGCAATACCACATCACACAAAATATAAATTACTGTGGGGAAATGCAGAAGAATATTAGGAAGCAATTTATTCACCCAGTAATATATTCATATCATTTCAAAATAAAGCTCCCCATATAGCAACAGGATTTTTTTCCCTGAAACTCTAAAGACCTCATTTTATAAGTTGACTGCTGCTGTACTCCCCATAGTTTGCTACACAACACAAAATATGGATTAATTTATAGCATAGAAGAAGAACCAAATTAGCCATTTAAATGTCAAGTCTGTGAATGGCATTTTAATCAAAGCACTTGAAACCCCCTTATCACGATTCTCCACAGCATCTCTTATAATTAGTAAGAGTTTTGAGCCACTGCTGTGGTGTTAAAATAATTGTAATTGACTGCATGTAATTGAAATGTCATCAATAAAAATATCACACTCTGAAATCATTGAGAAATGTAGTCTTCCAGCAAGCCAGCTTCTACAAACAAACCTCTATGGAGGTTTTATTTTTACCGCAGGCTTTATTTATTTGATCTACTGGCAACCACAAGACTTTGAGCAAGGCTGAAGACATCACAAGAAGAGTTTCTTTTTCTTCTCATTGCACTGAATTCTCACAGTAGATTCTTCCTGAGGAGTATTGTACTTGAGGTCCGAAAGGTATTTAAGTGGGAAGCAAAGTTTCCCCTTTTGACTTTGCCAAACTACATTACACATTTAAAGCCAGTGTTTCAATGCAGAGGGCTCTTTTTCAAGTCTGTCTGGAAGCTGGACTTAAATGGCTGCAGAACTTCCTGCATTAAGGAGAAATTAAGCTTTGTTGGTGCCACCTATATGGTAGACACTATAATATTTTCCTTCCATATGCAATCTCCTTCAACCAGCATCATTGGGTCTCTCTGAGAGCCAGGAAATTGCATCTGAAAGCAGTTAAATAACTTGCCCAAAGCTACACAGCTAGAATGTCAAGATTAGAACTGATTCGAATCTGACCCCCAGATCTAGGCTGCTTTTATAACACTGCTGCTTCAGTGAAATTCATTGACTAAGAAAGACAATGAACATTTTCAATGACTGAATTCCTTTTATATAATGCACTCTTAATGATGTTTTAAAGATATCCTGAAGAATTATTCTGCTCAAAAATTGAAGATATTACTATTAGTGTAGTTTAACAATCCCAATTGTTATGGGGGAAAGCTTACACTTACTTCATTCTTTGTGTTTTCAGGGAAACCTGCCACCCCTTTCTCATCTTGTGCTCATTCTTCCCCAAGGGAGAAAGGTGACCATTGTCAGATAGTTGAGAGCACCTTACCTGTGGGTTCTTCTGGGAAGGGGCCGCATGGAAGGGTAAACTCCTCTCCTGGATCACTTGTTGTCATATGTGCAAGATTCATGATGCTAATCAGCCCTTCTCAGACAGCCCCTATCATGAGGCATATGAAGGAAGATAAGAGAAAACCCTAAATCCTCATGCTTCTGGATACTCAGTTTAATTTAGTGGTAAGAGTTGTGATATTTATGGGGTACTAGGCAGCTTCATAGTTTAATTCAGTGCTGAGGGTTGTGGCATTTGTGGGGTACTAAGCAGCTCCATTTTGGTCTTAGGCCTAAGCCATGTTTCTGACACAGTCCACCAAACGTTCTCTTTGATGCAATAACCTGACAATTTGTTCTTCATTTGGCTTTGGTCTTCAGGGTTTATTTGTATCATTTAACTTTATCCTTCCAATGACTTTCTTCACTTCCTCCATTCTTTCTGGAATAATATCCCTTCTGAAGTGAATCCGAATACACCACTTCTCATGCCCCCATGACTATCACCCTGTTCTGAGTGTCATTTCTCTAGCCTGGGTTAACTAGAACCTCATGACCCACTTGTTTCTGTATTTTCTCCTATCACAAGGGTGAGCCTTTGGAATGTTTCTCCCTAGTGAAAAACCCTGGCATACCTTTTCTTCTCACCAGAATAAAAGCCAACATCATAGGTTGCCCTACTTCCTCTGTGACTCGTCCCATTTTGCTGACACCCTTTACTAAGTCAGCTCAGACTAGCTACATGGGCCTCTTGGCATTCTGTTTTCTTTCTTTCTTTGCAGTACTGGGGATCAAATCCAGGCTCTTGCAAAATGCTAGGCAATTGCTCTACCTTTGAACTACATCCCCAGCCCTCCAAGGAGGAACACACTTTCCCTAGACATATGTACATCTTCCTCCCTCCCTGCAAGTGTTTGCTGAAATACTGCCTTCACAATAAGGGATATCTGGACTCTCTTAACCCAACTTATAAACTATTCCACACTCCTTCCTTACTGTCCTCCATGATTTTGCCTTCCATAGCATATTTGTAGCATATATAATTTATTTGTCATACGTATTACTTGTTGTATGTCTCTCCAACTGAACATAACTCTTTTGTTTTTATTTTTGGCAGTACTGCACTAGGATTTGAACTCAGGGCCTAAAAATTGCTAGGCAAGCACTCTACTACTTGAGCCATGCCCCAGTATTTTTTGCTTAAATTTGTTTTACAGATAGCATATCATGCTTTTGTCCCAGTCAGCCTTGCACTGTGATCCTCCTACCTTTGATTCCTGAGTAGCTGAGATTATATATGTATACCACGACACCCAGCTTGCTTTTTTAGGTAAGGTCTCACTGACTTTTTTACGCAGGCTGGTTTGCCACCATCCCCAGCACTTGAATACAAATTCTTTGTGTGTTTTGTTTATTGATGTAGTTTAAGTCCCTGGAACATTTTTGTTGAATGAATGAAAAACTATGCATTTCTACACTTTAACTTTAACTATTTCCTTCCTTTATTTGGTTGCAAACCAACCTTTTTTTTTTTTAAACTGAGTTCTCATTTTTATAAAAGTATGCTAAAAACAGCAAGGAGCAGGCAGCACACACAAACATTCAGTTTTATTTAGGCACTTTCCCTAGAGCTACTGACTCAGTAGGTATGTTATTTCAGGCAATGTTTTGCATGGTATGTAAGTGCTTTCAACATTCCAGCCTGCCTTATCCATTTTCTTACCACTCACCTCCTGACTACTTGGCCAACACTGTGCATACTAGATTTTTGTTATGACAGACCCTATTTCATTTGCCTGCTTCTGCATTAAATAGAGTAACACTCACTTCTATACCAAGGAGACTCCAAAATAGAGTGGCTTAAGAATCCAGGAGTGTGTTTCTTCTGTAACAGTTTAAGGGTGAATGTTTCAGGGTAACTGGAGCTCTGCTGTGAATGTCAGCCCTAACCCTGGGGTGACAGTGGCTCTGCTTTCTGCATTATCAAACTCATAAAGCTTGCTGTAGTTATTGCCATTCCAGCATTTTTCATTGGTGAGATCTTATCTCATGGCCATCTAAATTTATGCAATGGAACCTGGGAAACATTGTTCCTGACTAGGGAGCCGTTTCTCAACCATAACCCTATAACTAAGGAGGGACTCAACTTGCAGCCTTTGCATAGGTAAGTATTATTTTTGATGGATAGCTTCACTACTTAAGTGCACATACAGTAAGATTCATCTTTTTAAATTACATGATCCAGTGCGTTTTAGAATATTCACAAAGTTGTGCAACCATCGTCACTAGTTGCAGAAACTTTTCATTTCTACAATAAGAAGCCCTATACTTATTATCAGTCACACTGTTTCTGTCTCTCCAAATTTTAAAAACCAGTAATACACCTTTTTTCCTCATTAAACCTTGTTTTAATGAGTCTCAAAAATCTGATGGATTTTTGATCAAGTTGTTTCCATTACAAAGTACTGATTTTAAAAACAAATAACCTAAAATGGTCACACATACGCACGCACGCGCGCGGGCACACACACACACACACACACACACACAAAATTGTCCACAAAACAATTCTCCTTCCCTTCAGAAGGTTTTACAATGCATTAACCAGTCTTTTACTATTAAGCCTCAATGGCCAATTGAGACAAACAGTTCTGAGATTGCCATTCCACCACTGATTGAAAGTGAAGAGACAGGAATTATGGATAATATTCAGTTAGTCTTCTGAGCTTTCTAGGCAGGCTTAGTGACTTTGCCAGCTCCAGCTGCTTTGATGACACCCTCAGCAACTGCCTGTCTCATATCACTAGCTTCTCTGACTCTCCTGAGAGTCTCCCAACACACATGGGCTTGCTTAGAACCATATCAACAATGGCAGCATTACCAGATTTCTAGAATTTAGGGACATCTTCTGCCTTCTTACCAGAATGACAATCAATCTTTTCTTTCAGTTCAGCAGCTTGCAAGCACTCTGAACTGTGTAACAGTCCAGTACTTGGGAAAGGCCAGCACTCATTTGGCCTAGATGGCTCAAGGTAATCACTAGAACAGTGAAGCCAGCTGTTTCCATTGGTGGGTCCATCTCACTATTGCCATGATAACACCTTTAACAGACATGTTCTCGATGTTGAAGTCCACATGGTTCCCAGGAAGAACTTCACTCTAAGTTTCATGATGCATTTCAACAGACCTTACTTCAGTTGTGATATTGACTAGAGCAAAGGTGACCACTGCACTGGGTTTGAGAGCACCAGTCTCCTCCACTCAGCCCACAGGGACAGTACTAGTAACACCAATTTTATAGACAACTTGGACCGGCAGACACAAAGGCAGTTGGACAAGTTGGTGGTAGGATGCAATCCAAAGCTTCAAGAGGTATAATTCTACTGGCACTGCCATCTTTACAGGTGACTTTTCATCTCTTGAGCCAAGGTACATTGGCCCTTCCAGTATGTTGTTACCACTCCAACCAGAAATTTGCTACTGTGTCAGGGTTGAAACCTACTTTTTTTTAATGTGAGTACTGACTTTCTTAATAGTTTCCTCATATCTCTTCTGGCTGTAGGATGGCTCTGAGGAATCTATTTTGCTAACACTAGCAATTAGTTGTTTCATACTCGGTGTGTATGCCTGAAGGGCATGCTTCTGGGTCTGCCCATTCTTGGAGAGACAAGCTTCAAATTCACCAACACCAAAGCAATAATCAGCACAGCACAGGCAGCCTGAGACATGCCTGGAGTTGGGTTCTTGATAGTCTCTGAGTCCTAGGGCAACAGTGACAGTCACGTAATACGTCCACAAGGAGATGCCAAAGGTGATATCATGCTTACGCTCAGCTTTTGGTTTATCCAAGACCCAGGCACATTTAAAGGAGCCCTCACCCATCTCAGCATCCTCCTCAAATTTTCAATGGTTCTTTTGTGGATCCCACTACATTTGTAGATCAGTTGGCTGGTAGTGGTGAACTTGTCTTAATCTACATGTCCAATGATGACAATGTTGATATGATCTCCTCTCTTTCCATTTTAGCTTCTATTTATTGGTGGCTTTCATTCACTACACTTATGTTCTGATGGCAAACCTGTTGCAAAAAGCGTAATGTACTTTTTTCTCTATGGATTTGTTTATATACAAATCCATTTTATATAAATACATTTTATACAAATAGAATCATATAATATGCAGCCTTTTGTGCCTAGTTTCTTTTACTTAGCATAATGTTTTCAAGGTTCATCCATACCATAGTATGTATCAGTACTTCATTTCTTATATGGGTATATCACATTTGTTTATCTGTTCATCAGTTGATAGTCATTTTTGCTTTAGGTTGTATCCATTTTGGCTCAGCTGTAAAAATTTTGTGTATAGGTTTTTCTATGAAAATATGTTTTCATTAGTCTTGGGTATATACCCAAGAGTGAAATGTTGTATCACATGGTAATTCTATGTTCAACTTTCTGAGCAACTGTCAAACTATTTTTCGAAGCAGCTGTATCATTTTATATTCTCACCAGTGACGTATGAGAGTTCCAATTTCTTCACATCCTCATCAACACTTACATTTTCTGTGTTTTTCATTCGAGCTATCCTAGTGGGTATGAATTAGTACCTCCTTATGGTTTTGATTTGTATATCCTTGATGACTATTGATATGTTTTTTTCCTTTGTGCTCACTGGCCATTTATGTATTTCTTTTTTTATTATTGTGCTGGGTGGGGGTACATTTTGGCATTTACAAAAGTTTTAACAATATGTCAAATACATCATACTTGAATTCATCCTATCTACCATTCTCCTTTTCCCCCATTTCTGGACTAGTTCCAACAGGTATCATTTTTCTGCTTACATACATGTGTACACAGTATTTACACCATATTCATCTTCCTACACCCTTTCCCTACCTCTCACTGGTACCAGCCCTCCAGCCAGGACTTCCTCCACCCTCCTGTTCTCTGATTTTGTAAAAGAAAAAAAATGACATTTTTGCTTGTTTAATATAGCTACACAGGGAGTTTCCTTGTCCATATCCTCTATTTTTCTTCTTTCTACCTTATTCCGTTTCTTAAGGTGGTTTCAACCAGTTTAAAGATTTTATATTCATTCTTGTATAGAGAGTGCATCAACCATATTCACCTTCTTAACTTCCTTCTTTTACCTTCCTCCTCTCCATTTATATACTTCTTTAGAGAAATTTCTCTTGAAATTCTTTGCCATTTTAATTGTATTTTTATTGTTGAATGATAATAGTTCTTTATTTATTCTGCATTATTCTACATTTTCTCTTATTCTGTGGGTTGTCTCTTCACTTTCTTTATAGTGTCCTTTGAGATGGCCTCATTTTTATAGTTGAAAAAATGTGGCTGAAATGTTAAGTAGCTTGTCCAAGATTGCCAGGTAGACCAGGTTTCTCTGTCTCACTCTTGTATTTAGTTATGGGCTGTGAGACTGACTTCTAGCCCATGTAATGAGAGTGGTGGGGAGGGTAGGAGGGACTTTCCACTTCAATTCCAAGCCCAGAGCAACCTTCCCCGTGTGATTTTTCTGCTCTTCTCTTATCCCAGGTCACTGAACATTAGTTCAGGACAACACTGACACACCACAGTAGTCATCAGCATGAGTCCCTGAAAGACTGCAGGGTGGTAGAAGGAGGAGGGTGAGCTACCTCACTGAGTGGGATGCCTGCCCTGGGATCCTATCTGAGAGATAACAAACTTCTTGTGCTTGAGTTATTGAGTGATTTGGGTGTAGTTGTTTTCAGCAAGGCCTTCCTTAACTAAAACAGTCCAAGCTATTTGCTTGAACATTTTTAGTACTGAGAGGTTCAGCATTTTTTGAGGCAGTAAAGGTAGCTCTTTTTTTTTAAAATTCTGAGTCAAAATATTTCTTCTAAATTTTTAAGTATGGATTCTAATTCTTTCCATTAGAGTAACCAGAATAAATTTAGCATTCTTCTTCAAAATAAGTCTTCAAAGATTTGAACACAATTTAGGGACAACTAAGTCTTTCTGTCTTTGAAATTTTCATTTAGATAGCTGTGGGTGTTTTGTTTGTTTGTTTTGTTTTGAGACAGGGTCTCACTGTGTAACCCAGGCCTCAAATTGAGGATCTTCCTGTCTCAGCCCTCTGAGTGCTAGGATTACAGGGGTACACCACCAACCTTTGTAGTGATTGTGTTATGAAGACACAAAATAATCACTAGAGCCAGAAACTACTTCTCTTTCTTAGAATGGGCTACATTGTACAGAGTTTGCTGTCATTTTTTTGTTTTTGTTTTTGTTTTCTGCTGCAGCTGCTTTTAAGTTCAGGAAGAACAGAGCCATGGAAGAAATTTCCCTGAGAATTTTTATTTAGTTTTTTTCCCAATTTTCATTTTAACCTTGCTATCCAAACTGACCCAGAGAAAACTGATAAAATGGAGGTATTTGGGGGTCAGGAGATCTACGGTATCTTTATATTGCTGCTGCACTCTTGAAGAGACAGGAAGAGAAAGGGAGTAAGAAGAAGTTAGCACATGACCTGAGTAGAAAAACAGCTTTACGAAGATCTGTGAGGAGAAAAGGTGGCATGGAATTGAAAATGCTGAAAACATTGTGGAAGCTCTAAACTCGCTCTTTCCATGAAGGCATTTGGTGCATTCTTTGGTCTGCTGCCTTTTCAATACCACTATGAGGAGTCTATGTAGGACTCTTTTACCTGGCAATATCACTTTTCCCCTTCAAATTGCCAAACACAACTTCTAGCCAGGACTTTCCCAGGTTTCCATCTAATCACAGTTGTCAGTATTCATTCTCTGCTAATTTAAACACTTCAGTTAAGTATCCTTTAATGTAATCTAATTCAAATTTGTCCCCTGATTGGTAGAGTCAGCTGAGAGATATTTTCACATGCTTGATTCTTACACTAAAACAGCCACTAATGTATATGGATGATTTGAGGTTCTGAAAATATTAAAATAGGAATTGGTCTTCAGTCTCAAAATTTCATTCTAACTTAAGAGGCAGGTAAATTCGCTGATATGCTCCGGTTCCTAAAAGTGAATAAAATTGTTTTGTGTTGGCACAGTAGGAATTTCATCCAGTCAAATAGATTGAACTGCAATGCAAGCTCACCTTTGTAAGATTTCTTATGAAAAAAGATGGTGGGAGAAAGGTGAGGTAGTGGAGAGTGAGCTGTATTCATTTCTAGGCTGAGCTACCTACCAAACTTGCCTGGAAAGCATCAGCTGACTGTTTTAGGCTGGAAATATTGAACAGGGCCTCTGACTCAATTGGCTAAGAAGGATTATTGTCCTGCTTATTTCATCTATCTTCCTTCCTCCTGAACTCACTTTGCTCATCCTGTTTTTTTTTTTTTTTTTTTTTTTTTTTTGTGGTACTGGGGCTTGAACACAGGTCCTCACACTTAGCTAGGCAGGCACTGTACCACTTGAGCCACTCTGCCAGCCCTTGCTCATCCTGTTTTCACATGTTTTCTTCCAATTGACTAGTTACTTTTTTGTCAGGATGCCCCAAAAGGCACACCACAGCTGGTAGCAGTTAGGACTTCTCTGTTTACCATAATTGTCTGGATCCAAACAGGAATGCAATTTGCTGGGCACACTGCCATTGTGTTCTGTGATGGACTCTCCTACTTCCATCAGTGACTATGAAACTTTTTATGCACACATGTGCCCGTGTACACACACACACACACACAAACAATATAAAAGTAAAAGAAAAACTAGAGTGTATTTCCCACCAAAAGGTTGGGACTAAGATACAACCAGTTCTTTTATCCAAAAGGTCAGTAATTGAAAGTAAAAGGTTGTCACTGGTACTGCTGTGTATGAAGCCATCTTCAAAAACAACTGACTTTTTTTAATGAATGAGGCTCTCTCCCTCCTCACTCTGCCATGCCTCTGTAAAATCTAAAATAGTCTATTGGTCCTCATTAGGGTATAACCAGAAACCAGAAAGCAGTAGGAAAGAGAAGCAAGACTTGTTCTTCTTCAGAAAATCGTAGTTTGCCCCATCTGAACCATACTACAACACAGAGGCAGCAAAGCTATCCAGGTTTGGGAAGTCAACTTCATGAAGGATGCAGGTTTCTCTCCTTTGGAGGACTTTGCTTCCTTAAGGGTCTCCCAGGTATGGGCTGACTGTTGGTCCTCTTTCACACTCGTTTTCAACCACTTGTCCTCCTCTGGCTTTAGCTTCTCTCTTTTGTTTTTTAAGGCTTACATAGAAAATTGCCTTTAATTTATATTAAACCTACTTTTGGTTTCATTTATCTTTTTTTTTTTGGTGGTACTGTGATTTGAACTCAGGCCTCACACTTGCTAGACAGGCGCTCTACCACTTGAGCCATCCCACCAGACCTGCTTTTGCTTTCAAAGGTATCCTTTAATAGTATATATAGTATATATCTCCAATGTACCATAACAATGTCATACTGATTGTTTCCATTTGCACTAACTCCAGAAGAAAGTTCCATTTCTCATGAAATGTTCACTTTTTCCTTTCCTCAAAAAAAGGGTATATATAGTTATGATTAAATGGTGTCTATGATATTACCCGAAAAGGTGGGACTACAGTTTCCCTCTCAGTTCTAATTCTTATTTGTGTAGCCTTGGGGAAGTCATTGGATGGGTGAAAAGCCAGGTATCTTCACTGGGATATCCCAGTGATCATACTCAGTCTCTGGACTCCACTGGACCAGTCCAGGGAAAAGAGCTGTGATGATTATTGGGAGTGCAAAGTAAGAGTGCAAATCCTGGGGGAAGAAAAGAGGGAAAGTATATCTCAATGTGTTCTCTAGCTTTCCTGGAAGCTTGGAGATACTTTTTCCTGGGAGGCTAGAGCTGGAATGGACATTGCCCTCATGTAGTGCAACATTGTCATTTTCAAGAAAGAAACTGAGTTCCTGAGAGGCTAGTTGATTTGAACCTCAAAATGTTCCTGCCAGAGGCTAGACGTGCACCTAGGGTTCCTGAGACTATGGCCTTTGCTAATGCTGCCTCTCCCCTGGCCACAAAGTTTTCCTTCATCAGAAAAATGTGTTTTTTTCTCACAAGTTTACTTTTCCTTTGAACCAAACACTGTAATCTCCCAACTCCTTTTAAGTCTACTTAAGTTTTAGAGGGAGCCAAATCATTTTTCTTTCTAAACTTTCTAAAAGATACTAAAAATAGAAACAAAGTTTATGAGAGCTCTACAATGGTTTAACCACAACAAATCGACGTCTCCCTTTTTCTCACTTGAGCTCCCATGTAATACATGTGAAGCTTGCTCAACATTCTACACACCCTCTTTGCAGGGGTTGGCAATCTATAGCTCATGGGATAAATCAGACTTTCCACCTAGTTTTATGTATAAAGTTTTATTAAACCTACCCATGCTCATTTATTTGCACCTTGTTATGGTCATTCTATAACAATGATGGTGTTGAGTAGTTGTGACAGATACTGGCTCAGAAAGTCTAAAATAATTGCTCTCCAGCCCTTTATAAGACAAGTTCTACAACCTCTGCTCTTAGCATCAACTCTAACTTTCTTCAAATTTTCTTTACATGTCTTCTAGGAAACCTTTCTCTACAAGAGCCTGGGCTTGTCTAAAACATTTTAGTGGCATTTGTGTTTGGTTATTTACTTTTGCTTTCATAAAAAGTATGGTTGGCAATTTGAAAAATATGAAAAAGTACAAAGAGGGGAACATAACTGCTGTAATTTCACCAGGTGAAGATGTTGATTGATAGTCTTCTAGTCCTCCTCTAAGGGCTCAGTCAGCCAAAGTGGGCTAGGCCCATTCCTGGAAGTCAGAGCTTCCTCAGTCTTGAGTAATGTAGTTTGTAGCTGAGTTTCATGGTGCAGAAGAGGGGTAGCTTATTTGTTCTGTGTGATATGATGGGGGATTTATAATTGTTTTTTATAACATAATGGAAAACTCCATTAAGATTTTTTAAAATGCTTCTGGAAAGGACAAAGCAAAAACAAAAGAAAGGAAATAAGATGGAAAAGCAACAAAATGGAGGGGTGAAGGACTTTTGAGAAGTGGGAATTGTTTAGCTTTCAAGTTGTATGAGTTCACAATGAAATACTTAACCACTCAACCATAAAAAAAAGGAAATTCTGTCATTTCTGGTAACATGGATGGAACTGGGAGACATTATGTTGAGTGAAGTAAACCAGGCATCAAAAGCAAGTACCATATGTTCTTACTTATGCATGAAAGCTAAAAAGTTGGTCTCACAGAAGTAGAGAGTAGAATAGTGGCCACGAGAGGCTGGTAAGTGTTTAGAGGAAGGATGGATAGACAGAGAATGGCAAACAGGTGTAAGGGGGCAGTTGGGTAAGAGAAATGACTTCTAATGTTGTATAGTACAGTGTTAATGATGGTTGACAATAATTAATTGCATATTTCAAAATAGCAGAGAGAAGATTTTGAATGTTCCCAACACACAAAAGAGACAAATGTTGATATTATTAGGTCAGTTATGCTGACTTACTATATATTGAAATATAACACTGTACTTCAAATATGTGCAATTATTATGTTAATTAAAATAAAAAGTTGTATTAATTGCTGTGATATAAGCTTTCCATTGTCTTTCCAATCCTTTAGTAAAGTCCAGGTGATATCCAAAGACCCTGGGTGAGTGGTTTGTTTGGCGACTCTGAGGGTGGGGGGAAATCTAGGACTTGATTCAGGTTTCTTACATCTGGCAGGTAACACCTAAAACAAAACAGATTAGCTAAGATCCAAGATGGTGACTAGAGTGCAGAAGCAGACAGCATGAGCTGCATAAATCAAAAATCTTGCTGAGATGCTGGAGCCACACTTGGCAGAAAAAAAGCACCAAGAAGAATCAAAACTTTGACACCCTGAACCTCCAACCCATACAAATCTTCTCCATACCATGTTACACTGAGAAAAGAGGAGGGCTCCTGCACCACCAGACACTGGCTCCAAACTTGCTTGGGAGACATTCAGCATACCAACAGGTGAGCACCAAGCTTCAGGTGGTATTCCCACAGCCACCCTGCGATAAACCAGCATGTCCCCCTGGACAAACTGACCCCCTGACCCACAAAACAAAACAAAACCTGAATAATAAAGAACTGAAAAGGAACATGCACCAGAGGGGGTGGGGTGCTATAGGCGTACCAGAGAAAGAGGGAAGAGTAAGGAGCTGATCTCTGTGCGAAATTTCAGGCAGAAGGGCTGACAGCGGGCAGGTGATAAGCTGCTGCCTAAAATAGGACAGATAGCAGTCCACAAAGCTCATCTCCTGAGCCAGTGAGCATCATCCAAAGTCAAATGACACTGCAAAATTGAAAGACAATCAGCAAACCATAACACGCTGACAGCAGGGAGCCAGTTGACAGATCTGACCTTGCCCCAGAGAAGAGGGGCAAGGCAAAGAAACAAGCTCCCAATAAACCAACACAGTGAAAACCTAACTCCAAAGCAGGATGGCTGGTGGGCTACAGAGCTGATCTCCGGAACCTGAGGACAATACAAAAACTCAAACTGCCACACATCACTGAGGGAGGAGCTGACTAAGCAGCTGCCACTGAAAGACAGGAAAAAAAAAAAAAACTGGCGAGACTCCCCAGACACTTGGCGAGACTAAGACAGAGCCTCTGCTTGAATACCAGCACCAGGACTGGATGCCAAAGGAGTAACACCAGAACTACTAAGACTGAAATTTTATTGTTCCTGAACCTGGAATCTTTTTTGTGTGTTTGTTTGTTTGTTTATTCGTTTTCTTTCCTGTTTGTTTGTCTGTGTGTGTTTGTCTATCTCCCCCTGTTGATTTCTTTGGTTTTTTGCTTGTTTCATTTGTTTTGTTAGTTTTACTATTGTGAGTTAGCTAACACTAAATTACATACAGATCAGGGACAGAAATATCTTACATACACTAACCTAAAACCCAACACACCCACAAAGCAAAATTAAACCAAGGGAAAGAAAACAGGTGACTAAAACCACCAATCAAGAACATAGTTACATAGTACCAAGTGGAGCAATGGGAAGACAAACAAGGGATGGAAACCACTCTCCCCCACCCAAAATAATTTAAGACAAGATTCAGAGGGAAATGAAGAAAATGAATACCCAGTTCCAGACTCCAACAGAACAAAGATAAACAATACTGAGGAACCCAACAAAGCCAACAAGAACACCCTCAAAGAAGAAATCCTGCAGTACTCACCGAGAATTACTAGACATGGTCAACCAAAACATACAAGAAGCAGTCAAGAAATTCCAGGACACCAATAATAAAGAATATAAGAAGACACAGAATCAAATGAACTCAAAGAAGCCCTAAATAAGCACTAAAGTGAAACAGAGAACACTATAAATAGAGAGATAAGTTAATTAAAGATGAAAATAGACAATATTAAAGAGGAAGTGACTCAGGATATGGAAAACCTCAGAAAAAAGAATGAAACAGAAATACAAAACACAATGGAAGGCCACTCCAGCAGACTAGAACAAGCAGAAGACAGAATCTCAGAACTTGAAGATGAATTTGAAATTAAAGGGAAAACTGAGGAGCTATTAGTCAAACAACTCAAGACCTGTGAAAGGAATATGCAAGAACTCATTGCTCTATCAAAAGACCAAAACTGAGAATCATGGGCATTGAAGAAGGAAAAGAGTCAATCAAAAGGAATTCATAATATATTCAACAAAATAACAGAAAATTTCCCAAATCTAGAAAAAACTATACCCACTCAGGTACAGGAAGCCTCAAGGACACCGAACAAACTTGACCAAAATAGAACTACCCCATGACATATTATCATTAAAACAACACAAGCACACAGAATAGAGAAAGAATATTGAAGGCTGTAAGAGAGAAAAAATGAATAGCATACAAACAAAAGCCCATCAAAATCACAGGAAATTTCTCAACGGAAACCTTAAAAGCGAGAAGAGCATGGAGTGAGGTCTTCTGGGCACTGAATGAAAATAACTTTAACCCTAGGATACTCTACCCAGCAAAACTATCATTCAAAATAGATGGAGCAATAAAAATCTTCAACAATAAGCAAAAACTAAAACAATATATTACAACCAAACCACCATTACAAAATATTTTTCAAGGAATTCTGCACACAGAAAATGAAAGCAAAGAAAACCATGAAAGGACAGGCAGTACCAAACCACAGGAGAAGAAAAGACAAAGAATCAGAGAGTAACATTGATTCAGCTACACACAATCAAACCCTTAAACAACAAAGACAACTAAATGACAGGAATCACCACATAACTATCAATACTAACACTGAATGTTACCGAACTTAACTCCACCATCAAAAGACACTGTTTGGCAAACTGGATTAAAAAGGAAAATCCAACAATCTGTTGTTTACAGGAGACCCACCTCATCAACAGAAACAAGCACTGGCTTAGTATGAAAGGCTGGAAGAAGATTTACCAAGCCAATGGCCCCCCAAACCAGGCAGGGGTAGCAATACTTATCTCGGACAAAGTAGACTTCAAACTTACATTGATTAAACAAGATAAAGAAGGACGCTCCATACTAATAAAGGTGAAATACACCAAAAGGAAATAATAATTATCAACTTATATGCACCCAACGTCAGAGCACCCAATTTCATCAAACATACACTGAAGGACCTAAAAGCATATATAGACTCCAACACAGTGGTAGTGGGAGATTTTAATACCTCCCTATCACCAACAGATAGGTCATCCAAACAAAAAATCAATAAAGAAATTCTAGAACTAAATCACACTATAGATCAAATGGACCTAGCTGATGTCTACCGAATAGTTCATCCAACTTCTGCACAATATACATTCTTCTTAGTAGCCCATGGAACTTTCTCCAAAATTGATCATATCTTAGAGCACAAAGCAAGCCTCAGAGAATATAAGAAAATAGAAATAATCCCATGCATTCTATCTGATCACAATGCATTAAAACTGGAACTCAACAACAAAAACAACTGTAGAAAACATGCAAACAATTGGAAGCCGAGCAACACATTGCTCAATGATCAATGGGTCACTGATAAAATAAAAGATGAAATTAAAAGGTTCCTAGAAGTTAATGAAAATGGAAACACGGTCTACCAGAACTTATGGGACACAACAAAGACAGTCCTAAGAGAAAAGTTTATAGCCATGAGTGCATGTATTAAAAGGACAGAAATCAAATCAATGACCTAATGATACATCTCAAACTCCTGGAAAAACAAGAACAAGCAAATCCCAAAACAAATAGATGGAAAGAAATAATAAAAATAAGGGCTGAAATCAATGAAATCAAAACAAAGAATCAATGAAACAAAAAGCTGGTTCTTTGAAAAAATAAACATGATTGACAGACCCCTGGTAAACCTGACTAAAATGAGGAGAGAAAAAACCTAAATCAGTAAAATCAGAAATGCGAAAGGGGAGATAACAACAAACACCATGGAAATCCATGAAATCATCAGAGCCTACTTCAAGAACATATATTCTAATAAATTTGAAAAGCTTGAAGAAATGGACAGATTTCTAGATACTTAAAACCATCCAAAATTGAACCAAGAGGATATTAATCACCTGAGTAGATCTATAACACAAAATGAAATTGAAGTAGCAATAAAGAGTCTCCCCAAAAAGAAAAGTCCAGGACCTGATGGATTCTCTGCTGAATTCTATCAGACCTTTAAAGAAGAACTAATACCAACCCTCCTTAAACTCTTCCATGAAATAGAAAGGGAAGGAATGCTGTCTAACTCATTTTATGAAGCCAGTATTACACTATCCCAAAAGCAGAAAAAACACCTCCAAAAAGAGAACTATAGGCCAATCTTCTTAATGAAAATTGATGCAAAAAATCCTCAATAAAATAATGGCAAACTGAATCCAACAGCACATCAAAAAATCATCCACCATGACCAAATCAGCTTCATCCCAAGGATGCAAGGGTGGTTCACCATATGCAAATCTATAAATGTAATAAAGCACATTAATAGAATCTTGATTATCTCAACAGATGCCAAAAAAGCCTTCAAGAAGATCCAACACCACTTCATGATAAAAGTTCTAAGAAAACTAGGAATAGAAAGAAAATACCTCAATATTGTAAGGTATACCAATAGCCAACATCACACTTAATGGAGAAAAACTGAAACCACTTCCCCTAAAATCAGGAATGAGACAAGGGTACCCACTATCCCCACTCTTATTCAACATAGTCCTGGAATTCCTAGCCAGAGCAATGGCAAGAAGAAGAAATGAAAGGGATACAAATAGGTAAAGAAACTGTCAAAATATCCCTATTTGCAGATGACATGATCCTATATCTTAAAGACCCAAAATAACTCTACCTAAAAACTCCTAGACACCATAAACAGCTATAGCAAGGTGTCAGGATACAAAATCAACTTACAAAAATCATTAGCTTTTCTATACACAAGTAACAAACAAATTGAGAAAGAATATAGGAAAACAATTCCATTTACAATAGCCTCAAAAAAAAAATCAAATACATAGGAGTAAACTTAACAAAGGATGTGAATGATCTCTACAAGGAAAACTACAAACCTCTGAAGAAAGAGATAGAGGAAGACTACAGAAAATGGAAAGATCTCCCGTGCTCATGGATTGGTAGAATCAACATAGCAAAAATGGGTATACTACCAAAAGCAATATACATGTTTAATGCAATTCCCATGAAAATCTCAATGACATTCATCACAGAGATTGAAAAATCTACCCTAAAATTCATTTGGAAATACAAGAGACCATAAATAGTCAAAGCAATACTTAGCAAAATCAGCAATGCTGGAGGTATCACAATACCTGACTTCAAACTATATTACAAAGCAATAGCAGTAAAAACAGCATGGCACTGGCACAAAAAACAGACATGAAGACCAGTGGAACAGAATAGAGGACCCGGATATGAAACCACACAACTATACCCACCTTATTTTTGACAAAGATGCCAAAAATATATGATGGAGAAAAGACAGCCTCTTCAAGAAATGTTGCTGGGAAAAGTGGTTATCCGTCTGCAAAAAAACTGAGACTAGATCCATGTTTATCACCCTATACTTATATCAATTCAAAATGGATTAAGGACTTTAATATCAGACCCAAAACTCTGAAGTTGGTACAGGAAAGAGCAGGAAACACTCTGGAAGTAATAGGTATAGGCAAGGACTTCCTCAATAGATCCCCAACAGCTCAGCAAATAAGAGAAAGGATGGACAAATGGGACCACATAAAATGAAAAAGCTTCTGCACAACAAAAAGAAATGGTCTCTAAACTGAAGAGACTACCCACAGAGTGGGAGAAAATATTTGCCAGCCATACATTAGACAAAGGACTGATAACCAGAATATACAGGGAACTTAAAAAACTAAACTCTTCCAAATCAATGGGCAACTGAACTAAACAGAACTTTCTCCAAAGAAGAAATTCAAATGGCCAAAAAACATATGAAAAAATGCTCACCATCTCTAGCCATGAAAGAAATGCAAAACAAAACCACGCTAAGATTCCACCTCACCCCTGTTAGAATAGCTGTCATCCAAAATACCACCAACAACAGGTGTTGGCAAGGATGTGGGGAAAAAGAGCCCTCGTACACTGCTGGTGGGAATGCAAGCTAGTGCAACCACACTGGAATAAAAATATGGAGGCTTCTTAAAAATCTTAACATAGATCTACTGTATGATCCAGCAATCACACTCCTGGGGATGTACCCAAAGGAATGCGACACAGGTTACTCCAGAGGCACCTGCACACCCATGTTTATTGCAGTGCTATTCACAATAGCCAAGTTATGGAAACAGTCAAGATGCCCCACTACTGATGAATGGATCAAGAAAATGTGGTATCTATACACAATGAGTTTTACTCAGCCATGAAGAAGAATGAAATCTTACCATTCTCAAGTAAATGGATGGAATTGGAGAACATCATCCTGAGTGAGGTCAGCCAGGCTCAGAAAACCAAAAATTGTGTGTTCTTCCTCGTATTTGGACTTTAGATCTAGGGCAAAGGCAGCAATGTTGTTGGACTTAGGTCACACGCTAAGGGGAGAGCACATACGGGAGGTATGGGGATAGGTAGGAAACCCAAAACTTGAAAGTGTTTGATGTCCCCACTGCAGAGGAGTTAATACAGTAACCTTAAAGCGACAAAGGTCAACATGGGAAGGTGATAGGGAAGTAGTGAAAAGGTCAGGTAGAGATGAATCAATTCAGTTTGTAACACACTTGTGCATGAAAGCAATGCTAGGAATCTCTCTGTATAGCCATCCTTATCTCAAACTAGCAAAATTGCTATGTCTTTCTTATTATTGTTTGTCTTCTCTTCAACAAAATTGGAGAAAAAGGCAAAACAGGTTCTGCTTGGAAGCGAGAGGGGAGAGAGGGAGGAGGCAGGTCCAGGAGGGAGAACTGGCCCAAATAATGTATGCACATATGAATAAATGAATAAAAAAAAACAGATTAGCTGAAGCAACCTCTCAAATAAAGGAATAACCATTAAGCTAGGCATCCACAAAAATCCAGATCACTCTTGGCAAAGGCAGTGAAATTTCCATGGATTGTGGAGTTGGGATTTTGACCCTGTGTGGTGTAGATCTTAAGACTTAAGGGGAATATGGCTTATGCCGGGTGCCAGTGGCTCAAGACTGTAATCCTAGCTACTCAGGAGGCAGAGGTCAGGAGGGCTGGTTCAAAGCCAGCCTGGGCAAATAGTTCCCAAGACTCTGTCTCAAAAAAACCCTTCACAAAAAAAGGGCTGCTGGAGTGGCTCAAGGTATAGGTGCCTCCCCCAAAAGAAAAGCCCAGATGATATGTGAAATATCTAAAAATATACACACAGCCTCAGAATGTGTGTGTGTGTGTGTTGTGTGTGTGTGTGTGGTCTTTGTACACATAAACTAGTTTCTTCAAACTGTCTCCTTTCCCCAAAATAACAAAACAGCTAAGTCAAAATCCCAGCTCTTTCTTTCTAGAAACCTTGTACAAGAGGATACAACTTGTTTAGCAGTTTTCTTGAGAACAAGAAGTGGGAAAGATTAGATAGGTAAGAGTGATGACGAGCTACATTATATCCTAAAAGCCAGTGGTGAAAGCCACCCTGAAAGAGTTTTTCTCCCACTGAAAAATCATCATCTTCCTGTGAACTTTTATTTACAAATACGGGATCTACCACTAGGTGGCTTGTTACATATAAGCTAGGCCACACACTACTTCATGGATGGGCAAATGCCTAAATCTGTCAATGAATAAATAGTTCTTGAGCGGCATGGATGAGAGAGAACATATTCATTCCTTTACAACCCTTGATTTTTTCCTTTTCCCCTAGTGTCAACACACAAATGCACACACATCACAATAAGTAGTTCATTTTTCTTTGACAAATAAAATTTGCAAATATTTATCATGTACAGCATACTGTTTTTTAAAAAAGAGCAGTTTAATTAAATGATCCTTTGTAGAGGTTTGTTTAAATCTTAACACTGAGAGGCTTTTTAAAAAGGATGAAATGATAAATGCGTGGCTGATTGTTTCATGTCGATGACACCAGGATGTGAGTCAATGGCATTTCATATTAATCTCTACCTGATGCAGACATTTGATTGGACACAGTACTGCCTGCTTCCCAGAAGTGTGGTCCTCAGCCATTGACCCAAAACCAGCGTTTCCTGAGGTCACAAAAAAAAAAAAATTTGATAAGCATTCCCAGAATTCCACACTTCTGAAATCTCCTAAGTAAAGGTTTTTTTATTTTCTTTTTTGGCAGCACTGGGGGTTGAACTCAGGGCCTTGTGCTTGTTAGGTAATCACTCTACCACTTGAGCCATGCCCCTAGCCCAAAAGCATTTCTTTTGTGACTCTCAAAGACTTTAAAGTGGACAGAAGCCACGTAGCTTCAGCCCCATCTTAAAAAAGAAATGGTGGGCCCTTCCCACGATAGGATTTATGGTTTATCTGCATAGGCATTCTCTGCACAGGCTGGTGATCCACTGTGTATTTCTGCCAAATAAGATGGATTACTTTCAGCTAAACCACATTCCCTGTTGAAGGCTCCCAGGAAACAGTGACCCCTTAGGAGCAACTCATCATGCCACTCTCTGAGGTAGAGCTTGCCCATGGCTGTCTGTCCTCACAGCTGGAGGCAAAATCCTTCTCTGGGTGTGCCTGATCCTTCAGTCCATAGTCCCTGCAGCAGATGACCTAGCTCAGAAACCGTAGAAATACTTCTAATCCAATGTCAGTTCCTAGCACCTGTCCTTCATTCCCTGACAGCAGGGCCACCTCTTCTGCTGCCAGGAGATTACCTTCATCTCAGCAGGGCATAACAGGGCTCCACACAGCACCTAAACATGTCTTCACTCACTTGGACTGTGTTTACGTGGCAACCCAGCACATCCTACCTTCTGCACACCATGCCCTCGTTTTTCTCTTCACCTCAGCTCTTAGCAGCATCTTCCCTTATACTCAACTTGAGCTGGGGCCATAATGCATTCAGTGGATCCCAAACAGGCACTGTTCTTTCCTTGCCTCAGTGCATTTGTGCACATTTTCATTGTTCAGATTGCCTGTGCTACCCTTGGATGTCTGGAGAACTCTTACTCAACCCTAAATATGCTCCTCAGATCCTGTCTGTGCCTTTTCTAGGTGTGGCTAGTTATATCTGCATCTGTGTTTTCATTAGCAACTTCAGAATACTTTTGCAGCATTTATAGTGTTTCAGGTGTTTGTCATTTATTTTCTGTCTCCTCCTATAGATTTAGTGACAAAACAAGGACTATAGACATCTTTATACCCTTAGGACTTGTGATAGTGTCAGGTGCCAAATAAATAACAACTGGCTAAATCAAGAAAATGTAATAATAGTTACTAAAATCTAGTGAGAAATAGTTTCTTATAGCCCATGTGGGTGGTAAGCTATAATTAAAATTCTTCAAAGTCAAAGTTAGAAAATATCCAACCCAGCCCTTCTGCTGACCTCTTCATTCCTAGGTCCATCCAAGTTTATTTATATGACTCCTGAATGTCTTAAAGAGTTTGGGGGAAAAAATGCCCCAGACTGAAGTTCAGATTTTAATTCCTTGTCCTTATTTTTCTGGTTTCCCCCATTTCAGCTCACAGCAACTTTGTTCTTTGAGTTGCTGGAGACAAATATTTTGGCTTTATCCCTGTCACTCCTCAAAATATTCACATTTAGTGCATTTAGTAATGCTTTTCCTTCACCATATCAATAATTTTATCACTACTCCCTTGATCCATGCCAACACACTTGCTGTAATTATTGCAACAAACTCCTTACTGGTTTTCCTGCTTCTACCCTTCCCTGCCTCCCACGCCTGCCTCATGGCCTATTTTTAACCCAGCAACTCCTATGGTCATTTCACATGGTAAGTCAGGTCGTATCTCTTCTCTGCTCAAAACTCTCCACTGACCGTTTTGTTCTCTGCTCTTCCCCAGTGTCTGAACAGTGCCTGGAATATAATAGGCATTAAATATTTGCTTAAATGAATGTTTAAGCCTTAGTACAAAAAACAGATACCAAGAAGTTGCAATTTGTAATAGTATTGTCTGGTTGCTTTAAAAGATATATATCATGAATGTACCACATTTTTATATAATCATTTTTAATGCCACCACAATGTTCCAGAAATATCTCTTTTTGTTTAGCAATAAATTGACCACAAAATAACCATTTGGCTCTTGCTTGTCACATAGCTCACAGGGAATTGGTTTCTTTGGCTTTAAAAGGAGAAAATTGAATTCAAAGATTTTTCATAATCTCTCACAATTCAAAAGGTCTATGTTTTGTGTGTGCGTGTACTTCAGCTCTTTCTCTTTCTCAAAATTTGGACTGGACTTGCTTTTCCTGAATAGGTGTTCATTGGATCTGATTTTTTAAAATGTTCTTATTAGTTTTATAGAAGAAGCTTGGGTAGAGACTCTGGGAGAAGCAGGCAGGGTAAGACAGCAGTTCCCAATGGGGCAGAACCAGCATGTTGGGTCAATGGGGCAAGAGGAGAACACACAAGAGACGCTGTGAAGACAGCTCTCCTCTTCTTCTAGCCTTTGCCCTATACTCCAGCCAGAGGGACTGAACGAAGTGTCCTTGACATTGGAAAGTCATTTCAGGGAATGACTTTGCAAGTGCAGCTTATTCACAGCATTGAAAGATTGTGTTTGTATAAAAAACTGTTTTAACACTGAGGTTTTCCGCAGCAGTTTTTTCAGAGGTATATTTAGACAGGAAGCTAATATAAGATGAAGTCATGGGTGTCAACATTAACAGTTTTTTGAGTGATTAGGTGGAAAGGTTGCTCACTCAGCCTTTGCATGGAAATTATAATAACAAATCAAATATGAAAATTACAAAAACATCATCTTTCAGTATTTTAAATGAAATTGGATTTATTTTTTCAAAATATTTATAGTGTGGGTTTCAAGTGAAACACTTTATAACCTGCAATTATTTGTGTATGATGTTTAATTTCTTCATTTAAGAATGAGAAAATTGCCTGATTATATAATTTTAAACTTTAGTACTTTCAGTTCTCACTCATAATCAGAAGATAGCAGATGGTGTATGAAAGCAAGGCAGTTCAAATTTCTCAGCTTCAGCCCAGCCACTAACCTTCATCACGCATTGTTCAGAACAATTTTCCAACTCATTGACAACATTCTCCAGTTTCTGCCGAGTGATTCTGCAAATTGCTTCCATCATCCTCATTCCAAGTTTCTACAGACAATGTGCCTTCCATGAGTAAACAAACATTTGCTGTCTGCTTATATCATACCCAAATCCAAAGTTAATATAATTCAAGTGTTCACCAGACCAGATCTAGATAGGATCATTTAAGGAATTGTTAATATCTTTACTTACCAATGTAATACATAATGATGGCTGTAAAATGTTTGAGAATTACAGCAATGTATAGTATAAGTAGTGAAAGTGTTTTCTCTTTTTTTCCACCAATTCCAGGCTTACCACCTGGAGGTAAATGCAGTTATCAGTTCAGTATCTTTTCAAAAATCTTTATATACAAACACACAAATAAACATACTCATATGCACACAGTATGTACAAATATAATTTTTTCTTTCCTCCTTCCCTCCCTCCGTCTTGTTCTCATTATCTCTTTTCCTTCCTTCTTTCTTTCCCTCAAATGAGACTCTACTCTAGTTATTATGCTAGAAATCATTTTGTTTACCCAACAAATGTCACAGAGATCCTTCTATAATAGTACATACAAGCTTGTCCCATTTTAAAATTGCCTTTTGATAGTCCAGAGCACAGATGTTTTATAATTTGTTGAGCTATTCTTCTGTTCTTGGGCATTTAGGTTGTCACCAGTGTTTCAAGGTCACTAATAATGTTGCAAATGGGAAGAAGAGGAGGCAAAAAGCAAGGGGTTAAAGTAAAGAAATTAAGAACAGAGTCAATCTATGCTATTATACAATTTAAGAACACATTGTCAAAACATGGTCAGGGGTATGTTTTGTCAGCCTTTGATAACTGAAAGCTGACCTCAGGCTAGCACACTTTAGATAGGCAGATGCTGGCAGGTCCACTTGCTGCCTGAAGGTCACTGTCTCATGGGTGGTCAGATGTTACATCCTTCTCAAGTGGGCAAAAAGTTCACCCCTTCCAAACTCACCTTCCAAACACCCACCTTCCAAACTCATCATGCCCAGAGGAATATGTAAAAGACTTTAATTCTGAGCTTACATGTGGGAAGAATCCCGGGTCAGTCTTTACTTCAGTACATCCTCCAACTTTCTAGTAGGAATCCCAATGCCATTGTGTATCTGAAAAAGCCTGGGGTCTCAGCCTGTCTAGAGTCTCACTGAGAACCTTGAGGTCAATTCATTCTACCCATGTTTCTCACCCTTGTCACTCAGATACTACCCCAAATGCAAGCCACCCTTCTCACCCAGACCTTTTGTTCTGCCTCTCATTCCTTCCTTCCATGACTATAGGCCAGGATCTTCTAGACCCCATGCAAGTGGAAATTAGAGTCCGGTACATGCTCTGCCTTGTCATAGAGCAGTCCTTTCTACTTATTCTTCTGTATCAACACCTGGCCACTTGAAGAAAGCATTGCTAACCTTGTAGTCGTTTCAAGAGTCATATGGAGCCACCTACTCATGCTTTTTCATCACCAACTTTGGATGTAAGTCTGAGAATGGGAAGAGGAGGAAGCAATCATGAATAAGAGGAGATTTGGCATTCATATTCTCTTATTCTCCCTATCATTTGGGCTATATCATTTCATTCCCTTCCTAGTCATTCTCATCTAAATTTTTTGGTCATTCCTCCAAATTTATGGAAAACTTTGGTTCCTGTGCACATCATAAGTTTCCTGTCTTTCCAAGTCCCACCTTTAACTTGGGAGACCCACTTGCAATGTGAGTACACAATGAAGACAGTGGTTCCATGGGCCCTTGACTTCCTTCAGTTCAGGTGTCATCACCTCCACTGTCCCATTTCCATCATCCACACCTATGCACACATTCTCATTGATCACAACACCTTCCTCCAAGATCCTAAGGTCCCACATAGCACCCTCAGCCTTGATCCTGTCTCCCAGTTCTTCATGTCTTCATTCTGCTTGCTTTGCAATTTAATTGTGATCCTCATGTGGTGTCCTAAGCTCCAATCTTCAGATGCACACTTTAGAAGACTCTCCCTGCAATCACGGACATCCCTCCCTGCCAGCTTCATTCCACTTGCCCTCTGCTTTTCAGCAGTCTGAACTTTGGCTTTCTTCCACTCACTTTCCTGGGCATCTGTAGATGTCTGTTATCCTGAACATCTCCATTTCCTAAACTTCAGGTCCAGGGTCACTTCAGACAATATTTCCAAATTCTCTTAGAATATTTTATGTCTTGAACACTATCAAAATAGAACAAATTGACTTTGGCAGCTATAGTTTTCAAACAGTAATGGTGCCATGAAATAGAAAACCTGGGAACAGGAATAGCAGTCATAATAATGTCTCATCATTACATGAATACTGATTTATTATTCACAAAAGATTTTCTATTTTTATATCATTTGATCTTTTTACTGTTTCTAGGAAGTGGCACTCTTTCCTTTTTATAGATGGGAAACTGAGGAACTTTAACTGACAAGTTAAAGTGATTTTTGTTGGTTTACATATATCGTTTAGAGCCAGAAACTTTTATTACAGCACAAAATTCTGGACTTTAAACCTTGTGCTTTATTTTATACTGTGTTGGCTTAAAAAAGGAGTCTAAGTATATTTCCAAAAGGAAAAAAGACTAGCAAGGTTTGAATGAAAATCTAAGGTTTTTGTGACCCAGAAAGCCCCCTATCCTTGGAAATAATTTTCAACGGACAGCATGATTTTCTACTCTCCTTGAACCATCCTAAAGTTTAAGCAAGGGCACAGTTAGCAAAACACCAGCTCTAATTTTAGAACGGACAAAAGGAGGAACAGGCAGAGATGTGAGGTTTAATCAAAAGTGCTATCATTTAGGGATGTTACTAGGCCAGTTATCAGACCCCTGGTGGGTCTGGCACATTTGACCTCATTATCTGGGGAGGCACATAATGTTGAATCCCAGCTTCTGGTCATCAGGCAGATGATTCAGTGCCATGGCTACTGAAAGCCTGTTGGAAACAGAATTCCAGGACTCAAGAGGAGCCAAGAAAGTCTTCCACACGCTCTCTAAATAGCATGTGCTAACTACTTCTATCAAACCAGAACGGCACCTGTTTCTTTTTTTTTTTCCTGACGCATTAAGTTTGAGTGTTTGGGGGTTGGAGTAAATGCCTCATCAAAAACCATAAAATTTATCCTGTTTCAGTCCTTTTCTAAAGGACCTTAGGAGAGCAGAGTTTAGCTTACTTTTAAGATAAACCTTGATATAGAACACCCTGGGTGGTAATAAAGACAATTCAAGAACCCTATGGAGTACTAGGGCCTGAACAACGCATATATAGTCATTTCTTTACACCTGACCAAAGTGACTCCAGACAAGACGTAACTATGGTGATCCATACATGGATCTTTGGGCCAGAGAGCTAGTCAGAGGATACCAGAATGCTTTAGCCACAAAATCTTGACTGATGAGAGATTTAATCACAACTCTTCAGGAAAACCTCATTCCCAGCAACTTATCTTATTCTGGAAATGTGTGTCAGGATTGAGAAAGTCTTGGGCACTCTCCAGTTCTGAGAAGGCCAAGAAGCCCAGGTGCAGGCTGTGAGATGATTAGATGGCACTTTTGTCATTCTGGTGGCTCATTTGGGCATTAAGAAGGTTCCAAGCTTTGGTTCCCTGGAACCAGAGGCAACCAAGTTTCTCTCTCTAGTTCCTGAGGACTTCCCTGGTCCTTGAGGAACTTGGCCTCTTTTTTCAGAGTGACTTCATTGGTGGGTGTCTCAAAGCTATTGGGGGTCTATGGAGCCCTTGGAGAGCCACAATGGAACTAGACTCCAAGGGCCTGGGGACTGAGGCACTCATTGCAAGTACTGTCCCATGGGTCTTCACTTCAGGTTGGCTTGTCCTTACTATTGAGGGCCATGATTTAGACTTTATCCATTACTCAATAGAAAGGTAGATAATCCCAGGAATGCTTGAAGCCATTCAAAGGCCTGTTAAGTTGATTCTAAAATGATGTTACAGTATTCCCTGACTAAATATTGACAATGGAGAGGTCTGTGAGCATTAAGTTCACTTCCTATTAAGTCTTGACCAGGTAAAGCTACTTAGTCATAATGGCAAATAATTACCCAAGGGGTCCCAAATGACACTGTTATCGTCTGCCTAAAATGGGGAGATCTTCCCTCAATTAGACCTTCCTCCTGGAAACACAAACATTAGACCTTCCTCCTGGAAGTGCAAATATTAGACCTTCTTCCTAGAAGCCCAAATACACACAGGGTGCATTCACTCTTGCTGTGATTTCTCTGAAGGACAGCCCCCTGCACCTCTCTGAGATTCTGAAATAGCCACAGGTGTGCATTGTTCCCTATTTGCTTAAGAGCACAGGCCAGAATGCTTAACAAAAGACAGAACCCAGGCAATCTTGCTCAGAATGTTGACTTCTAGCTTTCCAGTCATCAAGGAAGCACATGTAGAAAAGACCAAAGCACTAACTTACCAAAGGTGCCCTTTTCTCTGCTCTGGTAATGTGGACACTCAGACCCTTTTTCTCCACATGCCAAAGGGCAAGGAGAAGGAGTTGGCATGGAGAAGAATGGGACACTGTGGCTTCCTTTGAGCTCTCTACCTTGTATCACATCATAAATATTCATTTATGTAGGTCTCTACGGATGAGTCATTGATGTTTCAGTGTAGTTTGAGGAAATTAAAAGTGGATTTTAAAAGTCATGATCACTTGGGAAAACTATTTGTTACATTCTTAAAGATTTAAACACACATCTGTCCTATGACCTAGTAATTCCACTTCTAGGAACCTGGATAAGAAGAAATGAAAATGCATGCTTACTAAAAGCCTTACAGAAGAATGATCTTGGCAGCTTTATTTAAAATAGCCAAACCAAGAAATACCCTGAGTATTCACTAATGGAAGAATGGATTACTAGACAGTACTACACCCAGACCGTAAAATATTGCTTAGTAGTAAAAATGAGATGAATTATTGTTAAATAAAAAACAGGCAAATCTGATTAAGAGAAATTGTACCCAGAAAAAACACATACAGTATGATTCCATTTAAATGATATCCTAGGCAAAACTAATTCATGCTGTTGAAAATCAGATCGGCAATTTTTTTGGGGTAAGGGTGGCATGTTAACAGGGAAGGGGCACAAAGTAGCTGTCTGGATTGATAGCAATGTTCTATGTCTTCGTGTGGATTAGAGAAAACTATTTCAATAGTACACTTAAGATTCAAGCATTTCATATCTGTATAGGTTAATCACTATGACTTGATCTCTACCATTTATTACCTTGTAGATTAGATTGGTAAAATGATGCTGATTCTCTGAACCTCAGTTTGCTCATTTACAAAACAAGGATAATAGTACCCAACAGAAGGGTGTTGTATGGATTTAGATTATCACTTACAGAATTTTTACTGAATTTCAACATCTAATAACTGTTCAAACAATGGTAGTATTTTATATTATCAAAGAGTCAGAGTTGAAACTGTTAGTAATTTTATGACTTTGAAGTATAGACATTTGGATGAATAGATTTTGTATCTTGACCAAGTTGGCACAGCAAACTCTATGACTGATGCTTGGGGAAATCTCTTGACCGAACATTAAACTTTCTGGATGTGAGATGCTCCTCAGTGATCTCAAGTCCTCTTTTAGGCACATTCTGAACTGAGGAGGAGTCCTTGGACCACAAGGATGTTACAAATGGGAACACTCCCAATGCTTCTCTCTAGTCTCCATGTATTCATTCCACTATTAAATGACCAGATTTAACTTCCTTAGGGAAAACTCTTAAAAACATTGCTAGTAAGATCTCATATTTTCTGTTCCTTTGGAAATTTCAGCTGGCCTCAGTACATCATAGCCCTCATTGGTTGTTCAGGGGCTAAGCTAGAATTTACAGTTTTTACCTGGACAGCAGTTTTCTGATGGTATTTGGTAGGCCCTGTTCCACTGCATGAATAAGCAACTTCAAGTGTGAACTAGGAGTCTGAGTTTTCATCAGTTAACTTTTTTGTGTGCTAGTGAGAGGAAAATTCAGGGGACTTTGAAACTATTGATGGAGTAGTTTCCCATTGAGTGGGTGCACCATCTGTAGCACCATCACTGTAAGGGAGCAGTCAGAGGCTGAGAAATACTCTGCACATTTCATGGAAAAACCACCAGAAGTGTCTCTAGACATGGTTTCTTAACCCTCCCAAACTGTCATTTTCAACACTCTCCCTCTGTAAGTCACACATGACTCTATCTCAAATCTCAATCCTTGCAGACCGGTCACATGATTTGTTTTTGCACATGCAAATGCGTACAATACCCTGCATATCCTGCACTATCTGTGTTCACCCAGACATTTTATTCTATTTAGCTAACTAATATTTATTGCTACAATTTTAATTTTTACCTCACTTCTAGTACATTTTCTTTTAGTTGTGCTTATGGCAGAGTCTCACTGCTTTTCTATATGTAATGCCTAGGGAAAGGAAGAAAAACAGGCATGACTTCATCTAGTTGGTGATTGAGTCACAATGGGGTAATAGAATCAAACTATACCTCTTATCATGGGTTCACTTACCTGTAAATACTCCAATGATGAGTTTTTCTCCTCCAGTAGCTTGGCACTGTTTCAATAAATGCTAGAGAAGAATGTTAGCTGCTAAAAATAGGATGTGAGGATAAAGAGTTCAATATTAGTGCAAAAATGAGTAATTGCATCATGTTTTTCCTCTAGACAGAGAAAGGCCTCTGAGACCAGTCTCTTCTTTCTCATATTTCTTTGAGAGATTGGAAAGTGAAGATACACCTGAAAAGGTTGAGGCCCCAGTTCCACTGGTAAAGCAAATGGAAAGAGAATTTGCCTCTGAAAGTCTGAAGCAAGCAACCAATTTTTCTTTCTTCCTGATTTCCTCCCTTATTTCCTCCTTTCTCCTTCCTTCCTTTCTCTCTTCCTCCCTTATTCTCTTCCTCGTTGTCTTTACTTCTCTTTCCTCTCTACCTCCTGCACTATCTCCCTTCTTCTCCTCTTCTCCCTGTCTCTCTATTCCTCTCCTCTCATTCTCCCTCTCTTTCCTTTATATTTACTAGGCTTCATCTTCCTTGATTTTCAGAAGGCACTTGTATAAAATTGGTGGTATTTCCTCCTGTAAAAATTTCTGGAATTCACTTATAAAATTATCTGGTCCTAGAGCTTTCTTGGTCAGGAGATTTTGACTTAAACCCTATCTTTAAAATAGGGTTATTCAGATTTTCTAGTTCAGGAACACTTTTCAAAGAAAGTATTATCTCATCTAAATTGTTGAATTTTTGGGATGAAGTTTTTAAAATGTATTTATCATATTTCTGTTTCAGAAAATTTGAGTATACTGTATTTTGCTTACCCATTCATTTACTGAAAGGAATCTTGGCTGCTCCAGTTTTTAGCAAATGTAAATAAGCCTTCTATAAACATAGTGTGCAAGTTTTTCTGTGAATATAAATTTTTAATTTATTTGGATCAATACCTGCGAACATGATTGCTGTATTGTATGCCATGACTATGTTTTAGCTTTATAAGAAACTGTCAACCTGTCTTCCAAAGTGGTTATATCTTTTTGCATTTCTACCTCAGTGAATTAGAGTTCTTGTTCCTCTACACCCTCAGCAGCATTTGGTGTTGTCAATATTTTAAATTTTAGTCATTCTAATATATGTATGGTGATATATTCTAATTTTTATTTGCAATTTCCTAATGATATATGATGTTAAACACCTTTTCATATACTGAATTGTCATCTGTAAATGTTCTTTGATGAAATGTCCATTCAGTTAATTTGTTTATTTTTTTATTAGATTGTTCATTTCCTTATTGTTAAGTTTAAGTATTCTCTATATATTTTAGATACAAGTTTTTATTTATTTATTTTATCAGATAGGTGTTCCACAAATATTTTCTATTAGCTTGTGGCATCTTTTCAATGTCTAACAATGTCTTTCTCAGAAATTCAAATTATTACCTTTTTCTTTCATGGCTCATGCTTGGCTATTGTATCTGAAAAGTCATTGCCAGATCCAAGGCGTATTAGTTAGCTTTCTTGTTGTTGCAGCAAAATACTTGACATAAATGTCCAAAAGGGAAAAAGCATTTATTTTGGCTCATGGTTTTCAGAGGATTTAGTGCTTATGGCACGGAAGGTATGGTGAAGCAGCTTATGTCATGGTGAACAGGAATCAGAGAAACTGAGAGAGGGTCCCTGGTAACATACAACCCCAAGGACGTGCCCCCATGACCTACTTCATCTAGGCCCCACCTCCTAAAGTTTCCACAACTTCTCAAAATAGCTACCCCAACATTTGGGAAACAAATTATAATACATGAACTTGTGGGAGACAGTTTATATTCAAACTATAACACAAGATCATCTTGACTTTATCTTCTAGAAGTTTTATAGATCTGCATTTGACATTCTTATCTATGGTCCATTTTTGTGAAAGATGTAAGGTCTGTATCTGGATTCAGTATTTGCATGTGGCTGTGAAATTGTTACAGTACTATCTTTTGAAAGTTAGTGCTTTCTCCACTGAGTTACCTTCCCTCCTTTGTCAAACATCAGTTGACTATATTAGTGTAGGTCTATTTCTGGACTCTTTCTGTTCTGTTGCTCTATTGTATGTATTTTTTTTTACCAATAACACACTGTCTTTACTATTGTAGCTTTATACTAAATCTTAAGATAGTGTTAGTCCTCTGATTTTATTCTTCAATATTATTTTGGTTATTCTGGGTCTTTTGCCTCTCCGTATAGACTTCAGAATCAGTGTTTTAATATCTATAAAATAGCTTCCTGGGATTTTGATTGGGAGTACATTGAATCTATAGATCACGTTGGGTTGGGAAGACCTGATGTCTTGATAATGTTGAGTCTTCCTTTACATGAGTGTGGAATAATCTCTTCATTTGTTTAGATATTTCTTTCCTCAGAGTGTTATAATTTCCCTTATAAAGATCTTGCATATATCTTAAGTTTATTCATAATTATTTAATTTTTGTCATGCTGATAAAATGCTATTATGCTTTTTATTTCAAATTCTAGTTGCTAATGTAGTGGGAACAGCAGACTTTGTATATTAATCGTGTATCCTTAAACTTTGTTGTTATTGCTAATGAGTGCCAGGGGTCATTTGTTGATTCTTTGGGATTTCCTGCATAACAAATCTTGGGGTTTAAGAAGGAACAGAGTTTTATTTCAGCCTTCCCAATTTGCATGTTATTTATTTCCTTTCCTTATCTTATTGCCATTAGGACTTCCAGCATGGTGTTGAGTAGGAATGGTGGGAAGACATTCTTGCCTTAGTCCTCATCTTAGGGGGAAGCATCTAGTTTCTCAGTATTAAATATCACACCAGCAGTTTTTTAAATAGATGTTTGTCAAGTTGAGGAAATTCCCCTCTGTTCTTTTAAAAATATATTATATATAAATATATATATAATATATTATAATATATAATGAATAGGTATTGGATTTGTTAAGTGCTTTTTTTGCCTATATTGATTTGAGTAGTTGGATTAATATCAATACTATTTGCATGTTTGCTATTTGTCTCTTTTCCCTTCCCTCCCCTTCCCTCCCTTCCTTTCCTTTCTTCCTTTTATTTTCTTTTCTCCTCTTCTTCTTCCTCCTTCCACTTTTTCATCTCCCATGCGTTTTCTGTCTGTGCTGGTTTTAATTGGGCATTTTACATGATTCTATTTGCTTTTCTTTATTAGCATAAGTTATCCTTTTAAAAAAACCAATTTTTTAGTGGTTGGCCTAGAGTTTGCAACATACATTTATAATAAATTCAAGCCATTTTCAAATAATACTACACAATTTTATGGCCAATGTAGGTAACCTTATATCAGAGCACTTCCAGTTCTTTCCTCCTATACCTCATTATATTGCTGCCATTCCTTTCACTTCTCCATAAGCTGTAATCACCTAATATGTTATTTCTGTTGTTACTCTGAAGAAACTCTTAAGTTATATAAATTAAGAACAAGAAAAATACAATATTTTATTTCACCTTCATTTATTCCTTCTTCATGGTTTTCCTTTCTTTATGTAGATCTGAGTTGCTGAGTTAGACCATTTTCCTTCTTTTTAACACTTCTTACAAGGCAGGACCACAGGTAAATTCACTCAAGTTTTCTTTAGTTGGGAAAGCCTTTATTTCTTCTCCACATTGGAAGGATATTTTCAGTAGAAATAGGATGCATTTTTATTATGTACATTACACATTTTGTAATTGTGTCAAAGTTCTTGGATATTCTAATCCATTTTTTTCATTCTTTTTGATTTTTCAGATTGGGGAGTTTCTTGATATGTCTTCATGCTCACCATTTCTTTTTCTCTCTTATGTTTGGTCTACATGATCCTATTAAAGACAGACTTTGCTTCTGTTATCACAGGTGTCTTTAATTTTTTTGTGGAAAAATATATACATATCACGTAAAATTACCATTTTAACCAGCTTTAGGTGTGCATCTCTGTGGCATGAGTAAATTTACAATGTTGTGTAACCATCACTACTATTCATTTTCAGAACGAATATTCACCATCCCAAGAGAAACTCCCCCTTTCCTCTTCCTTCCAGTCCCTGGTAACTTCTATTTTATTCCACATGAACTTTCCTGTTGTAGATACTTCATGTAAGTGGATAATGCAATATTTGTCCTTTTTGTCCATGCAGCTTTGGATTCTATCTTAGACATTACAAATGACTATGTTATGGAGACTCTGGATTCTATTACAGTATCTTAAGAATATTGACAATTTTGTTTTAGTATCCAATTAGGTTGATTGGAATTAAACTGAAAATTCTGCCTCTTGGCAGCTACCCAAGTCTCCATTCAATCATTTTATCCTTAGCTGGTTTGCTTGCAGATTGATCTATTCATGCATGGTTCAGAGCTAAGCCAGAGATTTGGGTAAAAGCTTATGTACAGAATTTGTGTCTCTTTCCTTGTCCCCAACCCCTGCACTCTACTTTTGAGAATTCTTTCCCATTTTCTAATGGCTGTGGTTGCCCTGAGCTCTGCCCTCTTAGTTGCCTGGTTTTCTTTTGGAGTTTTGGCTGCCCTGAATAGTGCAAACTTCAGCATAACTCAACTGAGACTAAATGACACAAAAGTGGAAGAGCAACCTCCTACTGGTGTAGTTCCTTCAACTGTTAGTTCTCCTCCTGAATTTTCTTGCTTTTGTTTTTCTTCAGAATCTTCAGGCTGTGCAGAGTTGCGGTTGTATATGGGATGGGTCATCTGATGGGAGCTTATTCAGTAATTCCCTCTTATTACTTTTGAATATCAGCATAATAAATACTAGTGTTTAAGTAACTCCTTAGTTTACCAAATATCCCTGAAGATAATAACCAGCTGGGATGCATATTATGCATGCAGATCATCATCCTCCCCCTGTGGAAATTCTGATCCAGTTATTTTGAACTGGGAACAGTAATCAGTTCTTCCAGTTAGAGGCTCCAGGTGATTTTATTTTCAACAAAGTTCAGGCAAACATTGCATTAGGTCCTTGCTACTCAGACTTTGTTAGCTTGTTAGGAGTGCAGAATCTTAGGCAGTTCTCTCCTAAGTCATACCAAAGATGAATCCACATTTTAACAAGACCCCAAGTGATTTATAGACACATTATATTTGAAGAAGTTCTGGTTTGGGCTATTGTGATTTTCTACTGTAGAATATGAAACGCTCATAGATTTTCCTTTCTATCATATATTCATTCATCATATACTTTTGGTTAAAAAAAACTGACATAGATTGTACTTTTTTGTTGGTAGTCCATAAATAAATGAGAAAATGCATAATGTATTCTGCACAGTGCTATAATGTAAATGTGATGATCAGATCTAGGACAATTGTTCTAAAATTTCAAACAATTGAGAATCACCTGGGGAGGGGATTTAAAAATTTTCAAATGCCAAGTCTACACCCCACCCCAGGAAAATTAAATAAGAATTTCTGGAGCAGACAGAGTGGCTCAAACGATAGGACCACCTGCCCAGCAAGTATGAGGCCCTGAGTTCAAAGCAGTATGGCCAAAAAAATTTCTGGGGATGAGACCTAGGCATAAGTATTTTTTAAAATTCATAGATGAGGGACCAGGTATGATGTTGTATGCCTGTAATCTCAGTTACTCAGGAGCTGGGTATATGAGAATTGCCATTTGAAGCCAGCCTGGGCAAAAAGTTATTGAGATCTTATGTCAAAAACAAGCTGGGTGTGGTGATATGCACCTGTGGTTCCACATACCTGGGAGGTGGAGGTAGGAGGATCATGATTTGAGGCTGGCCTGGCAAAAGCATAAAACCCTATCTAAAAAATAAACTAAAAAGAAAAAGGCTTGGAACAAGGCTCAGGTGGTTGAGAGCAAGGCCCTAAGTTCAATTCCCAGTACCAAAACAAAACAAAACAACACCCTCCCTAGATTATTCCAGTTTGTAGTCAAGTCTGATACAGATTATACAGGCAAACTGTAGAGACCTTGGAGTTGCAGATGGTCTTGTTTAGACCTGCAGGGTAACAGGGTTACTAAGTATCTAAAGATGCTAGGGATTAGCATTCCTGGAAGTGGGATAAGCAGGTACCTAAATCTGAGAAAGGAATAAACTGATGTATTTGAGGACTGAAAGGGGTAGGAGCAGTGTGGATTGAGTAAATGGGTAAGATAAAGGCAAAAATTGAGAAAATTCAGACCATGTTGGCTTTCTTGCTAAGGCCAGTTAAAGGACATTTGGTATACACAGGACTATTGGTTTTATTGGTGTGTTAAAATTTTGTCACAAGATTAGAGGAATTTTAAGTTAAAAATAGTTGCAATTGATATATTGTGTTAATTTTTGTCTAAGTCTTCTCTGTCTGGTTCAGTCGGAGATGGTCTAAGCTTGGGGTTTCTACATAAGCTAGTTTCTTATTCTATCTATCTCCTTTTTTAAACAGAATTTAGAAAATCCCAACTGGTCAGCAAGAATAAAATCAATAGTTTGATGGTTCAGATAGATGATTTTATTATTCTGATGAAACATGAAAAATTGTAGGAGGAATGCCCAAAAGTGATGACTGCATTTGTCAGCTTTCCATCACTGCAATAAAATAGTTGGTATAATCAACTAAGATAACAGGTTTATTTTGACTCACAGTTTTGGAGGTGGTAGTCTATGTTCAATTGGCCCTGTTTCTTTTAGGCCTGTGGCCAGGCAGCACATATAGCAGGAATACATGGTAGAACAAAACTGCTCACCTCATGGCTAGGAAGCAAAAGGAGAAAAGGCCAGTTTTCTACCACCTCCCAATACCACCACCTAGGAAACAAGCCTTTAGCACATGGGCCTATGGATCATTCAAAACTAAATTATAGCAATTATTTTTAAACTCTAATCTAGAGTTTAATTGCATTAAACTCTAATCAACAAGACTTTTATAGCTTTATCCTGGCCTTCATCTAGTGCATTTTTTACTATCATATAACTGTACAAAGGGGTTTTATTGTTACATTTCCACACATGCTTTGATCAACTTCATCCCTCTGTTACTAGTTTTGATCTCCCTTCTCCTCCTTTGAAGACAGGGTTTTATTATTAAAAATGGATTTCATTATTCTATTTTCATACATGCAGATAAAGTACTTTGATCAGACTCACCTCACCCCATCATCTATGTTTTTGGTGACCATATTCCAAGCAGATCTGGCAAGTGAGCATTCTCTCTTTCTTCTTTTTTTAATGGGGTGCTGGGGATCAGACCCAGGTCTTGCACATGCCAGGACATGCTCTATCACAAGCAACACCCCAGCTTGGGCTTTATTTCTTGTTGCAGGTAACATCCATTTGTTAATAATCACCAATTAAAAGTTCAGAATTTGCCAAATAACTTGTTCAGATCTATACAGATAGCTAGTAGGCTGAGAGTTTGTATACTTTCAGCATGTTTTTTTTTCTTTAATTCATATGTGCGTACAATATTTGGGTCATTTCTCCCCCCTTCCCCCAACCCCTTCCTTACCCGCTCACTCACTCCCTCTCTGCCTCTACCTGGCAGAAACTATTTTGCACTTATCTCTAATTTTGTTGAAGAGGGAGTATAAGCAATAATAGGAAGGACCAAGGGTTTTTGCTAGTTGAGATAAGGATAGCTATACAGGGAGTTGAATCGCATTGCTTTCCTGTGCATGTGTGTTACCTTCTAAATTAATTCTTCTTGAACTAACCTTTCTCTCTAGTTCCTGGTTCCCTTCTCCTGTTGGCTTCAGTCACTTTAAAGTATCTGATTTAGTTTCTCTGCATTGAGGGCAATAACTGCTATCTAGTTTTTTGGTTGTCTTACCTATCCTCATACCTCCCTTGGGTGCTCTTGCTTTATCATGTGATCAAAGTCCAATCCCCTTATTGTGTTTGCCCTTGATGTAATGTCTGCGTATGAGAAAGAACATACAATTTTTGGTCTTTTGGGCCAGGCTAACCTCACTCAGAATGATGTTCTCCAGTTTCATCCATTTACCTGCGAATGATAACATTTCATTCTTCTTCATGGCTGCATAAAATTCCATTGTGTATAAATACCACATTTTCTTAATCTATTCGTCAGTAGTGGGGCATCTTGGCTGTTTCCATAACTTGGCTATTGTGAATAGTGCCGCAATAAACATGGGTGTGCAGGTGCCTCTGGAGTAACCTGTGTCACAGTCTTTTGGGTATATCCCCAAGAGTGGTACGGCTGGATCATGTAGTAGATCTATGTTTAGATTTTTAAGAAGCCTCCAAATTTTTTTTCCAGAGTGGTTGTACTAGTTTGCATTCCCACCAGCAGTGTAAAAGGGTTTTTTTTTCCCCGCATCCTCTCCAACACCTGTTGTAAGTGGTGTTGCTAGTGATGGCTATTCTAACAGGGGTGAGGTGGAATCTTAGTGTGGTTTTTTTTTTTTTTAAAGTGAATTTAAGTTTATTTGTAAGGTGCTATACTAAAAAGCTTGAAATGCTCAACAGTAACCATCAATAAGATGACTTTACAGTGAGAGATAATCTTTGCGATCTCAACTCTGAGTACTTGCTTAAAATGAACAATTTTGACACAATAGCTCCCGATATCCCCAAGTATTGAATATTAGGAGACAAATTAATACTGCTTTTGAATATGGAAGGAGATTTTTATGTGGGATTCTTTTTTTCTTTTTTTTTCATTTTCTTTTATTTTTCATATGTGCATACAAGGCTTGGTTCATTTCTCCCCCCTGCCCCCACCCCCTCCCTTACCACCCACTCTGCCCCCTCCCTCTCCCCCCCACCCCCTCAATACCCAGCAGAAACTATTTTGCCCTTATTTCTAATTTTGTTGTAGAGAGAGTATAAGCAATACTAGGAAGGAACAAGGGTTTTTGCTGGTTGAGATAAGGATAGCTATACAGGGCATTGACTCACATTGATTTCCTGTGCTTGTGTGTTACCTTCTAGGTTAATTCTTTTTGATCTAAACTTTTCTCTAGTACCTGTTCCCCTTTTCCTATTGGCCTCAGTTGCTTTAAGGTATCTGCTTTAGTTTCTCTGTGTTAAGGGCAACAAATGCTAGCTAGTTTTTTAGGTGTCTTACCTATCCTCACCCCTCCCTTGTGTGCTCTCGCTTTTATCATGTGCTCATAGTCCAATTCCCTTGTTGTGTTTGCCCTTGATCTAATGTCCACATATGAGGGAGAACATACGATTTTTGGTTTTTTGAGCCAGGGTAACCTCACTCAGAATGATGTTCTCCAATTCCATCCATTTACCAGCGAATGATAACATTTCGTTCTTCTTCATGGCTGCATAAAATTCCATTGTGTATAGATACCACATTTTCTTAATCTATTCGTCAGTAGTGGGGCATCTTGGCTGTTTCCATAACTTGGCTATTGTGAATAGTGCCGCAATAAACATGGGTGTGCGGGTGCCTCTGGAGTAACCTGTGTCACAGTCTTTTGGGTATATCCCCAAGAGTGGTACGGCTGGATCATGTATGTTTAGATTTTTAAGAAGCCTCCAAATTTTTTTTCCAGAGTGGTTGTACTAGTTTGCATTCCCACCAGCAGTGTAAAAGGGTTTTTTTTTCCCCGCATCCTCTCCAACACCTGTTGTTAGTGGTGTTGCTAGTGATGGCTATTCTAACAGGGGTGAGGTGGAATCTTAGTGTGGTTTTAATTTGCATTTCCTTTTTTGCTAAGGATGGTGAGCACTTTTTTCACGTGTTTTTTGGCCATTTGAATTTCTTCTTTTGAGAAAGTTCCATTTAGTTCACTTGCCCATTTCTTTATTGGTTCATTAATTTTGGGAGAATATAGTTTTTTGAGTTCCCTATATATTCTGGTTATCAGTCCTTTGATGGAAAATATTTTCTCCCACTCTGTGGGTGTTCTCTTCAGTTTAGAGACCATTTCTTTTGTTGAGCAGAAGCTTTTTAGTTTTATGACATCCCATTTATCTATGCTATCTCTTAGTTGCTGAGCTGCTGGGGTTCCATTGAGAAAGTCTTTGCCTATACCTATTAGTTCCAAAGTATTTCCTACTCTTTCCTGTACCAACTTTAGAGTTTGGGGTCTGATATTAAGATCCTTGATCCATTTTGAGTTAATATTGGTATAGAGTGATATACATGGATCTAGTTTCAGTTTTTTGCAGACTGTTAACGACTTTTCTCAGCACTTTTTGTTGAGGAGGCTGTCTTTTCTCCATTGTATATTTTTAGCGCCTTTGTCAAAGACAAGTTGGTTATAGTTGTGTGGCTTCATACCCGGGTCCTCTATTCTATTCCACTGGTCTTCATGTCTGTTTTTGTGCCAGTACCATGCTGTTTTTATTGCTATTGCTTTGTAGTATAGTTTGAAGTCAGGTATCGTGATACCTCCTGTATTGTTCTTTTGACTGAGTATTGCCTTGGCTTTTCGTGGCCTCTTGTGTTTCCATATAAATTTAACAGTAGATTTCTCAATCTCTTTGATGAATGTCATTGGGATTTTGATGGGAATTGCATTAAACATGTAGATTGCTTTTGGGGTTATAGGCATTTTTACTATGTTGATTCTATCTATCCATGAGCATGGGAGATCTCTCCACTTTCTATAGTCTTCCTCAATCTCTTCAGAAGTTTATAGTTTTTCTTGTAGAGTCATTCACATCGTTTGTTAAGTTTACACCTAGGTATTTGATTTTTTTTGAGGCTACTGTAAATGGTATTGTTTTCATATATTCTTTCTCAGTTTGTTCATTGCTCATTGTTAGTGTATAGAAATGCTTATGATTTTTCTATGTTGATTTTATATCCTGCTACCTTGCTATAGCTGTTGATGGTGTCTAGGAGCTTTTGAGTAGTTTTTTGGGTCTTTAAGATATAGGATCATATCATCTGCAAATAGGGATATTTTGACAGTTTCCTTATATGTATTCCTTTTATTCCTTCTTCTTGCCTAATTGCTCTGGCTAGGAATTCCAGTAGTATGTTGAATAGGAGTGGAGATAGTGGGCATCCTTATCTTTTTCCTGATTTTAGAGGGAATGGTTTCAGTTTTTCACCATTAAGTATAATGCTGGCTGTAGGTTTGTCATATATAGCTTTTATAATGTTGAGGTACTTTCCTTCTATTCCTAGTTTTCTTAGAGCTTTTATCATGAAATGGTGTTGAATCTTTTCAAAGGCTTTTTCTGTATCTATTGAGATGATCAAGTGGTTTTTGTCTTTCCTTCTGTTAATGTGGTTTATTACATTTATTGATTTTCATATGTTGAACCACCCCTGCATTCCTGGGATGAAGCCTACTTGGTCGTGGTGAATGATCTTTTTGATGTGTTGTTGAATTCGGTTTGCCATTATTTTATTGAGGCTTTTTGCATCAATGTTCATTAAGGAGATTGGCCTATAGTTCTCCTTTTTGGAGGTGTCTTTGCCTGGTTTTGGGATAAGTGTAATACTGGCTTCATAAAATATGCTAGGCAGTTTTCATTCCCTTTCTATTTTGTGGAACAGTTTAAGGAGGGTTGGTATTAGTTCTTCTTTAAAGGTCTGATAGAATTCAGCAGAGAATCTGTCAGGTCCTGGACTTTTCTTTTTGGGAGACTCTCAATTGCTGCTTCAATTTCATTTTGTGTTATAGATCTATTCAGGTGATTAATGTCCTCTTGGTTCTGTTTTGGATGATCATAAGTATCTAGAAATTTGTTGATTTCTTCAAGATTTTCAAATTTATTTGAATTAGGTTCTCAAAGTAGTCTCTGATGATTTCCTGGACTTCTTTGGTGTTTGTTGTTATCTCCTATTTTGCATTCCTGATTTTACTGATTTGGGTTTTTTCTCTCTTCATTTTAGTCAGGTTTGCCAGGGGTCTGTCGATCTTGTTTATTTTTTTCAAAGAGCCAACTATTTGTTTCATTAATTCTTTAATGGTTTTTTTTGGTTTCTATTTCATTCATTTCAGCTCTTATTTTTATTTCTCTCCTATTTGTTTTGGGATTTGCTTGTTCTTGTTTTTCTAGGAGTTTGAGATGTATCATTAGGTCATTGATTTGAGTTCTTTCAGTCTTTAATATATGCATTCATGGCTATAAACTTTCCTCTCAGGACTGCCTTAACTGTGTCCCATAGGTTCCGGTAGGTTGTGTTTTCATTTTCATCTACTTCCAGGAACATTTTAATTTCCTCTTTTATTTCCATTGTTCATTAAGCAATGAATTATTCAGTTTCCAGATGCTTCCATGGTTTTTGTCTTTATTATTGTTGTTGAGTTCTAGTTTTATTGCATTGTGATCTGATAGAATACATGGTATAATTTCTATTTTCTTATATTTGCTGAGACTTGCTTTGTGCCCTAAGATATGATACATTTTGTGGAAGGTTCCATGGGCTGCTGAGAAGAATGTATATTGTGTAGAAGTTGGATGAAATGTTCTGTAGACATCAACTAGGTCCATTTGATCTATGGTATGTTTTAGATCTTGGATTTCTTTGTTGATTTTTTGTTTGGATGACCTATCTATTGATGATAGTGGGGTGTTAAAGTCTTCCACAACCACTGTGTTGGAGTTAATATATGCTTTTAGGTCCTTCATGGTATGTTTGATGAAATTGGGTGCTTTGACATTGGGTACATATAGGTTGGCAATTGTTATTTCCTTTTGGTCTATTTCTCCTTTTATTAGTATGGAATGTCCTTCTTTATCTCGTTTGATCATTGTAGGTTTGAAGTCTACTTTGTCAGATAAGTATTGCTACTCCTGCCTGTTTTTGGGGGCCATTGGCTTGGTAAATTTTCTTCCAGTCTTTCATTCTAAGCCTATGCTTATTTCTATCAATGAGATGGGTCTCCTGTAAGCAACAAATTGTTGGATCTTCCTTTTTAATCCAGTTTGTCAAACGCTATCTTCTGATGGGCGAGTTAACTCTGTTAACATTAAGTGTTAGTATTGATAGATATGTGGTGATTCCTGTCATTTAGTTGTCTTAGTTGTTTGAAGGTTTGATTGTGTGTACCTTAGTTGAGGTTACTCTCTACTTTCTTGCTTCTTCTTTTCCTGTAGTTTAGTGCTGCCTGTCCTTTCATGGTTATGTTGGGTTTCACTTTATGTGTGCAGAATCCCTTGAAGAATCTTTTGTAGTGGTGGCTTTGTGGTCATATATTGTTTTAGCTTCTGCTTATCATGGAAGACTTTTATTGCTCCATCTATTTTGAATGATAGTTTTGCTGGGTAGAGTATCCTGGGGTTGAAGTTATTTTCATTCAGTGCCCAGATGATCTCTCCCCAAGCTCTTCTTGCTTTTAATGTTTCTGTTGAGAAGTCTGCTGTGATTTTGATGGGTTTACCTTTGTATGTTATTTGTTTTTTCTCTCTTACAGCTTTCAATATTCTTTCTCTAGTCTCTGTACTTGTTGTTTTAATGATAATATGTCATGGAGTAGTTCTATTTTGGTCAGGTCTGTTTGGAGTTCTGAAGGTATTTCAGCATGTTGATTGACTGCCATGACTATACAGACCTGAAGTGTGGAATCAGGAGACAGTGACTGTGGAGCCCCCACAGTGTCCTTTGACACTGGTGTTTCCAGCCATGTCGGGGTCTTCAGGAAACATTCGACACCTCCCCCATTTAACCCCCTCTTTGATCATTCATGAATTCCAGGAAGACTGGCTCAGTCTTCCTTCTTGGGCATGGTTAACACATTATTGTTGAATTTTTAAAAATTTCTTAAGTAAATGCAATTAATACTAAAATGACTTGGCATGAATTTTATTTCAAGATCTTACTAATCAAATTGCTGATTTTTTTCAACAAGGATATTGCAAATTTTCACATTCATCAGAGGTGTTTGTGTCCCTATTTCATGACAGTATTACTACTTATAAATATTTTGCTAAACTAACAGAAGAAAACGGTATTTATTTTACTGTATTAATTTAAAAGATCTTTTGTTGGTTTTTTTTTTTTTTTGAGATAGGGTCTCGCAGCATAGCCCAGACTGGTCTTGATCTTGTGATGTTCCTACCTCATAATTTAAAATTCTTTATGTTTTAGAAATGTTGATTTTTGTTTTGTGCTTGTGGGTTTTTTTCTTGTCCTTTGTCCATTCCTTTGTGTTATTTACCTCATTATTTACTAGAACTATTTATGCTGAAAATATGAAAGAGCTATCATGTTACAAATTTCCCTTTGTGCTACTATATCTAAATTTGTTTCATAGCATTTTTTGCATGTTAAAGTTTTCTATTTTGTTGTTGTTTTTTTTTTTTTTTTTTGCTTTTGGTGGTATCGGAGGTTGAACTCAGGACCTTGTTTTGCTAGGCAGGTGCTCTACCACTTGAGTCACTCTGCCATCCTTTTTTGCACTGGTTATTTTTGAATTACTGCCTTGCTTCATGCTCAGGCTGACCTGGACCTCAGTCCTCCTATCTATGCTTCTTGTGCAGCTGGGATGACCAGTGCCACTGGATTGAGACATTGATTGAGATAGGATCTCACAAACTTTTTGTTCAGGCTGTCCTGGAACCATGATCCTCCAGATCTCTGCCTCCTGAGTAAGTGGGATTATAGCTATGAACCACATCACCTGGCCACCTGTTAAAATTTAAAATAATTTTTTTATGTAGTAGTAATATTACTCTTTTCCCTTATTCTTTCTTTGTTTTTGTTTTAAAAGGTCTTTATTTACTTTGTAAATAAAGATAAAAGGAATATTCAATTCCCACACCCCCAAATTTTGTTTTATATTTACTTTAAGTTTTCTAACTTAGGGAATTGATTTGTTTTTTAAGAAAGGTTTTGTAGTTCTCTTCATATAAGACTTATATACTTAAGGTACATCTCTGGTATTTTATCAAGTGCATAACTATTGTGAATAGAATCTTTTTTTCATGTATATTTATATATATGATATTTAAGTTTTCTGGTTATAAGAAAAATTTTTTGTACTTAACTGCTCTACTCCAAATAGTTTCTTTACTGGTTTTCTTAGATATAATAATTACTTACTCATATACTTTATAAATGTTATATTTTATAAATGTTATATTGCCGGACATGGTGGCTTACACTTGCAATCTGAGCTCTGGGGAAGCTGAGGCAGGGAGATTATAAGCTTGAGACCAGCTGGGTTATATAGTGAGAGCCTGTCTCACTAAACAAAGCAAAGCAAAGCAAAGCAAAGCAAAGCAAAGCAAAGCAAAGCAAAATAGCTGTAATGTCATATCCTTATGTCTAATAATTGTACCAGTTATTTCTGTTTCCTATTCTATTTGTGTGGACTCAAGTTTACAGAGTAGGTTAAAAGCACATGATGAGGGTTGGTGGAGTGGTTCAAGCAATAAGAGCACCTGCCTAGCAAGGTGAGGCCCACCTGGAACTGGAGTTCAAACCCCAGTGTCACCAAACAAAAAACCCAAAAAACAAAAAACAATGAGAGTGGACACTCTTGATTGTTCCTATTTTTTAATTTCAGAGTTTCACTGTCAGCTAAATGTTGGTGGTTTATTGATACAATACATGCTAATAGATTTCTTCTTATTATTTCTAGGGTTTTTTTTTGTTTTTGCAGTACTGGAGTTTGAACTCAGGGCTTTGCTCTCACTAGGCAAATGTTCTACCATTTGAATCATGCCCCAGTCCTTTTTGTTTTATTTTTCAAGTGGGAGTCTTTCATTTTTGCCTGGGCCTTACTAGACCACAATTTATACCTTCTATTTATACCTCCTGTGTAGCTGGGATGACAGACACTCATCTCCACATCCAGCTTATTATTGAGATGGGGGGTTTTGCTAACTTTTTGCCTGGGCTGGTCTCAAACTGCAATCCTCTGATCTCCACCTCCAGAGTAACTGGGATTACAGGTGTGAGTCTGTACTCCAGGTTGCATTAATAGATTCTTAAATATCTTTTCTCATATTTATGTAGTAAATACTGCTTAACTATAGATGGTTATTTTAAATATATTTTTCTACTGAATTTATTAAAGGTATTTTGTACTTAATATTTAAGAATGTGAAGTATCACATGCTACAAAGAAAACTCTGGATCAATCCCAGGATCTAGAAATCAGGATATGTAAGGCTGGCAGAGTGGCTTGAGTGGTAAAGCAACTGCCTAGAAATCAGAATATGTTAGTTTTATAATGTGCTCCGGATAGATTTTCATCTGTTTGATCTATTTCAGATGTGGCACAGGAATTCATGAGTCTACGAGGGTTTGAAAGAAGTTGCCTATGAAATAATCACAGCTTTATAAGCAGGCTTTGGGAAGATAATTCCTCAAGAGCTTTTCTCTCTTTCTTTGTCACCAACCAGTTCAAGTTTTCTATTTCCTGAGACAATATTGATTATCTATATTTTCCATGAAATTCCACTTTCCATCAAGATGCTAAAATGGTTGTCATTAGATCATGCATATACTGTGCTTATAATCACAAATTATCATACCCTACACTGTCACTATCCTTTTAAATTTGCTTGCTTCCTCTTTATAAGCAAAAGGATTTTTGTGTGTCTATTTTGTTTGAAAATCATGTTGTTTTTATTTATCAAATATTATAATTTTTCTGATTTTAATTTTATTGATCTTGCCTGGCAGTATTAATAACTCACCCCTCATTACTCATAATTTTAGGAATTTCTTAAGATATTGTGGCTTATGAAATTTTTATAGACATATCTTCTCTAGTTAAGAAGCTTGGTAGTATTTTTATTGGGGTCACTGTAAATACATGAATTAATTCAAGAAAACTTGACAGTTTGTAGCCAAGAGGATAGTATGATTTTGACTTATTCATGTATGATTTTCACCAAGAGTAGTACGGTAATTTTAATCTTCCTTTGTGTTCCTTAAGAGCCTTTAAATTTTTCTTCTTGATGAGGTTTCTTTTTGGGTGATGCCAAGGTTTGAACTCAGGGCCTTGTGCTTGCTAGGCAGGTGCTCTACCACTGTGCCACAACCCTAGCCCTAAATTTTTTTTCTTGTAGATTTTATATATATTCTCTTAATATTTTCCCTTTTTTTGTTTTCATGTTTGTTGTTACTATTATAAATGGAACTTTTCCTCCATTGTATCTCTTAGTCAATTTCCTTATTTATATTAAACCATTGATTTATTAGCTTTATACCTGGTCATATTACTGAATCCCCTTATCATTTGCAACTTCATTCTTCTCTTTGATTTTTGGGAGATGTAATTATATTATTACCAAATACTTATTCTTTCTAATTTTTATCTCTCATCTATTTTTTTTACCTAAATCTACTAGATCTTAATGTCTAGAACACTATTAAATAATAGTGGAGATAGGTGATTCACCTTTTTCACTCTTGATTAATGAAAACACATCTAGGGCTTTCCTATTTAGCCTGATGATGATTTATAGTTTGAGTGGCTATATTTTAATTCATTAGTATTTTAATTGAATGCTGGAAAAAGATTCAGTTGTGTTTTGTTCACTATCAGTTTAATCCATAAACCTGATGAACTTAAATGTATAGAAAGACTCTTTTCCTGATTTATAGATTGTTCTGATATCTGAGCACAGATGTTTTAAATTTTTATTTTTTATTTTTCTTTTATTGATTTATAAGCATTTTACAGTTGTTCCAGGAGTATATTGTGACATTTATAAAAGTTCTTACAATATATCTTAGTTAGATTCACCCCTCCATCTTTTGCCTTTATCCCCCACTCCCCTTTTCCTTAGAACAGTTTCAACAGGTCTCATTGTTCCATTTTCATACACGACAAGTACATAACATTTCCACTGCATTCACCTTCACCCTTCCCTTGTTTCCCCACCACCACTGGTATCAACCCCGGACAGGACTTGCTTAGCCTTCCGAGCCTTCATTAAAAAATTGTTTTGATGGTTATACAGGGAATTTCATTGTAACATTTCCATATATGTGTGTATTATATCCTGAATTAGTTCATCCCCTCCATTAATCTCCTTTCTATCTTAGCCTTCCTCATATGGTGAATTCAATAGGTTTGAATGTTCCATATTTATACTTGCATAAAAAGTACATCAACCATTTTCACCATTTTTACTTTCTTCATTTACCTTTCCCCTCTCATTAGTGCCCTCCCCTTAGCCTGACCTGTTTTATATTCTTGTCCTTCATTGTTTAGGTGTCTATTCATTGTTCAATGGGATTTTTGCCTTGGTATTTTACCTATAAGTATATTGCGCTTAAGTGAATATAACTCCCGTCCACTGTACTTCCTCACCCTTTTCCCTCTATGCAGTCTTCAACAGTTGAATGCAGTTTTTAAAAAATACTTTTTTTCAGGGGCGAGAAAGGGACATGTGAATAGAAGCATACTCATGAGATATAAACTAATAGAGAAGAAAGTTTTGCTTTATCTCGGTATAAAGAAAGTCCTGTGTGATGTAAGTAGATGAAAAATTACCCAAGATGAATAAGATCTTTTTGATTTTTAAGCTAATTATTTGACAGCACTGCACAAACCATATCCAGTCTGGCGATCACACCCACTTTGTGCAGTCTATTTGGAAAATGATTATTAATGGCAGATGCATTTGTTTGAATTTAGAGTTCATGCAGCAGTCATTAGTCAACTCAAAACCAGCATATTCCATGCTATTCTCATCCCTATAAATTTTGATCTTGTTAGGGACCAAATGGTTTCCAGGAAAGGTAAAGCAGAAGACATCCTTTCTAAGTGTTGTGGATATACACATCGTATCCATTTATCTCACCATTGTCTTTTGACTAGTCATTCTATGTTTAAGGACATTCCTGTTTGTATCCTTTTTCCCTAATTTTGGAGTTAGAGTTCAGTTTCTAGTTTTTCTTGACCAAGGATAATGGCATGGGTGACTCGGCCTCTGCCAATGAACCCACCCAAACTTTCTTTTTATAGTAGATGAAAGCAGAATTGCTTTCTAATGAAGGTGGCCGATTGGAGTGGATAAACAACAGCTTTTATAGGCACCTTGGCAGTGATCCTTATGATGAGGATCTATGCTCATGAACCATGCCTGTCATCAGTCTGCAGTTCCTGTCTGGTTAGTACCAAGTCCCATTACCTTGTCTTCCTACATATTCTGGAAGGATACTTACTACCCTCTAAGAGAGTGCTTTTCTGCTTACACTAGTTACAATGCACTCTGCTTTACAACCAAGAAACCTAACCAGCTTGTACAGAAGGGAAAAACCCACTTAAACCACAGTCCATTCAACAAATAGTGGGAAGCTAAATTTTGGCCTATTAGGTATATACTCTTGGGATGTCTCTCTGTATAATACTTGAACAAGTTATAAAATAGAAAAAAGAAAACTTAAGTTGGCCAGTTTGGTCTTTGCTGGGAAATGGTCCACTGTATAGTTTTACATGATGTCAAATGTTAAGTTTAGTTGATTGTTTATGGTCATTAAACTTGCCTTTTGTTTTGGCACCCAGGCAACACAACCTACAACTTAGAGAACACTGTAGATTCCGCATGTGTTTTTGTATCTGGCCTAGGATGAGTTTTATAAATGCAGATAAACAAAATTCCTTGGCTTAAAATTTGCTAACATAAACATGCCTGCCTGTGGGTTCTGGAGCTTTGTGTCTGGACTGTACCCTTTATGGTTCTCATCTTGGATGGTGGCTGATGAGAAACACATGACTGTGTTTATGATGCAGCATGTAGTTTCCACAATGCAATCCTTGAGGCATCTGCTTTATCACCTTACACTATTGAGGACACTCCATTGTATTTTTCAATTCAGTTAGTGACATTTTGATGTGACGAGATAGAGAGAGAGAGAGTAGATCAACAAGGATTAAAATTCCTAAGGTCTTCCCAAGTGTTGGAAGATAAAAATCTTCTGTTTGGTAGAATTTGTTACATAAAATATTATCTGTAAATAGTAGATATAACTAAACCAAATAGCTTCTAGACTGAAAAGGAGAAGCACGTGTATCACTTAGATTGTATGGACTAGTGGTAGGGAAAGTATCAGTTATACTTTTTCCCAATAAAGAACTATTTGCTCCACTTTAATAAAATGAATAGCTATTACATTGAAGGCTGGGTGATACAGCCCCACTGATGGGTTAGTATCTGGTGGAAGTGGTTCTCAAACCAGGTCTGCCTGACAGCAGAACTTGCTTTCTTCCTCTCTTCCCCACTGCCACCCTTTCGTCTGCCATGTTAGTATAAGGAAGGCCTGTCCTGCCTTGGGCATGGCCATCTGCTGCTCATTTGACCCTTGGCATCCTGGCTACGAGTGGCTTCAGCTCTCTGTCCTGCTAAACAGAAATTTGACTGTATGTATTCAACTATTTCTGAGTTTCCAGAAGATACATTTCTGTAGGAAAGGTTTCTTGGAAAACATATTCTCTGGTTTTTTTAATAACCACAAATGACAAGTTAATTTCTCTAAATCATTTGTGTTCTCAAATATCTAGTGCAGGTACTCCCTCTTAATTTTCTGAGCATCAGGAAAGTGAAAGGGTGGCAGTTCAACCCTAGGGAAGGCAAGCACTTCAGGCACAGCAAGTCTTATTTCTTTTTTAGTTAAAAGATTTCTTTCCAGTTTCTTTTTTTAAATTAGTCTCCAATTATAAATGGGCAGAGATGCTGTGAACTTTTGACATGAAACAGCACAGTTTCAAAGGCATTGTACTCAGAAGGCTAAAGGACTCTAATTTAAACAAACTCCTTTAAACTACTTAATCAAATCACAGCTTCAGAAGAACATGGCTATTAGCTAGAATGAGACTATGTATCTGGGTGTATCAAGGCCATTTATTTTTCCTGAAGCTAAAGCATTGCCAAGCTTTTGAGTTAGTGGTTGAGCTGTGTGACATTTTCTTTCACTGAGGAATCTCATTCCCCCCACCACCCCAGGCCCAGAAGAGGCAGCCACCTTCCCAGAGGTCACCCAGGGCTCTCTATTGCCCTGACTGAAGGATATTATTAAATTGTCCTTTATGTCTTCACAGCTTTAGATAGACTCAATTTCCACTCACTTTTAATCTAACTCTGCCCTTTGATGTCTGAAGTTTGCTATTTACCTTCTGCCTCCTTGAATAAGCGAGCCTCTTGCTTCCGAAGTTCCACTTGCCCACAATGCAAACAGACCTCAGCTCCTGTAAATTCTGCCTACCAAGGACAGCCTTGACATCTGTAATTTCAGCTTGCTTGTCATTTCCTTGGTTCAGGCCTTTGTCATTTCTCACCTGGATGGATGATCACAGAGCCTGTTAAGTGGTCTTCCTTCCTCCTCTCTCTCTAACCTTACCCCTCAGTGCTGTCAGGCTGTTCATTGGTGTCAGACCTCTGCTGAAATGCTTCTAATGGCTTTACGTGTCTTTAGGGATAAAGTATAAACTCCTTAATATGGACGAGAGAGAATGAGAGAGGAAAGAGAAAGGAATGGAGAGAGGGAAAGAGGAGAGAGATAGGTCTAGGTCTTTTCTTTCCCTGGCTCCTGCAACCAGATACAAACCATTCCTTGTGCCTTCCATTCTCTTATGCATCACTTCCCTTCAGCCATGTCACCATGTTCCCTCTTATTTCCAACATCCCCTTCCTTCCATCTGGCTTTGTGACTTTTCTTAGTTCCAGCTCCTTGGGAAGCCATTCCTGAGTCCTGCAATTCTGATGAGAACCTATTCTCTGTGTCCCCTCATCATGATTCCCATTGCTCTGTTTTGTACTTTGTATTTATCTGCTGCCCAGTTGAGCTATAAAGAAGAGGCAGCGGCTTCCTCATTCTTGGATCCAGAAGCTTAGCATGTAGTAGGAATAAATGTTTTGATGGTTGCTGACCAAAGGAATCTCAATTCCTACTGTTTGTAAGATAACTTGCATCTTGGCCTCTGCTTCCTGGCACTCTTCCCATCCCAGCACCTGACAAAATCACTCCCATGATTTCATTGTAAACATAAAGAGATATCTTAAAACTCTCCCTCTCCTTTTCCTGCTGCTCTAGTCCCAAGTTACACTTTATTTTTAAGACATTGCTAACTGGTTGCCTAGTTTAAGATGTTACTTATCTTTGTATCTCTAATGGTCGGCCTAGGACTGGCTCATGAAAGTTGTTCAGTCAGAGATAAAGTACATTCTCAGATCCCAGATGAGGAATCTGAGGTCTGAAGAGATTATTGTCTTACCACCATCCTTTAACTGCTGTCTTATGCAGTTGGTATAGACCCATATATTTTGACTCCAAATCCCCCCACCCTCTGTCCCCTAAGACATTCTTCAGTGTTGGAGCCTATGATATGTTTTATAATTATACTATTAATCACTGAGAATGATTTGGGAATTTTCATGTGAACTTGAGCTGGTTTTATATGAGTGTTGGCACTTTCATCCTTCTTCCTTGCCAGACATTGCTCCTGAAATACCATCTTCCTTGTAAAAACTTTTCCAATGAGTCAGCCTATGTCTTTTACGTGTTAAACTAGTTTGTAAACTCTCCCTATTTTAACCAGTAGAGTGACTATATATTATATGAAAATAAACCCAACAAGTAATGAGTCAAATACAAGGAAATATATTTTTTTTACTCATGTAAGATTCATGGTAGATGTTCCAGATAAATGGAAAAATAGTAAGGTGGCTTCTTGTGGTTATTCACATTGACTTTGTGGTTATTCGGATTGACATATCACTCTGCCATCATTAAAACAGCTTCTAAGCTTGCTGTTTTTGATATCTCTACCTAAGAAGCTGGAATACAATGAAAGAGAGGGAAATAAATAAAACAAACATGGTGGTGGTGTGCAAGGAGATGATTGTGGGCTAGGGCAGGAAGTAAGGTGACAAACTTGACCTCATTTTACTTGAGTCATTCTGATTTTAGAACAGAAAATCTCATATCCAGGGAAACTCTCAGTCCCAGGCAAAGAAGGACAGCTGACCATTCTCCATGGACATGGTATACTTCACCTCTACTCATATTCCATTGGCTATAAGTCACCACATAGTCACACCAGACTGCAAGAGATACTGGGAAATGTAGTTTATCTGTGTGCCCAGGAAGCAATCTGAGTCTCACAGAGAGCTTTCTGGATAGACATTGAATGTTTCTTATAGCTATAGACACTGAGCCAGAAGAGTGTAAAAATTGATTCAATAGAGGAAATAGACACAGAGCAGTAGAAAAAAGACCCAAATCCAGACCAGGAGATTCTGCCTGAATAAAGCCTTTGTTGGTGATTGCATTTTCCAATACAACCCTTCAAAGTGCTTAGAGTGGGGATTTTCATGACTTGGAATAAATACAATCATGTTTTAAAATCTCTTCTCTTTTCATCCATACTTGGGTTATGAAGGATTCATTTGGAGAAAGCCTATGATTTCCACTGTATTTCATGAACATGTAGCTCTCAGGAATATCTTCTAGCAGACACAGTTTGACCCATGGTATATATAAATCCAGCCTGTATATAATTATATTATCATTTGTTGTAAGCTTCCTAAGTGCCAAGCACCATACTAAATACTTCGGTTATATCATCTCATTTTATTATCACAACACTAAAGGGCTTTAATTTCTTCTCTATTGAAGATGAGGAAATGAAGGCTGATATAGGTTAAGTAACTTGTTTATCACCATACAGCTTTATGTTACAGAATTAGGATTTAGCTACAGTTCTTTCTCACTCTAATGCCTGATTGCATGTATTATACTTGAGGGACTCCAGATAGGGGAACATAGTGTAAATTTTATCATAAGCTGAAGTCTGTCCCAATACTATAATTCTCTAAGATGAAATAAAAGTTAATATATACATATTCCAATAACACAATACTTAAATAAGTTCTGTATTACAGTATATTTTCCTATTTCTAGAAACACATTTCCAAAATGTGGTGTGTGTGTATATGTATGTGTGTGTGTGTGTGTTTATGTCTGTGTTTCTGCATGTGTGTATGTGTTCAAGGCCAGACTCAGTAAGCAAGTACACTCAGTGCATCAGTCACTCAGTGCATGTTTAGGGAACACTGAGGTGTGCTGTCCCGATCTCCCCTTTTTCAGAACTGGGGTGTTTATTCCCTCAGCTTCCAGGAATGTTGGTGACTGAACTCTCTTAGCTCTGTTCTTGCGAGATTTTTTCTTTCAGCTAAAGAGTGATCTCTTACCCAAGATCATGCCTCCTTCCAAAGGGCATTTCAAATCTAATATGGTTGGTCAATACAAGAATATAATTATCCTTGTTCCATTGATGGACACCTCTAAAGGCCATCCAAGATCTAGATTTATGTGTAGGACTGACTGGAGGTCTTAATGTTATTATGTCTGACAATAATGCTTCCTTCATGCCTTTATGGCCAATGGTTCTGAGAACAATTCCCCAAAATAAACTTCCTGTGTGCCAATATCCATCTCAAAAGTTAGCTTTCTAGAAAGCCCAAAACACATTTTTTTTTTGGAATTACTGATGATTGAACTCAGGACCTCACACTTACTAGACAAGTGCTCTACCACTTGAGACGTGCCTGCCAATCCTTTATTGCTAATAGTTTGATTTTTAGATAGGGTCTCATACTTTTGACCAGGCCAGCCTCAAACCATGATCCTCCTACCTCCACCTCCAACTAGCTGGGGTTACAGGCATGTACCACTACACTCAGTTTGTTTTTGAGATGAGATCCTGCTAATTTTTGCGATCTTTCTATCCCTACTTTCTGAGCAAAATCAATTTTATGCCATGCGAAGTTGTCATCGTTTATACACTTTTAATTATAAAGACTAGAACCTCGAGCACAGGACATTTCAAGCATTCATGTACACTATACACACATTCCTGAAATAGGCATAGCTTATCAAAAAAAAATACCTTGTTATGCCCCACTGTGTTGTTCCTTGTATGGTAGGCCATGTGGAAAAGACTGAATCTGGCATGTGTCTTTGAAAATAAGGATGTGAATATGTACAAAAGTCTTAATTTTGAAATTTTCTTTCTTTCCTTTGTTTTGTTAGTATTACTTATATCTTTCCTCTCTTCCTTTTTTTTTGTTTTTGTTTTTAATAGTGCTGGAGTTTGAACTCAAGAACTTGAGCTTGATAGGCAAACACTCTACCACTGAGTCGTAATCCCAATTCCTTTCCTGCTCTTCTTAACATTCATTATTATGCTGTAAATATAAAAACAGGAATAAATTTAGGGTCAGGGTCAAAATAGGCTAGTTAGGAAGATAGGTATACTTTAGCAGAGCATCCTATAGATCTGAAGATATTACCTTCTAAATGTTTCTTGACTTCATCTATTTCCTTCTTTCTTCTTCATTTTCTTTTGCCTATTTTGATCCACCAGTCTTACCTTAATTACTACAACAGATCTCTGGCATATTTCCTGTCTCCTGTCTTTTTCCCTTCAACAGATTTCCATATTGTGATCCACAGCATAAATCTGACATATTGACACAGCCATTTAAATCTTTCACAGATTGCAAGCTATCCTCCAAAATCCCTTCCCAGAGAATAGCGTTATCTTTAGAAACCAGCTTCTACATTTGACATGATCCCCTTGTTTCTAGGTGTGACCATGTGGTTAGTTTTTGCCAATAGAATGTCAGCAAAAGCTGTGTGGGTCACTTCCAGGCATAGCTTTTAAGAAATAAATGTGGTTTTCCATGCTGTCTTTTCATCTCTTCTGGTGGGAAGCAGATAAGGTGTCAGAACTTTTAGAAGAGCTGTCCAGAAGGTTCTGCTTCAAACTATTACATGAGCAGGAAATGATTTTCTGTTTAGTTTGAAGCAATATAAACATTGAGGTCTCATTGTTGCAGCAGCTAGCCCACTCAAACTAAGAGTATTTTCTACTCCTAGGATAAATTTAAACTGTACCATGGCTGACAAATCCAGTGTGATTTACCTTCTTCTTGCTCTTCAGCCTCATTGCTTGGTGAAGACCACAGGCTCCAAAACACTTCCAGATGGATTCAGATCCTGTTCTCTTATTAGATTGAAAAAAGTACTTAACTCTCTGTGTTTCAATTTACCCCTTAGAAAAAGGACGTAATATGTGTCAAGAGCTGTGAGAGTCTGATATTTTACTCTACTTGCAAGCTCCCTTGCCATACTTCCATGGATCCTGGTAGAAGACATGAAACTCTGGTTCAGACAAGAGAACTTTATCATTCACAGGAAAGCAGACAACATAAACTACATGTTTTCATTGGTTCCTTCTGTCCTTCAAGATCCACTCAGTGATTCAAGTCCAGACAGATCCTGCACAGATGATGGTTTTACATCACAGCTAACAAACCCCCAGCTTAGGGCTCCTAACCTTTCAAAATAGACCATGAGCAAATCTGTGTGAATTTTGCCCCAGCAGGAAACATTTGTATAATAAATAGAAAAAAAAAATCTTCCCTCTGCTTTGAAAGAGACATAACCTTTATCTGTGAAGACTGTTTGTAATACAAAAATCTTTGAAAAACCAATAACAAAAACTGCCCAATGCCTTTGCTCATGAAATGTATAGAAATTCAAGACACCCAAGGAGAAATGTCTCCTAACAGTATTACCTATCTTACTAGATTATTGTGAGGACTAAGTCAGTTACCGTCAATAATGACTTAGAACAGTGCCTGGTACATAAACCCTTGAGAAATGGAAACCATTATTACTATTTTCCCTGTTCCTACTACTTCTTTATGTTGGCCATTCTGAGTTATTTTCATTTACTCAAACATTTCATGCTTACTTTTACTTCTGGACCTTCAAACTGGTCACTATGTCTGGAATATATGTCTTCCACCTCCACTCTATTTCTGCTTTTCCTCCACTTTGGGCCCCAGCACATGGTCTTAGATGCCCCAAGTCTGTGCTCACTCACTCCACTCACTCTACTTTCCTCTCTTACAACACTTAGCAACCATAAGGGGTGATGTTGTTTGTTAAAGTGTCTTACATTTTCCTGGAATGTAAACTCTGAGAGGTTAGAGAAAATATGAAGCAACACAAAGAGATTCTGGTTACTTAAGGAAAGCAAGAATTTAGTGGAAGATTTCTGGGTTATTTCATGAAGTCAAAGTTGGACTTGAACAATTAAAGGGGTGAAGGGACAGATCATCTCATTCTCAGTGACCTCAAATCCATTTATAACTCTAAGAATCTCCAGCGTTTGTGTGTATCTTTTACAAATTTCAAACCAGAAAGACAATCTAAATTCAGCTTAAGGTAGGTAATCCCCCTGGAAAAGTCAGCTGTGGTAAGTGGATGGAGTTAAATAGTATGGACATGCTACTAGTGACTATTTCCAGTGCAGGGACATCAGACCAAAACAGTTATCCCCAGGATTGACTTTTGCTGACAATATGCCCAACATGTACTTTTCACAATTCCAGGCTTGTCTCCTCCAATTTCTTTCCACATTGCTGTAGGACTATTCTACCAGTAAGTTATGTCTCAGCTTCGAACCCATCCTTTCTACTTTCTACCTTTGTGACACTGGGACTGGGACTCTGCAAGCCATATTTCTTCTCTCTTCTTTTTCTTTTCTTTTTTTTTTTCCTTCAGTATTGGGGTTTGAACTAAGGGCCTTTGACCCAGTTCCCCTCTTTTTTTGTCTGTATTTTTTAGGTAGTATCTCATATTTTTTCCTCAAGACAGCCTCAGACCACAATCTTCCTATCTTTGCCTGCCAGGAGCTAGGACCACAGGCATGCACCACCAAGCAGCACACATTTCTGCTTTGTTAGATCTGTAGTCTCTGGCAGTGAGGAGGAGCATTGCAGGAAGCTCTCAGGGTAGAGGTGGGAGAAGTGACCAGCGCCTTCCTGCCAGCTTCCTGTCTTTGTTAGTGTTACTCCCACCTCACACTTCACCCACCACTTCATTCCAGTAGAAGAATTTGGATCCACTTTGCTGTCTTTCCAGCACTCACAGAGCTAGTCTCGTCATGCCTACTCAGAGACACCAGCATCAGCCAGGCAGTGCCTTCTTCAGAGTGTGTGTCCCCACTCCATGGGTCCTAGCCTCTGAGCTGACACCAGCACTAGCTGAGCCGCACCCTCTCCTCAAGGGTCTGAGTGTTAGCTCCATGGGGCTTCTTCCTCAGGCTTCTGTTTTTAGCAATTTTAACCTTTTCCTCTCTCTCTAGGGCTGGTAGCTACTTTGTGCTGTTCTTACTTCTGTGATAGTATGTTGTTCTCCTTTTGCCTTTCCATTTACCTGGACGATACTTACCTTTGTGAATCACTGCTGTGATTTCTGCCTCCTGACTATATACGGACTGATGCAAGGAGTGATTTTTCAAATAGAAATCTGGCCATATTACTCCTTTGCTTGAAATGCTTTGCTGGTTACGCCCATGTTCACAGCAGCATTATTTGCAACAACTACAAGATGGAAAAAATGTGAATATCCATCATAATATGAGCAAATAAATGAAATGTGGTCTATCTATACAACGGGATACTATTTAACTTTAAAAATATCAAAATTCTGATACATTCCATAACATGGACAAACTTGGAAACCATGGTGCTAAATGAGTCAGTGGCGAAAGGACAACACTGTGTGAGTCCATGTAGGTGAGGCACAGGTGTCTGAAAGCAGGTATATTCAGAGAGACAAAGGATAGAGGTAACTAGAGATTGAGGGGTAGCAGAATGGGGAGTACTGTTTAATGAGTATAGAGCTGCTGCAAAAGTTTTTGGAAATTGATAATGGTGTTGGCTGCAAAATAACATGAATGGGTTTAATGCCATTCAATTGCACACTTAAATGGTCAAAATGGTAAATTTTATGATATATATGTATCACATTATATATGTGTGTATATATCACAATAAAACAATTTATATGTATATATATACATATCACAATAAAACAGTGGTCAAAAAGCATGCTTCAGTGGTTGACATTGACTAAACATTGGTTTAATGAATTGAAAAATATAACACCACCACACAGGGTTTGCTTTGAGCTTTCCTTGAGTAATCCTTGGTTGTGGTGGGGTCCAGGCTGTGCATTTGAGAGTCACAATTCCTGGGACTTCCTCTTATGTCCTGGGCACTCTGTCATATTTGGATGATATCAACTACTACCAAATGCAGGATTCTTGGAGGCTCATTTTTCTCTCTCCTCACACGCAATGTTTTTAGTATCTCTTGAGATGACTGTGTTCCATGACTTCCCACCAGTCAGTATATTTATTGCAATAGTCTCTCTCATTGGACTCAAACTGGCCTTCAGCATGGATATTCTTATCAATTTACTTTCTGATTCAAGACGGCCATCCATGTGGTATTTCTCTTTTTATCACATTGATGAAATCTTCAAGTTCTATGGTCAAAACCTTGTCATTAGGCAGGAAGCAAAAGAATATGCAAGTGAAATATCTCTGGCCCACACCTTTGTTTGCCTTAGAAGAGTCATTTGCTTTTGCATGGAAGATTTGGGCTCACTGATTGTCCTAATATTCACGATAGCAAAAAGGTAACTGAGGTGATAATATACAGTTTCAGCCTCAGAAGATTTTTTTTCTCTCCATTATCAATTTTCTTCCTAATATGCTAGTTCAGTGGAAGAAACTTCAGGGATAATAAAATTTCTCTCTCTGTGTCAAGGAATGAGTACAATTTAGATATTTTTCTCAGGTAAAATAACGTCAACAAATGTGAAACCTGTCTGATGCTTTCATTTTCTTGGTGAGACATATCAAGATAAGTGAGCTTGCTGTCAGTCTCTGAATCTAGGTAATCTTCCACCAAGCCCTTTCTAATCTTCCCCTCTTCAGGTCACAGAAGACCCATTTACTCATAAAATTCAATGTTAGGTTAATTTGATGAGTATGTAACATTCAGTTAAAATTATCTCCATAAAGTTTCCTTATAAATTTTGTAGCCTAAATAGTGACAGAGAGAGTACTTATTTCTTTATGAGTGTTATAGTTAACATTGCCTTAAAGGAGGAAATGTATTTAGGGCCAAGGAAAATATAGTCACAAATCAGAAAAAGGAAAGAGTGAGACAGAGAGAGAGAAAGAGAGAGAGAGAGAGAGAGAGAGAGAGAGAGAGAGAGAGAGAGAGAGAGAGAAATGAATTAACATTCATTTTACTTAAAGGTACTGTCATTTAACTTGTGAAGTTAGGGCTAGTTTTGGGATTTGGGATAACCTCTGAGGAAACTACTTTCTGGATTTTTAATCACAAACTCCTAGTGCCTTAGAGCATACTGGTGACTGACAGGAATGGCACAAAGGAGGCCTGATGCATTTTCAACCTCATACCCACAGCTTTTCTACAGAACTTCCTTCACATTGTGCTATCCCATGTGGTGAGTCATTTGTGGAAAGCTATCAGAAAGACTCATGAAATGACTGAGGAAAGGAGCTAATATTATGTGTGGATGGACGATGGACATGGCACTGGGCTAGACTACAACTTTTTGTTCATTAGTGTTGAAGCCTTGGGAAATCATATGTCTTTTGTGTGTTTCCATTTTCCTATCTGTATGGAGGGAGGAGGATAAAAAATATCTGCCTCAGAGGATTCTTTTTAAGAATTGAATGGGATAATACACAGACCTTAGAATAGTACCGAGCATATATTAAGCATTCAGAAATTAACTAATGTGCTAGCCACTTTTTGCCATTGTGACAAAATATCTAAGCAAATCGACTTAAGGGAGGAAAGATTTATTTTGAGTCATCATTTCAGAGGCTTCAGTTAGTGGTCAGCTGGCTCCATTGTTTATGGGCCTGTGGTAAGGTAGAGCATCATGGCAGAAGGGCATGGTAGAGCAAAGTTGCTTACCTCATGTTACTCAGAAGCACAGAAAGAAACAGATAAGGGCACAAGATACACTCTTTTGGGGCATTACCCCAATGACCTGCTTCTTCCAGTGAGGCCCCACCTCCCAATAACGCCATCAATGGATTCATAATTCAAATGAAGTTTGAGCCTGTATGATCCTTTCGCTTCCCAAAAGTTCATCAGCTGGCATCTAAGCCTTTAACACATGAGCCCTTTGGGAGACATTTTCGCCTGTGTAGGTGTTGAGATTGCACAGGGTAGGTAGGGGTTAACTGAACAGATTTTGACACAGCTTGCCTTGGTTTACATTCCTCTCTACCGATTAGTAGCGAAGTCCAACAATGTGTTACTTGACATCTCTGTGCAAGAGTTTCCTGATCTGAAAACTGGAGATAATAATAGTGTCTACCTCATAGAGTTGTTGTGAGGATTTGAGGAGTAAATAATTTAAAAATATTGGGGATATTAACTGCTATCTATATAAACAATTATAGCTTAAAGGATTTATAGTAATTGTCCTTCCCATGTGAGCTTAACTCTGTTATCTACCTGCAATCTCAAATCTTTGAGAAAGCAGTATTTCTGACTTACCTAACATTTTCCTTTAGATTCTGTAACTATGGTGAATCAAAAACACTGAGCGTATACATGATTCATTGCTAAACATTTCATATGTTTCTCAAAAGGCTAAAAGTAAAGGAAGGAAGAAGAGGTAGTCTTGTCTAGTGAGAATGAACCAGATGGCTAAGAAAAGAATAGAGCACTTTCAGGAGACAGAAAAAACATCAATGAAAGGCAAGATAGGTGGTGTGACTGCACAGCCAGACTGATTGGTGAAATTGCTTAAATCAATTTTGGATGCTGCAAGACAGAGCTGTACCAAAATGGTAACATACAGAGCAAGGCTTGTGCTTCCCCCTCCCTCCCCACTGTCTTCCCTGGATGCCTTTATATTTTTAGCCTGTGGAGTTAGAATAATTAATGCCCAAGAGCAAATAGTGGTGGAAGCAAATTTTTTCTTGGCAAAATGGCAGCAGGTGCTGCCGAATATTTTCTAAAATGTAAACAAATCATCCAGCTCCATCAGGGAAAGATAATACACTCTAATCCTGAGTCACTGCAGGATTTCCACCTAGTGCAGTTTTCAGTTTGACTGCTCCCACATCATCATAAACTTTACCACCTGGTGTGCATTATGCACTACATTACTCTGAGAAATCATTGGTGTTCCAACTGCTAGAATAAAATAATCAGGCACAAGTTAGGGAAAAAAAATCTCCTGCTTGATATAACCAGTTTGGGGATCCAGTGGAAATGGCATCAACTTGGGGGTTTGGATTTTCCCTTGGGTTTGCCACCAACTGCCTCTCACTGTGCCTCTGATTTTATAATTACAAAAGAAGGTGTGAGATTCAGTAATACTAAAGATTCCTTCCAGCTCTGAATCCTATGATCTAATGTTCAGTATGACTCCAGGGGACTTTGGATAGAAAGCATCTCAGGTACCTTTATGAAAATACATTCCAGAAATTCAGAACCCATTCCCCCATCTTGTGGAGTATCTTCCTCCAGGGTCATACAGTGCCCTTTCCATGCCTTCTGGAAGTTCTTGGCTTTCCATTGCAATTCATGCATTCTCCCTCTCACCAGGTCTCCCAGGCTTGCTATGTTCTATAATGTACACTATTTGAAATGCTATCTCTGTTTCACTTCCTAGCTTCAACTTCAAGTGCAAATTCATCTGGTTTTCAGCTCCCTTCCCAAGCCATACCCCTAGCTAGATAGCTTTAGAAAACAACATACTAAAAATATTCCTCTTTTAGGCTATCTCTCTTTAATGTGAGTTTAACCCAAAGGAATGGTAGCATTTTAGTTGCTACAAATGATGGGAGATATTTAACTTGAACCTATAACTTTTGGGAATCCCAAATCACACACATAAGCAATTGTCTACATGTAAAGTCTACTTGTATCTATTGGGAATTCATCTGATGGGATGGGAGATATGTCACAAACAGACAAGACTTCCTTCCTTTAAGAAACCGAAGATTTATTTACAGTGATAAATTTTTCATTTTAATGAAAAGCTCTAGATTTTTGTAAAGATATAGAGATTGGTATGTAGGTAGATAGATAGATAATGGAATTTATCATTTTTGCAATTTTGTATAATTCAGTAGCATTAGGGAGATTCACATTATAATATTTTATCCATATTCTTATTTAAAACTGTAAGTATGAGTGTGTAAAAGTAAGTATTAAGTTATATCCTCACTTTGTAGAGCTCATGTTCTAGGTGTAGCCAAACAAATTCACAGGATATTTGTCATGACATCAAGAATTTTCAGGTAGCCTTCCTTCCTTCGTTCCTTTTTTCTAAAATGATTTAAAGCAGATTAAAGAAACATATACAATAAAACAGGGTGAAATAATTTGAAGATTTCTGGCAAACAGAAGGGGACGGTAGTGAGGTAGATCCATATGTAAAGTTAGTACAGAAAATGCCTATGTTAGGGTCCTATAAACATGTTACAGACAGGTTTCAAATTTTATGATAACCCTCCCAGAGCAAACTTAATAGGGAAACACAATCCATTACAAGATTCAGTGTCCTGCCTTTGACATAAAACAAAAACCCATGTTCAATAGCATAACTTTGGCTTGATATGAGGCCAGAATAAAAGTCCTCCTGTGGGTTATAATTGAGAGGATACTATGTAGTATAATGAAAATCCATCTGTACAGCCAATATACTAATGAATCTTTATAGACTATCTCTTATTAACTTCCTTCAACCCAGACTAATGGCATTGCCAGTAAAAGTAGTATGTTTCCAGTGTTTAGCAATCTGTTAACTTGTCTTAACCCAAAAATATATTTTAGGGAGTCTGTTGTGAAAAAAAGATGTTTGTCTCCATAATCCTTGAAGTGGTCTGAGACCTTGGTACATATGTATGTTGAATTGCTCTACCTCAACAACCACTTCTGTTTATTTTAGTGTATCTTACAATGTTAGAATTCTCTATCTGTGTCCATGAAATGAGAAAAAGTAGTATTATTGTCCAGGACTACTCTATTTTTTGATAATGAAGCCAAGTCCTCTCTATGTAAGAGAATGTCTGTCTATATTTATGGAACCCCTAGTTGTATGAACTGCTCTTCCCAAAGGAGGTGACCCAGATCACATGGCTTTCTAGTTAAATGAAAGCCTTTCTCCATCAATTATTAGTCTTAATTTAAGAGATACTATGGGTTAAATTCTAGATCAACAGAAATGACCAGTGTCTCTATGGAGTTATGAAGATTAGCTGTTTTTATTCATCTTAGAGGAAATTAATATCTAGAATATATAAATAACTCCAAAGTTAAACACCAAAAAAAATCCAATTAATAAGTGAGTAGATGAATCAGAAAGACAGCTCTCAAAATAAGAAGTAATAATGTTCAAGAGATACATGAGAAAATGTTCAACATCTTTAGCCATTTAGAGATTTGCAAATTTTAGAGAAATGCAAATCAAAACAACAGTGAGATTCCATCTCACCCCAGTCAGAATGGCTATCATCAATAAAACAAAAATAAACAGCAAATGCTGGTGAGGACACGAGGGAAAACAAAACCTTTATACACTGTTGTAGGCATGTAAATTAGTCTAGCCAGAATGGAAATTAGTATGAAGGTTCATCAAAAAAACTAAAAATAGAACTAGCATATGATCCTGCTATACCAGTCCTGGGTATATGCCTGAAGGACTTTGTCAGCATACAACAGAAATACCTTCACACTCATGTTTATTGCAGCACTATTCACAATAGGTAAATTATAGAATCAGCTTAAGTGCCATCAATCAATGAATGGATTAAGAAAAGGTGGTATATATGCACAAGGGAGTATTATTCAACCATAAAGAAGAATTAAATTGTATTGTTTATAGAAAATGGATGAAAATGGAAGATACTATATTAAGTGAAGTAAGTCAGACTTAGAAAAGACAAAAACCACATGTTTTCTTTCATATGCAGAAACTAGAGTTTAAAAAAAAGACATGAAAGTAGGAGAACCATTTGAGAAGATGAAGGGGACCAAAGTGAGGGGGAGGAAGGCCAACAGAGTGTAATAGGGAAGGGCGAACATGAAAAGAGTGTGTTATATACATGTATGAAAATGTCATAATGAAACCCATTAGTTTTTACAATGAAAAGATTAGCTCATTCGTCATTATTTTTTGCTCTTTAGCATTTCTAGTGTGAGGAATTGTCTTGTTTTGAGAGTCCATTATATGACAGGAACCACTGGAGAAGCCATGAGTTGGGAGAGCTCCTCCCTGACATGTCTAAGCCTTGGCAATGTGTCCAATCAGACAGGTGCTCTGAAGTGAGTGGGTACAGAAAAAGGGACTGTGAGATTATTTCTTGGTATTTCTCATGGTGATTTAATAGCAACCTCTATAGCTATCTGGTGTCTACTTAGTCAAGTGACCAGGAAATATTTGGCAGTACCAGCAGTTTCTTCCTACAGCGGGACTATGCCTTTACCTTGGGTTTTGTGTGATTTTTTAGCCTAATTATTCAGCCTTTTATTAGGATTCTGAGATAAACAGTGTTTTTTTTTTTCCAATAATTCCCTTTCAAAATTTTTATTTATTTGCTTAAGGTAGTTGGGTTAGAGTAACGAATCTTGATCATACAGCCTGAAACTGTTTCCTTCTCATGACACGAAAAACTTGAGAAAAGTTTACTTTAGTTTTGTCCACTTGTTTCAGAAAGTGATACAGAGGTCAGTGCTGATACAAGGTTTAGTATCAAATTATCCATACCTACCATGCCTAACTACAGGCCAATCGTACATCTATAATCAGGTGACCCTTTTTTTAATCGTTTTTTGTTCTGCAGTACTGAGGTTTAAAAGGGTTTCAAGATTGCAAGGCAGGTGTTCTACCTCTTGAGCAATCCTTCCAGCCCCAGGCAAGACACATTTTAGATGGAACATTCAGTTAGCAATTAGGTCTTTAATTTAGGGAACTTTAAAAAGTTGCATAGCTTCTATTCTGGCTTTAACTTAGAGGGCCATATCTACAGAGCTCATAAAGGCAAAACAAATGATCAGCAGTCAAAGTCCACATTGAGAATGGTCCTTGGGCCTGGTGGAATGGCTCTAGCAAGTGTGATGCCCTGAGTTCAAATCCTTGTGCTACAAAAAAAAAAAAAAGAGAGAGAGAATGGTCTTTGCACTTCTCCGGGGGCTGAAACTCTTCCCTAGAATGTTTCAGTAAGCTTGAGTTTACTAATAAAGTGGGAAATCCTGGACTGGAGCACAAGCAGCCTAAGAAGCATAACATCCAGGTGACTGGCTTTAATTTGTGAAGCTGGAAAAGCAGTCTTGCAGATCCAAATATGAACTCGGATCTGAACTTCTAAGCACTTACCTACTGTGTTTACCATATGGCTTGTAGGTGCACAAATAAAATCTAGTCTCCATCTTCACATGAATTTCTGTCTTGTGTGTATATGTCTTGTCTTCTATATCTTATAAGAACATTGTGATTGGAGTTATTCCCTACCCACTTAACTAAAAGAAGATCATATAATCTCAAGATTCTTTACCTAATTATATCTGCAAAGACTGTTCCCAAAAGAGGTCACATTTACAAGTTTAAGGTAGACATATCTTTTGAGGAGTCACTATTCAATCCACCTCAGCATCATTTGGTCCATATGAACATAGGCAGAGTCTGTTGGCTCCTATGCTGACCTGAGAGCTGACTAGAGCTAGTATTGGTTGCTTGTATTCTGTAGGGATTTCTGGAGGATGTTTCTCTCCCTTTCTATACTCCCTGTTGCTGGGAAAGGTCAAGCTTCTGTGAAAAACCAGGAAGGAGTAGTTCATTCTACCTTCATTCCCAATGGAAGCCTTTCATCTCAACTCCCCAAGTAACAAAACACAACACAATATAACAAGAGAAAACCCCATTTTCTAATGAGTCCCATCCTGTTGTAATTTATAACATTAAAGATAAATTTCTAATTATTTTTTATTTCTGTGTTTTTTATTTTAGAGGCTCCTACACATTTATGCATAAGAAAAAATTTATTATCTTCAGACATTTTAGAACTGAATACCAACTTACCATAATTATTTTGTGTCACATTATTTATGAGCCAAATCCTTTTTTGACTCCAAAGAAACCATGGTGTTAACCTGGTTTCTGCACTGTTTTCAGGTCATGTTTTTTCTTTATCGTGGAACTAACCATTGGAGAATGAAATTGATTACAATGGGCACTCACATTCATTTTTTTAGAGGAAATTGCAATTTATGATGTCTTCATATGCATTAGCAACTGTTCCTTAAAATATCCTCTCAAGAGGCAGAAGAGGATGCAGAAATTATAGTCCACCCTTGAGCATGGACCTCCTGCATTTCCTTGCTTTCTTGAAACAGTCAGTGAGGGTAAAGAGGGGAGAGGAATCAAAATTCACCCCAGCCAACTTTGCCACTTGTTAGGCTCTCTGGTAAAATGCCTTGTGAGGAAATGGCTGGAGTTATTGACTACCAGGAAACTTTCAGTGTGGGGTGTGAACAGCTTTCTGAGCCATTCATATCCCATATGTCAGAGGACAGGAAGGTGGGGTCACTATGATATTCTAATTTTGAAAATTCCTGAAGGAGTCTAAAGTCAGAACATGGCATCATTATGAAGTATATTAAAATTATGTAAAGTTTACCCATTGCTTATTTCCAGGCATTCCTGGTTTTCATGAGATTTATTACTGTTATTTTTATTCCAGAAGGTGGTCATCTTCTGGTAAGATGTGAGAGTTGTGGAGGATAACACTGATAAATCACAAAGGTAAAGAAAATGCCTTATAAATCTTGTGTTTTAGAGTTTTTTTTTAATTAAATCTTTTCCAGAACCTTGTTTTTCAGCCTGAGGGTGGTTTGTTTTATAATGAAAGTTGCTCTTCATCAATAGTGCTAGAAGGTAATCAAATTCAGTTCATATAACTAGAAAATCTTTCTTCTTTAATTTATTTTTTAGACTTTGTCACCTAGGAAAGAGATTCAATTCCAACCTATTGGATTTCAAGCCTACTATTACTGCCATGTAATAACTGCTGCTTTAGCAGGAAAGAATACCAATGTTCTTTCCAGACATTGTTTCCAAAATGGATGCTGTGTTGAATGTCAAGAGAATCCAGAGATATTATTAAATAAGAAGATTTCATATAATCTTTAGGAAACTTCCCAATGAGTAAGTTTTTGCATTTATTTTGTTTAAAAATAAATTTCAAGCTTGATGTCAGGATTAGACTATGTCTTTTTAATCCTAAGAGTCTATTGCCCAAGATAAATTATTTTCTAATTTTTCATTTTTTGAGGGGGGAAGTCCAATGTTCTACCTGAGTAATTAACTTAAAAGAGAGTGTTAACAATGTCACCTTACTTCATATTTTTCATGCACTTCTCTTAAAAATTGCTTCCCTGTGCCCAAATTTGGGTTTATTGGTCAAAGTCATTCTTTCACTTCCCTATAAATTTGAGTAGATGCTCAATAAGTTTTAAAATATTTCATATTTTTAGAAAATGCTTTCTAGTGATTGGGTGCCATGTTTTGTCTTTCATTGGCACCTAATGTGGTACCAAGAGCATAAACATGGTTAAAATTCTACCTCAAAGAGTAAGAATCTTTCCAATTAATTTCTTTTCTGCTTTTACTTGGTCAGAACTAATTTCTGCTGCTTAACGTAAAAAACCAAACAAGTACTGATATTCTTTGCAGCCTTACAAAGTTCATACTCTAGTGGAGAATCTGGACTAATAGATACAATTATATTACACATTGAATTTTGAAGCCTACGATTTCTTTTCTAAAAATTGACATGCTATTTGCCAAAGCCAAAGGAACAGAAAACATCTAGAGTGCCAGAAAACCATAAAGCTATCCCTAAATCCTGAGACCTAATATGGAAACCATGAGTTTGATCTAATGTCCTGTCTGATACTTGAATCTGATCAGACTTCCTCCTGCCACACCCGTCCTATGGCTTCTTGGATCAGCTCTGACTTTTAGGAAGTCCTTCTTCATATTTAACTGAAATTTGTGTCCCTGAAATTCCTCTTTTTTTATTCTAGTTTTATTACCTGTGGACTAAATACATCGTTCTTCTTCACTCAGCAAAACTACTACTAGTAGTAGTAGTTTTCACCATCTACTATGGTGAAAAACTTTTGTATTGTGGCTAACAGATTGTTTTTTCCACAGAGGGAGCATACTGACATCCACCAATATTTAGAGGGAAAACAAGTGCTAAGAAGACAGAGAACCATGAGGCATGTCTTCTAGTGCATCTCACCTATATCTCACATGAGAGGGAGGTTTCAGGGAAGGTTTCTCTAGAAAGTGATTCTAAATTTGAACTCTGAAGGATGAGTGAGAATTATCTAGGCAAAAGGAGAGGAAGGGAGAGAGTCTTTCATTAGAAGAGAAAGCAAGTGTCAAGTGTGAGATAGGAAGGAGCTGAGCAATAAAAGGAAGCCAGTTTGACTGAAGCACAAGAACAAAGTTGGGGGACAAGGGAGGAAAGGATCTTTCTTTCTCCCAGAACCAGGTAGAGTTCTGCTCGCTTTTGAGCAGTGTTCATTTGTTCATTAATAAATTCATTCATTAAGTTATTCAACTGATATTTGAGGAGACCTCTCTGTGTGCTGAGTACTCTTTTCAGGACAGACGGAGAGAACAAATGAACAAGATACTTGTCCTAAAGAAACTTATGTTCAGATTAGGGGAGAAAGACAACAAACAAATGGAAGATGTAGTCTGGAAAGTGATAGGTGCTATAGAGAAAAATAAAGCAGAGAAGAGAATGAAAGTATGGAGGTTTGGATTTAGCTCTTAGGGGTTGTCTGTAGTAGAAATCAGAGAACGGTGTTATGCAGGATCAAAGTTGTGTTTTAGCTAGTGAGTGTAGAATAAGTCAGAGGATGGCTGAGTTGGAGGCAATTGTTGAGGTGAAAGGTAAAGTGAACTGAAATTAGGATCAAGCAATATGGCATGGGTAAAAGGAGACAGATTTAGTGATATTTAGAGGCAAAATATTCCTTGCCTCATTGACTCACTAGGAAATAAATATTTCTGCTTATTCAAAGGTCCCATATGTTTGACTAGGAAATCTGCGAAATACTATACCCATACTATTTCTATATATATAAATGCGTACATTTCTGTATGTATTTATTTTCATCGTTGCTTTTGAGTATACAAAAACCAAAAGATTAAGCTGGAATAAAAGTTGGCTATGTTGAGCCCATGTAAATCTAGCCTCTAAATAAAAATGAAATCCCCAGCACAAGGTCATTATGAATAGAACCTTCTAAATTTGGTATAGATGTTTATCTTACTTGCCCAGGGGAAGAGGCTGAGAAAACTCAATGTTAGTGCTCAAGTTACAGCATGGTAGTTTATTCTCCCTTTATTTTGAGATCATTTTTCTACTCAAGTGGAGAATTCTGCATGATGCCAAAAGCACATTGGCATTAGTGAAGTATGGGAATCAGCTCTGGGGTCAGACCCAGTGGAAAAAAATCAGAGCTGCATTTGAGCTTTCTAAGGTTAAACAAAGCAAAACAAAACCAACAACAACAAAAATCAAAATAGTGGATCCAGGTGAGGTAAGAAAAGTAGAAATGGGCTCTTTGGTACTAACTCAGAAATTCCAACTTTTCTTTTGTCCTGTCTCAAATACTTCTTTTTTTTTTTCTTCCAAATACTTCTTGAGTATTCAAAGGCCCACAGCCTTTGATCTGCAGTCAATTCCTTTCTTACTCCAAATTATGTGTTGGCACTTGAGTTCTCTTATTTTTTTTTTCATTTTTCTTTTATTATTCATATGTGCATACAAGGATTGGTTCATTTCTCCCCACTGCCCCCATGCCCTCCCTTACCACCCACTCCGCTCCCTCCCTCTCCCCCCCCAATACCCAGCAGAAACTATTTTGCCCTTATTTCTAATTTTGTTGTAGAGAGAGTATAAGCAATAATACGAAGGAACAAGGGTTTTTGCTGGTTGAGATAAGGATAGCTATACAGGGCATTGACTCCCATTGATTTCCTGTGCGTGGGTGTTACCTTCTAGGTTAATTCTTTTTGATCTAACCTTTTCTCTAGTACCTGTTCCCCTTTTCCTATTGGCCTCAGTTGCTTTAAGGTATCTGCTTTAGTTTCTCTGCGTTAAGGGCAACAAATGCTAGCTAGTTTTTTAGGTGTCTTACCTATCCTCATCCCTCCCTTGTGTGCTCTCACTTTTATCATGTGCTCAAAGTCCAATCCCCTTGTTGTGTTTGCCCTTGATCTAATGTCCACATATGAGGGAGAACATACGATTTTTGGTTTTTTGAGCCAGGCTAACCTCACTCAGAATGATGTTCTCCAATTCTATCCATTTACCAGCGAATGATAACATTTCGTTCTTCTTCATGGCTGCATAAAATTCCATTGTGTATAGATACCACATTTTCTTAATCCATTCATCAGTGGTGGGACATCTTGGCTGTTTCCATAACTTGGCTATTGTGAATAGTGCCGCAAGAAACATGGATGTGCAGGTGCCTCTGGAGTAACAGTCTTTTGGGTATATCCCCAAGAGTGATATTGCTGGATCAAATGGTAGATCGATGTCCAGCTTTTTAAGTAGCCTCCAAATTTTTTTCCAGAGTGGTTGTACTAGTCTACATTCCCACCAACAGTGTAAGAGGGTTCCTTTTTCCCCGCATCCTCGCCAACACCTGTTGTTGGTGGTGTTGCTGATGATGGCTATTCTAACAGGGGTGAGGTGGAATCTTAGTGTGGTTTTAATTTGCATTTCCTTTATTGCTAGAGATGGTGAGCATTTTTTCATGTGTTTTCTGGCCATTTGAATTTCTTCTTTTGAGAAAGTTCTGTTTAGTTCACATGCCCATTTCTTTATTGGTTCATTAGTTTGGGGAGAATTTAGTTTTTTAAGTTCCCTGTATATTCTGGTTATCAGTCCTTTGTCTGATGTATAGTTGGAAAATATTTTCTCCCACTCTGTGGGTGTTCTCTTCAGTTTAGAGACCATTTCTTTTGATGAACAGAAGCTTTTTAGTTTTATGAGGTCCCATTTATCTATGCTATCTCTTAGTTGCTGTGCTGCTGGGGTTTCATTGAGAAAGTTCTTACCTATACCTACTAACTCCAGAGTATTTCCTACTCTTTCTTCTATCAACTTAAGAGTTTGGGGTCTGATATTAAGATCCTTGATCCATTTTGAGTTAATCTTGGTATAGGGTGATATACATGGATCTAGTTTCAGTTTTTTGCAGACTGCTAACCAGTTTTCCCAGCAGTTTTTGTTGAAGAGGCTGCTATTTCTCCATCGTATATTTTTAGCTCCTTTGTCAAAGATAAGTTGCTTATAGTTGTGTGGCTTCATATCTGGATCTTCTATTCTGTTCCACTGGTCTTCATGTCTGTTTTTGTGCCAGTACCATGCTGTTTTTATTGTTATTGCTTTGTAATATAGTTTGAAGTCAGGTATTGTGATACCTCCTGCATTGTTCTATTGACTGAGTATTGCCTTGGCTATTCGTGGCCTCTTGTGTTTCCATATAAATTTAACAGTAGATTTTTCAATCTCTTTAATGAATGTCATTGGAATTTTGATGGGAAATGCATTAAACATGTAGATTACTTTTGGGAGTATCGACATTTTTACTATGTTGATTCTACCAATCCATGAGCATGGGAGATCTCTCCACTTTCTATAGTCTTCCTCAATCTCTTTCTTCAGAAGTGTATAGTTTTCCTTGTAGAGGTCTTTCACATCTTTTGTTAGGTTTATACCTAGGTATTTGATTTTTTTTGAGGCTATTGTAAATGGAATTGTTTTCATATATTCTTTTTCAGTTTGTTCATTATTAGTGTATAGAAATGCTAATGATTTTTCTATGTTGATTTTATATCCTGCTACCTTGCTATAGCTATTGATGATGTCTAGAAGCTTCTGAGTAGAGTTTTTTGGGTCTTTAAGGTATAGGATCATGTCGTCTGCAAATAGGGATATTTTGAGAGTTTCTTTACCTATTTGTATTCCTTTTATTCCTTCTTCTTGCCTAATTGCTCTGGCTAGGAATTCCAGTACTATGTTGAATAGGAGTGGAGATAGTGGGCATCCTTGTCTGGTTCCTGATTTTAGAGGGAATGGTTTTAATTTTTCTCCGTTAAGTATAATGCTGGCTGTAGGTTTGTCATATATAGCTTTTATAATGTTGAGGAACTTTCCTTCTATTCCTAGTTTTCTTAGAGCATTTATCATGAAATGATGTTGGATCTTATCAAAGGCTTTTTCTGCATCTATTGAGATGATCAAGTGGTTTTTGTCTTTGCTTCTGTTAATGTGGTTCATTACATTTATTGATTTTCATATGTTGAACCACCCCTGCATCCCTGGGATGAAGCCTACTTGGTCGTGGTGAATAATCTTTTTGATGTGTAGCTGAATTCGGTTTGCCATTATTTTGTTGAGGATTTTTGCATCAATGTTCATTAAGGAGATTGGCCTATAGTTCTCCTTTTTGGAGGTGTCTTTGCCTGGTTTTGGGATAAGTGTAATACTGGCTTCATAAAATGTGTTTGGCAGTTTTCCTTCCCTTTCTATTTCATGGAACAGTTTAAGGAGGGTTGGTATCAGTTCTTCTTTAAAGGTCTGATAGAATTCAGCAGAGAATCCATCAGGTCCTGGACTTTTCTTTTTGGGGAGACTCTTGATTGCTGCTTCAATTTCATTTTGTGTTATAGGTCTATTCAGGTGATTAATTTCCTCTTGGTTCAGTTTTGGATGATCATATGTATCTAGAAATCTGTCCATTTCTTTAAGATTTTCAAATTTCTTTGAATATAGGTTCTCAAAGTAGTCTCTGATGATTTCCTGGAATTCCATGGTGTTTGTTGTTATCTCCCCTTTTGCATTCCTAATTCTACTAATTTGGGTTTTTTCTCTCCTCATTTTAGTCAGGTTTGCCAGGGGTCTATCGATCTTGTTTATTTTTTCAAAGAACCAACTTTTTGTTTCATTAATTCTTTGTATGGTTTTTTTGGTTTCTATTTCATAGATTTCAGCTCTTATTTTTATTATTTCTCTCCTTCTATTTGTTTTGGGATTTGCTTGTTCTTGTTTTTCTAGGAGTTTGAGATGTATCATTAGGTCATTGATTTGGGATCTTTCAATCTTTTTAATATATGCACTCATGGCTATAAACTTTCCTCTCAAGACTGCCTTAGCTGTGTCCCATAGGTTCCAGTAGGTTGTGTTTTCATTTTCATTGACTTCTAGGAACTTTTTAATTTCCTCTTTTATTGCATCGATGATCCACTCTTCATTAAGTAATGAGTTATTTAGTTTCCAGCTGTTTGCATGTTTTTTGTCTTTACTTTTGTTGTTGAGTTCTACTTTTACTGCATTGTGGTCAGATAGTATGCACGGTATTATTTCTATTTTCTTATATTTGCTGAGGCTTGCTTTGTGCCCTAGGATATGATCTATTTTGGAGAAGGTTCCATGGGCTGCTGAGAAGAATGTATATTGTGTAGAGGTTGGATGAAATGTTCTGTAGACATCTACTAGGTCCACTTGATGTATTGCATATTTTAGATCTTGGATTTCTTTATTGAGTTTTTGTTTGGATGACCTATCTATTGATAATAATGGAGTGTTAAAGTCTCCCACAACCACTGTGTTGGCGTTTATATATGCTTTTAGGTCTTTCAGGGTATGTTTGATGAAATTGGGTGCGTTGACATTGGGTGCATACAGATTGATGATTATTATTTCCCTTTGGTCTATTTCCCCTTTTATTAGGATGGAATGTCCTTCTTTATCTCGTTTGATCAATGTAGGTTTGAAGTCTACTTTGTCAGAGATAAGTATTGCTACTCCTGCCTGTTTTCGGGGGCCATTGGCTTGGTAAATCTTCTTCCAGCCTTTCATCCTAAGCATATGCTTATTTCTGTTGGTGAGATGAGTCTCCTGTAAGCAACAATTGTTGGATCTTCTTTTTTAATCCATTTTGTCAAACGGTGTCTTTTGATGGGTGAATTAAGTCCATTAACATTAAGTGTTAGTACTGATAGGTATGTGGTGATTCCTGCCATTTAGTTGTCTTAGTTATTTGAAGGTTTGATTGTGTGTACCTAACTTGATGTTACTCTCTACTGTCTTGCTTTTTCTTATCCTGTGGTTTGGTGCTGCTTGCCTTTTCATGGTTAAGTTGGGTATCACTTTCTGTGTGCAGGATCCCTTGCAGAATCTTTTGTAATGGTGGCTTTGTGGTCACATATTGTTTTAGTTTCTGCTTATCATGGAAGACTTTTATTGCTCCATCTATTTTGAATGATAGCTTTGCTGGGTAGAGTATCCTGGGGTTGAAGTTATTTTCATTCAGTGCCCGGAAGATCTCACCCCACGCTCTTCTTGCTTTTAATGTTTCTGTTGAGAAGTCTGCTGTGATTTTGATGGGTTTACCTTTGTATGTTACTTGTTTTTTCTCTCTTACAGCCTTCAATATTCTTTCCTTAGTTTCTGAACTTGTTTTAATGATGATATGTCGTGGAGTAGTTCTATTTTGATCTGGTCTGTTTGGTGTCCTGGAGGCCTCTTGCATTTGTATGGGAATATCTTTCTCTAGATTTGGGAAATTTTCCGTTATTATTTTGTTGAATATATTACGCATTCCCTTCGCTTGCACCTCTTCTCCTTCCTCGATGCCCGTGATTCTCAAGTTTGGTCTTTTGATGGAGTCAGTGAGTTCTTGCATTTTCTTTTCACAGGTCTTGAGTTGTTTAATTAATAGTTCTTCGGTTTTTCCTTTAATTACCATTTCATCTTCAAGTTCTGAGATTCTGTCTTCTGTTTGTTCTATTCTGCTGGATTGGCCTTCCATTTTGTTTTGCAGTTCTGTTTCGTTCTTTTTTCTGAGGTTTTCCATATCCTGGCAGTTTTCTTCTTTATTGTTGTCTATTTTTGTCCTGAGTTCATTTATCCATTTATTCATTGTGTCCTCTCTTTCACTTTGGTGTTTATACAGTGCTTCTATGGTTTCCTTTATTTCTTCTTTTGCTTTTTCAAATTCTCTATTTTTATTGTCTTGGAATTTCTTGAGTGTCTCCTGTACATTTTGGTTGACCCTATCCAGTATCATCTCTATAAAATTCTCATTGACTACTTGTAGTATGTCTTCTTTTAAATTATTCTTGTGGGCTTCATTGGGTCCTTTGGCATAGTTTATCTTCATTTTGTTGGAGTCTGGATCTGAGTTTCTGTTCTCTTCATTCCCCTCTGGTTCCTGTACTAATTTTTTGCTGTGGGGAAACTGGTTTCCCTGTTTTTTCTGTCTTCCCGTCATTGTCCTTGGTGTTGTTACTGTCCCTGTACTGTGTGTAATTAAGTATTTTCTAGCTTGTAATAATAACAATGGTAATATTTAGAATGGAAGAGTGAGCTGAGATGGAAAGCAAGAAGTTAAAGAAAAGGGGAAAACAAATATACAGACAAGAGGGAGAAAGCAGAACAAGGTATCAGACAAGAGAGTTTCAAAGGTATAAACAGGGAGTGTTAGTGTACTAATCGACAGTAAGCTGAATAGACATTAGAGAGACAGAGAGAGGATTGAAAATCAAAGATAAAAAAAATAAAAAATAAGTAAATGAAAGTAATATCTATATATAAAAATGAATTAAAATAAAATGGAAAATAGAAAATTAAAAAAAAAAAAAACTTCCAAGTTTATATGCAATGCAGTTTCAGTCTTAATAATTTGGGTGTCCGTCTCAATCTCCAGTCCTGGAGTTGGTGCCTCTGTTGTTGTTCTGTAGTTGTCTCATCAAAGGGGATGCATAAAGTAGAACAAAACTACACACTCACACACACACACACACACACACACACACACACACACACACACACACAAAGCCCCACCAAGTGTCCCCATTTCAAATGCAATACAGTTTCAGTAAGTTTTTCGGCTTGCAGGTGTAATTCGGTTGTTCTCTCATCAAAGGTAGGGAGAAACAGAAAAAAAAGCGTCTGGAGACAGTTCTGAGAGTGGTATCTGCAACTGTGGCTTGCCTGCCTGCTGCTCTCAGCCTGTAGCTGGCGGCGTTATTTATGCAGATCTCTAGGGTGAGCTTAGCACTCACCTGGTCCTGCAGGCTTTATTTGCTCGGAGTTCTCCTGTGCGGGAGCCTCTGCTATAGGCTTTCCCCTTTCCAAGCACTGGGAAAGGTGACACTGCCCCGCGTTGTCAGGCCTGCGTGTTTATTTACAGTTCATGTGGGAGGTGGGTCTTCCCCCCTCTCCTCTGAAGGTTTCCTCCCACTGCCACTTTCAGAGGCTTTCCTGCTCCTGCTTACTGGGCGGTGCTGCTGCTCCTGCCGGCCGCCATGTTTGTTTACACCTCACGTGGGAAGTGGGTCTTCCCTCCTCTCACAATCTTCCCCGCTCCTGGTTGCGCCCCGCTCCCACCAGAGGCTCTCTGGCCTGCCCAGCTTGTTTATTTACAGTCCCGGGAAGGATTCCCTTTCCCCGATCTTCAGCGCTCAGGGCGCCCCACCCTCTTTCCAGCGTGTCTTAACTGTTCTTATTGCTTATTACTCAGTTTCTCTTTTTTTTTTCCTGGGTGGAGGTCAGTCTGTCCAGGGGGCTATGCTGCTCTGGCCCAGGCTTGTCTGTGGGGGTACCGCGGTACCATGAAGCTCACCTGGTCCGCGTCTTCCCAAGCCGTATGGGCGCCGGCCACTGGCGGCCCTGGGGGCCCTCCTCGTTTCTCCGTTTAATGTGAAGTGGAGATTCTCTGCACCGGCTGGAGATGTGGAGGGGTCAAAGTTATGCCTTTTGTCAGTGATTATGCCTGCAAAGTGTGTCTCCAGCATCTCTCCAAGATTTCACTATAGGAGGGTCGCTTTCTGCTTCCTACCTCTAGCCGCCATCTTGGAATCTCGAGTTCTCTTATTTACAAGCAGGAAAATACCCATCTTCCAGAACAGAGAATAAAGTAGTACCATTTATTGAGCTCTTGTTATAACGAAACACTGCTCTACTATACATGTATCTTCTTATTTAATTCTTAAAGTAACTGTGTCAAGAAGATGTTGTTAATGCTATTTTTCAAGTAGAAAAACCAGTTCCAAAGATGTTAACTAGCTTTGTCCCATGTTCCTAATCAATAACTGAATGGGTAGATTTTCCTGCCAACACAGTCATATGCCTAAGCGGTTGTGACACTTCATTCAAAGACAAGAATGCTAGAGTGAGTGTATCGTTCTACTCCCAAGTTCTGTTCTAGCCAAGCCACTTGTGTTGAAGGTGGAGATTGCTAATGATGAGTCACTCTTTTGTCTCTGCCTAAAATCTCTTTGCACATGTTGTTCACTCTGCTTAGATGCCCTTACTCTGTATCTTCTCCATCTGGCCCTTTCTCATTTTATTATTCCAATAAAGGACATTTTACCTACCCCACCTTCTACCACCATCCACTACCATCCTTCATAGCACTTGTCATCATTAAAACTTCTCCTGTAAGGTTTTTAAAATCTTTTCCCTCAGATCATAGGACCTTGTCTCCTTTCCCTACTGCTCTATCTATCACCATCATCTTGATCTTCACCCGGTACAGTAAGCCAGGCTCAGAAAGTCGCATCTTTTCTCTCATATATGGAAGACATATAAATACAAATACAAGCATTTATATCACCGTATTTTATTTTCCTCATTCAGATTCTTAAACCTGGGGAAAAATCCTTGGGGGAAAGTTTGTCCTACACTTTGGACTTAGTTGTCTTTTATTTGTCAACAAGAAGATTAGGTAGCCAGCTGGGGATGAGAGCGAGATCTGTAGGCTTGAATAATGTTGGAGCTTACCTTGATTGCACACAGAATGGTAAGTGAAGGTGATGTGGTTGCTTGCTGGGGAATAGCTGGTTGTAGAGAGAAGAAGTGATCAGAGCACGAATGCAGAGCACTGGCTTAGAAGTGAGGGAAGTAGGATTTGGTGGAGCTGTTAAGTGGATATATCAAAAAAGAAAAACCATTTGTCCTTATCACAGAGCCTTCATTGTCAGGCCTTTCTTGGTGGTGGTGGTTCAGATTTTGTCCTGCGTATTCTTGGCTGTTGTCTTCTTGTTTTAATAGAAGTTAAGAAAAATCTTGTCTCTTCTGATATACATCCAAGCTCAAGGCCATCGCTGCTTAGGTAAATTCCTAGATTATGTAAATTTTAAAGCTTGTTAAGATCTCCTGCTCTTAATATCTCTCCAAATTGCTATTATTCTTGCTTGACATTGTGACACTCATTTCCCATATCAGTGGTGGGACATGAATGTGGTTTCTTATGCCAGTGGATTTAGCATAACTGATTTTCTACTCAGATGCTGTCACTTCATTTCTCTCCTATATGCTTCTTATCACTAGATTCTTGTGGATGGCTCCTCAATAGTTTTGTCAGTTTACACATTTTTCTGAGCTCTCATGAGACATTTCTTACTATGTTGCTTTGATGTCTTTGAAGTCATACACATCAGATTTGGATTCTGGCTTTGTCACTTGCTAGATGTGTAACCTTGGCAGTTTTGTATAACCCATCTGTACCATCATTAACTCATCAAGAAAACTGGGTTTATTCTAGGATTCACCCTTTGCATCCAAGGCTGCTTTGAGGATTAAGTGAGACAATTTCTCCAATGCATAACCCAGTGCCCAGCACCCAGTAGAATCAATGGTACTGGTTGTAGCTGCAACTACACAGAAATCTGTAAGAGATCTGTAAAGATGCATCTGGTGAAAATTGAACCAGGAGCTCCAACATTGCCAATAAACAAAGAAACGAGAATGAAACCTTCTGAGGCTGAGCTTCATCCTCCCTTTGTAGCAGTTTCACATTACTTCTAAGTGACAGAAGAATCTCTGCTGGTGTTTTAATCTAAAATGTCCCCCAAAGGCACAAATATGAAAGGCTTAGTCCCCAGTGTGGTGATATTGGGAGGTGGTGGAACTTTAAGAGGTGGTGGGAGGCATTCTGATCGTTAGGGGTTTGCCCTTGCAGGACATAGTGGGACTCAACTCCTTCCTTATTCTCTGAGCTGCTCCTGGCCATGGATGAATGGGCTTCCTCGGCCATGTGTTCCCACCATGATGAACTGCTTCAACACAGGTCCAAAAGCAAGGGGGCCCAACTACCTATAGACTGAAACCTCTAGAACTGAGCCAAAATAAAAATTTCTTCTTTTAAAATAGATTAATTTGGGCTTTTTGTTACATTAACAGAAAGCTGACTAACTCTGTCTCTCTCCTTCATTGTTAGTTACCAATATCAGAGAGCCAGGCTTTGGTTTTATAAATGGGGCAGGTGGGTTTTCCTTAGAGATGCAAATGGAATAGTTAGGTTTGGCAAGTTCTGGGGATTTCATTTGGCCAACTGAAAAGGGTATGCCATGGCATAAGCATTCAGGAAGGAGAAATGTAACTTAGCTGCCTCTTTCCAAGCATTCATCTTGTTTTCAACCAGGGGACTCTGGGAAAAATAATTAACTTTGTCTTCTGATCAGTCGGTCTCATCCTTTTCAGAGACATCTTGGAGCCCTAAGTTAACTTCTTTGCTGGAGGCTGACAGTTGGAATAAGATATTCACATGATGAACAAGAAGAAATACATATCCCTTTAAGGTAATTTAGAAATAGTTACTAGATACAGCAAAAAGGAGTGAGGTGAAAGAATATTTGAATTTCCTTCCCTGGTGAAAACCATCATCCAGTGCTTATAATGCATATAATAATAATAAGACCTAATTTATAACCAAGTAGCTGAAAGATGCTCTCACATTTGCACCTAGAGATAGATTTTGTGTTCTCTGAGGTGAGTCCAAGTAGGAGCATTGTCAGAAGTAGCTAGGAACTAATGTAAACTGTTCTGGTTTATCTCAATGAACTTGGATTCTTTCCCCACCATCTTGCCTGTGCTTCCATAGGGGCACATGGATTTGCTGGCACTTATTTTACCACATTTGTCTAAACATGTAAGCTGAATTAAGTCTGTCAGATACTCTGTCTACATCTGTCCACTTGTTGCAAGTGGACTAGTCATGGATAATACTTGGGTTGATGCAAAATATAATATCTTTTGTCAATGCTGGGGCTAGAACCCAAGACTTCAGGCATGTTAGGCAAACACCTTACTGCAAGCTATGTCCCAGATCTTAGTTCTCAAGGCAGGGTCTTCCTATGTAGCCCTGGCTGATCTTGAACTCATTATGTAGCTCAGGGTAGCCTTAAACCCACAGTCCTCCTGCTTCTGCCTTCCAAGTACAGGCATGTGCCTGATCACAATATTGGACTTTAAACAAAACTTTCATTTAGTTGATTTGGATCCAAACTTTTTGTCATATGTTTCAGATCTTTATTTCTAAAGTTGGTATTTTACTTATTATCTTGTTCTTCTAAGGATGAAGCAGGTAAGAAAAAAAGAAAAGCTTTCATTTCCTTGTAATCAAGCTAGTACACAAGTCTTGAATGCTTTGCTATTTGTTGTTATTACAGCATTATTCTACCTGGTCATAAATCCCCCTTGAGAATGCTTTCTTGAATGAATTAAAAAATAGTGTAAGAATTTTTTTGAAACATTGGAAGTGAAAACTCAAGAGAAACAAAATTAAAGTAGCTAATGATCCCACTGAAGAAAACAAGGTTCATTTTCAAGACCGATGCATGAGCCAATTCCAACAGCAGTGAAATAATTCACAGAGTTTTACTAATATGGAGATCATGTACTGTTGACAGGTAGGGACATTGGGGAAAAAAACAGTAATTTAAATTTTTTGAGTCATAATTTGATTTTAGAATCATTGTCATTTAGGACCCAGAACATTTTTTATTTAATAAATATGCAGTGTGACTTTTTAAAAGAAAATGAATTCAAATCCATCTTTTAAAACAAATGTGCATACAGCCTAAAGACACTGAGATATCATCTACTGAGAAAACTCAGTAGCATTTTCTTTTCTTAAATGGTTTTAAAGACAAAAGATCAAATATAGTTACATTTAAGTTCTAAAGAAAAGAACACAATTTTCCTGAACTGCTCAAAGCAGCTGTTATCCACAATATACCAGTGACCTAGAAAGGCCACGCCAAAAAGATAACAGTAAAAATAAGTATCCTATGCTGCCATGAAGTTGTGTTAATCATTTCAGGAGGAATAGGTGGAAATAATGTAAAGATGCCCCAAGTAGAAGGAGTCTCATTAGTAAAGGATGGGAATCTATCATGATCATGGAAGAAATGAAGATTGCATTAGTACATAAAGGTCTGTTTCTTTACCATGTCAAAAGTCAATAAAAGGAGATTGCATTACAAACTGAAGCAATCCATTAAACCAACCAGAAGAGAAATGGCTCAAGGTTGTTTTCACAGAAAAACAAAAAACAAACAAAAACCTCAGGCTGGGAGTGGTAGTGCACCTCTATAATCTCAGTTACTCAGGAAGCAGAGATAGAATTGTGGTTTGAGGCCAACCTGGTGAAAAAGTTAGTGAGATCTTGTTTCAAAAACAAGCTAGGTGAGATGCATCTGTAATCATAGCTACTCAGGAAGCAGAGGCAGAAGGATCCCAGTGTGAGGCCAGCCTGGGCAAAAGTGTGAGACCCTATCTGGGGCATGGCTCAAGTGGTAGAGTGCAAATGTGAGGCCCTGAGTTTTATCCCCAGTACCACCAAAACCAAAATCAAAACCAGAACCAAAACCTCAACTCATCCAGAAGTAGGAGTTGGTGACTCTGAAAAGACTAAGGTGCCAGCATGGGAGCATCATGTACTCTGCATGGCAAGCACAGATAGCTTCTGCTTTTGAAATTTCAGAACTTCATTGATCTTGACCTCTAACTCAATGATTCTGATTTCCCATGTCTTTACATCACAGGCTGCTTGACCGAGTGGTTCAAGGTGCCCTAGGAAGGGAATAAGTGTCCCTTCACCACAGTCAAGTTCAGCCTTCATTCAGTGGTACCCAAATTGCTTTCCAAGGGCAGCAGACTCAATGGATGCTGAGCCGACATTGGCCATTGGAGAATGTGTCAGTGATGGCTAGCACAGGTCTGGAGGTGAAGGCTCTCCCTGTAGAAGCAGTTGGGTTTTCCTTAGAGATGCAAATGGAATAGGTAGGTTTGGCAAGTTCTGGGGATTTCATTTGGCCAACTGAAAAGGGTATGCCATGGCATAAGCATTCAGGAAGGAGAAATGTAACTTAGCTGCCTCTTCCCAGGTATTCATCTTGTTTTGAACCAGGGGATTCTGGGATCAGTTGGTCTCATCCTTTTCAGAGACATCTTGGAGCTGTAAGTTAACATCTTTGCTGGTTGCGGAGTCTCATGGGCAAAGATGGTCCCCAGGACCCCTGTTACACTTGTGGTCTGAGTAGAAGTATTAAAGAGCAATTTCTTGTCTGCAAATTCTCCCTAAAGGATTCAATCCAGAAGGACAAGGGCCCACACCATGTGCCTTTTCTTTTCTCTTTGGCATTACACTTCAGGAGCTGACTAGTCATAGAGATCTTCCTAAAGACCACTTATCCATGTTGCCTAAGAAGGTGCATCAGACTGCCTTGGATGGATCTGCTCTAGCTCACTGACCAAGGAAAGTCTAACTAAGGAATTACAAACTGCTATGTCATCTGCAGAATCTTGTCACTGGTGACTAAGGCTATAGTTTCTCAAGACTAAAAAATCTGTCTTCAAACTAAAATATCTCAGACCATAAAATGGCTTATCAGCTATAAAACAAATTAAGACTTTCTGCAAAGTAATCTCCAATGTTTCCTCTAGTTTGTAACTTCTGTTTCTAAGCATGTGACTAAAATGAAAATGAACTTCACTGTTGTTTGTGAGTCATGATTATGAATTGAATGTAAAGTGATATCTCAAACTTCAGCTACGGACACCAAGTTTCCTGCACTGTACTGTCCTCTATCCCTGACAATTTTCCTTTTAATTAAAATGCAGCCTGATAGGTAAAATCTTGGGAACATAAAGCAGTTATGTGATTCAAGCAACAATCTGTATGCATGTGTGACCTATTTAGCTTTTAAAATCCTATTTAAAATGTCAAAAACCACATGAGAGAACTCAAACAAAAGCACACAGGGAGTCCCATAAAGAGACTGTTTTGATTATTCCAGTGATTAGCTCATTTCCTCTCCTTCTAGTAATTTCATTTAGAACAGTCTTCATCTTAAAGAACATGTAGATTTTTAAATTTATTTTCTAGTATGCTATAAAACTGGCAAGTGGCCAACCATCTATGAAACTGCAATTATTACTATTATTTAAACTTTATCAGACCTCTTCACAAACTGTGGAATTAATTCTTACTCACAGAGTCAAGGTCAAGAAAGGCAAGAAGGAGACCCACCTTTGCACAAAAATAAGTATTATTACTCCATGTTTCAACCTATCAGCCCACAGTCCTAGAAATGGTATTTGTGGACATTGTTGGGAAACTTCCAAAAGAAAAATGGTTTGATTCATTGCCATAGGCATCTATCTGCTCTTCATCCCCTAGCAATCTATTTCTTCCCCCATGAGGAATATGCATCCATTCGTGCATGCGTTTACTCATCATTCAACATTTCTTGAAATGTGTGGTTTTGTTAGTGTCTGAATAATTCTAGCAAAACTTCGTCCTTTAGGCTCACATGGTTTTTTCCTTTGGTCTTTTTTTTTTTAAAACACATATTTACCAATGAAACAGTAGTGATGACATGTGAGATACCTCCATGAATGAGAATCCACCAACAGTCTCATGATGGTGAGAAGGTATACAGCCTGGCCTGCTATTTTTACCTCGGACAGTGACATATAATGGCAAGAAGGCATGGCTTCCCATTGTGTTGCCAACCTGCCATGGGGAGGGACAAGTTCTCTTAAAGTCAGGATGACCACACTTCCATCCCGATTGGTTGGGACAGACTGGGTCTACACCTGTTGTCAGGGGTATTACCAAGAGTAGCTGCTTTCTCAGTTGAAAGTGTGAATAGTGTGAATAATGAGTTGTATCTCAGCCTACTTAATGCTCTATTGTCGTTCTCACATCTATTTGTCTTAGCACATTTTTAGCTTGTGCCATCAGTTTGGGACAATGAGTTCAGGAAGATTACTTTCCATTGTGTAGAGTAACACTTACCCTTTTTCATCCTGAAATGATCCTTCAAGCATTATGAATTGGTTCTAGCTCTAATGCTGAGGCTTGATGAATGAACTTATTTTCATGCTCTCACAGGTTTTTGTCTGTCCATACCAGCTCTTTGTCCACCCAGACAGAAGGGCTTAATTTCAGAGCTTATTCCCAGAGACTTTCCTCTTCTGATCATTAGTTTTCCTTGTTAATCAGGCTGCATTAGTGTTGGGAGGAGACTTGTCTAGATGTTTGATAACTGATGCACAATGGCTTGTCCTTTCAGGCAAAAGACCTGAAAGGAAGATCTGGAAGGGCAGGGTTTTCCAGCTGTATTATAATTTTTTTTGAATTAAAGACTTTTTACCACAAAGAGAATGAAAGGCAGAGACCCTTGCTTAGGAGGTCCATAGTGAGTCCTCTGTTGATATTTGCAGAAATAAGAAAGATAGAAGGAAAAAGAAAACAAAGAAAAAAGGAAGAAAAAGAGAACCATGTACATAATTAAGATGATACATTACACATTCAAAACCTTATCTGCAGGTAAAAGAACTTTGTTGTATTATACCCTAACCCTGAACCCAAATGACCAAACATTGTAAGTGACTTTTAAAAAGCTCCCTAAAAGGGTACATGTGGGTAGAAATGGTGATTTCTTCCTAAGAACAGAAATTTTATACGAAGAAAGTCCTCAAGAGTAGTAGAAGAAAAAAAAAGAACATTTTGTAATAGAATTTCTCACTCTTGTACTTTGTACTTATGATTAAGAAGACAGAGTTCATTAGAATAAGATGTTCAAGTGCCTTCCATGTTCAAGGTGTTTTGTTGGACACTGAAGGAAGAAGAGCTGGATCTGATTTCAGCACCTGCTATTTCACACATTACAATTTGTTTTTCTGTGTAACAGCTAGACAATACAGTGAATTATAGCCCTCCTGCTGAATTTTAATTTTTTTCTATTTTTCCTCACATTAATAGTCATGAAATTCAAGTGCTTCCTTATCTTACCATTGCAAGAGCTTTCAAGTATTTGGGAAGCCCAGTGTTTTAAGAAAATTATAATTCATTGGGGAACTAAATGCAACATGACATATACATTTATTGTTTATGCTAATTGGGCCCCAATTTGGAATTGGAATTTCTTTTGGAATTGCTGAGTATTTGGTCAGAAGCTGGGCTAAAGTTCAACTTTATTTCAGCTTTGATCAAGGAGCTTACTAAATAAAATTAAACAATACTTTAAAGAGTTAAATTTTCAGGAAAACTCTTTAAAACCATGAGTCACATTTTTTCTTTTTTTAAATTCATTTATTCATATGTGCGTACACTGTTTGGGCCATTTCTCCTCCATGCCCCCTGCCCCCTCCCTTTCCCCCCTACCCTTATTTATGTTAAGAAAATGTCATTCTAACTATCAAAGCAGATCATGATGGATCTTGATTTAAGAGCATTTTATAGAGTACTTTTTAAAGCACTTGGTGTGCAACTGTTCCTCTTCTTCCCGAAAACTAAATATTTTTCTTTAAGAAATATTTTAACTATATAACTCAGACACAGTCGTCATGGATCACTTAATTTTTTTTTTTTGGTGGTACCAGGGTTTGAACTCAGGGCCTTGCACTTGCTAGGCAGGCAATCTACCACCTGTACTATACCTCCAGCCCTTAATTTTGAAGAGCTGATTGCGAACACATGACAAGAAATGATGTAAATGTTTATGCAATTTACTGTAGGTACTTAAAGGGGTACAGGGTGAACGTAGGTTGGGGGAATGATTTAAGGTTTTCTGTAAGTTCTGAGCAGGAATGTGGGCAGTCTCTACTTTACAAATGTTCTACTCTGGCTTATCCTTAGGTCTGCTGTTGTACCAAGGGCAGCAACATAGAACTTTTTTATGAGAAAAAGTTTCTCAAGGGTAAAGTTATATTTTCCTATATGAGCTTTCAATATTTTGCTACATGAGTTATAGCCCCAGAACTTCTTTAGTACCCTAATAAATAATTAATTTCACAAATTACAAATGTGTTTAATTTGGCTTTTTTGAAACTATAGTTCTGAGACCCACTGTGCCCTTCCTAATTTGGAAATATTTTCTCTCTGGATTTTATTTTGATGTGTACCCAGCTATCTGCTTTCGATGCTATTTCTAGCATCCCAAGGGACCTGCTTCCAAGGTTGTCATAGTGCAGATAAACACACAAGAAACCCAAGAACCTGGTGCTTTCATAAAGCATTTATTTTTATTTGAAAACATTATACAGGCATTACATTTTGCCACAGCCAGTCCATAGGGGAGCATGCAAATATCAAAATTGGACAGTTTGTTCAACTTATCGGTGTAAATTTCTTTTTTGGTTCATATTTTCCATCTGTAGTGTCAGGATTAGTGTGCTTTGTTATGTGGCTTAACAACAGAATCCTACCCATGGGGTAAAATCTGTACTGATAGCTAGCTGGGGACTACTAAATGGTTACAAATCAAAAATAAACCCCAAACAAACAATACTACAGGCTTGTCAAAAGGTTAATAGCACAAGTTAGCAATATCTAAACTAAACATTGAAACATTTTCATGGGACACAGTGGTGCAAATTTTCCATTGCTTGGTCTACCTGGATGTGTGTTTCAGAGTTTGAAGCTGTGGGAGGGTATGACCAAGGCAAGCACTGTCCCCCGTGCAAGTGTTCACTTATATCTGGTGAGGTTTAGGAAGAGCTGTGGTTTGCTCTTGATCAAGTTTTATACAAATTGCTAAAGTCTCATTCCATGAAGAGAGAGTGGTGGTGGATTGAAAAGCTCAAATTCTTGCTGGTGTCTACTAAGGTTATGAAATCTCAGAAACTAAAACCGCTGGAGTTAATAGTGCCCACTCCCATTTCCCACCCGCTCCCAAAGGATCAATGTGTTTATACAGAAAAAGCATTTTCCTTTGTTACTTTTTGTGTGTTTTTATTTCTTTAAGGGTCAGTCTGGAACTCCTGATCTTGGACAATTCAATGTTTCCAGCCTTTCTAAATGGAGACAAACCAACACAGTGAGGTAACTCAGTGACATGAAAGTCTGGTGACAAGCATAGTGAATGATAAAGGGTTTGCAGTGAGTTCATCTTGACATTCACACTTGGTTTCCATACAATGGAGTCAATTAAAACATCCTATAAAATAATTCACATGGCAACTTTTAGCCATCAATTGATTGCAAACCTTTTGGAATTAAAATTTTACAAAAATTCCCAGTCCACTGGGTGGACTTGGAAATAGTTTCAGCTACTTGCTTCTCATTACTAAGTGTCTACGAATTAGTGTCATAAAAATGAATCAAAAAGACGAAAACATTTGGTTTAAAATAAATACTAAAAATTGCAATAAATCAAGCAAATTATGCAAACCAAAGGAATGTAAACACAAAAATAAAACCACAGTCTTTAAAGGTCTTCAGATCTGAATGGACAAAATATTCAGAGAAAGGTATTTAACTGGTTTAGAAGGCAGCAGAAAGCAGATGTTGGCAAGGTTGTTTTGATGTGATCTAGCTTTAACATTGACCTCTTCCCCCCTCCCATACACGCACATAAAATGAAACATTATTTCTGAGGAGAAATCTGCATTATCAGAGATCGGTTTTCTTCCCCTCTCCTAGGGCAGTACCACCCATCCTTTGTAGAAGGCAGGCAGATGGTATGGGCTACCTTTGCTTGCCATATTTAGGTCTTGTTCAAGCCTTGCTCTGTGATCTGTCCTCTGTAGAGACGTCACTGGTGTTTTGCCTTGATTTCTTGCTTAAGGTATATGGATTGGAATTGCCCAAAGTTTCACAACTATTTATACGAACCCTGTACACTATCAAGGATTTTTTTGAATGGTATTGAAGTCAGTCAAACTTAAAGAGGGCTTTACATACTGACACCTAAAATCTATTCTAAATTTTAGAGATCTGTGGTGCTTCTTAATTGGTATGTATGGGGGGGAAGGGACTTTTTTTCTTTTTAAGGGCAATAGATTAGATTAGTGACATATCAAAGTCTTATCAAGACTCTGCAATTTTCTCTGTATCTGTTTGAATGCTGTGTTAATATATTCTACTACTGGATGGATACCTTTTGTGACCAAAATGCCAAACTTTTCAGTGATAACATCTTTAACACTACCAAGTGACTAGAGCATTTGAGCTGTTCTCAGAAACTGTTCCACACCAGCACCTTGACTTTAGGAGGTGGTATAACCACTGACACTCTACAATAAAGATAATTTCCGTGCTGGCATATTTCAAAAAGAGGGCAGAGGACCACCATAGCTTTTCTGGTGCCTTGAGTAATTTCCATATTATCAGTAAGAAAACCTAGAAAAAAAATTTAAAAATAATTTTTAAGGAGAGGCTAGAGGGAGGGGCATGAAAAGTTTTTAAAAAACATATATAACCATAAATGCAAATGATAGTATTTCTGGGGTTCCATGAGCCACAGAAATGAAACAGTCCTTATCCTGTAATTATAGGGACTTGATTAGCAGAGTCACATGGCACAAAAGAAAGGCAATGGCCTAGAGTGATCAGAGATTGAAATATAAAAAAATTTCAAATGTTTGTTTTATATCTATTCCTAGAATAGAGAATTATATGGTCAGTTGCCCCTCCCCACAAGGGTCACAGCACAAAATACTTATTGAGCAGGCAATCCAACAGGTAACAGAGGAAACCATCAGCCACCAAGTCCCTAGGATGAGGAAACTTCTCAGAGGTGGAGCTCTTGTGGCATGTATTATTCATATAGTCTGTGCAAAAAAAATAAAGTATGATCCTTAAAAAGTGACTTGCCATAGAAAAGTGGGATTAATGCTGACTACATGTGGGTCTGGCAATAGTTCCTGTCAGGAGTACAAAACCTCCCCCTGAAAGTCAGTGTAATAACAGTAACAACAATAATACAAATCATAATAACAATACTACTTGCTTTTGATTGAAAAATTTTCACAGTAACTAATGCAGAGGGGTCGGGATCAGGACACACCCTAGCTAGGCATCTCTCCAAGTAAGGTGAGTTGGAGCCTGTGTCTCCAGTGATCTTTAGCTTGTTCCTTTTACAAGTTTTCCGAGGATCTGCTACCTGGCAGTCCACCTGTGTTAACTGCACCCAGTAAATACCTTTCTCTATGTACAATACAGAGGTGATGGGCAAACACATGGCCCCTGAGCTGTCCTCAGTGGGCAGGATGGGCCTCATCCTAGGCCACACGCACATGAGGCTCCTCTTCGGTCTCCTGGCCCAGGCTGGTGTAGGTGACTGAAGGCTCCAGCTGAGCTGTGGTTGGTAAGTCCACAACAGGTCCTGAAGGATTGCGGAACTGCTTATACACTCGGGGGTCCTGTGCTATGTACGTGGAGGTGGAGGAGTAGAGCACCAGCCCGATGAGGATGGTGAAGAAAGACAGGAGATAAAGTCCTGAAAACTAAAAAGCACAACAGCAAAATGATTGAGCAACTGGAGCAGAGCCACTGACACATTACCGAGACTCAGGGAGGCAGGTGGAGTTGCCTCCTGTTGAAACAGGCAGTTTGATGAGTTGGCTAATATTCTTGATGGAAAGTGAATTTTCTCTTCCTCAACTAGCTTGGTCTTATTGATTCCCCTTATCTTTTTTCTAGGCCCCGTGGCTAACAAGAGGAACACTTAGCTAATTGCTAATTGTCCCTAATGCCAATCTGAGTACTTAATATGTTTGGAGGGCTAGTTAAGCACAAATTAAAATATATCTAGCTACAAAAATCTCCAACATTACTCTGTAAAGAGTTGGTTGTCTATGGCCTCATTAAACTCAGAAGAAATACAGATATTCTATTTAAGGTTGTAATGAAGCCATAAACAATGAAGCTCTCGGTGATAGCTGCAGCTGGATACTGTTCTTTCACCTTAATCCAATGCAGACACTATTTGTCTTCCCAGTAGGAAGTGGTATTGACTTTGGTAACTATCTTTGCAAGATTAGATTAGCCTTGGACAGAAAAAATAGCATAACATTCCATTCCTGCCCCACTCATCTAAAAGCAAACCAAACAGGGAAGAATATGCATCATTCTTCTTCCTAAATTGCTTGACAATTCAGAGGGAGTGTGTATGTGTATTGGATAAGGATAGCTATTGATTTACATGAGACCCAAGAATTACAACTTTTGGGCATTCCTGAGTAGCTACACTGGAAGTAATTACCAGGGGTAATTACCAGTTTACCAAGGTAAAATTCAGTGTTTCCATTTCTCTTGTTTCACTAATTCATTCACTTCACTCAAGAAATAGTTTCTTGAAAAGCCTTCTCTGTATTGAACATTGAACTATGTACTGGCAAAGAAAAATGAAAAACACAGTTGGTCCTTGCCATCAAAGAGTTAGTAGTCTCAATGGAGAAACACAGTACAGATAGAAACAATACCATGTACTCAAGAAATGCCAAATCTCATTTCAGTCAATAGCTATCATTCCAGTCTTGACCACATCCTGCATCTATGGGAAATAGGGGATCAATTTTATTTTCTTATTCTATTTTTTATGTTCACACTCTAGAAGAACAACTAGCAAAAAGAAGACAAAAATTCATGGGAAACCCTGAGATCCTATAAGGTTGCATAGCTCTAATAAAAAGTTAGAAAAGCTGGTTATAATTGGTAGTTCAAGAATAGGAAAGGCAGTCTTGAAAATGACACACAGAAAAGGCATCCTTGTGGCTAAAAGTCCTTGACACAGTGTTTTTTCCCTGATCGTTTTCTGTCTGAAACAGCAAGGTAGCTAAGACTAAAGGTGATTTTCTAATTTTCTTTCTAAAGCACTCCTCATCTTGTCCTCTCCCCACACCATTCCTTTATTTTTCACAAACCATATAATAATTCCTCAGTTGGATTTACTACACAGCTTGTAAGGTATTTACTTAATTAGCTTGCAATGCTGCAGTTACTTTTCCCCAACAGAAATAAATGTGCCTTGTTCTTTGATTCATGAATTTGTTAAATAAAATGGGAGGGAAAGAAGGGCTCCAACTTTGTACTGTTGTATAAGATCTCAGAAAACCCATTTAATCCTAAATTTGCTTCCTGAAATTCTACACTCAAGAGTTTCTTCAGTTCTTCAGTTTACACTTTAGTGCACGAAATGGATTTATTTTAATTTTTATACCATGTAAGATATTTTGTTAGTGATCCTCACTTTTGAAACTCCATTCACATATTTACTTTCAAGCAAAGAACCTTGCAGGGTCTTAGGTGTGAGCCCACCTCTCTTGCTGCAGTTGGAAATAATGCGATTAAGAATGAGGGAACTTGCAGTTACCACTTGCCTTCTAACCACCAAACTGGATTCAAATCCTAGCTCTTATCCTCACTAGCTATACTTCAGATTCATGCTTCCTCATCAATCAAGTACACCAACTATGTAGAGTGGTTATATAAATTAGATAAAGCATGTGAAGTAGTTATATTGTCCTTCTTGCAGCAAACATTCAATTCATACTAGAATAATTGTTGTTATTGTTTCAGTACCACTTAAAAGGATCAACCCTTTTTGGACATGGAATCATAAGACTGCATGATAATCCATCACAAAGTGTTTTCTTGGGACACAGCTTCAGAATGATAGTTCATAGTGTATTTCCAATTTATTTCTGTTTAATTCACACAAACTAACTCCAAAATTGTTCAAAAGATAGATAGCATGGAATTTTATATGACAGAGGCATTTTGAAAGTCATCCAAAAAGTTTTATTAATTTATAGTAGAGAGAATTTTCATTTCCCCAAAAAAGGAGCAGTTAGGCAAGCATTATAATTAATCAGGATAAATACTGAGTATTATAAATGGTGACAGAAAGGTTTGGCTTATTTTTTAAAAGTAAGAAAAGATTTCATTTCCCCCTTCTTTTTTAATGAGGGGTAACTAATAGAATAATACCCAATTGTGGATGCTGCACTTACCTTGCAGAGCATCCACTTCAAACTCCAATCAAACAAGACTTTTGTGCAGTCAAGACTACTTAGCTTATTAATTGCAGAGAAATACTTATTTCTCACTCCCTAAGCCAAGAGAACAGGAGGTTCTCTAGAGTACTCAATGAGGACTGAAAGCTCCCTCTGTCTTTCAGATGAGCAAGTTTCAGTCAGAGGTTTGTGGTCTCTGCTGAGGAAAAGGACTGTTGTCTGAGAGTCTCTGTGGTCATAGAAAGGACATGCCCAGTATTTACCCTGCCACTCTGCAGTTAGCTTTGCTGCTGTCATTTCCCATCTTCATGGGTCTTTGTGACATTCCCATGATGAGAATCCCTGTGTGTTGCTTAGAGAAAGTTGACTGAGACACATGCCACTATACAGAATGGGATGGATTTGGAGCCTGTACAAAATCCTTTAACGTCCAATCAGGGGTTAAGCCTAGCTCTTAGACAGTTGGCATATCAGTGTGATTGCTATTTAGTTAATGTGGCATTCAGCATATCATTAAGGACAGACCAAATTTTCATCTTATTTCTGGCATTAAACATCAAGTTGAATTTTAATAAACTTATGACTTCAATGAACTAAAACCTATCAAGTAGAAAGATCACATGGTTTGAAAGTCATTTCAAAGTAGATTTATAAATATATCAGCTACAATATGTGAGGAAGGGAGCAATTTTTCAAGGGCAGCTTTCTTTTCTCTTGCTTGATTAGTTCGACAGCAGAGGTCAGCAGAGGAAAACAAGGGTAGTCGCAGACAGGCATAAGATAAACTAGGAAGAGACCCTGATTTAAGTTCTACTTTTACTGAGTGTGTACACTAGTGACTTGATTTGTTGGGCTTGTTTTTTATTTCTTTCCTGGGAAGTGTTCCTTAGAAGAGATTCTTTAGGACATATGCTTCTGTGTAATACAGTTTCCTGATGTCAGACTTGGATCATTTTGCTAAATATCTCTGCTTATTCTTATTAATGATGAGAACTAATTGTAATTTAGTGTGTAATGGAAACTTAAATACTTTTATCTCTTAAAGCAATGTATGACAATTTCTATATCCAAAAAAGATTTAATTGAAAAACAAAATATTATTCATGCAAGGCAGAAGGACTGGAAAAGAGTAGCCAGTGAGATTTCCTAGAAAAGGGGGTTACAGGGGAGTGAAACTTGGGGTGAAGCTCCCAATGTTATATGAGAAAAAAGGAGAGATCTAAATTTCACTTGGAGAGCCAAGAAAGCTCAGAAGTAATGAAGTGTGAAAGAGGGAGAAAATCAGGCCAAATTAGATAAGAAAAAGTTACAGCAAAGAAAACTCAATAGTAAGAAGGAAAGGGGACTGCAGAACTGGATAAACACAAAATGTTATTTTTGTTTAATTATGCCAGTTTTTGTTCTGTCTGTCTCTCTCTTAACACACACACACACACACACACACACACACACACACACACACACACAGAGCCTGTATGACCCTATTGCTGACCTATTGTGATTTGTCTTCTGAACTTGCATTCTAATAATGGACATTTATTTCTCTTATGATTTTTTTTATGATGGTGGAGATCAAACCCAGGACCTTGCACATGCTAGGCAAGTGCTCTACCACTGAACTGCATCCCCAGCCCGCATTTAGTTTTCTTGAGAGAAACTGATTCAACACTACCCTGTTTGGCTTCTCATGTGCCACAGATATATGAAGAGCAATACCTTCCAGCCCACAGGTGTTTCCCAGATCATCTATTGATACGCAGAAGAAGAAAATACAAACTACCTCACATAATGGCTCGAGGGTGATATTATCTACTTTTGCTGGCCTGCTGTTGAAAGAGGCATAGCATTTGGAAACATGATAATGCTGACACTTGAAACTTGTTTCAGAGCCGCATAAGGAGGCTACACAGAAATGAAATCAAGGACATTTCTAAGTGTTCTTAGATATGGCTTTTGATGCTGAAATATTTTGCTTATTCCATGGATATAGGCCATAATGTTTACTTTCTAGTTATTATTCAGTTTATTCTTTTAAAAAGATACTAATCTAACTAAGCCTTCCCATATTTTTAATTCTTTGGCCAAAAACATCTTTGAGGGCACAGTATGGGAATCTGCAGTTAACAGATGCTTCAAAAATCAGTGCAACCATGGGTCAGTAGAACAGCAAATGGCAGTGACTGGTCATTTTCAAGGTTATGTGGCATCAGCTGATAAATGTGGACTCAAGAGCTTCTGGGAAGAATTTCCATGCAAGGAAATTGACCAGGCGTTTATGCCTAGAAAACATTAAATTTTTAAATTAAGCTTGTGAGAACTGTCCTGAGTACTCTTTGCAAAATAAAACAAAGTGTCCCTTATTTTCCTATACTTCCCTACTGTGTAATATAAAATGCACATATAAGATTAAGTCAACTGGCACACTGAACAGTGATTTATAGATCAAAAAAAGAATAAATAAACCCAATTCTGTTTAAAATGGAAGCAAATGACCAGCTTGGAGGTCCTGGGTACCAGGGTGGTATAAAGATGCATCAGTGACTAAGTAAGGTAAAATGCAAGTTGAAAGAGTAAATCATTAGTTAAAGGTGATGCTTCTCTAGTGGAGAATCATGAAAAGCGAGTCCTTGGTGTGTTGAGTCCCCACGTTACATGTGGATTGAAGGAAGGGTCCTTTGGTAAAGTCTTGGAAGGGATGTAGCCAATCTGCTGGTGGCCTGGGGTAGGAGTGAGAAGACCACTCAGCAAGAACAATGCATATGGCATCCATGTGCTTCTCAGAGGGGGAGGACCACACCTTGAGGCCAGGAGTACAATGATTCAGATGCAGAGTGCAGAGCTGCGATAAGCTGTTGGTCAATGCTGAGCCTGCTGTAAGCTCTGCTCTGGTTAGGATCTTGTGACGAAAGGCTCTGTCTGGGTCTGATCTACTGCCACTGGGTCAATGCCAGTTACTATTCAGGCCAAGGGAACAAGACAGACCTGGCTCCACAGAAATACCAACACAAACAAGTTGATGCTGGACCTTCTAACTTTGGCTATGCGCTAAATTAACAAGATCATTTTTGTTATTATTAAGTATATTAAAAATATAAAAGCTTGACTTCTGGGTTAGCTGAACTGGAAATAAATAGCCTGGAGAGAGATAAGCTTTTTCAAATACTTTCCAACACCTCAGTTATTACCGTACTCTTGTCTTCTGTTATTTTTCCTCTTCTTTTTTTTTTTCTTTCTTTGTAAGGAAGAAAAGGTCTAACTCTTTCTGGTTCATTATTATAATATTGTTTTCTTTTGGGTTATACCATGAAAAATACTGAATGTGGGCATGGCACACAGTCTACTGGTAAACATTGAAATCAGTTGTCCTCATAAACTAAGAAAACTAGCTCCCGGTCCAGTGCCTGTTCTTTCTCCAGGGAATTCAAATCTCAAATTCGTGCTAACCTAATCATGGCAGAAAATAAAACACTGAATATCTTACTCAGAATGTTAACTTGCTTCTCTAACCAAATTAGAAAACCAAGATATTGCTAAGATTTAATACTTGGAAAACATTGAATTGGTAAAAAGAAGAGAAGTAGCAACCAGGTCCTATGCCTTTCTGTGCGCCTGGCATTGTCACCCAGGGCAAGTCCATGCCCTGAGCACAACCCCAGTTCAGTTTATGAGGCCTTCTGTTTGGTTTGCAAAACCAATTCATATGACATTATAATTTGTGCAGCCAATCCCATCTAAGACCAATAAAGGTTCTTTTACAGGCAAATATCTTCCCCTGTGGGTAATTTCACACATGAGCACAGCAACAGAGAGCTAAAAATGGATTTCCGCCATTACCCTTTATATGACAAACAGACATTTTCACTTGGTTTGATGAATTGATAGAAATCCTGTTCATGCAGATTTCTATTTCCTACAATCCAGTTTTATTTTTAAAAGACCATAATAGCTAAGCCAAGAGTAGATCAGAAGGGGCTTACTCTGTGGGAGTGTTTAATTGTAGTCTCGGTTACAACCAAGTCTATTCAATGACTCATTTATGTCACCTTTCATGCATCATTCTTATTATCACTACATAGTCAAGAAGGGATTACATTTGTGTGGGAGGCACACTGAGCAGTGGCCTTCACTCCACTTGGACTCTGCATCACCATACATCTATTTCCCTCAGCAAAATAAATGGTGCACACTGGGTTGGAGTATTATCAGAGGAAACTGAATGTAAAAAAAATCAGTGAAGATTGCTTAACTTGTAGAGTGATAGTTTTACAGCTCAACACATCCCAAAGATCACCTGTCCCACTCCAGTAGAATCAAGGGATGGAAATGGAAGTGCCACCATTCACTAATCACCCTGGTGATCCACTAGCAAAAGTTTTAGTTCTGAAGGGAAGCAGGCTTTCCTCAGGACACAGAGAAATGATTCCATTGAACTTGAAGTTAAATCTGTCACCTAGCCACTTTCAGCAGCCTCATGCTGGGGTGATTAATCCTTATTCCCATGGGAAAACTGAACTGCTACTTTACCATGGAAATGAGAAACAGTGTGTCTGGAATAAAGGAGATCCCTTAAGGCACCTTTTAGTATTGCTGTGCCCTGTGATTAAAGTTAATGAAAACCTACAACAGTCTTTTCTAGGCAGGACTACTAATGGATCAGACCCTTTAGGAGTAAAGGTTTGAGTCATCTTATGAAGGAAAGAGCCATGACCAGCTGGGGAATGCCAGTAGCCACAGAAGCTAGAAAAGGAATGACTCTTGCATACAGCCTTGGACAGTGCACAGCTCCACTGAGCCTGGGATTTAGCTGGTGAAACTGATTTCAGACTTCTTGCCTGCAGAACTGCAAAAGTGAAAGTTTCTGTTGTTTTAAGCTACCACGTTTGTAGTCATCTATTCCAGTGGCCATATGAAGCTAATAGACTCAGTCATTAGTTATTCATCCAATAATTAAGTGAGCGTAACTGTGTACTGAGTCCCTGACTATCGCCCACTCACCCATCCATTCAGTAAATACTACTGAGTTCCTATTATATGTCATGTGCTGGGGATATGGTGATAAATACAGATAACTCTACTTTCCAGTCTATTGTGTGAAACAATAAAAATAAGTTGAAGGAGTTAATCTTTAATACAGTTTTGGGAAATGCTATGAAATAAATAGGTGATAGGCTGATATGAGAGAGTTTAGTAGAAGCTACTTATCTAGTTAAGGAAAGTCTTCTGTGAGACATGAAGGATCAGGAGCAGCCATAGGAGGATCTTGGAGCACAGAGGTAGAAGTACATCAAAAGCAGAGACCCTGAGGAACAGGACCTGGCTAATTCAAGGGCCCAAGGATAGTTAATGTTGTTGATTTCTTATGCTTAATAGTGATTTCACAGTCAAATGCTTACTCCGTACCCATCACTGTTTGATGGAATTTATATTATTTACCTTTTTATTAGTTTACATTATTCACTTCTTATTAGTTAATGAAGAAACTATTACTATTTTCTCCCTTTCTAAGAGGAGGTCATTGGAGCATAGTAGGGTCAAAAGTGACTGTTGGAGACAGACAGGGACAATGTTTCTTTGGAGGTCAGCCAGGCATGTACATTTTCTCAAAATGCAATGAGAAAGAGATGTCAAAGTGTATTCAGGAGAATATCATCTAATTTGTGTTTTATTTTATTTAAAAAAATTTTTTATTGTGCTGTGTGGGGATACATTGTGGCATCTACAAAAGTTCTTACAGTGTATCAAATGTATCATACTTGAATTCATTCCCTCCACCATTCTCCTTTATGTCCCCCTCCCCCTCCCTCATTCCTGGAATAGTTTCAACAAGTATCATTTTTTACATTTACATACATGTGTACACAGTATTTGCACCATATTCACTCTTCTACACCCTTTCCCCACATCTTCCCTCTTCCCACTGGTACCAACCAGACAGGACCTGTTCTGCCCTCCCATTCTCTGATTTTCTAAAAGAGAAAAAAAAAAAAAAACAGATGACATTTTTGTTTAAGATAGATACACAGGGAGTTTCCTTGGACATTTCTATGTATATAGGTATTATAACCTGAATTGGTTCATCTCCTCTATTTTTCTTCTTTGTATGTTAGTCCCCTTCTTATGGTGATTTCAACACGCTTATATTTTATATTCGTTCTTGTATGGCAAGTACACCAACCATAGTCTTCTTCTTAGTTTCTTCTTTTACCCTACTCCTCTCTTATGTGGCCTCCTCTTAGCATGACCTATTTTTCTTATTGCTGTATTTTTATTAGGTCTATATTTCACATATGAGAGAAAACATGCAGCTTTTGGCCTTCTGAACCTGGCTAACTTCACTTAAGATGATGTTGTCCAGTTCTATCCATTTACCTAAACACAACAAAATTTTATTCTTCTTTGTGGCTGAATAAAATTCTGTTATATATAAATACCACATTTTCTTAATCCATTCATCAGTAGTGGGGCAGCTTGGCTGTTACCATTACCTTAGCTATTGTGAATAGTGCTGTAATAAATATGGGTGTGCAGGTGCCTTTGCTGTAACCTAACTTACATTTCTTCAGGTATATCCCTAGGAGTGGTATTGCTGGATCATATGGCAGGTCTAGTTTCAGGTTTTTGAGGCGCCTCCATACTGTTTCCATAGTGGTTGTACAAATTTACATTCCCACTAGCAGTGTATGAGGGCTCCTTTTTCCCCACATCCTCACCAGCATTTGTTGTTGTTTGTGTTCTTGATGTTAGTCATTCTAACAGGAGTGAGGTGGAATCTTAATGTGGTTTTGATTTGCATTTCCTTTATGGCCAAGGATGGTAAACATTTATTTATTTATTTATTTATTTATTTATTTATTTATTTATTAACTATTTGGACTTCTTCCTTTGAAAAAGCTCTGTTAAGTTCACTTGCTCATTTCTTCACTGGGTCATTGATTTTTTTGGGAGAGTTTAGTTTTTTGGGCTCCCTGTATATTCTAGTTACTAATCCCTTGTCAGATGTACAGCTGGCAAAGATTTTCTCCCATTCTGTGGGCAGACTCTTTAATTAAGTGAACATTACTTTTGTTGTGTTGAAGCTTTTTAATCTCATATAGTCACATTTGTCTCTTAGTTCTATTTAGGTAGTCATTGTTTATGCCTGTTAATTCCAATGCATCCCCTACTGTTTCCGGCACTAGTATCAAAGTTTCAGGCATTATATTAAGGTACTTAATCCACTTTGAATTGATACTTGTACAGGGTAAGAGACATGGATCTAGTTTCAGTTTTCTTCAGGCAGATATCCAGTTTTCCCAGCGACATTTGTTGAAGAGACTGTCTTTTCCCCATTGTATGTTTTTGGTGCCTTTGCAAAAATCAGGTGGGTGTAACCATGCGGATTCATATCTGTGTCTTCTATCTTGTTCCACAGGACTTCACATATATATTTTTGTGCCAGCACCATGCTGTTTTTATTGTTTTGGCTCTGTAGTATAGTTTGAAGTCAGGTGTTGTGCACTGATTTTTTTGCTCAGTATTGCCTTGGCTATTTGCAGTCTTTTGTGCTTCCAAATGAACTTTAGGGTAGATTTTTCAATCTCTGTGATGAATGTCATTGGAATTTTGATGGGAATTACACTGAACATGTAGATTGTCTTTGGTAATATAGCCATTTTCACAATAATGATTCTACCAATCCATGAGCTTGGGAGATCTTTCCATTTCTGTTGTCTTCTTTGATTTTTTTCTTTAATGGTTTATAGTTTTCCTTGTAGAGGTCTTTCACATTCATTGTTAAGTTTATTCCTAGGTATTTCATTTTTCTTGAGGCTATTGTAAATGGAATTATTTTCCTATATTCTCAGTCTGTTCATTGTTTGTATGTAGAAAGGCTACTGAGTTTTGTAAATTGATTTTGTATCCTACTACTTTGCTGAAGCTGTTTATGGTATTTAGGAGTTTTTTGGTAGAGTTTTCAGATCTTTTAGGTATAAGATCATGTCATCTGCAAACAGGGATAGTTGGACTCTTCCTTTCTAATTTTTATTCCTTTTATTTCTTCTTCCTGTCTGATTGCTCTGGCTAGGAATTCTAAGACTGTGTTGAATAAAAGTAGAGAAAGTGGACACCCTTGTCTTGCTCCTGACTTTAGAGGAAATGGTTTCAGTTTTTCCCCATTTAATATGATGTTGGCTATAGGCTTGTCATATATAACCTTTACTATGTTGAGGTACATTCCTTCTATTCCTTGTTTCATCAGAGATTTTTATCATGAAGGGATGTTGAATTTCGTCAAAGGCTTTTTTTGAACCTATTGAAATAATCAGGTGGTTTTTCTTTTTGCTTCTGTTAATATGCTATATTACATTTAATGATTTGCGTATGTTGAACCATCTCTGCATCCCTGGGATGAAACTGACTTGATTATGGTGTATGATCTTTTTGATATGCTGTTGAATTCAGTTTGCCAATATTTTATTGAGAATATTTATATCTGTGATTATTAACAAGATTGGCCTGTACTAATTTGTGTTTTAAAAGGATCACTTTGGCTACTGGTAGAAGATTAACTGTCAAATGGAAGAAGTAGAAGCCAGAAGACCAAAAGACTATTTTAATGGTCTAAGATAGTGATGGTGGTTTAAACTAAAGATGTCAGGAGAAGTAGAAGAAAATCTGTTTGGAAGAGGGCAAATGAAATGTGGGAAATGAAGAAGAGAGAAATTAAGACTGAATTTCAATTACTGAAGCCAACTGCTTTAGGGTACATGATTCTATATTTCTCATGGTACACTTATTTCCATGATTATTTCCTATATCATATCTTTTATTAACAGGGATTACATTTGTCTTCTATAGTGCCAATATAAGCAATGTGTTGTTATAGGTACAATTCCTACCAATATTTACTCCATAAATATTTATCCAGAAAGATTCCATTCATCTCCTTCTTGCAGCCTAAGAAGTGTTCTCAGAAGAGAATCTTACTTAGGAACGAACATGACTATCACTTTCTTGGTATGAAAGTCTTGCTTAGCAAACAGAATCACAGTCAATCTCTTCAGAAATATTTTCCTATGTACCATCTCATTTCATTTTCAAAACACTAGTCCATCAGAGAAGCATGGAAGACCACATCAAACATTTTAATGCTGAGGAAGTGGGAGGTCTAGCAGTGAACTTGGGTCTTTTATCCTGTGGTGAAAGCTAACAGTGCTTGGAACCTTGAGATTTCAACTCAAGTCTCCTCCCACTTTTCTAATTGTTTGATTAACAGCACTACAAAGTAATTAATTATTTTTGTTTCCTCCATTCTTTATACTCATACTACTATGAGCATCCCATATTTCTTTTGCATAGAGGAAGGACCATTCAACATATATTGGAACCTTAATGGATTATTGAACTAGAAAGCTGTTCTTTCTCAATTCATAGAAATAAGCAATTATCAAGAAATATTATTATGGATGGGGGAGAAGGAAACCCTCAACAAAAGAAAGAAGAGCTTCCTACAACCATATCAGAATTCTATATTTCCTTCTCTTTCATGTACCTGGTAGTGGCAGGAAACACAGAAAAATGAAATAAATGAATGAGTGATTTATTTGTAAAGAATATTATGATATAGCAGCTGTCAAAAAAGAAATCATGTTATGGTTTTATGGTTAACTTTTTCTAAATTAGCAGTTTGGGATCTTGGTAAATAGCTTACATCTTCTAAATAGCCCTCAAAAGTCACTTTTAAATTCAGAATATCATGCAGAAACACAGGCCCAGAATTTTTGGCTATTCCAATAAAACCTGGCAAGGCCATTGTTAAATTTCAAAGTATTGTATCATCCTTGAAGTCCATGGTGAACTATAAAAAAATGTGAGACATTTAACAGCACTTCTAATTTTCCCCTTTAAATTAAACTTTGTGTAAAAATAAAATAAAATTGTCTGGTGTCTTAAGATTCAAAAAACAAAAGTGAACTTCAAGTTCTGCTACTATTATATAAATACATCTTCCCCTCAAAATCTGGAGGTGTCCCCTAGGTCTGACATCCATGAACCAGTATGTCCATAATGATCTATGTTTTTCTCTATATTTTTGAGGAAGATGAGAATGGCGACGTATCATCAAGCTACAACAGACCTGTAATTTAGACAACACTTTCTTCACTGTCAAATTAGCCAGTGTGCATAATGTCTTCTTTTCTTTGGACAAGTCAATTTGAGAATATGATTATTATTACCTGATATAATTTCTCGTAGGGTGCACTATTTGTACAAGATCAATGGAGAATGCTCTCCCTGTTTCCAGATGCCTTTTCTTCCTACATAGTTCATTGTTCTATGTAAGATAAGGCTTTAATATTCTTCCCTCTCACATTTTAGTTCAGGTTTACTGGTTTGTTTTGGTCCCCTGCTCATAGCCTTCATATAAAATGAAACCTATAAACCATGGAACTGAAGACATTTCATGGCCTTGAGTGCATGCCACTGAAATCCTTATAACAAAACAAACAGATATGGCCTTAGATGCCACTAAGAGCTTAAATATAGGGCATGCAACATTCCAAAATGGAGTGGAAATAAGCACAATTAGCTTTGAAAACAAGTCTGCAGATTTGAAGTACAAAGAACTTTATAACATTTTGTGTATGGCTTTTCCTTTCAGCAACTTTATGAAAACTTTCTGAAAGTTTATGAAAACTTTATTTTGCAGAGGAAATGGTTGGGTCCTGGAACTGAAGACTGGGGAAAAGTTTCAAGGACAGCTAAAGTCCACACCAGGGGTAAGAAAACTAACAAATCTGGCAGCTGCCTGGTTTTGTAAATAAAGTTCTATGGGGACACAGTGAAATACATGTCATAGTTGGTTAGTTGTGAAGAGAGTGTATGGCTTGCAAAGCCCAAATATTTACAGGCTAGCCCTTTACAGAACAGTTTTGTTGACCTTGGTCTATATCTATGCCTATAGGTATAGATACATAAGCATACTAGTGATAATGACATGAATAATAAATATGAATATTAGATGTAATTTTTGCTCTTTAAATAAATTCCTTAGCAAATCCTCAACCTTTACTGTAAATTCATTCTTCCATAATCTCATGACACTGCATATAGTTACTATAGCATTAAATTGATTTTCTAATCTCAATAGTCCCTTAAAATGTTCCTTAATGAATCAATCAATCCAATTAGAGAAGATATCATAGCAGTGGTTTGTAATTGTAAGATTTAAATTTTTTGCGTTTCAGTTGGTTTCATCAACTTGAGACATAAAGATCCACATCGATGGAAAGCTTTTTAGCTGCTCATGTTCAAATTTCTAGACAATGTTTAGCCTAAGAAACTGAAAGTTAATCTTATTTTCGTTTTCTTTCTTTCTTTTTTTGGTGGTACTGGGTCTTGAACTCAGAGCCTCATGCTTCCTAAGCAGGTGCTCTACCACCTGAGCCACTCTGCCAGCCCAAGAAGGTTAGCCTTCAATGCTTCTTATAAAAATAAACTTTGATTCAATAAATATTACTGGACATCTACTATACGAGGCACTGCACTAGGCACCAGGGAGACAGCAGAGAAGAAGCCATGACCCTTGTCAGTTCAGAGCTTAGTACTTACTTCCTACATAAAGTCAGTCCTTTTGTTTAAAGATAGGTTGGTTAATCATTAGCAACACCACCAACAACAGGTGTTGGCGAGGATGGGGGGTGGGGAAGGAACCCTCTTACACTGTTGGTGGGAATGTAAACTAGTACAACCACTCTGGAAAAAAATTTGGAGGCTACTTAAAAAGCTAGACATTGATCTACCATTTGATCCAGCAATACCACTCTTGGGGTTATACCCAAAAGACTGTGACACAGGTTACTCCAGAGGCACCTGCACACCCATGTTTATTGCGGCACTGTTCACAATAGGCAAGTTATGGAAACAGCCAAGATGCCCCACTACTGACGAATGGATCAAGAAAATGTGGTATCTATACACAATGGAATTTTATGCAGCCATGAAGAAGAATGAAATGTTATCATTTGCTGGTAAATGGATGGAATTGGAGAACATCATTCTGAGTGAGGTTAGCCTGGCTCAAAAGACCAAAAATCGTATGTTTTTCCTCATATGCGGACAACACAACAAGGGCAAACACAACAAGGGGATTGGACTTTGATCACATGATAAAAGCGAGAGCACACAAGGGAGAGGTGAGGATAGGTAAGACACCTAAAAAATTAGCTAACATTTATTGCCCTTAACGCAGAGAAACTAAAGCAGATACCTTAAAAGCAAATGAGGCTAATAGGAAAAGGGGAACAGGAACTAGAGAAAAGGTTAGATCAAAAAGAATTAACCTAGAAGGTAACACACATGCACAGGAAATTAATGTGAGTCAACTTCCTGTATAGCTATCCTTATCTCAACCAGCAAAAACCGTTGTTCCTTCCTATTATTGCTTATACTCTCTCTTCAAGAAAATTAGAGATAAGGGCAAAATAGTTTCTGCCGGGTATCGATGGGGTGGAGGGGAGAGGGAGGAGGCGGAGTGGGTGGTAAGGGAGGGGGTGGGGGCATGGGGGAGAAATGACCCAAGCATTGTATGCACATATGAATAATAAAACAATTAAAAAAAAGAATATTCATAGCAGCATGGTGTGTAAATGAAGAAAATTGGAAATCAACTGTCTGCCACAAAAAATGGGTAACTAAATTAGTGGGATAATTAAACACTGAAATACTATATAGTGATAAAAACAAACAAGAGCTCCCTGCATTGATATTGATGAAATTCACAGGCACAATGCTGAGGGAAGAAGTGGTCTCAGAAAAAATTAAAGTGGCACCCACAGTCACTGTGACAATGAAAAAAAATTCCCTCTACATTTCCAAGCACTAAGGAGTGATTACTGTACTCCAGACCATATTAATCTAGGGTAATGATACTATTCTACTTTGGACATTTACTTTGAAATTCTTGTTAGTCATCTAGGTACAGATGCCTAAGTGATAGAAAGACATTTTATTTTCAACTATTAATGACACCATTTTTCTTAGCACTACTTCTTAGAATTTGCAAATAAATTCAGTGGTTAGTTGCTATTCATTTATGCTCCCTATAGCTATTTAATAAATAAAAGTTAGAATAAAGGTTATGGAGGATAAAGGAGAATGGTGGAGGGGGTGAATTCAAGAGTGATATATTTGATATATTGTAAGAACTTTTGTAAATGCCACAATGTACCCCCACTCAGCACAATAATAAAAAAAATTTTAAAAATACTATGTACAAAAATATAAATAAGGTTTTGGTAAAACTGCATGTAAAAAAAAGATAGATTGGTTAGAACACAAAGGAAATGGTTAGAACACAAAGGGGTCATTTCTTCCACTTTCCCCTGCCCCCTCCCTTTCCCCCCGACCCCTTCCCTTCCCCCTTATCCCCCTGCTACCAGGCAGAAACTATTTTGCCCTTATCTCTAGTTTTGTTCAAGAGAGAGTATAAGCAATAATAGGAAGGACCAAAGGTTTTTGCTAGTTGAGATAAGGATAGCTATACAGGGAGTTTACTCTCATTGCTTTCCTGTACATATGTGTTATATTCTAAATTAATTCTTCTCAAACTAACCTTTTCTCTAGTTCCTGGTCCACATTTTTGATGACTATCCTTTCAGATGTGTCCATGTGGACACAGACACATGCTTGTTTAAACATCTCCACCTATAAGTGTGCATGTGAGTATGCCAATAAAAGTACTTTCGAGTAAAGATGTCAGAGGGAAGCAGGACCACAGAGTTTCTCAATGCTCAAAGCAAAGTCAGTTAGAAATTTTGGAAGCAACCACACAAGAAAAAGAGCAAAACTGTATGCCATAAACTTTGACAAATAGTAGCTAAAGGAGAGCCGAGAGGATTCCAGCATAGCTCAGCACTGTTACGAACCCAGCTCTCCCTAGGGAAGGCAGCCACAAGGAAGAATGGAGCTGGCACTCTCTGAGATTCTCAGATTCTCCAATGAGAGAACCAGTTGAAGCAGTGAACAGGCAAACTCAGGAAAAAGGTAAGGAACTGCCATCAGAAATGGAATCCTTTCATCTCCTTTCCCAGGTACTTGGGGAGGCAGGGAGTCACTGGGACCTGGCATTATTGGGGGCTCTGTAGTGAATTGGGTAGTGGTTCAAAATACAAAGGGGTCATACTTTTAAGAATGGGACAAGTCACAGAATAACTGACCTACAAATGTGAAGATGTCAAATAAAAAGAATCAAGAAGAAAAAAAAAAGAAACACCTTGTAAACTTGTTTTGGAAAAATAAAAAATACCCCAAACTTCTTAATGATAAAATCTAGTCACTCAAAAGAATGAAAAAGGACTGAGTACCATGTTCAATTCTAAAAACAAACAAGCAAAAATGTCTCCAAAGTTTTGATAAAAAGAAAATTCAAACTTTGAATATAGGAAAGTTATCCTGTGACTGTAAAGCCACAAACATTTTTAAGGAAACAATGATTAGAAAACAGCCCTTATGATATGAGCACTCCTGGAAGATCCACTATTAGTGGAGTGGTGCTTTTGCAGCAAATATGAAGTCTTCCCTCTTCAAAACACTTAGCTACCATTTGCTTTCCAATTTCAGAGAAGATATTTCCTATTAATGTACAAATTTCATTGTGTTTGGCATACACAGAAACCCTGCTTCTGGATAGACCAAGTAATGAGATCTATCCAATTATGAGATCAATCAAAATAAAGAATTCAGTAAAGAGAAGCCTGCATTTCCATGACTTATGGAATAGCAAATGTAGTATGAAACTATGGCTTAAAAATATAGACTATATTTATAGAAGTTAAAATGATTGGCAATATAAAAACAATGCAACAAGTCTGGAAGTAAGGGAGGGATAGTATTAATCATCTTTCATACATGGCATTAAATCAAAACTCTCCAAAATTTAAATATAGAAGTGGAAAAACATATCTCATCCATGGTGGATCCTAGAGATGTGTAAAGTAGTAACTTTACTTCAGCCTTTAATGTTTGAGCCAATCTCTGCTCTTTATATTAGCATAAAGATACTCTGATTTCTGTGAACTTGACTCACTAATATTCTGTTCCACGGGAGATGAATCTAGACAGGTCTGCTGACAAAATGTGCAGGATGGGGCCAGACCATGCACGTTGGTGATAAACTCATCCCCTGCATCTCCTGGGAGACAGTCAGCTGGTTTTGCCTGGCTCTACTCAATCCAACCACAAGATTTTCCAGTGGAAACTTCTGTAACACTTCTAGCCTATTCCATTTTCCCTTACTGCATGACCTGATGTGAGTTCAAAATATCACTTTTGTGATGTGGAGTTTATGAATACACTTACATATTCATAATACTTCTGGCTGTAATTCTGTGGTTTCTTTAAAATTTATTCCTTCGTTCTCTATTCCTTTAATATTTCTGGTAAATGGAAAAATTTAATGTAGTAGAAACTGGCTACTTGTTCACTAAACTTATTTCCTTTTATTCCTGCACAAATGGCTTGACTACATTTCCCAGCTTTCCTTGCAATTAGCTGTAGCCATGTGACTGAGTTTTGGCCAACAGAACTGGTAGGAATTATAGACACTGCCATAAATATCTCCAGACATTGGGAAACATTTTCTTAAAGGGCTAGCTAGTAAATATGGCCATTGCAGCACAAAAACAGCTATGGATAGTGGGTAAAGAAATGGGAATGACTGTGTTGCAGTACAACTTTATTTACGAAAAGAGGTAGCTGTTTGATAGGTCATAGTGTTTTGAACCTTACCATAGGGGATGGCAGAGCCACAGATGGAAGGAGCCTGGGTGTGTGATGGCTGCATAGAAGCAGCATTTCCCCAATACAAGAAGCCAGCAACAGTTGCCCAACTCATTCAGCAACTGAAAGCCTCAGAATGGGCTGTACTGAGTTACTGTGTGAGGAAAGCCAGGTTCAAACATTCATTGCTTTATTACATTGGGATTTCATGTGCAGTGCTTTTGGACCTCAGTGATGCTGGTTTCCCCAATTCTCTTCTCAGTTTTCAAAGTATTGAAGACAGTCATTAAAGGCTCAGTATTAATTTTTAAATCTCCCATGTACCATTACATTTGGGCACAATGAGCTTAAAATTCACAGCCTTTTAAGATGACATTCTTACAAAAAGAAATATAACAGGCTTCTTATGAGGAAATTTTTATAAATATGATGAAAGGCATTGCTTTAATGCTCATCAGCTGTCACAGGTTCAGGCTGCCTGCCCTGGCTTTGAAAGCACAGTTGCATTACTGAAATTGCTCACTGCCACAGAGGATCAACAGGGTTGCTTGGCCCAAGATGCTTATCCCTGTGCAATGGAAGATTCCACTCTTAATGAGTTTCCCATCTCTGCAAACTCTCTGGCATGGGCACTCAGATGTTAAGGATATTTGAAATTGCTGGTCTGTTCAAGTTTCAGGGACTTTAGAACCTGCAAGATGAATTTTAGTGTTCCTATCATCTTTATTTATAAATAAAGAGGTAAGCACCAAAATCATGGCTGGCACATAGTAGGCACCAAATAAATAAATATTTGTTGGATAAAATTCTTTTAAATTGAATGTATAGCAATATATTATTAAGATGACTCCATCTCCAGAGTTAATAAATATTGTCTGCCAAATCTGTTACAGCAACCACAACAAAACAGTAAAAAAAACTGGCAGATGCTGAATGTAATTGTATTGGTGAGGGTCAGGGTGGGCCATGGACCTGTCCACCTGGCCTCATATATGTAACATGGAGTATAGAAAGTTGATATGAAGAATTTTTCAGCCGGGCTCAGTGGCTCACACCTGTAATCCCAGATACTCAGGAGGAGATTGGTTTGAAGCCAGCCCAGAAAAAAGTATGACCCCATCTCAACCACTAAGTCAGATGCAAAGTACACATGTGTCCCAGTGGCATGTTTCCCAGCTACATCAGACACTGTGGGCAGGAGGATTGCAGTTTTAAGTGGCCCCAAACAAAAATGTGGGTCCTACTTGAAAAATAGTGAAAGTAAAGAAGGGTAGGGGGTGTGGCTCAAGTGGTACAGCACTTGCCTAGTATGCACAAGGCCCTGAGTTCAAATCCCAGTACCAGAAACTTTTTTGATTTGTTTCTTTTATATTAGTGCATATTAATTGTATAAAGGGGTTTCATTGTGATAGTTCTATACATGCAAATTCATCCTAATTAGTGTTTCTTATCCCTGGGCTCTTCTTCAAAAAAAATTTAATGGGGTTCGTTATTCTATTTTCAAACATGTGTATGAAATACTTTGATCATATTCATCCCCCCTTCTGATTTTTTTTTAAATCTTAGCAATTATAAAACAATTATCTGATATAACGATGAGGCTAAAACATGTGGAATGTTTTCTAAGAAAAATAAGCAGCAAAATTTTGTAAGATTCACACCAATCACATTATCTAGAATATTTGAAGTAGTCGTTTTGGACATTTATATATAGTTTTTGGTTGTACCGGGGTTTGAACTCAGGGCCTCATTCTTGCTATACAAGCATCCTACACTTACAGTCACACACTTGAGTCACACATTCTGTCCTTTTTTGCTTTCATTATTTTTTAGACAATGCTTTATGCTTTTGACTGGGGCTGTCCTTAGACTGTGATCCTTTTGAACTCTGCCTCCTGCACAGCTGGAATGATAGCTGTGCACCACCATGTCTGGTTGTTCTTAGAGATAGGCTTTCATGGGCTGGAGGTGTGGCCCAAGTGGTAGAGCTCCTGTCTAGCAAGTGTGAAACACTTAGTGTGAGCCCAGTGCTACAAGAAAGAAAGGAAGGAAGGAAGGAGGGAAGGGGAGGGCAGGGGAGGGGAAAGGGAGTGAAATAGGATCTCACTTTTTTTGCCCAGGCTGGCCTTGAACCATGATCATCCTATCTCTGCCTCCCAAGTAGCTAGGATTATTGGTGTGAGCCACCATACTTGGCCTTGAACAAATTATTTTAAAAGTTCTCTCTCCATTTTTTTACTAATGAATATCTGAGTGGTAAAAACATTTTCCTGATGCAACAACAGAAATTTTATGGAGCCCTTGTCTTCCTAAGATATTACTCTTCAAAGACGGTCCTGTGGCTTTAGGCTGTTCAGCCCAGAGAATGACAAGCTAATGGCCTAGGTGGAGTGTTTGACAGAAACAGGAGAGAACTTAAATGTTCATTTTTCTCTATCAATTTCTAGTTTATTTTAGCAAAGCCACAAAAATAATATGTTCTTATGAAGCTCCTCTCAACTTCAACTATTACAGCAATATTAAGCCTTAAAAAGGCAATCACAAATGTGTGAAGCAAGCTATCTTCTATTTTAAATGTCAGGCAGACGGAATAGTCTGCACATTCAGTGTTGGTGGCTATTTTGCTGAAGAAATGTCGGGGCATGATGGCATATTGTGGAAGAATTGATTAGTGTTTTATTTTAACAGCCTTCAAGTGTTTTGTATTTCTGGTTATCACCTAAAGATTCTATTGTAAGAAACGAAGGAGTCAAAGAATTCAGCTGAAAATGATACAATATCTTCTATATTTTTATGCAAGAGACCCCAGGTTTGGATTTTCTTTTTTCTTTTTTTTTGCAGTACTGGGGTTTGAACTCAGGGCCTTATACTTGCTAGTCAGGATCTCTACCACTTAAACCATGGGCCAGCCCTTTATTGTGTTGGGTATTTTTGATAGGCTCTTGTGAACTATTTGCCTGGGCTGGCCTTAAACTATGATCCTCTTGACCTCCACCTCTGGGGTAGCTAGGATTATGGGCATGAGCCAGGGGTGCCTGGCTCAGGTTTGGCTTTTCAAACAAAGAGTAAGTTAGTGAGAACTCACATAAAATATGTTAAGAGCTACATCTAGTTATTAATCTTAAAATTAATAGCCCAAAAATGGAAAAACAGGGGTCTTTCTAGTAAATACAAAGCCTTAAGTACCACCAAATATGAAATGAGATAGAAACTACTAATCCCAAGTCATAAATTTAATCAGAAAAATGCATCATGCATTTTTCTGGCAAACAGTAACATTATCTAGTTTAATCCTCTGAAAAACTGCACAAGGCAAATCTCATCACCTTGAAATTTAGAATAAGTAATTGGCCCAAAGAATTTAAACAGCAAATACAAACTACAATTTAAATCCAGCTCCTCTGACTCTGAAGTCCAGGCCTTCTCACCACACTGTACCGCTCAGTTCATAATTCCCCCAGGAGACATGGAAGGAGCCCTCCCACTCCAATGTATTTTCTCCCTACATGACCTAGTGCTTTTTGTTTTTTAAATCATATTCACACTAGCAGTAAACCAGAACAATTAACTGTAAGGATCAGCTGGTAAACTGAACAGAGCACATTACGTCTTCAGGTGATGAAGTAAGTCTTCATCACCCAAACATGGCTTCTGAACAGAGCGCCCTCCAGTCCCAGCTGGTCCGACTTGAAGCCAGTGCACCCTGGTTGTCTAGTGTAACTATTAATTGTTCCCCTGTGGGAGGCAGAATAATGGACCCCTCCCTGTAATATGTGCACATCCTAATCTCTGGAGCCTGTGAATATGTTACTTTACATGGTAAGAGTAGATGCCATTAAATTAAGGGTTTTGAGATGGTGAGATTAGCCCATGAGCCTAATATAATCACAAGGTCTATGAGAAGGAAATGGGAATGGCAGAGTCAGATTTGAAGATGCCATACTGCTGGCTTTGGAATTGGAGGAAGAAGCTACAATCCAAGGAATGTAGGCAGCTTTTAGAAGCTTGAAAGGGAAAGGAAATGGGTTCTTCCTTAGAGCTTCAGAAACAACACAATTGCCAAAACTTGGTTTTAGACCAGGGAGACTTCTAACTTTCCAGAACTATAAGACAGTAAATTTGTGGTAAGCTACTTAATTTGTAATAGTAATGGTAAGAAATGCCATTTCAATTTCAAAAGTGTTCTGCTTGTACAATACATATAGAGTCTGTAAAGATCAGATTTTGACCTTGAGAAGCCATTAAATCATCAAATTGGAAAGATTCCAAGTCAGTTTCTTCCTGAGTTTAGCTTTAGGGTCTCTGAGGTCCAGTAAAGCTCTTTTCTGCTACTTTTCATGGATTGCTATAGATTTACTGTTCTGGATCAATAACACTGTCAGGTAATAAAGAACAGAAACATAACCACTTTCCAAAAGCTGTAAAGTTAGAGCCTGCAAGAGCACTGCACCTTCCAGATGGTCTAATTTAGAATTAGGACACTTGCTTACCAGGACGTTGGGCTTTCCGTCCAGTCAGCACTAAGTCAGAGATGATGCTGTGGACTGATGGTAGGGGGAAGGAATGGATTTTTTCCAAGGGTATAAAGTGAGAAAAAGCAAATAATCGATGTTGGGCAGGAGAGTCTTGTTTAGTCATTTAATTCTGCCTGGTAAGCAACATCTGTGAAGAAGATACCCTCCCCTCTCAACTTACAGATATTTATAACCAGGCCAGAGATGATGTAAAGATATCATGATGAAGTGAAAGAAAAAGCTATAACTGCAGGCTATGGTAAAACCAAATGAGGTCTCAGGGGTCACTGGGCTGACCTTCAGCACTGACTATGAGGTTTCCACATTCTCTTTCTCATACTAACATCCCTTCCTGCCTTCTCCAGCCCAAGACAGTCCGTTCCATATCTGGATGGCGACTTGTTACCAATGTTTCTTTATACTTAGCAATAATCTTATTATCACCACCCTTTGGCCCTAGGTCCAGTTGCCTGCAACCACAAACAGGGCTTACCCTGGCTGTACACTAGGATCACCTGGGAAGTCTTGAAGCATCAGATGCTGTGCTGTCTCAATCAGTGGGTGTTTTGAAAATTCTCTAGATGATTCTGATGTGCAGCTCTTTTTATGCAGTTAAGAATGCCTCTCCTTAACTGGATCTTCTCTTCCTTAGGCTGACTTTGAGCTCTCCCGTTAGAGTAGACAGTGCAAACCAAGTGGCAGTTACTAATAGCAGACCAAGGAAAGCAACCAGGGAAGACTTGGAGGCTCAAAGGCCATGGTGGGAGTTACTTGGTTTCTTCCATGTTGATAACTTTAGCTATGAACAGATAAACTCAACCTCATTAAAATTAAAACCCTCTGTGCTTCAAAGGATAATGACAAGAAAGTGAAAAGACAACCAAGAAGGGGAGAAATGTTTTCAAGCCATATGTTTGACAAGGTCTAGTATCTAAAACATGTAAAGAGCTATTGCAACTCAATAACAACTAATGCAATAAAAAATGGACAAGAGACTCAAACAGACATTTTTCCAGAGAAGACATAAAAAAATAACAAAGCTCTTCCAATATCTCCTCCCAAACACACTTCCCATTACCATGAGCATTTGTGTGTGTGTGTGTGTGTGTGTGTTGTCCTCAGGTTTGAACTCAGCATCATGCTTGAGACAGGCAAGCAGGGCACTGAGGAAAACCCTAGATTTTTCCAACAATGACTATTTTATTATAAATTCAAGAAGTGCCTGGGAGAGTCTTTTAGAAACTGCTTAAAGCAAAAGAGAGTGTTTTTTTTTAAATCTAAATTAAGTGAGTACTTATCTTATTTCTTTGCTTATATTAAATACTGTTGTGTATGAAACAATTAGAAAACAATACAGGGGTGTTTATTCATGAACTCACCATGTGGTACCAATGTAAATACCATGGTAGTGAAGGGAAGGGAGAGTAGAGGTTTGTTTACTTTGTTACTGGGTTACTATGTTAAGAACTATACACAAAGGATTCCCAACTTATTTTAAATAAGATTCTGAAATTATTTTAAAATTTTTGTTTCAAATTAGAAATAAAAAACAAGTATATAGATCTAATCCCTGGTTCTCAGTATTTAGCAATGCATGCAGACGTTTGCTGCTGTCATTACTGGGGGTGCTACAACACCTCACAACTTGAGTCTGTGAATGATGCCTAGCATCCTATAATGCAGAGGACAGCTCTCTTCCCATAGCAAGAACTCATTTCATGCCACAGAAGGAAAACTTCAGGTTCAATAAAGTATAACCATTCCATGGAAAACTACACAGCCTTTTAAAAAAACTTGTAAATGAGTTATTCTCAATTCTGACTGCATATAGAATACACAGTGAATCATCTGAAGAGATTTTAAAAAGCCCCACTCCTAATTAATCAGGATCAGCCCCTCTGGGATAGGATCTAGGCACAGCCATGTTTCATATTCATTCTAGGTGACTGTAATTTATGGCCAGACACAAAAAGCACCGATTTAGATTCATTATGTAGAGATATTAAATAACATGGAAATACATACATGCTAAGTTCAAATAAAATGTGACAAAATTATGCACAGTGTAATTAAGTTTTTGTTAAAATCCGTGTGGACTACAAAATATACAGGCAGTATAAAATGGTGCCCGTGTGCAGGAACACCTGTCTGTATTTTATGACCTTCTCACATGGCGAGGCATTTCTTTGCAGCAGATGTCAATAAATCGCTATGGAAAGTGCTGTGGCAGTTTCTTATAAAACTAAACATGCCAGGACCACACAGCCCAGCAATGCTATTCTTGGGCATCTATCTCAGGGAAACAAAAACTTCTGTTTACACAAAAATCTGTACATGAATGTTTTAGCAGATTTAGTGTAACAGCCCAAAATAGAAAAAGTCCTGATGCCCTTCTCCAGGTAAATAGCTAGATATACTATGATACGTCCATAACATGGAACATTATTCAGCAATTAAAATGATGAACTACTAGATGTAGTCAACAATGTGAATGACTCTTCAGAGAATTATGCTGAGTGAAAAAAAATCAATCCCCCAAACTATTATACCATATAACTGCATTTACTAGCATTCTTGAAATAACAATCTTACAGAAATGGAGAACAAATTAGTGGTTTCCTGGACTTGTGAGTGGGAAGTGGCTATGGTCATAAAAAGGCATTAGCAATCCTTGTGATGGAGATGTTTCAGGTGTTGACTGTATCAATGTAAATTTCCTAAACTTGGATCACAGTTTTGTAAGAAAATGTTACCATTTGGGGAAACTAGGTAAAGGGAAAATTGGATCTCTCTGTATTATTTCTTAAAAGTGCATGCAAAAGTTTAATTTTAAAAAATGACAATAGGAATTAATTTTAGCTAGGAAAAAACACTGTGTTGGAACAAGCCCTCTTTTTACAGAAATCTGTCTTTTAAATAGTTCCAAAATATATGTAATAAAAAACAATGCTTAAAGAAACCAAAATAGTTATTACCCTCCTAAATTGGCAAATACAAGAATTTAGTTTTGAGACAGCACAGCTTTTGTTCTGATGGGTGCAGAGAGGTTAATACATGGTTTCCTCTTGAGCAAAGTATCCTAAGTGTGGGTATCATACAAATGATGGAGGAGAGGATGGATTGTGGAGAGTTAGAATTTACCTGATGTATCAGCCCTCTCATGCTTTTAAATGAGGAACCCAGGTCTAACACAAAGTCTGTGGAAGTATGAGAAGTAGTAGGCTCAAATAGGAATGGCACAGTTCAGGTACTTCTCCACTCAAAGCCAGTGGTTTTCCAATTCATGGGGCAGCCTGTTAGCATTGCAAACATCCCCAGGGTTTGACTCTCTGGTTCTGGGTGTGGTTCATGAATCTGCATTTTTAGCAGGTACCCAGAATGAAAAGACTTTCTGAAATACTGCTCTAAAGGATGCTGAGAGCTGGACTGTGTCTGCACTGCCCAAGAAGGGACCCAGTCCACAATCAGAACAATATATTTTAGTCACCTTTCTTTAGGAGCTGATAAAGCCAATTACAGAATTAATTGTTAAGGACTGACCTCATGCTCAGGTGTGGACTAGGAATAAATGCTTAATTGTAGAGGAGAAAGGAAAAATAGTGGTCACTCTGCTGGTGAAACCATGGCCAGATGGTCTCCTGGGCTCTGGAAAATAATTGGGCATTTGAAGGAAGCTGATTCTCCCAGACTGTAGTCAGCAGAAGCCTGAGAGGAATATATCCACGATCTTACCCCTGTGAGGACATGGGGGAGCTCACAACATCGAAATAGCAACATGCATGCAAAACATGTTTGGTCCCAGGTAGTTTCTTCTAGCTGTTATTTTGCCACTAAATGGGAAAAAGGCCCTATATGAAAGACAAACTCATGGGGAAATGGAGAGGTGCTGGTCAAGGGTACAGACTTCAGTTATAAGGTGATTAAGTTCTAGAAACTTAACATCCAGTACAGTGACCACAGCAAATTTGGATTATTCAATTAGCTGCTTTGCCTCTTGCCCTCCCAAGTACCTACATTCTTCAGCTCATCATTTCTCCAAGATCCCCCAAACCCAGTTTTATCTAGTTAAAGGAGCTCTGCCCACCAAGGTGTCCCATCAGCTGGCCACAGTTGTGTGCTGCTGATATTAATGATAATATAACTGATGAAGCACTTGGCTATCATACACAGACAACAATCTCCTCTCTCTCTCTCTCTCTCTCTCTCTTTCTCTGTCTCTGTCTCTCTCTCTCTCTCTCATCATTTTGTCTTTTGCTTGCTCTACTTTGGTCTTATTGCTTGAACATTCTATACTTGGCCTGTTTTACACTGTGGCATCTTCCCCATTGACCCTTACCTTATGGGACTAGTGAAGGAATGGAAAGTGGGTCTCTCCTCACATTCCAATTCTAATTGATTGTTAATGGATGCAGCAAGTGTGATGTTAAGAATAACATTGGACCTTGGTGTGTCATAATCCATTAGTCATGCCTGCCTCAGGAGAGGAAGTGTGTAGCTATGCATTCTGAGAGATGGCTGGCTATCTTTGGAGGGGACAGTTTCTTTCTTTCTTCAGGGCTGATATGCTAACTATAAATGTTTCACAATATCTCTTTGCATTCCTTCACTCAAACCTCATTCTTTTAATAAGAAAACTATTTCTAGTACATTACCATTTTCCATTCACATCTGCTATAAAAAACATCTGCAAAGCAGAAACTGAAATTGTGTCTTTTCTCCAAAGAGAAGATAATCTGTCAATGCCTTTAGAAGAATACATTTTGTGGTTGCAGCTTGAGAATTGTACAAATCTTCCTAGTTTCAGGTTGGAAAAAGAGTAGCTTACTAGGTTGAATGATATAGGAAAAACTATCTCCCATTATTCAAAAGCTCATCCCCTATCTTTTCCCATCAGTTGTCTATAGTTCCTGGTCTCTTAGGACAAAATATTGCCTCTGTCTTAGAGGTAAAATGTGAATAGCCAAGTCATGGGTCAAATTCAAGTCAGAGTTGAATTCCTCCTCCCTGCACAAAATTAGGGTATCCCACACCATGGGGATTCCTACCAATGTTTGTTACTTCCTGCAAAGTGTCATTGTCACAAAGGAACTCAACTTACCTTGTAGTGGAAGAGAAACAATCCACAGAACAGGCTGTACAAATCCGCTGTGAGCAGAGACAGATTGACAGAGGTGGCACTGGTTTTCTTTATGACAACTGGCATAAAGCTATAGAGACCAAACATGCAGGCACTAAAGCCAACATAGAGCAGTCCTGGGGAGGAAAGAGAAGACGAGTTCAGAGCTTTCTGCAGGGCATTGTCAGCATTCACTGTGAGAGCACCATCTATGACTCACCATGCCATATTTACCAGTGTTTATTATTGGCTAATCCACAGCTAAAACAAAATGAAAAGTCAAAATACATTTGTGGAAAATAACTTTCTTCTTCTCACTACACAGCGGATACTTTGCTTCTTCTGGAAGGAGAGCCTCTTAGTGGAAATACTCAGAGGCTTGCTTCTGAGTGATCTTCCCAACTGTGTGATAATTAATGTTTGCTGGCCATGTATTTTTAAACTGTTTTTTAACCTCTCTTTTTTTTTATTTGCAAACTAGGACAAAACTGCTTGGTATCATGTATTGCTCACAACAAAGAACATAGATATTCACATTGAAGAGTTTACATGGCAAAGAAATCTGGATTTGGAATATTGAAGTCCTAACAGTGTATCTTTGGGAAGATCATTTCTCTGAGCACAGGACATTGTCAGTTTCTTCAAAATTCCCAAATTCCAATTCAGTCCAACCCCAAGACACTGAGACCTGCCCTTGCATTAGCTTTTCTAGCATACTGTGGACTCTTCACTGTGTGTGGTGACATATGTTGAAAATGCTATATGGCCAATCTCTTTTCCTCAAAAATTCTCTCTCTCTATGTACACACACACACACACACACACACACACACACACATGCTTACATATGTATATGCTTACATATAGAGAGATTTGTGTTTATACTTATGCCTGGATTCACAATTGTTAATACTAATTCCATGAGTGTTCTGTTCCAGATAGTGCCAATCAGGAGTTTATAGCTAATTCTAGATTCTATCTTTTCCCAGATGTTGATACAATGCAAATGCAATGAATGAATAAATGAATGAATGAATTAATTAATAATGCTAATTTCTCTACCCTGAAATAATAAGGCACAATTCAGAGGGTCTTTGGACATTATAACATAATAAGAGAAACCTTTACAAAGAAATCCTTGATTAAGTATGTCTAGTGTAGGCTGTGGACAGATTGTTTCCTCTGAATCCTGTGAATTTCAGGTGATCTGGCAAGGGCTGGATAGTCAGCCTCTCTATGAAAACAAATGATTCCTCCAGAAACAAATTTGGTTCAGTCCTGTGAAAAGTATTTAAGGGCACAAGCCTTCATTCTACATGATTCTTATCCTAAGTCTAAGAAAAGCCACATTAGATCTATATAAAATTATTTTGAGAATTAAGTGAGCCACAGTACCACAGCCCCCTCTAGTGCAGTGGACGTGCCTTCCACACTAAGAGGGAGAAAGCCTCCCATTTTCTTATTTCAGTGAGGTGGGAGGCCTTGTGTGTGTATTCTGTCATAGTATTATCAGATGGATTTTGATTCTCCATTAATTTCTCCAAAACAGTCAATTTCCCAGCAGATGGGTTTCATACTACTTATAATTCATTTTCCTTTTAACCAAGTTACTAAAAATGCATGAACACTAGATAACCTATGACTAATACATGAAAAGATGTAGAAATTAGTTCAGTATTCCCTAAAGAAATCTGTGATTAACAGACTAAGGACAAGATCCATCTTTAAATTACTAAAAATAATCAAAAGTGAATCGTCCAGACACACCAGAGCTTTTTTAAAGAACATCACTGATTTTTTTCTTTTGTGGTACTAGGGCTTGAACTCAGGGTCTACACCTTGAGCCACACCACAGCCCTTTTTGTGTTAGGTATTTTTGAGATAGGGTCTCTTGAACTATTTGGCCAGGCTGGCTTCTAACCATGATCCTCCTGATCTCTGCCTGCTGAGTTGCTAGGATTACAGACGTAAGCCACTGGTGCCCGGCTTTATTTTTATTTTTTGAGACAGGGTTTGTCTAGTGGTCTAGGTGGCCAGGAATTTTCAATTCTCCTGTCTCAACCCCTCTACCCCAATACCAGTGTCAGATTTACAGGCATGTACCACCAGGCTCAGCTTGATATACATTTTTAAATTTTAACTTTGGCTACTCTGTTGAGAAGGATGAGGAGGAAAGTATGGGAGGGGATCAAAGAGGAGTGTAGATCTTCCAGGCAAGAGAGATTGACAGCTCAGTTGGTCTTGTTCCGCATGGCAAGCAAATAGCTGGGTCTGTAGAGACTCAGCAAGCCCTGGGGATGCCTGGAGGTGGGTAGTGAGGGAAGAAAGGGCGTCAGGATACCATTGGTTCTGGCTAACACAGACACTGGGTGATACCTCTTACTGAGACAGAGAGAACTAAGAGAGGACCACGTGTTTGGGAGAAATAAAAGCTCCATTTTGAATGTGTTAAGTTTCAGGTGCTCATGCGTAATCTACAACGATCTATCCAGTAGGGAGCTGGACATGTCGCTGGATGAAGCAGAGAAGACATAAGACTTGGTGAGCCAAGCAGAGTAGGCAAACAGTCCATGGCAGACTCCTTCCACTACTCGGGCTAACTCAGACATTCTCAGTGTATTTTTTAAAGTTGCAGAAATCAGAGATGGGGACAGAATAAAATACAAACATTATCACAGTTGATTGCTTTTGCTAGGTCAACTAGTATTTTGGTGTACAAATACCAGTTTTGTAAGTGAAACACTACCAGTCAAATGATCACATACTTGAACAAATAGTTGGGATGCAGGATGGGTTTGCTTTGCTAGTTAATGAATGTCAGCAATGCATCTGAAGACCCAACTTGCTGACCATTGTAGGGTTTTCAGTTGACCAGCATAATTAAAGAGATGAACTGAATTACTTTTTAGTTGGCAACTAAATAATGGCCACTATGACTACATTTATAGACAGAGTATATGTATAACCATTTTTATTTAAAATGTTCCCTTTCTCACTGAGAATAGTGAATAGGTCATTATTGTCCTCATGCACTAAGAGTTTTAAACTACAGTGATTGAGAACAATACTACCAGCTGATACTGGTTGAGTATTTACACTGTGCTATATGTACATCTTAATTAATCTCAACAAGAGAATAAGGTTGCTGGCTTACAGTTATTGTTATTATCCTGTTTATATAGGCAAGGGATAGGCTTGTAGAGAGTATTAGTCAAGAAACAGTCTATACCAGATTCAACAGGGGCTACTGAATGCAGTGAAAGCTATAGGGTGTTTGAATGGGTGACAGGGGAAACAGGGATGGGGAGGCAACCAGAGATTAAAATAGCAGTAAGTCACTCATACTTCTAGTGCTAGAGAAATATAGGTAGGAGGCCATGGCAGCAGTGGTCAGAAGTTAGGGAAGCCCTGCAGAGGTAGAGACCTGACTCCAAACAGTGGGAAATAGGTAAAAACACTGGGTTTCTTTCTCTTTCTTCCTCTCTCCTTCTCATTTCCCTCTGTTGCAAATCCATTGACCAAACATGTCAGAAACCAGTTGACTAGGAGGCCTGGGAAGGGTAATTTGCATAAGCAGAGCAGCAGAAGGGGAAAAGAGGAATCTGTGAGAGACAGAGGCTGAGAAACGCCATTGGGTTTTATTGACAGTCAGACTTTAAATTCTGAGCACATTTCTATGTTGTTTAATTATTATGAAGAGAAATGGGGTTTTTAAAGAGCATCCTGTTGATGTGAATGAACTCATTTTGTACATGACCTGTGTACGTGGGCCATGTACACAGTATATGTCTGTGTGTGCTGTGTATATTTTACCTCACCACCTTCTTTGGGATCCCACTGGTGTTCTGTATTTCTCTTTCCCTTGAATACACTAGATTTTGAAAATATTGTTATTATTTCTTAAAAATAACGGCCAGGTCAGATGACTTTTCAGAACCTATGTATTAGGCCAAGTCTAGAAAGGGTACCGGGCTGGTTGGCTCTGCTAAGACAGTGAACATTAGTCCCATAATTAGCCACAAGTATAGTCAAGTCACCTCGACTTCCCAGGCATCAGATTTCAACAGGGATACAAAGAAAGGTGTATTCTTAATTTTAAAGTCCTCTCTGCTCTGTGGTCCTGTAATCCCATCTCCAGGGGAAGGACAAGTCTCTTGTTTTGACCTCCAGTAGAACAGCAACAACAAAAAAACCCAACACAAAACAGGCATTAACCACAATATCAAAAGTGAAGAAACCCCTCCATACCACAAACCCCACTTAACTGACCCCAGTACATCTTTTCTTTCCTAGGACATTTGACCTTCACTTCACCTTACATTTGTTCACACATTCATTAACACAATATGGCAAATGGGATAAAGCGATATTTAGATTATTTATTAGATTTCTGGCTGTGAATCTAACATTTCTGCTCCCCAGGAGGGCACTTCAGTTGTATTAAGTCATACATTTTACTTGCGTCTACTGATTAATCACAACCAGTCTTTTTGTCCAATAGAGTAAAACAAAGGAAGAACAAAAAATGATAACTATTATCTTTTTCCTTTTAATCACTCCATATCTTGCAATTGGTCCACTTCGTAGGAAAACAACAATCTATCTTTTTTTAAAATGTCTTCAAGTCCAGAAAATATAAAACCTCTATTATCCCACTTATTCTATAGGGGAAAAGTTCTTACTTCATTGATGAAATGATAATATATGAACTCTATGAACTGCCTTGTCCAAGAGACTGCATGAGATAGCTTAGTGTTGTATAAAGAATGGAGAGAGAGAGAGAGAGAGAGAGAGAGAGAGAGAGAGAGAAACTCACTGACCATCTTGGGTTCTCTTCTCTTAACCCAAACAATGTGAGCTACTCACCAGGATCCAGCAACCACAGCTGGGCACAACTCTTGGGTCACTCCTAGGTAACTTCCTTAAGAATGTGGGGGAAGGTGAGAGGAAGCTTCCTTTCTTGATGTCTCACTTCGGTGTACAAGTTACAGTGGCTGCTCTGCCATCTCCCAGTTCCCCAGAACAGAATTCAATGTCAAGTCTAAAGCCTCCTGCCACTGTCTCCACCAGTTCCCCTTTGTTTTTTGAGAAGAGAGAAGGCAGAACGATACCCACTTTCTTTGCTGTCATTCACTCATTTGCTCGTTTAATAAATGTTGATTCACTGAATGCCATGTGCCTAGCACTGAGCTGACAATTGGACCACATAGTTGGCCAGGGTGAGCTAATGAGAACAAAGGTGGCCCTGGTATTAAAATCTCAAACCCAATACTAAAAGTGCTTCAGAAAGAAGATGAATATTTGATTCTCCTTCCGGGCCATTTTGCCTCATTTCCAATCAGGAATTAAATGGATGGCTCTGTAATGTGTTCCTTTTACACTGTCTTCATCATCTTGAACTACAGGGGACTGACATTTTAATGGCAATATGAGGCTCAGGATAAAACTATCTTTTGATGACACATTTAACTAACATTGAATTTTAACAGAATCCTGGTGGATGTGCATGGGATACCCACATAATTAGAGGACAACTCTTTTGATTAGTATCATTACCATCAATATCAAATTCATTTATACTCACAGAAGTGAGTATGAATTATATATATGAAGTGCTGCAAAGCATGAATAATATTTGTGAGTCCTGGCTTTGAGAGTCACAAAGGCACATGCTTCTGTAATATGAAGTGGTTTCCTTTTCCACCTACTCTACTCTTCTCCCATCACTCCCTCCTCTCTATTGATTTTCATTTAATTGTAACATTTTTCACCCACACAAGAGAAAACACATAGTGGTACACTGTGACAGACATAAGGGCTTGCCAGCCCCTTGAAATCACTGAGATAGCCCCTTGGGAGAGTCATGCAAATTTCTTCTGTAGCTCAGTGGCTAGGGACAGGTAAAGTGATGCAGGGGAGTTGATGTCATTGTTGTCTTTCCTTGTGAAAGGAGAATGTGACTGAAGCTGTCAATTATATCAAAGCTACATAAGGAGCTGGAGATGGCTTGAGCTGCCAGCTTCAGTGTAGGGCAACACCTGTATTTTCCCCTCCCATTTTTATTCATTCAGCACACACTTGCTAAGCACCTCCCCAAGTTCTGTGTTCACTGCCGGGACTCCATGCCTCAGGATAGACTTCCTGAAGGTGTCAGTGGCAGTGCCTTCACATCTAATGATATGATCCATCATTAGAGCATCACCTATGATCTGAAGCCCTGTCTTAAATTTTTTAGAGGAAAGTGATTTTAAAAGCAGGTGGGATCTGAGATGCCCTGCATGACCAGCTCAAAGTGTGTCTGGCACTCTCTCAGTCCATTTGGAGATCAATTAACTATTTCTTATGTGCAATCCGCGCCTTTCTGAAAAGGTTTTTATGGACTCAGACTGCCCATTACATCGCTTCCTTTCATGCCTTTTTGTTAAATTCTGTTTCTCCCTTTAACTAAAGTGCCACATTTTAATGATCACATCAGTTTTGTGTTTCTTGGCTAGAGCAAATTGCTGTCATTTCTGCTACCATTGCCTCTGGGCATTTTCCTTTCTGGTTAGTCTTTAACCTAATAACACACTTCTGTGTCTACCCTAATGGCACCTTGACAGTGATAACAGGCAGAAGCTCAAGTAGGAAGCATAATGACTCATGCAATGCAGTCTCTTACAGTGTGCAGGAATTCCTAAAATGACAAGGGGATTTCATCTGTTTGTCCCCTGCCATTCTAAACCCTTCCTTGTTTGTCCCCCACCCCCACGTAGATCTCACTTTCAAACAAATTTTTCAAGTTTACTGAAAACTGCATCTTAGATGAGCAAACCCCTTACCTATTTGCCAATCCCAGGGAACCTTTAACAGCTCCTTGTGCTCCATGATAGCTCTGTGGAGTCAAAGAAAGTGAATCTGATAAATAAAATGATAATGTGTTCTACTTCTTTTTTAACTTATCCACCTGCCATATTTATACAAATATTAAAGCAGTCAGTTGAATTTCAGAGTTAACTTTGGGTCACATAGAGGCAACCTGTCATCTTTCCCTGAAAGGCCTTGCTAGGTGTGTGGCAAGTTGCAGTGAGACTGTGTAGCCTGTAAACCTTCGCTGTCCTCATCCAGTCTGCCCATGGTCTGTGTTCCTTCTTCAGCGCTTTTTAAGAGGCAAATGGCAAAGTTCAAAATAGTTCTGTGCTTGCAAGTTTAATCAACTTTCATTTTTGGGAGAAATGGTTCTCTAAGTTACAAACATACCTGATAGCCATCTGGAGGCCTCCTCCCTAGAGATTCTGATTCAGCAGAGCTGGGTGGGGCTTATGGAGATGCATTTCTCACTGTTCTCTTGTGTCAGCGCTATGAGTCCGCATAACAGACTTTGAGAGCCTGTCTCTAGAAGAGGACCAGGAGCGAGGTTGGCACATCTTCACCAGCATTGCTTTGGTTGCAGGGTACCCTCGATATGCCCCATTTGCCTTTATTTTAGTAACAGTGTCTTCCAAGAGCTCAGTTAGCAATAACAGACTATAGCTGTAGCAAATGAGTGCTAGATCTCTGAATACATATTTTGGATTCAGGAATAATAATCCATAAAATGAGCCATCCATCTACAAAATGTTGCCTGTGAAGAGTTGAACTAGGCAATTCCTTTTCCTCTCACAAAGCCAGAGCATCGAATTTAGGAGTTTAAAATGTTATCACACTTTGAGAATGAACCCCAAATAAATCCTTCTCGGAGTCTTTCCATCTCTGTGCTTTGTTTGCTATGGAGTTTTTCACCAGGTGCTCAGGACCCTGAAATCGGAGGATTGCTGGAAACAGCCTTTATGCAAAACATGCTTAAGATGGTGCAAAAATACATTCCATAAACAATTTCAGACACTGAATCAAGTACTTGTTTTGTGGAAAGAGCTTTGGTGAAATAGAATTACTTGTTTGTAGTAAAGGATATGGTGAGATTAGACTGGAGGTTACACTATCATTCTTTACTCCTTACATGAAGCTAAAATACATGTTCTTTACAACTGAAAAGTTATGCTTTGTTGGATACTTATGCTCACAAAAAATTCTGAGGCACATGTTGACTTACAAACTCCAATTCCAGAATGATTGCAAAACTGGTGCTTTTGACTTTTGGATGTCTGGTGAATGTCTATTTTATATATTCATGCTCCCAATCCTTTCTGCTTTACTTATTTTTCAGATAAGGTTTCACATTTTTTGCCCAGGCTAGCTTCTTCTTATGCTTTCCTCATAGTTGGGATGACAGGGACTATGCCCTGGTTTTTTCTAACTTTTTGCCTATGCTGAACTTGAACAAGGATCCTCCTGATCTCCATCTCCTGAGTAGGTGGGATTACAGGTGAGACCCATAGCATCTGTTCTAGAAATGCTAAATTCTTAGTTGAATTTAAAATATGGTTTGCTCTTGCAAATCCATGGGTATTAAATGTACAAACTTACAAAAGGGAAATTTTAAGCTGTGAATGTCCTAGCAGTTGTCACTAGTAAACAGAATGTCCCTTTTTCAAAGTGCATCAAACTATGACATTTGTGCTTAATATTTTTAGTTTTCTAAATAATAACCGACTCACTGGTTTGGGAGAATGGATGTATTTCTAATGCTTTCTTGCAAATTATCTTCAAAGTCCACTAAGTGTTTCATAATAGTTTATAACAAACTTGTTTAGTTTGAAAGAAATTTAATAATAAAGATCTGAGTTTGCAGACAAGACCCCTGTGTGGGAGGTTGGTGATGGTTTTCCTGCCTTAATTTTATACTTCAGAGACAAAAACCATAAAAAAAAAACAAACCCTCATTTATTCTATTCTTTGACTTTCTTGTTATTTTTACTTACAATTGAATTCCACTGAAAAATGCACCGAAGAGACCAATCATTCCCAGGAATTCTACTCGGCTTAAGGTTCGGATGATGTATTCTTCCCAGACGTTAGAGATACCATAGAGTGTGGCTCCTCCTAACACCAGAAGGTCCCCTACCAGCTTATTTTCCCCTAGGAATTAAAGAAAGCAGAAGGATTCTCATTAAAATTTTCTTAACAAGAATCTGGCACTAGAAAATTGGGCTTCCTTTGTGTATTCTGTTCTGACATTTTTGTAAGAAGTCTTACAATTTCCAACTGAAATTGACTAAAGTTTTTAATCTGTTCTCTAGGTGTGTTCTGATATAAGAAGGTAGGTACTATTAACACATGTTAATATGTGCACATGCTATTTTCAATTCAGGGCATTTTCCAACTATTTCATTAACCTATTGTAGAACCAAAAGAATCAATTCTCACCTTCTAATACACAGAGAAAGAAGGTATAATAGAGCAGTCAACAGTACATTTTGACCATGGGCAAAATGTGTTCATGCTTAGGACAATGATGTTGATGGGATTTATGAGTGGACACTTTCAATACCCTAATATAAGTAACATGGGAGTGAAAATATATGTAATTCACTACCACATTAATACTTACCTTTTTCATAAAATAATCTATTTGTTTAAAATCAGTTTGGGTTGGTTTTGATTTTTCTCCAGTTTTTAATGAATATATTCATTTCTGTATTTCCGTATTTTCTACAATTAGACAAACTCCAGGAAATGTGGAGCCAATGAGAGAGGAGATTAGAAATAAGCAGCAGAGCAGCCTCACTGGTGGGCTCTCTACCCACATGGCCTCAGGCTCTGTGATCAGCAGTCTAGCAGTTCAGCAGACATGCAGCTCTGGATCAGCACAGATGGAGGATGGGAAGGGTGCTCACTATAAGAGGATTCTAAGCAAAGGCCTCACCTTACATTAGCCCTGGATTCCAGGGTTGGCTGGAATAATCTACAACTGTAGAACTAGGTATCCATTGTTCAGTTGGGAACCTTGTGCATCCTGGAGGTAGTGGATTCACATGAAAGAATCTAGACTGGGCTAGGGGGGATCTCTGTGTGTGATCCACCTTGGTCATCTCTAATGGTGCTGTTTTTTCCAAGGTAATTTCCCCTTCCTGGTAAGGACTGGAGAGAGGGAGGAAGCTACTCTGAAAAGCAGCACCTTATTGGAGTCACTGTCAAAGGAAGGGAGCTAAGAATGTGACTGTGGGAGAACTGGGAGCTTTTCTGGGCCCTAGGGAGTTGCCATCACTACCCAGTTGAGCTGAGAACTTGATGAGGTCCTGATGAGAAACCAGACTTGGTAAGAGATCCCTGGGCACATCTTCTAGGGAAGGTAAGGCTGTTGTGATAAAGTGAAATCTTCAGCAATCTGATTAATTTCTTTTATGTGTCAACTCAAAAATCATGACAAACTTTAATTTTGTGTAGTTTATTTGAGGAACAACCCATAAGATAAAGCATATCTATAACTAAGGTTATGAAGAAGATGATTCAGCCTCTTTTCATTCTGGAAACCTTCCAGAATCTTGTGATCACATAAAGTCATTATTATGCATATCAATTATTGTTGTACTAGCGAAGTCTGAAAGGGATGCTTAATGGAACTCTTGGTTAATAAAACTAATTTTATATGAATGAATTCAGGAAAGCTAAGTGAAATGAAATATTTTTAAAGGAATTAGGGGAACATCAATCTATCTTTTTACTCACTATTTTGGTGAATAGTATCATCATTGTTTTTCAAATTTATTTGTATAGTGATGGTCTATTTTGTGAACTGGACTTCCACCATAGGAACCTACTCACCAGTACTTTGAGTTTTCAGCTATTCAGTGATAATTTTTGACAATAATGCAATTTTGTGTAGCTGGAAGTTATCAATGACAAAAGATTAAATATTATTTATTACAATTTTGCTGGTAATTATATTTGTCACTTTTTAAATCATTTTAAAGTAGATACATGTATATATTGCATTTGCTACATTTTGGGTGTTAAAGTTCCCCAGTGGCCCATGTTTAGAAAGCCTGGTCCTCAGCCTGTTGTGCTGTTGGCAGTGGGGTAGAACCTTTAGGAGTGGAACCTACAGGAAGGAAGTTAAGTCACTGGGAGCATGCCCTTGAAGGGGGTCCTGGGACCCCAGTCACTTCCTCTTACTCTCTCTTTCCAGGCTGCCATGAGGTGAACAGCACTCCTCCTACCACTTACTCCCACCATGATGCACTGTGCCACCACAGGCCCAAAGCAGCGGGACCAAGTACCCATGGATTGAAACCTCTGGAACCATGAGTCAAAATAAACCCTTTCTTCCTTTTAAGTTGATTCATCTCAGGTATTTGTTATGGTGATGCAAAGCTGACTAACACAGAATATATAAAATTTTAGTTTATTAAATATAATTAAATTAACCAGAATATAATTTTATACAACCATATATAACAAGGAACTAATTTTGTTTTTTGTTTTTTTAATTATCATATTATTGTTGTACTGGGGGTACATTTTGACATTTACAAAAGTTCTTACAATACACCTTAGTTGAATTCACCCCCTCCATCATTCTCCTTTATTCCCTCCTCCCCCTATTCCTGGAGTAGTTTCAACAGGTTTCATTTTTCCATTTCCATACATGAGTACACAGTATTTCCACTGCATTCATCCTCCTTCCCCTTTCCTTATATCCACCCCCTGCCCACTGGTACCCCCACACAGGACCTGTTTTACCTTCCTGTTCTCCAAGGAAACTAATTTTGTATCTAAAATTTGTATCTAGTTAACAGGAAACAACAATATATTACCCCAGATTTATACAATTAATGCAGTAAAAAATGGAAGAATGGTACTAGCTTTTGCATAATGTTCATGGGTTAAAATTAGGTTCAGTAAGCCTGTCATTTATGTATGTATGAAGCCGCAGTAAGCAATAAAATTTAGCAAATTTTATGGACTCATTTAGAATTGTGAAATGTCCCTCTAACTGCATGCTTCTTTCTCTTTATTTCACATCACTGGTATATATGACACCTACTGTATTTCTCTTCATGTCTGTGGCTTTTAATCTTCCCACCTGTTTTCTTATAAGTAAGGTTGAAGGACATAGATAATGACAGCTTTATATTCTGTGTGGTCCTGAGCATAGATCATGGAACATTATATATTCTCAATAAATGTCTAAATGAATTGAGCTGACTGAAAAGGTCTTAATCATTCCATGGCAAATGTTTTAAGTGGAAATAGCTTTCAATTCAGGTAGAGTTGGATATAATCACATCTCTGTCACTTACTAATTAAGTAACATTGAGCAAACTATAGAGTCTTTCCAAACTTCAGTTTCTTTATCTTAAAATGATGTTATTGTGAAAATAAAATGACACATGTAAAATGCTTAGCATAGTATCTGACACTTTAAAATATTCACAAATGGTAGTTAAAAAGACTGAATCAATCTTTTCATTTGAATAACCATCCGTCTCTTTGGGTTGGGCATTTCTCATTCTGGATTGCTCCTTGATTCTAATCAACCTAGTCATAATTGCTTTGCAAGAATTGCTTTTCCTTATGAGATTATTTAATCAACAGTAATATCATGGTTAGAGGCATATTTATTATGTGTTGTGGTATAAGAAGAGGGATGGTTACTTAAAATCATTACTTACTACAAGGTCAAGAACTAAATGGTGAGTTACACTATTCTTGCATATTAAAAGACTATAGTACAATTCATGAAAATGCACCCATGCTATTGAATAAATTTGAATTTCAAATAAGGACCAACTGTCTTATTTTTCTGAAACTCAGGTTTAATTCCCAAAAATCTCACATCTGTGCAATCCTCTACATTCTGGTCTCCCATAATGTCTACATTCTTCCTCACCTCTGTCTACAGTAGGCAAACCTGATAGTCAAATTTCATCAAAAGCATTATTCTGGGTACATCATCCTGAATCCTGACATTTTTATTTTGTATCTGGAGTGCCTGGTGCCATCTGCAAAGCTTCTTTCAAGCAGGCTTACATGCTGGATAGCCAATGAAGAAATGTGCTAACAAAGTAGAATTAAAGTAACTATTTTAACTATAAAATAGAGTAACTTAGAATGGGTCAAAATCAATGTGCTTAGGGACAGAGTTGCCAAATCTTAAGGTGACACATGGATTAAGCAGATAATAGACCACTTCAGCATGTTTCAGCCACATCTGTTTAAAATAAAACAACTGGCCACTTTAGAAAGGCTCTACAATGGATTTACTGTTTTTAATACTACTTTCCTAACACTTCATTTGAAAGCCAGAAAACATTTTTTAAAAGATTAGTTCAATGCAGTAAATCAATTCAAGTTAACATTCCAGGCTTAAACCTGCAGGTTTATCAGGAAAACCATCTTTCTTGACTATGGAATGTAAGATGATGTCCGGGATGAATGGCTAGGGTCAGCAGGCATGGTTTTTCTAACAAAGGTACATACTTCTGCTTAGTGTGCATTTACATAGTATGCAGAAAGCTGAGAAAGTGTAACTAAATGTGACTCTAGAACAACTGACTATACTTTATCAGACAAAAATATCATCTGATTAGTTCAAAAGAGATTGTTCATGTCAAGATTACTGAGAACATGGATAGAGCATAAAGTTGGCCCTTTCATATATCAGCTATTGACATGCTATGGAATCAGAGCTTCACAAAGGAGAATTTGGGAAATTCCGGGTGTGTTTTTCTAGTCCATCTGTTGAGGTGGGATTGATAATGTTGAGACTGCCAGTCTAGGGGCTGAGGCTGTCTCTCTTTTGTTCTGTGTTAGTCCTGATCCCCCAGCTCTGTGACCTTGGACAACACACCTGGCTTCCCTGGTTGATATTCTCACATACCAAATATAAGGGAGCTGAGCAAGGTCCTTTTCAGGTATAAAGTTCTATGGTGCAATAAAAATGACATTGTTTTAGAAACTTCATAGGACCATCTCATAAAGTGAAATGCCCACAACTTTGACTCTTTATTTCCTAGAACAGAATGCAATTCCAAGAACTATACAAAAGTTGGTCTTTTCTATTCTATTCTGATGTTAACAAAGGAGGCCCCTCCCTTTTTTTTCCCTTCAAAAATCCCCTCCTGTAGCATAAGGATTGGGTATATCTTAAAGACTTGCAATGCTTTAAAATGGGTCTTCTGGAAACCGGGGCTTCCCAGTAAATTCAAGGCAATTTGATGAGTAAATTGTGAGGCTTTACCTTATGAGTCTATAAACTGTGATTGAATAAGTCCTCCCCACAAAACAAATACAAAACCATGCATTAGAAGACTGAGCTTAGCTCTCTTTCATAAAGACATTGAGCATCTTGGGTTCAGGGGCAGACTGGCTCATTAGCATCATCTCTAACCACCTGGTCTAGCCCAGCAGCTCTGGCCTCCAAATTTTCCTATGAGAAGATGGTGACTCAGTTTTGAAGACTACTTGAATGTTTCTGGACTCATGTGGAAAGGGCAAGAAAGCTGTGTTTTGCACCCTTCCTTCACTCTAGAAATATGCATTGAGCACCCTCTATGTGTTGCTTTTGTAGTGTAGAAAACAGTGTGGACACAGACACTAGGAAGCCTGGGTTCCTGAGATTCCACAGACATTCCATTTCCTGCCTTGGCCTCACCCCTGAAAATAAGTCACCTGGTGAACATCCAAACTCACCGGCTCCCTGATGCCTTCCCACAAGCACATCCGCTCCCACCATGCAGCCCATTCCCAGGATGCAGACAACGATGCCAATGAAATGCACAGCCTTGTACCGGATCAGCAGGAAGAACCAGGAGAGCAAAATAACGACTGGGATCACAAAGCAGTCCAGGAGCTGTTGGGAGGAGGAAGGTAACCAAAAAGAGGTTTAGGGGGACACTGTTTGTGTCACAGAGAAAAGTTGTTCAACTGGACCCAGAACAGATGCAGTTAAAATAGACTCAGAACTATACACAAGTTAAATTTGTTTTCATTTCATTGTAAACATCCCTTGGAAGGAGGATAGATCAGGGAAAGCCAGGCATGGGAAAAGCAGCCAGGAATTCAAAGCTAAACATGGTATTAATGAATAGCTTGGTTTAAAGCAAGCTATTTTATTTGCTTTAAGATTCACACTCCTTCACTATGCTACACCATTTAGTAAGAAGGAAAATTTAGAAAAAGGAAAAAGAGCAGCTCTTCTTCTCTGACCTTACCCACTTGCCCTAATAATTAGTGAGCTCTAGGACCTGAGCAAGGATATCTTAAAGAAAGACATTTCTCCTGGAAACAAAATGTTTGAGAAAATGACTCCTTTGATCACCAAAGTATTTGCAAAGGAAAGTTTTGGGTTTTTTTAATTATTATTATTGTTGTGCTGGGTTGGGGTACATTGTGGCATTTGCAAAGGACCTTATAATGTATCAAATATATCATACTTGAATTCTCCCCTTCCATCACTCTCCTTTATTCCCCCGCTCCCATTCCTGTAATAGTTTCAACAGGTGTCATTTTTGCATTTATATAACATGTGTACAAAGTATTTGCACTGTATTCGCCCTCCTATACCCTTTCCCTACCACTTCCCCTCTCCCACTGGTACCAACTCCCACACCCATGCTTTAGTCAGGACCTGTTCTGCCTTCCTGATCTCCGATTTTGCAGAAGAAAAATGATGTTTTTGCTTATTTAAGATAAAGATAGCTACAGAAGGAGCTTCCTTGTGACATTTCCATGTATAAATGTATTACAATCCCAATTGATTCATCTCCTGTACTTTTCTTCATTCCACCTTAGTCCCATTCTTATGGCGGTTTCAGTTTTAAAATTCTGTATTCATCCTTGTATACTATTTATCTCAATAGGACACCTGTCTTGAAGGAGCATCTAACAGAACATTTATTTTCATTAAAGGGATGCTCAAACATTTATGTCATAATGACCCACATTTAAAATGAATGATCAACCTTGATATCCCTGGGCCCAATTCGCAAAACATCATAACAGGAAGAATGATTAAATGTACCAGATGTCTAGAACAGGGGAGAACTTAGGTCAGTGTGAGCCAAACTCTCAGCCTGCTTTTCCACCATAAATATCTCTATGTCAGACCACTCACTATACCCGTTATTAGATATGCCTGCACCCATGTCTGAGTTGTCTACTATCCTTTCTTTGCTTCACTAATAAACTTTCTTGGTCTTTACTTCAATGTGTCCTAAAATTCTTTTTCGTTACAACCTCCCAAACTTGGTGCCCAAAGGCCAGGGAGAGGCCTACTCCCTTTTGGAGAACTCCCCCCTGGGGCCTCAGTAGTTCTAATAGCTCTCTGAGCCTGGAGGGGAAAGGAAGAAGACAAACCAATAATGCAAACAAATGGTGAAGATTTTTCTGTCCTTTCTGGGCAGCTCTGTCTCCCATCTTCAGAACCATGCCATGCTCCTTGGGAACCCCTGAGGCCTATGGAGGATCTGAGCCATCCTAGGTAGTTCTATTACCTTAGAAATAGATCTGGGAGTGGGTGATGAGAGCACAGAGGTCTTAGAATTTTTTTCACGAATTATTAGAACTTAGACAAAAGTTGAACTTAACTTCTCCCAACTGTTTCCCTTTTACCAGTTAAAATTACTGAATCTGTCATTTCACTCTTAAAAGAAAAACAATCACTCTAAATATTAGCATAGAATTAGTGTCAATACTTTATGAATACATTAAAAATACTATTGTAAAGAAGATTAAAGGAAAGGTTGACCAAAGAATAGAAAAAATAACTTTGAATTCTTTTTTATACACTTTGAACAAACGGTGAGATCCACGTGATGTGAAGGCCTGAGTATTTTTGCACATGGCCTCCATCACATGGAGAGATAATATGGTGCTCTGGGAAGAAACCTGTGCTGGGAGCTAGAGGAGGACCCAAATTGGAGTACTTGATCCTTACTTGAGGCTGTGTGATCTTAGGCAATCACTAACTCAGGGGGTCTCTATTTTCTGTTAGAATGAAGACAGCAACCCTACCATTTCTACCCAGTGACCAGTGTGAAGTTCACAGATGATATATATGAAAGTATTTTGTAGCTGGGGTGGCACATATCTATGATCCCAGCACTCAGGAGACTGAGGCAGGATGACTGCAAGTTTGAGGCTATTCCAGGCCATGCCTAAAAAAAGAAAAGAATAAAAAAGCATTTTGCAAAGCATGAGGCCCTCAAAGCCTGTCTGTCTCAACCTGCTTACATACCTGTACTCCGGGCTCCATGGATAGGGCTCAGTCTCTGCCACCCTGGTAAAACTTCTGAATATACTAACTAAGACAAAGTCTCCACCAGAAAAACTGATGTCCCCCAGGACTTCAAAGCCCATATGCCAAATGAGAACTATAGTCCACACAGCTCCTTGCTAGAATCCCATAAAAGTGTCCCACCACCCAACAGCCGGCACAGGGCAGTGACCACTAATTCTCCCTCACTCTCATTGCCTACATTCTGTTAATCACCATGTTCAGTCACTTCCGGTTTCTAAACATCTGTTATAGTTATTCATGCCACCCTCTCCCACATCTGCCACCTAGTCTAAGCTAGGGTCTTCTTCTACCTGGAACACACTCTTCTTGCTTGTCTCAAGGCCTTCACTCTTGGATTCCCCTCTTTCTGGAATTCTCCACCCTGCTCTTGAACTTTTTGCCTCCTTTCCTTCAGGTCTGCATTTAGGTGTAGCCTAAGAAAGCCTCTTGGATGCACAGGTGAGGTCAGGTCCCCCTTGATAATGTCCTTACCTCCTACTTCTTCATACTGCCAACTGCAATAGTATTAATTAATATGCAACTATTGGCATAAAGTCTGACTTCCTCACTCATCTGGAAGTCCATGCAGGCAGGACTGTGTTCCCAGCAACCAGGATACTGGTGGGTTTATGAGAATATCCAATAATAGTTATTGAACAAATACATACACAGATTTTTAATAATCAGAAAATCAAAATGAGTCTCTCAGATTCATTAAAGGCTGAAAAAGATTTGGATAGTCACAAAGTATCCCTGCTACAAGAATGACCTCTTGACAGAGTAAACAGTACTCAGAATCTTCCCTATCCCCAAAGCTTTTCGTGATCTGTGTGGGCACTCATGCATCTCTATGCACTGGTCTCCTTTGCAAAATGAAAACAAGCCCTCAGAATAGGCAGCTGCCCCTGGGGTTGCTGGGAGATGATAAGGTCACAGCAAGGAAGCACCACGTGAGTGCTGAGTAGCCTGTGAGGTCTGGGAGCTGGAGTGCTCTCGGTGGGGTGAGGCAGCCAGTAGGATCATCCTGTGCCCACAGTGTCTCCCTGCAGTCAATTAGCAATGTAAGTTAGTGAACCTGCTTGATGTGGTAATGTGCACTAAGGCAGGTTTTGTAACTGGCCTCAGAAGCCATGTAAGTATATTAGGAGATTTCAGTTTGCCAGTGAAAACTGTTCACTGGGCATAAAACAGTTGGTATTTTATTTTTAAAATTAAAAATGATTGAATCAAGTTGAAGTATTGCTGGGATTTCATTATCTGGTGGGATCTGAAGGCTTCCATTCCTGAATTATTGAGGGCAAATTCGGCCATCATCCAGTCTTTGAAGAGGGCCAAAGTGATCCTTTTTGTCTCTCAGTGTCATAAGAAACCCTAAAGCATTTGACAAGTCCTGGGGTGTATTTCTATATTGGTTTAGGTTAGAAATTCCTTATTTGTAAGTCTCAGGTGGTGCTGTGGGTAAGGTGAGACAGAAAAAAGTGAAAGGAAAGAATACAGTCAAGCAGGGTTTCCAGGCATATGGGTGAGGCAAGCCTGGAGGCTCAGTACACAGTGGAGCTATAATTAATGACAATGAATTAATTAATGGACAGACACGTGGCATTGCTGACTGACGGAAGGGACGTTAGAGGGAATGGAGGTTGCTACTGGCACTTGAAGCAGGGCAGTTCATTTTGCAGGACCATCCCCTGCTCTCCACAGGGCATTTAACACTGCTGGCCTGACCCTTCAAGCCCTCCTGTACGTTTATGAATCCCCTTGGAGGGCAGTACTGCTCAGTTTAGAATCATCGAGACCCATTTCTTTAAAAGTTTGAAACTCACAAGTCCCAAGAGGTGAAGTGATGTGCCTAAGGTCATACAGATTGTTTGTATCAGTAGCAGCTATAAATAATGAATTTTCGAACAATATTTTAATGAAGGTCAATACAGGGATATTTAATTGGTACAGATGGAGGTCTTACCATGACATATGTAAGTACAGATAACAAACTATTTGGTAGCTGCTGTTAGTAAATAGGCCATTATTTTTCAGGGGCTTTTTTTTTTTCTGCCTCCAGCTTCCCCTCTGTGGTCATATAGCATAGAACATACTGACAAAATAATTTCCCAACAGTTTTCTAAGTAGTTTAACTTCTTAGCAAAGAGGTTACTAGAGTAATAAAAAAAAAGAGCATTATAGTATCTGCCTACAACTGGGATTATTAAAAAAAAAATCTACTTTGGTTCTGTCATTATTCTGTCTAGAAGATTTAACTTTCTTTACATCCATTTCTCCATCCAAAAGGGAAGTGTAAAGTGCTAATATCAAAAGATAAACAAGAATTATTTCATGGCCGTCTTATGCTTTGAAAAATCTAAGAACATTAAAAATACTTTGAAGCATGGCATGCTGGTGCATACCTATAAGCCCAGCACTTGGGAGGCTGAGGCAGGAGAATTGCAAGTTCAAGGCCAGCCTGGACTACACAGAGAAACCCTGTCTCAGAAAAACCAAAAACCAAACTGAAACAAACACAAACAAGCAAAAAAAACCAAAACACTTTAGGGAGAAAGTGTTTATTACCCTTAGGTTTACATAGAAATTTTATTCTAGAAAAATTTAAACTAATTTTATTCTCCTTGTGTCATAAATCCTCAAGTGAGACATGTCAGAGAGATCTATCCCATTATCTGATGTTATTGACGGAGCCACAGAGACATACAACGTTCAAGGGCTGGAGCAAATTCTCCAAAGCCAAGCTAACAGAAGCAGAATTACTGTTTGTGCCTTGTAGTTTTAAATAACATTTACAGAAGCTTGCATTAAGTCTACATCTACTCTTTTTAAGAATCATTATTCTTTAACTTAATCCTCTTCATAACAGCCTTCAAAGGAATCATGACTGTATCCATTTTTAAAATAAGAACCTGACCATCCAGGAGTAAAGCCAGTTAATGTGAGAATTTGGGCTAAAATACTTACTTCTGGACTCTTAGTTTCCTTATTTAATCACTCAACCCAATTGCATTTATCAAACACAACCTTATAATTTCCTATAGTGGAAGTCTGAGTAAATAAAAAATGCTGTGTCCTCATTATCATCCAAGATCCTGCTGGCTCCAAACAGAGCTTTCCCACTGAAGTTATACTCACAAAGACACTGTAGAGACAGACAGGCATCAGCTCAAAATATCCACAGGTAAATACAACCAAAGTTAAAGGGAGAAAACTCATATTCTATAGAAGAATTAGGTTAAATAAAACTAGTGGAATGACAAATGAGAAAGTCATGGGAGCTGTGAAATTAGAGAAAATGTAAAGTCAAAAAAAAAGTACATTCTATCATTCAGCTAACATTTCTTGGGTTTTGAGTGGAGATAGTAGATGAATACAGAAGACTGAAATATGTTTTCTTCCCTCAGAATACTCATCATCCTGTAAGTAGATGCTACATTCATGGTTAAATTTTTGTTGTGTGACTACATAACATGTGATAAGGGAGGTAACATTGTCACTCTAGGACTCCTAGTGTAGTACAGATATGCAGTAAACAGTTACTCACCCTGGGTAATTCTGAACTCCTGAAGTACATGGCTTTAACTCAAGGTCTCATGCTTACTGTGCCAGTGCTCTATCACTATAGCCACACTCCCAAGTCCTTTTGCTTTTAGTTTGCTTTTGAGATAAGGCCTCATGCTTTTGTTAGGCTGGTCTCAGACCATGATCCTTCTACCTCTACCTCCTGAGTAGCTGGGATTACAGGTATGCACAACCATGCCCTGCTATTTTAGCTCTTTTTTTGAAATACAATTCATACACCATAAAATCGACCCTTGTAAAGTACACAATTAAGTGGTCTCCATTGTATTCATAGAGTTGCACAGTCTTCACCACTATCTCATATCAGACTATTTTCACTATACCCCAAAGAAATCCCATACCCAATAGCAGTACTCAACATTCTCTTCCCCAGCACACCTGATGACCAGTGATCTACTTTCTATGTCTATGGATTTACCTATTCTGAATATTTCATATAAATGGAATCATCAATATATAGTCCGTTATGACTGGCTTCTTTCACTTAGCACACTGGTTTCATGGTTCAACTATGCTGTAACATGTATCAGTGTCTCATTTCCTTATATTGCGAAAAAAAAGTGCATAGATGAACCATATGGGTTTCGTTTCTTTGGGTAGATATGAGAAGTGGACTTGCTGGGTCATATTATAACTCTGTGTTTAACATTCTGAGGAACTGCCAAACTATTTCTAAAGTGGCTCCACTATATACAATCACACTAGCAGTGTTCACAGGTTGTAATTTCTGTACATCTTTATCAACATTTGTTATTTATTTTCTTAGATTTTAGTCATTCTCTTGTGTATGTAGTGCTCTTTTTGTTTTCCTGTAGTGCTGAGGATCAACTCCAGTGCTTCACAAGTACCCCAGTCCTGTTTATAATGCTTTTTTAAGATAGAGGGAGTTTAAATATTTATTCATAAGTTCATTTTTAGAAATTTCTTTTCTCTGCAAAAAAATCATCTAGTCACCTATATGTTTGTGAGGGGAACGAATGACAGTGGTGACTCCATTTTGGATGAGGGAGGCCATTTTAGAAGCAGACATCTAAAGGAATATGAGAAATAACAGGCCTCTTAATAAAAGAATAGGATGCAGCTCAGGGTGTGGGTGGCAGGCCCCATCTTGCACAAACAAGGCCAGTGTGAGGTGATCTGACCTTCCCAGAATGTTCTGCTGGATAAGGATGTGGTTGGGTAGTTACCAATCAATTCAACTGTGATGTATTTGGTGTATTTTAAGAACTTTTGTGAAGGATTCCAAGATGGCGGCTAGAGGTAGGAAGCAGAAAGCGACCCTCCTATAGTGAAATCTTGGAGAGACGCTGGAGACACACTTTACAGGCATAATCACTAAGAAAAGGCATAACTTTGACCCCTCCACATCTCCAGCCGGCGCAGAGAATCTCCACTTCACATTAAATGGAGAAACGAGGAGGGCCCCCGGGGCCACCAGTGGCCCACGCCCATACGGCTTGGGAAGACGCGGACCAGGTGAGCTTCATGGTACCGCGGTAGCCCCAGAGACAAGCCTGGGCCAGAGCAGCATAGCCCCCTGGACAGACTGACCTCCATCTGGGGAAAAAAGAGAAACTGAGTAATAAGCAATAAGAACAGTTAAGACATGCTGGAAAGAGGGTGGGGCGCCCTGAGCGCTGAAGATTGGGGGAAGGAATCCTTCCCGGGACTGTAAATAAACAAGCCAGGTGGGCCGGAGAGGCTCTGGCGGGAGCGGGGTGCACACCCAGCAACCAGGAGCGGGAAAGCTTGTGAGAGGAGGGAAGACCCACTTCCCACGTGAGGTGTAAACAAACATGGCAGCTGGCAGGAGCAGCAGCACTGCCCAGTAAGCAGGAGCAGGAAAGCTTCTGAAAGTGGCAGTGGGAGGAAAACTTCAGAGGAGAGGGGGGGAAGACCCACCTCCCACATGAACTGTAAATAAACACGCAGGCCTGACAACGCGGGGCAGTGTCACCTTTCCCAGTGCTTGGAAAGGGGAAAGCCTGTAGCAGAGGCTCCCGCACAGGAGAACTCTGAGCAAACAAAGCCTGTGGGACCAGGTGAGTGCTAGCTCACCCCAGAGATCTGCATAAATAACGCCGCCAGCTACAGGCTGAGAGCAGCAGGCCACAAACCACAGTTGCAGATACCACTCTCAGAACTGTCTCCAGACGCTTTTTTTCTTTTTCTCCCTACCTTTGATGAGAGAACAACCGAATTACACCTGCAAGCCAAAAAACTTACTGAAACTGTATTGCATTTGAACTGGGGACACTTGGTGGGGCTTTTTGTGTGTGTGTGTGTGTGCATGTGTGTGTGCATGTGTGTGTGTGTGTGTGTGTGTGAGTGTGTAGTTTTGTTCTACTTTATGCATCCCCTTTGATGAGACAACTACAGAACAACATCTGAGGCACCAACTCCAGGACTGGAGATTGAGACGGACACCCAAATTATTAAGACTGAAACTGCATTGCATATAAACTTGCAAGGTTTTTGGTTTTTTTTTTTTAATTTTCTACTTTCCATTTTATTTTAATTCATTTTTATATATAGATATTACTTTCATTTACTTGTTTTTTATTTTTTTATCTTTGATTTTCAATCCTCTGTCTCTCTAATGTCTGTTCAGCTTACTGTCGATTAGTACACTAACACTCCCTGTTTATACCTTTGAAACTCTCTTGTCTGTTACTTTGTTCTGCTTTCTCCCTCTTGTCTGTATATTTGTTTTCCCCTTTTCTTTAACTTCTTGCTTTCCATTTCAGCTCACTCTCCCATTCCAAATATTACCATTGTTATTATTACAAGCTAGAAAATACTTAATTGCACACAGTACAGGGACAGTAACAACACCAAGGACAATGACGGGAAGACAGAAAAAACAGGGAAACCAGTTTCCCCACAGCAAAAAATTAGTACAGGAACCAGAGGGGAATGAAGAGAACAGAAACTCAGATCCAGACTCCAACAAAATGAAGATAAACTATGCCAAAGGACCCAATGAAGCCCACAAGAATAATTTAAAAGAAGACATACTACAAGTAGTCAATGAGAATTTTATAGAGATGATACTGGATAAGGTCAACCAAAATGTACAGGAGACACTCAAGAAATTCCAAGACAACAAAAATAGAGAATTTGAAAAAGCAAAAGGAGAAATAAAGGAAACCATAGAAGCACTGTATAAACACCAAAGTGAAAGAGAGAACACCATGAATAAATGGATAAATGAACTCAGGACAAAAATAGACAACATTAAAGAAGAAAACTGCCAGGATATGGAAAACCTCAGAAAAAAGAACGAAACAGAACTGCAAAACAAAACGGAAGGCCAATCCAGCAGAATAGAACAAACAGAAGACAGAATCTCAGAACTTGAAGATGACATGGTAATTAAAGGAAAAACCGAAGAACTATTAATTAAACAACTCAAGACCTGTGAAAAGAAAATGCAAGAACTCACTGACTCCATCAAAAGACCAAACTTGAGAATCATGGGCATCGAAGAAGAAGAGGTGCAAGCGAAGGGAATGCGTAATATATTCAACAAAATAATAACGGAAAATTTCCCAAATCTAGAGAAAGATATTCCCATACAAATGCAAGAGGCCTCCAGGACACCAAACAGACCAGATCAAAATAGAACTACTCCACGACATATCATCATTAAAACAACAAGTTCAGAAACTAAGGAAAGAATATTGAAGGCTGCAAGAGAGAAAAAACAAGTAACATACAAAGGTAAACCCATCAAAATCACAGCAGACTTCTCAACAGAAACATTAAAAGCAAGAAGAGCGTGCGGTGAGATCTTCCGGGCGCTGAATGAAAATAACTTCAACCCCAGGATACTCTACCCAGCAAAGCTATCGTTCAAAATAGATGGAGCAATAAAAGTCTTCCATGATAAGCAGAAACTAAAACAATATGTGACCACAAAGCCACCATTACAAAAGATTCTGCAAGGGATTCTGCACGCAGAAAGTGACACCCAACTTAACCATGAAAAGGCAGGCAGCACCAAACCACAGGATAAGAAAAAGCAAGACAGTAGAGAGTAACATCAAGTTAGGTACACACAATCAAACCTTCAAACAACTAAGACAACTAAATGGCAGGAATCACCACATACCTATCAGTACTAACACTTAATGTTAATGGACTTAATTCACCCATCAAAAGACACCGTTTGACAAAATGGATTAAAAAAGAAGATCCAACAATTTGTTGCTTACAGGAGACTCATTTCACCGACAGAAATAAGCATATGCTTAGGATGAAAGGCTGGAAGAAGATTTACCAAGCCAATGGCCCCCGAAAACAGGCAGGAGTAGCAATACTTATCTCTGACAAAGTAGACTTCAAACCTACATTGATCAAACGAGATAAAGAAGGACATTCCATACTAATAAAAGGGGAAATAGACCAAAAGGAAATAATAATCATCAATCTGTACGCACCCAATGTCAACGCACCCAATTTCATCAAACATACCCTGAAAGACCTAAAAGCATATATAAACGCCAACACAGTGGTTGTGGGAGACTTTAACACCCCATTATCATCAATAGATAGGTCATCCAAACAAAAACTCAATAAAGAAATCCAAGATCTAAAATATGCAATAGATCAAGTGAACCTAGTAGATGTCTACAGAACATTTCATCCAACTTCTACACAATATACATTCTTCTCAGCAACCCATGGAACCTTCTCCAAAATAGATCATATCCTAGGGCACAAAGCAAGCCTCAGCAAATATAAGAAAATAGAAATTATACCATGCATTCTATCTGACCACAATGCATTAAAACTAGAAACCAACAACAAAAATAAAGACAAAAAACATGCAAACAGCTGGAAACTAAATAACTCATTACTTAATGAAGAATGGATCATTGATGCAATAAAAGAGAAAATTAAAAAGTTCCTGGAAGTCAATGAAAATGAAAACACAACCTACCGGAACCTATGGGACACAGCTAAGGCAGTCTTGAGAGGAAAGTTTATAGCCATGAGTGCATATATTAAAAAGATTGAAAGATCCCAAATCAATGACCTAATGATACATCTCAAACTCCTAGAAAAACAAGAACAAGCAAATCCCAAAACAAATAGAAGGAGAGAAATAATAAAAATAAGAGCTGAAATCAATGAAATAGAAACCAAAAAAATCATACAAAGAATTAATGAAACAAAAAGTTGGTTCTTTGAAAAAATAAACAAGATCGATAGACCCCTGGCAAACCTGACTAAAATGAGGAGAGAAAAAAACCCAAATTAGTAGAATTAGTAATGCAAAAGGGGAGATAACAACAAACACCATGGAAGTCCAGGAAATCATCAGAGACTACTTTGAGAACCTATATTCAAAGAAATTTGAAAATCTAAAAGAAATGGACAGATTTCTAGATACATATGATCATCCAAAACTGAACCAAGAGGAAATTAATCACCTGAATAGACCTATAACAAAATGAAATTGAAGCAGCAATCAAGAGTCTCCCCAAAAAGAAAAGTCCAGGATCTGATGAATTCTCCACTGAATTCTATCAGACCTTTAAAGAAGAACTGATACCAACCCTCCTTAAACTGTTCCACGAAATAGAAATGGAAGGAAAACTGCCAAACACATTTTATGAAGCCAGTATTACACTTATCCCAAAACCAGGCAAAGACACCTCCAAAAAGGAGAACTATAGGCCAATCTCCTTAATGAACATTGATGCAAAAATCCTCAACAAAATAATGGCAAACCGAATTCAGCAACACATCAAAAAGATTATTCACCACGACCAAGTAGGCTTCATCCCAGGGATGCAGGGGTGGTTCAACATATGAAAATCAATAAACGTAATAAACCACATTAAGAGAAGCAAAGACAAAAACCACTTGATCATCTCAATAGATGCAGAAAAAGCCTTTGATAAGATCCAACATCATTTCATGATAAAAGCTCTAAGAGAACTTGGAATAGAAGGAAAGTTCCTCAACATTATAAAAGCTATATATGACAAACCTACAGCCAGCATTATACTTAACAGAGAAAAACGGAAAACATTCCCTCTAAAATCAGGAACCAGATAAGGATGCCCACTATCTCCACTCCTATTCAACATAGTACTGGAATTCCTAGCCAGAGCAATTAGGCAAGAAGAAGGAATAAAAGGAATACAAACAGGTAAAGAAACTGTCAAAATATCCCTATTTGCAGACGACATGATGCTATACCTTAAAGACCCAAAAACCTCTACTCAGAAGCTTCTAGACATCATCAATAGCTATAGCAAGGTAGCAGGATATAAAATCAACATAGAAAAATCATTAGCATTTCTATACACTAACAATGAGCAAACTGAAAAAGAATGTATGAAAACAATTCCATTTACAATAGCCTCAAAAAAAATCAAATACCTAGGTGTAAACCTAACAAAAGATGTGAAAGACCTCTACAAGGAAAACTATGCACTTCTGAAAAAAGAGATTGAGGAAGGCTTTAGAAAGTGGAGAGATCTCCCATGCTCATGGATTGGTAGAATCAACATAGTAAAAATGTCAATACTCCCAAAAGTAATCTACATGTTTAATGCAATTCCCATCAAAATTCCAATGACATTCATTAAAGAGATTGAAAAATCTACTGTTAAATTTATATGGAAACACAAGAGGCCACGAATAGCCAAGGCAATACTCAGTCAATAGAACAATGCAGGAGGTATCACAATACCTGACTTCAAACTATATTACAAAGCAATAACAATAAAAACAGCATGGTACTGGCACAAAAACAGACATGAAGACCAGTGGAACAGAATAGAGGACCCAGATATGAAGCCACACAACTATAAGCAACTTATCTTTGACAAAGGAGCTAAAAATATACGATGGAGAAATAGCAGCCTCTTCAACAAAAACTGCTGGGAAAACTGGTTAGCAGTCTGCAAAAAACTGAAACTAGATCCATGTATATCACTCTACACCAAGATTAACTCAAAATGGATCAAGGATCTTAATATCAGACCCCAAACTCTTAAGTTGATACAATAAAGAGTAGGAAATACTCTGGAGTTAGTAGGTATAGGTAAGAACTTTCTCAATGAAACCCCAGCAGCACAGCAACTAAGAGATAGCATAGATAAATGGAACCTCATAAAACTAAAAAGCTTCTGTTCATCAAATGAAATGGTCTCTAAACTGAAGAGAACACCCACTGAGTGGGAGAAAATATTTGCCAACTATACATCAGACAAAGGACTGATAACCAGAATATACAGGGAACTTAAAAAACTAAATTCTCCCAAAACTAATGAACCAATAAAGAAATGGGCACGTGAACTAAACAGAACTTTCTCAAAAGAAGAAATTCAAATGGCCAGAAAACACATGAAAAAATGCTCATCATCTGTAGCAATAAAGGAAATGCAAATTAAAACCACGCTAAGATTCAACCTCACCCTTGTTAGAATAGCCATCATCAGCAACACCACCACCAACAGGTGTTGGCGAGGATGCGGGGGAAAAAGGAACCCTCTTACACTGTTGGTGAGAATGTAGACTAGTACAACCACTCTGGAAAAAAATTTGGAGGCTACTTAAAAAGGTAGACATCGATCTACCATTTGATCCAGCAATACCATTCTTGGGCATATACCCAAAAGACTGTTACTCCAGAGGCACCTGCACATCCATGTTTCTTGCGGCACTATTCACAATAGCCAAGTTATGGAAACAGCCAAGATGCCCCACCACTGATGAATGGATTAAGAAAATGTGGTATCTATACACAATGGAATTTTATGCAGCCATGAAGAAGAACGAAATGTTATCATTCGCTGGTAAATGGATGGAATTGGAGAACATCATTCTGAGTGAGGTTAGCCTGGCCCAAAAGACCAAAAATCATATGTTCTCCCTCATATGTGGACATTAGATCAAGGGCAAACACAACAATGGGATTGGACTTTGAGCACATGATAAAAGTGAGAGCACACAAGGGAGGGGTGAGGATAGGTAAGACACCTAAAAAATTAGTTAGCATTTGTTGCCCTCAACGCAGAGAAACTATAGCAGATACCTTAAAGCAACTGAGGCCAATAGGAAAAGGGGAACAGGTACTAGAGAAAAGGTTAGATCAAAAAGAATTAACCTAGAAGGTAACACCCACGCACAGGAAATCAATGGGAGTCAATGCCCTGTATAGCTATCCTTATCTCAACCAGCAAAAACCCTTGTTCCTTCCTATTATTGCTTATACTCTCTCTACAACAAAATTAGAAATAAGGGCAAAATAGTTTCTGCTGGGTATTGAGGGAGGGGGAGAGGGAGAGGGTGGGGGCAGGGGGGAGAAATGAACCAAGCCTTGTATGCACATATGAATAATAAAAGAAAAATGAAAAAAAAAAAGAACTTTTATAAATGTCACAATGTATCCCCAGCACAATAACAAAAATAAGTAAGTAAATAATCCCCTACCCCCCCCCCCAAAAAAAAAACCAAAATATAGTCACTAGGTGGCCAGTTTGGTGGGAAGCTGACTAACTACCCACTAATCACAAGTATAGTATGTAATCTCAAAACAGAATAGCTGAACCTAAGCTAGGCAGAGCCCTTTGTCACCCCCTAGATTCTGGCTATGATATGGCTTGGCCCCTTGAGCCCCTCCCCCACAGAAGCTTTGCTGACTTTTCAATAAACCTTGTGCTTGCTTTACTCTTAGCTCCTGGTCCATCATCCACATTCATGGCCTTTGCTTGGACACGAACTCAGGATCAGTGATTCAGTATCAGTTCTTTTAGTAATTTATGGTTATTTTTTTTTTAACATTTAAAAATTTCAAGGACTGGGATATCTCAGTGGTAGCATGTTTGTCTACCATGCATAAGGGCCTAAGTTTGATCTCCGTTGCAAAAAAACAAAATTTCTCTTTAATCAAGTGTATAATCCCCATACTTGTACTCTGGAGGTGAAGGCAGAATGTTCAAGAGTTCTGGGCCAGTCTGCAGTAGATAGTGAGAACCTGTCACCCAACATCAAAAAACAAAACAAAACAGAATTTTAATTAATCTAGAGTATTTCGTTACATGAGAATGTTAATATTTAATTTTATTTTTTGTGACAGTCAACTTCTTCACTGCATTTGTTTGTCCCTTTTTTGATGGCATGTAATATTTTCTTCATAGTGTATTTAATATATACAAAGATCTGTTTAAGGCTCATTTTATTTACCATATAAGCAAAAGTATCATGTCATTTTAATGGCTGCAGATTAATAAATGCATCTTAATGTTTTCTAAGGTAAATTGGGTTTTACTGTTTATTGTTTTTGAAGCTAGCTTACCTATTCTTATTTGTTTTTTTCCAGATAAAACTTACCATTATATTTTCCAGTCTTCACCTTCCCCCAACCTCAAAATTCCCTGGGGACTTCGAAAAGTTTTTATGGTATGTCAAATGTTAAATGAAGCCTTTGGGAACAAATCTATACCTTTTTTTCCCCAAAAACCCTTACAGAACTTCAACTGAAAATTGGAATTTGAGTATTTTCATTTATTATGCTTATTGGAAAATATCAGTTGGATATATATTGTACTATTCAAAATGAGCAGTGACATTGATGTCAGATAAATGTAATAGAGGGCTTAAGTTTGTATGAAACAAAACAGAAAGTGTAAACAGTCATATCATTAAATGTTATATTTTTAATGTAACATAACATTTAATATAACATAAAAGTTAAATGTTAACTTTTTTCTTTGATTATGCAAAATTTTATCAAATAATCCAAAGCATATTCAAAATTCATTTTATTTTTAAAAGGATGAGTAGCTTTGACTAGAAATGTGGGAAAAGTCTAGTAGACTGCTTTTAACAAAAGGCAGGAAGGAATTTTTTCTAAAAGATCAAATTTGTAATTTAGATTTTACACCTTTCAAAGAGTTACTTTAACTCATGAAAAAATCAGATTACCATAAAGTTAGCATTATGGTATTTTGTATTTTCTGACGTATATGCTTTGTAACATGAACAAAGATGACAAGAAAATCTAGAGAACTAAGATAAGAGAATTGCCCTGCAAATTAAGACCAGATATTTCAGGAAATCTCCACAGCATTCCCATTTTGTACTTACAAACTTAAAAACTTCCAAGGGTTGTTCTTTATCTTCAAGTTATGGCCCTTAACTACCTTCAGAAAAGCTGACTCTATTGTGCTTCCATTCTGATAAAATGTCTACTTTGAGTCTGTCTTTTGTGTCTAAAATGTTGCACGTACTGTTTTCTTCTTTAATGTTCAATGCCTGTGGCTCCAATCACTTACTTCTCTCCTGTGGGATCTAACCAGCAGAGAATAATAGCTTGATCCATTTGAAATTGCCATTTTTGTAAGACAAATTGTTGAATATTGGCAGTTTCACATGGTTCACCTAAAAGACCCAAGAACGCAAATGGAGACCAAAGAACAGCTGAATAGACCTGAATTGGAGAAGGCAGTCTTGCCTCTTAGCTCCCACTTCAATTTTAACTTTGCCTCGTGTTCTAGTCAGATATTCTGGGGGAAATGGTCATCAGGTCTTGTGCCCTGTGTTGGAGGTCTTTCCAGCAAGAGATATTCCTTATTAATCCATAGAGCCACCAGAAATGAAGTACTCTGAAGACTGTTTTTTCTTCCTTTTAAGGTTAAAGTATCATAGTCCCACAAAATGGTAAAGTCCTCTGTTAGATTTTGAATTAATCATTTTGCCTTTGGAGTGGCACAAGTAAGAATGGAGAGTTTCTCCCATTTTCTCAGCTTTGGAAAGGAATGGGAGTCTTCTCTGAGTTGGGTGATACCATGGGGGAGAACAGGAATCTCCCCACATTTCTTCTATACCATGCTGGATTTGGGTGACATATATGTTCATGTAAAAGTTTATTTCTTGATCGAGGATCTACATGTAACGTTGCATAAAAATCAGAAGAAAATCAGATCTGTAAGAAGAAAATGTTCACAATGGTTGTCTTTCAATGGGATAACTGAATCTTCACAGCTCCGTGGCCTAAATTCCCTGTGGTTTCTAAATTTCTTCTCTTGAGCATATACTACTTTCAAAATATATAAAACACTATGCTTTGAAAGTGTGAAAATCTACCATGCAGAGCAGTCTTTCTCAAAGGAAACTGATGGCTTATAAATTAAAAAAAAAAGAACAGCAACAACAAAAAAAAACCCAAAACCAAATGCTCCCATTTCAGTAGAGCATAATGAGATGACCTCATCCCTCTGTCAATTCTCTCTGCCCAAAAGAGACTTCTTCAGCAGCCTTCAGCTCCTCATTAGCACTCCCCTCCAGCTATTCACAGGGCAAAACTACCCTCATTGGCCCAGCTGTCAGAGACTGAACCTGAGGCAAGTGGTAGGTGATTCCAGGAAAGAGTGCATTTCCCTGCTCTTCTCTCCCTGCTTCTAATTGGCAATTCTCCCTGGTTTCTAAAAGTGACATATATTATAAATTCATCTCCAGTGAGCACAATGGAAGCATTAACAGGAAAGGATCTTTATACTTCAGACACACACATACTGGACAAAAGTCCTCTTTAAGATGACAATCCCACTGAGGAGAGTAGGCTGTAGTTTGGGAACTGCACGTTCACATTCTGTCAATAGTCACTTTAATTCTGTGGCCTGGATATGTCGCCCTCCTGCAGGCATTTAAAAATCCAACCAGGAGTACAATACCAGGAACTGTAACTTCAATCTACAACAGACTTTTCTGGTAGACAACAACTGACCGCACACCCACCCCCATACCTTCTCAGCAGACTTTTTTCCTTCCCACTGCTAGTTTATTCAAATCCTCCTCCCCCCATACCCACACCTTAGGCCTCAGTGTTTAAGTTTTACTGCCTTAAAATACTCACATTGGATGAAGCCATGTTTCTCTTATGTTGCTCAAGAGAGCCAAACTAATAAGATTTGTCACTGCGCTTTCTATATGAGGGCCGTTTTCCTGAGAAATGTCCAATTTCTGTGATTTAGAAAAGATATTTACCCAACTATTTTTCTTTTTTTTCCTATAAGTACAGATTTAAGCATGTGAGTTTTATTTTATTTATTTATTTTAATGCTGAAATTCAGTTTTAATAAACCACGGTACTAAAGTAAAAAGTGTTTGGTAAGAAGCAAAGAAACAGTGTTGGTACGCAGGGTAGAAAAACCTGGGAGATGATACAGTATCTACTACCTAATTTTTGTTTCATATATTGGCATTCACAAGTAAAATGCCCAACTATACAAAACTTACGTTACATAGCACATATAAGAATCATCTTTGTAGGTCTTAGGACACTTTTCTTATTGTTATCTTGATTATTACATTTATTTACACACTAAAAAAGATTTGTATAAGCATGTGAATTTTATGTCACCTTATGCCAGTCATGAAAATTTCCTAGTTCTTCAAACATGTTCACTTTACTTTTTTTGGTTTCAATTTGGGGGTGGTGGGGAGGGTGAGGACTGCTATGCACTGAAAATCTGGGACAAGTACCTAGAAATCTAGGTGACCGGAAGACACAGATAATTAGACACAAACTCTCTAGCTCCATTTCAGGGAAATTTGCCTCACATGGTGCAGAGCTGTCCCAGAAGAATTACTTTGGGGTGAGCATCCTGGGAGCTTTATTCACCTTAACAACCTTGGATTATCAGCAAAATAGATTCTAATGTAAAATCAAGGAATTAACATTTACTGAGTGTTTGCTCCCGGTCAGGTGCAATGATGGGTTCTTAGTTTTATCATTTTACTGTATCAGGAAACAGAGTTCTAAAGGTAATAGGAAACTAACTTTTTTGAAGTCACATGGCAGTAAGTGTGAGAGCCAGTGATCCCCAATCTGCCCTTTCCTACACAAAATGAGCTTAAGTATTCAAAGTCCAGATAGAGCAGAAACTCTATAAAGATCCAGTTTTAAGAAAGGTGGTAACTTCAACTCAGGGTAGCAAGCTGTGAGCTCTCTCTCTTACTCTATTGGAAAGTGATCACTGGTTGAGAGTACTGCTCTGTGTTTTTTATATTAAAGAAAGTGTAGGCTGTAAGACAAAGCATATGAGAATTAGAATCATTTGTTTTTAGTGGTGAGTCTCTGCTACTGAGTGCTCTCTTGAGTGTTTTGGGGGAAGTGGTTGCCTTAAGTTAGCATCTTATATTTCTTATTTATAGAATTCATGACACGGGAACATTAATGATAACAACGTATTTCAAAGCACATATGGAGGAGATGAAAGTTTTCTGATAAAATATTAATTCTGTATTAATTTTGCATGACTTTTGATTCCTCCCAGGACTAAACAGCAGGGAGAAGCAATTTCAAAAGCTAGAGGAAAACATCATGCACTTTGGGGGGTTTATTTCTAGGTCTAGTTCACTATTTTGGAGTTTGTTAACAGAGAGAGGGGAAAGAGAGAGAGAGAATCTATGTAATCCCAGTGGCCCAGGACGCAGTAGCAGGAGTATCTTTAAGTTCAAGACAGGCTGGTAAAGGTAGCAAGAAAACTGTCTCATGAACAAAATAAAAGCAAACAAGCTGGCAGTATAGCTTAAGTGGTAGAGCACCTGCTTAGCATGCACAAGGCCCTAGGTTCAGTTCCCAGCACTGAAAGAAAAAAAAAAGGCAAAAATCAAATTTTCCCATCAATTACTTGCTCATTCAACAGATAATTATTGAATGCCTACAACTTGTTTAGCATTGCCATGGGTGCAGGGCATATCAGGATCAAGTGGACTATGGCCATCTAATATACATTTCTTTTCTGCATTTTACACTTAGTTTCCTTCCCTAAGGACTTGCTTGGCACTGTTTTTTGGAATCCCTCCCTTTTTCCTCTGGACCTCTAATTGGTATCCCACACCTCCCCATTGTCCCCCATCTTCTTTCTTTTCTACTGGAAGCTATCCTTCACCATATTGTCAGGTCCTGACCTTCATCTTGATACCCAATTGTTCTGTAGCTATGTATTCCCCTCCTACAGTCAAACTGTGAAGACTGATCTACAGTCACTGCTTCTGGTCTGTTGGTCTCACCATTCCTCTAGCTGTCCCTTTGGGGCAGCTCCCTTCACCATGATCGCCAAAGTCGACACTTTTGACTTCTCTAATAAACTCTTGCAGCATTTGGCACTATTAACTACTCTGTCCTTGAATTCTTTCCTCCCTTCATTTATCTTTTTTCCCTACAGTCTTTCTGGCCCTTCCTTCCATCTTTTTTGGATTCATCTTGTTCTTTTTGTCCCTCACAGTTGGTGGGTCTGAGGATTCATTTATTTTCACATTCAACATATGCTACTCTGACTTCCTTTCCTGCCAAAATTTCTTGAAAAGTTGTCTTCAGTCACTGTCTCCATCTCTCCAACTTTCACTCAACACCTCAGCTCACCGCAATCTGCTTTCTATTCCCTGAACACCAGCAAAATTGCTCAAAAATACATTCCATTTTTAACCCAGTAGGCAATTTTTTTTTCAGTGTTGGCACCTGAACTCAGGGCCTCATGCTTGCTAGGTAGGTGCTGTACCACTTGAGCCACTATACCAGCCCATTAGACCCATTTTAATCCTTGTTTCAGTAAAGAATCTGACAATTCTTTCTTCTTTTGGTGCTCCTAACTGCCACCCCTGACCTTCACTTACCCCTCAGGCCACCTTCTCACTGTCCTATGGGTTCTTCTTGTGGGGGATCCTAGATCTCCTGAGTCGGTGTTCTCAGCACCGACTGGAGTGTCTTTTCTCATGGCTCAACATTTAGCACACATCATTCCATCTACTGTGGTGGCTTTTAAAATCATCTGTATGCCAATGGCTTCCAAATTTACATCTCAAGGCTGGATCCACTTCCTAAACTTCAGAGTCATATCACTACCTGATCTGATGCAGATATACCAAAAATGCCCACAGTTCAGCTAGCTCAAACCTAAACTCATGTCTTTGTCCCTACATTGATTCTCCTGTGATTCTTTCCTTGGTGAATGGGACACTAGTGACTTAGGTGCTCAGGGGAACCCTGAGTGACAACATCTAGGGCTCACTCCTCTCTTGAAGCACTTTCTTGACTTGGCTTCCACATTCTCCTGGTTCTTTTCTTGCAATACTGGACTCTTCTCTGCCAACTTTCTTTTACTCTTTGAATGTTGTCATGCACCAGGACTCAGTTTTCTTCTCTTTTCTATTATACTCATTCCATTGTGATCTTACCAGAGCATAACCTTCATTGCCATGTCTATGAAAATGACAGCCAAGTTCATAATTCAAGTTCCCACCTTTCTGCTGAACTCCAGACACATATATCCAGCTACTCATACTACACTCTACTAAAAGCTCAAAATACACGACAGAAGCGGAACTCTTTGCTTTTCTGTATCATGCTTACCCTTTCTCAGTTTTCTTCATTTCATGTCATGGTACTACTGCTCACCCAGTGACTTAAGCCAATAAATAAGGAATAATTCTTTATTCTTCTTTTTCCTTCTGACATTTCATACGAATGTGAAAAACCTGTTGGCTTTATCTTCTAAATGACTCTAACCACCTCTGGCTAACTACACAGTTAGCACCTGGCATCCAGTCACCATTATCTTTCAGGTGGTAGCTTAACTGTCTAACCACAGTCAGTTTTCCACAAGCAGCTCTACAACTGTAAATTAGGTCATAATTTGACCTAATTAAGTGTTCTGACTTTCCTAAGAACAATTCCAATCTCCATTCCTTGATTTATTATACTTTATATAACCTGCCCCTTAACTTCTTCTTCAATTTAATTTTGCAACTAGCAACTTCATTTACTCTTTCCATTTTTTTGCTGTTGTTGGTGGTGGTGGTAGTGGTGGTATTGAGGTTTTAGCTTAGGGCTTTGTACTTGCCAAGCATGCACTCTACCATTTGAGCCACACTGTCAGCTCTTTTTATGTTGGTTAATCTTGAGATAGGGTTTCATTTTATGCCTGGGCCAGCCCGGATTGCAACTCTCCTATCTGTGTGTCCTTGTTTAGCTGAGATGATAGGCCTGTACCACAACACTTAGCCATTGGTCAAAGTCAGGAGGTGGGGGAGGTCTCCCAGGCTAGCCTCAAGCTGAGATTCTTCCAATCTATTCCAGATCTCTGCTTCTCAAGTAGCTAGGATTACAGACTTGAGCCACCTCACCAAACTTCTTTCTGTTTCATATATACTATGCTCAAAGTCTTCACTCTTTTACTCTTTGCATATTTTACTCTCTCAAAATCTAGTAAAGAGAGATAGAAAAACAAAAACAAATACACTTTAGAAACAAAGCTTTATAAGCTCTATTCTCTAAGTCTATTGACCACGGAAAAGTGTACATAGTATATACTCATGTAATATATGGTGAATAAATATTTGCTGAGCACATGAATGGATAAAAGAGGGATTGACCCTTTTTCACTGATATATTAAAGAAGTGATGTTTTGCCTTTTCAGCCACTTAAACGTCTTCAGAGTCTCTTCACTTGTCCCATCTTTTTGCTCCTTCACGATCAGATGATCAGAGTGATCTTTGCAAATTGCAATCCTCATCATGTTAACACTACACTAGAAACTCTCAGAATTAAGTCTGAACTCCCTGATGTGGCTTAGAAGTTCCTTTGTGATCTTTCCCTTACCATTCTTCATCCTCTTCTTTGACTATTTCCTCCTTCAAACCCTATTCTGTCAATTATAGAAGACAGCAAATTCTAACATTATGCCCATAGTTAACAATACTGTACTGTGCACTTAAAACTTTGTCAAGAGAGTGTTCTTGCCACAGTAAAAAATTGAATCAAAAAAAAAAAGCAGTACAAAACAACTCATACTGAAGTATTTTTAGTTCCTGAACATGCCTGGTCTTTCTTGACTCATTTCTTTGCATATGCTCTGGGATTCTCATATTTCCAAGTCTCCCTTGCCAACCTTTGCTTGGCCCACTCAGAGTTAAATTATCAAATTCAGTTTAGATAATACTTCTTTTAGCAAGCCTTCTTTGACTCCCTAAATCTTGATTAAGTGACACTCCCCTCCCAGGGACTCCTATTGATCTCTGGAATCTGCACTAATCATGCTGAAACACAATTAGCTTTCATAAGTATAGGAATTTTTCTCTCTTGCCCTCAATTTTATCTCTTTCAGCGAGGATGGGGCTTGGCACACAGTAGAGCCCCTATAGTTTATTAATTCATTCAAAAATATTAATGGAGCACTTACTATGTGTCAGGCACTCTCCTAGGAAATACAGAAACTGGCTAATTAAAATATTCCTTGCCCATATGGAGTTTGTAGTCATATAAGATGGACAAGTAAAATATATGGTGTGTCAATGGTGATAAGAACTATGGAGAAAAAGAAAACAGGGCAGAGGTAGGAAGTATGGCATGGGGTAGGAGGCTGTGATTTTAAACAGGGTAGTCAGGGAAGTGCTCACAGAAATGGCAATATCTCAGCAAAATCCTAAAGGGCTTACTGAACTTCCTGCCAGATAGCAGGTGTTGAATGAATGAATAACAAATGAAGCAATGAATGATTTCTATTTTTCTGAACCACTTGGGAAGATTTGCTATCGTTGAGGAAACTAGAAGGGCATGGAGTTGCTTATTGAGATGATTTCCACTACGTGGAATGAAAGGTGAGTTCTGTGCAATCCCTACTTCCTGTGGTTATTCTTTGGCCCAGATGGTGTCACAGCTCCTAATCTGCTCACAGACTCCTACCTAATAGCTCCACAAGATGCCCAGTCACGTTCTGACTTCTAGTTCAAGAGCTCTTGAGTTAGAAATGATCCCAATGCAGAAGATAGAAGAGGTAGGAAAGAAGAGAGGAAAAATAACTCCTCCTATCTTCTCAGATGTGGTGTTTCTGTGAATTCTCATTATCTGAGTCTTTAAAAGTCTCAGCAGCTTTAAGACAGTCTTAAAGCTGCTCACAGGTTTTTACTGATTTATGAACAAACACGTGTTCTGAAACGGATTGCTAAAGGAGACAGGCTACATACATTTTCTTTGTCTTTTTTTAGGTGCAAGGACTCTCTCCTACTTTGAGCATTTATTACAGGTGAATTTTGTGCAGTGATCAACTCAAAAGGAGCACTTCTGTCAATGGAAGCAGTTAAGGCCTAGAAGTGCTTTGATCTGTGCATGGCAGGCAGCACCCGAAGGAGCCCATCTAGGCAGTGCTGAGGGAATTGACGTCCTTAACTACAAAAAGAGAACAGGTCCCAGGTAGGATCCTTTTCTCACAATGCAAACAAAGGCACAGATGGGCAAGGGAAGCCTGCTCTTGCACCCATAATTTGGATCAAGGCCCTCAGAAGATAAATACCTCCAAACCTGACTATAGGATAAGATCTTCATTTCAGCTGCTATAATAAAATACCATAGATTGACTGGGTGGCTTATAAACAACAGAAATTTATTTCTCACAGTTCTGGAGGCTAGAAGTGTAAAATCAAGGCACCAGCAGATTTGACATCTAGGGAAAGCCTACTTCCTGGCTCATGGATGGCTACTTTTGCCATGTTCCCACATGGAAGAAGGGCTATAGGGGTCAAGGGGGGGGGTCTCTTTTATCCCATTCATAAGAACTCCACCTTCTTGCCCTAATCGCTTCCAAGGGCTCCCTCCTCCAAATACCATCATATTGTAGGATAAGGATTTCATATGCAGGGGGTGGAGATGGCAGAACAAAAACAGTTAATAGCAGGTAGGGAGGAACTAAATATTGTCTCTAATGCTATTGTAAAAAAATTGACCACAAATTCATTGACTTAAAACAGTACAAATTTCTTACAGTTCTGGAGGTCAAAAGCCCTAAAACCAAGCTTTGACATGGCTGTGTTCCTTCTGCAGGCCCTAGGAAAGGATCCTGTTCTGGCTTTTGTCAGCTTCCAGAGGCTTACATGCATGTCTTGGCTTGTCACCACTTCCTCTATTTTCAAAGCCAAAAAGTGTAGCATCTTCAAATCTCTTTCTGATTCTGTGACCCCAGCTTTCATTGTCACATTTCCTGCTCTAACTCTGTCTCTCTCTTCAAAGGACCTTTGTGATTACATGGGGATCATGCAGATAATTTGGGATAATCTCACGCCTCAACATCATTACTTTAATCACATCTGCAGAGTCCCTTTTGCCATTTAAAGTAATGCATTTGCATATTATAGGGATTAGGACATCCATATCTTTGGAGGGCCATTATTCTGCCTCTTACTTCAGCTATGTGCATGCATAATGAAAAGTGTGCTTTGAAAGTAATTAGGTTTTTTTCTTTTAAAGGAAGAAGAAAATTGCCACTTTTGAGCAAGAAGTGCAGGTGTTTACATACTTAATCTTCTGTGATGCACTGGAATTCATTCATCCAAACATGTTTGTCATTCAAGATAGTCACTATGGAAGGTTATGGTTATATTTTAATGAGGCTCTCATCACTCAAAACCATTGTGAACCCTTTGAAATTGCCTTGTGAACACTCATTAATAGAAGCAATTGCTCATTCTTTGAGGATAGGTTTTATTATTTAGAAAGAACCAAAAGTTGGATTAGGTTAGATATGTTTTTTGGATCCAAAACAAATAAATAAATATGGAAAACTATAAAGACATTTACATGACTTAAAATTGGCATTGAAGGAGATTTCCAAAGAGAAATTCTAAAATATTTTGAACAATGGTAGCCACATTAGACTACATGTATAATATTAAAAGAAAACCAATCTGAAGAATAATGTGGACTTGCATATATAAATTTTGCTATATTTATTAAATCACTTTGTTTCTGTCTTACATAATAAAATGTTAATACTTCAAGGACATTTTCAGTTAAAAAGTAAAGAGAATTCTTATGTAGAAAGATGTTTTCTAATAAAATCATTTGGAGATTGCTTAATTTCTTAATTTTTACATTGTAGTGCCTAATTATAGAAGCAATTCATTACAAAGTAGCACTTTTCAAGTCTATTATTTTTTTCATACTGTGTTCTCTAACTCATTTATAGGACATACTAGTGTTTTTTAAACACTAGTTTTTTAAAGTGAGCCAAATATAATTATTGACTTTAAAATCCTCAAATCTTGTAGTCAACATAGGAAATCTTTGATTTTCTCCTTTATCTCATTAATAATTTTTAGGAAGTAATTATCTGGGAAAAAACCTATGAGATTATCCATCATGCTATTTTTCTTGGAGAAAACCAGGGAGGATGACTTGGAATAAAAGCATAATTCTAAATTTCTATCAAAAGATTTATTTATAAAAATCAATTAAAAGACAAATGAATATGTTCAGCTAACAAGTACACTGTAATTGGGAGGATCTTAAAATGTGGCTAACTGGAACAATCTGAGTTTCTTATTTAATTTAATTACAATTAGCTATCTCAAGACTTGTAAGTCATCATTTTCCAAAGAAAAGACAATTTGAGTTTAATATTTTTATTTACTTGGCCATTAGAAAACTTTTGGTGTTTAAACACTATTCTTTCTCTTTGTGTCTCTATGCCTGTCTCATTCCCTCTCTTTCATATGCACACACACACACACACACACACACACACACACACACACACACACAGGCTCACTAAATCTATCTGCACTTCCTAACTTAAATGAATGAGACATTAATTTGAGCTATTCATTTTGTACCTTTGTCCACTCATAATTGCCCAGCTGTGTTCTGTAGGGGGTGCTCATGTCTTGTAGGTCTAATGTAGCCAATGGTGACAGATTACTGTTTGTAAAGGAGGGCTGGGGAAAATCAGGCTGGGCCTCCTTTGTCTCCCTGTTAGTCCTATCCACACTTATCTACCAAACATACCAGTCTAGGCAATTTGGCAGCTAGCTCTGAGAATTTAAAAATGAAACTCTGTGGTGTAATACTGGGCTACAGGAGTGTTTTCATTTTCCACAAATTCAAATTCAGTATATGAAAAAGAATGCCTAAGGAAACAAATATGAGTTATAACTAGTACAAAATGATTTTTCTGTTTACTTGTATGTTAAAAATATAAATAATTAACAAAAAATCTCTTTGAAAATATTATTTCAGGAACATGTTCATTACAGTTGAGGCCACAGAAGAAAATTTCTTGATTTTATATGTGAAACAATGGCATTCCAGAACTTTGGCACTAAGAAAACATGATTCCACATAGAATATTATTGTGCCTATTGTGCAAATCCCTGTGATGGTTTCACTCCAAAATAGAGTGGCTTGGAAGAATTTTGTTCACACCTAGGAGCAACTTCATTAATCTTTACAGGATTTCACCTCTATCGACAGGCAAGTGGTCTCACCTGAGCTAACACTGTCATCAATCACTGGTAAAGCTTATTAGAATGTGGTCTTCCTAACCTTTTTCTGTATTGCTAGTAAGTTCCTTTACCTGGATCTTGCAACTGTGAAATTCACTGCTACTGTTAGATTTGCAGCCAGTGAGAGTGTATGAGAGGATGGGATGGTTAGGAAAAATGTGTATTCTTTACCTAGATCCCTTAAATTGAATGAATGAAAGGATACATGAAATGGAAAGGGTCTGAGTTAAAAGGAGTTGGTGTTTATTGAGCATCTAGTTTGTGTTGGTAGTGGGTCTCCCAGTGTGACTACCTAGCTGTCATAAGGATCTGAGACAAGCCAAGAATGTTGGGGGCACTATGGAGAGGTCCCTTTGTAGGAAGGACAGAGGAACTGCACCAAAGAGGGAGTCAGAGCCTACTTTAGGAGCTGGAGACAGCATAAGAACAATAGGATGCTTATTGGTGGTCACATTTATTATAGCCTTAGAGCTGGCAGAGGAGCATGGGCCATCAAGTGCAATATTACATTTACATACCATAATCACATCAGGGAAAGGATTTTTATTCTCAAGTATAGGTAGGAAAACTGGTGTTCATATAGAGAAAGAGAAAGGAGAGAGAGAGAGAGAGAGAGAGAGAACAAACATGTAAGGACATCTCATTTATAACCTGTCTCTGTGCACCACTGGAGCTGAAAATCACCAGTGGCCTGCTTTATTGTCAGATTCATACTGTCAGTAAAACCTAGGTTTACACATCCAGCTCAAATGTCACCTCTGGAGTCCTCCTTGTCAGGCATGGAATCAGTACTGTAATCCCAGGGCATTTTGTGTATAGCTCCACTTTATTCCATTTCATGCGGTATTATAATCTGCTTACAGATTTGTCTTCCAGCAAAATAGGAACATAATTTTGTAGATTAATTTCCTCCTTAAATCATGCCCCATACAGCATGTACTCATAAAACTGAGCCACGAAGAAAAAGAGATCAGGTCCTTTATTGAACAAAGAGGTCACTGATCAATTTTAAAACACAAAGCTAACTTGTCTTGACTTCTTTAGCAAGGAATGGTCTAGAAGTTGGGAGCATGAAGAGAAGAGACTTTAATTTTGCAATCCTCCCTGCAGCATATCAAGAACGGATATTGCCAGTGATATGAGTGTTTCTTCCAGAATGTGGGAGGTTGCCACTTCCTCCTTTGAGACTGAGCTAGGAAGCCTAGTGTCCCTGGAAGGAGGAGAACAATAGAAAAGGAAGTCCACGTCAGAGAGGAAGAGCAAGGCAAGTGTTTGTCCCTCCTACTCGTGGACTGCAGGAAGAGACAAAGTTGAATCCTATGTGCCAAAAAAAAGGGTTCCCTCTTTGAATTGAAGGTGCAGAGGGAAGAACGAATGCTACAGACTTTGAGGGGGAGCTAAAAGCAAAGTGTGTATTTCCTTTGGGACAGTGCCACACCAAGTGGAAGAGGCCAAACCGGAGAAAAAGTTGGAGGTGAAGTGTGTTTAGCAGGCTGCTATTGCTCTCAGAATCTTCTTCAGCTCTGTGTGACTGGAAGACATCTAGAAGCCCAAGTGCTCTGCCCAAGGGGGCAGACTGGCTTATCCAGGATGGGTAGAGGGAGGGTCCATGTGTCAGGAACCACTAAGGCTGGAGAAAACATGCATTTGATCCTGCCTGAATTCTTTATTCATTTTTTACCTTCACTCTCTATGGTAACTGTCACTTTCTGCTTTATGTGACAGTCATGCTTCCTTTGCTTTCCTCTGGGTTTACAAATGCTGCCTGGAGGACTAGCCCACAGGAAAGCTCCCTTCCATAGACAGGATTTCTACAGAACATTTAAAGGCAGGTTATATCTTATATCAGGACCAAAGGCCAGGAGGGAAGATGCTAAATATTTCAGTTATCTTTACAAAATTGGGTGTAAGATGTCTGGACCTAAAAAATCTGAAAGAGATTCAAAATATCATTTTCCCCTTGAGGGAAGAACTTCGGTTTTAAAAGCCTTGCCTTTAAATTGACTTAAAACATATCTCTTGAATAGTTATTGAACTTCCACACTCTTGCATCACAGACAGGTAAAAACATGGATAAGGGGGGAAATACAGCCTAAAAGCCAATCTCATGATCATAAACTCAAGACCTTGGGTCCCATTTCTAATGCATTTTCTCTCTGGGGTCATCAGGAGGTGGAAATTCAAGTTGGTTGCAGTTAAAAAAATAAGTCAGCTTAGTGACCTTCTTTCATGTATCATAATTTCTTGATAAGAGGACCACAGTTACATGAATCCTAAGTAGGAAATATTTTTCTCCCGTGTCTCCAAGTAACTATGTATGTACTTTTTTTTTTTATCATCACATTATATTGTAGCCTTTTTTTTTTTTTTTTGATACTGAGGATAAAATCCAGGGCCTTAAGCATAGTAGGCAAGTGCTCTCTCTACCACTTGAGCCATGCCCTTAGTCCTTTTGTTTTGTAACTTGTCTTTCAGATAGGGTTTTGCTAAATTTGCCTGGGCTAACCTCCAACTCCCCCTTCTTCTGCCTCCACCTCCCAAGAAGCTTCTAATTATGAATATAACTATCTGTTACCCCATGTCAGGACTCAGGTCTGATCTGTAGTTATGTCCTCTGCATCTAGTTAGGCCATTTGTTAGTGAGTAAAGGAATATCTATTCATGTGCCTTCAACTGTACACTCCAAAAACACACAGAATGTAGATACCTGGGATTTCTTTGTGTTTGATACAACTTAATTCTTGGCCTACTGAAAATTCAGAAAGAATGGAACCAGAAAGGTCTGAGAGTTAAGGAAGCAATAAGATGAACTGGGGTATATGTATGTTTTCCATGCCTTCTAGGATCACACTGAGGGTTGGATACCATACAACACATTGGAAAAGCCGGCATTTGTTCCTATATGCCCACATCAGGGAAGAGAGGCAGAAGGAGAATTATCAGGACTGGAGGGATTACTCTCTTGTTCTTCGCTCCTCAGGGAAATTGAAGAATGTGAAAAGTTCTGAAATATGCACCATGTGAAGAGGAGATTTGGTGTCAGAGGTAAAAGCCCTTCAAGCATGGTTTGCGAGAGTAATGAAAATAATTCATAATACTAATAATTTGGTAGTTGAGTTAATTCCATCTACCAAACTATTACGTTTGAAGAGACCCACTTTTTTCTGTCACAGTAGCACTAGTTTAATCTGTTTGCACTTTAGTACTACATGGCTAGAAAAAGATGAATAATCTTTGGACAAGAAGTTGTAAAGTTGGTTTCTACTGAAATGGTTCATATAGCACAGTTATAAAAACAGCATAGCAGTTAAAATGTATCCAAATGTCATTGCTAATTTGTCTCAAAGTTACAGCCATAACCTATTCACTTTTTGCAAGTTGAGATATAAAAGCCCACAAATGTGTCTTTAAAATAAAATCCTTATAAATCTAACATGATGGTGTTACTATCTCTCTTTTTAACTTTCTGATAAAGAAAACAGCTGGGTTTCTTCACTTCAATGCCTCTCTTTCATCATCTTTTCCTACATAGAAATTATCTTTTTTTTTTTTTTGCCACTGTTAACTTTCTTTAGCTTCTGATTATAAAGGCAAAGTTAAAAATTTTTTTCCAAACAATGTTCAACATTATTGGTCATTAGAGAAATGCAAATTAAAACTGCAATGAAGAATTACAACTGAGGCCAATAAGAAGAGGGGACCAGGAACTAGAGAAAAGGTTAGATCAAAAAGAATTAACCTACAAGGTAACACACATGCACAGGAAATTAATGTGAGTCAACTCCCTGTATAACTATCCTTATCTCAACCAGCAAAAACCCTTGTTCCTTCCTATTATTGCTTATACTCTCTCTTCAACAAAATAAGAGATAAGGGCAAAATAGTTTCTGCTGGGTATTGAGGGGGTGGGGGGGAGAGGGATGGGGCAGAGTGGGTGGTAAGGGAGGGGGTGGGGGCAGGGGGGAGAAATGACCCAAGCCTTGTATGCACATATGAATAATAAAACAACAACAAAAAAGAATTACTACACGCTTTGGAATGGCTAACATTAAAAAATGAATCACCACATGTTGGTGAGGACAGGAAATAACTAACTCTCATATACTGTTGGTAGGAATGTAAAGTGGTACAGCGACTCTGGAAATTATTTTTAGCAGTTTCTAAACCTAGAAAAGACCCACCAATTGCACTTTTGAGTATTTATCCTAGAAAAATGCATACTTTTATTGACACAAAAACTGTAAATGAATATTCACTGCAGCAAAAAAAGCCAAAAACTAGAAACAATTCAAATAACCTCAACAAGTAAATGGTTAAACAAATGCTAGTATATCCATACCATAGATTACTATACAACATGTAAAAAGAGCAAACTATTAATACATACAAGTATTTACATGGACTTAAGAACATTAAGTTTAGTGAAAAAAAAGTCAATCTCAAAAGGCGAAATACTATATTATCCCATTTTATATAACACGTTCTAGCTGACAAAATATATAGATGAACAATTAGTGGTTGCCAGCTGATGGGGAACAGGGTGGTGGGATCAACGTGACTTCATAGGGGTAGTGTGAAGGAGGACAGTTCTGTATCCTGACTGTAGATGTGATTACAGGAACCTATATATGCTATCAAACTGCTTCTAAACATACACACACACACACACACACACACACACACACACACACACACACATACACACACACACGCACATGCACATATACGCATGCATGCAGGAAAGAAGGTAAAATGAATGGATGTAGTATAGTAACAATATTGTATCAATGACAATATTCTGGATTTGACATTATGCTAAAGTCATAGCAAAATGTCACTATTAGGGAAATCTGATCAAGGGTTCAAAGGACTCTATTTTCTAAAAAAATCCTGTAAGTTTATAATTATTTCAAAAAAATATATTTTTCTTCTTAAGGTTCATGCATGAATTGTGACATTATGGGAATAAGTTTGGTGAATAAACTGCAAGTCAAAGAGATAAAGGAGGGAGAGGCACTTCATGTCTTTTTACTCTAGTTTTTAAGAGGATCAGAAAACCAGAGTACTTGGTGCTCTGCAAATCATTAATAAAGACCCTCTTCTTCAAACAAGCATGAGTGGGTCACATCCTATCATTCACTTCCTCAGAAGTTTTCAGGACTCTCTGTTATCTACAAAATGAAGTCACACTCTTCCTTCTGACACTGAAGACCTTATGCAATACAGCCCAAACTTATCTTTTCACTCTGCCATTCTTTATTGTTTTCTAAGTACCTATTGCTTCAGTTTGTTCTCCCATACCATAGCTGGAGTTATCTTTGAAACTTGGCAGTTGAAAACCTTCTGATGGCTTCCCATGACACTCAGCCTAAAGACCCATGGCCACCAAACCCTGTAAGGTCAGTCCCCACCTCTTCCTCCAGCCCAACTTGACCATTGCTCCCTTCTGTCTCCTTGCCTGGAAGCCTTGGTCAGAGCCTTTCGTGCTAAGGTCCATCCACCATAGGGCCTTAAATATGTTCTCTTCTTTGCTGGGTCTCTCTCCCTCCCAACTAATCTTCTACTGAATACTTTCAGATCTCAGTTCCAGTCTCAGTTTTCAAGAAAATCTCCCCATCTCCCATTTAAGCCAGGACCTCTGACAACTATTCCAGTAAAACTGTTTTGATTTCCTTAAGAATGCTTATCCTTGATGATCACGATATGTTCATTTGCTTGGTTATTGATGAAAGGCTGCCTTTCCTTCTTGACAGAAGCTCCATAAAAATATAGACTGTATGTATTTTTCCTCACAAGTGCATTCATCACCTAATATAATGTCTTGAACACAAAAGTACTCAGTAATTATTTTTTAAGTGACTGTGTGAATTGAAAAGGAATAATTGTTCTCTAAACACAGTCCTTGGGTTTTCTGTCCCACGCTCTGTAATGCTGTTGATTCTATGTGCAAGGTTATACTCACGTTTCATTCTCTTACATGCTATCCAATCTCACATACCCTTCTGAATAGGCACTTGCTTGACTTTGCACATAGCCATCAACACTGTCTCCTTTGAAAATTCTAGCACTGGACATCTCTCCTTGTGGTCTGCATGGGCTTACTATCATTAAACTATAAGTCTTCTCCCCTTTTATCAGTTCGTAAGTTCTTGGAGAACAAGGCTGATTCATTATTCTTTATATCATCTGTAGTAACTAGGGTGTTTCTTAGATACTTAGTAAATGTATTTTCCTTACTGATTAATAGGAGTAAAACATATAATGTGCTCAACAGATATTTATAGAAACAAGAGATAGTCATTATAGGTCTTTATGAGTTACAACAATTTGCAATGAGTAAACAGAATCAAATTAGTAAGTAACAATGCAGACATGGTTCCCAGAGCAAATGCCTTTTGTTCTATTTATTATTATTTAATAGATTTACATATTGTTGATGGAAAAAATAGTTCTAGAAGTATTGGATCAATTTCCTTATTATACTGCCACTTCTTCCTTTCTCAATAAATTACAATGAAGGTCAGTTGATATTTCACTGGAATTTTATTTTTTCTGTCTTACTACAGAATTAAAATAAACTTTTCCCTAGAATGTGTCATTAATAGGATATCAAAAAGCTAATTTGACAAAAGTTGCAGGATGGATTAGTGCTGTTGTATGATGGAGTTGAACAAAAATACCTGAGGCTCTGAGCATCAAGCTTAGGAATAAATTGTCATTGTTTCTTCCAAACACACACACACACACACACAAACTTGAAAAAAGAATTGGAAAAAACCCCACAGGAGTTAAGAACTCAGCAATTGTTTGTGACTTTTTGATGCTCAACAGAAAAAGAAAAGAAATGAAAATACATCAAATATATTTCCAAAGGGGAAAACCACTCATCGTTTTTTCGTAGGTCCATTTATAATTTTTGGTTCCAGGCTAATGGGTCCAATTCTTCAATGAATCCAACCTACTCTTCCTGTATATCTATACCTGCATAGAAATTATAGGAGCCTCTAAATTTAGGTAGAGAACTGCTGGGAATTTCTCTGCCCCTAAATACCAGTAGACTATGCAATTCAATTAACCTCTTTAAAAGCATTTATTATCTTACTAGATAATAAATTAGGTACTAAAGATTTAAAGGTGACCAAGAGTTATGCTTGCTGTGAAAGAACTTAGTTTGGTGGAATAGATTGGAATTTGAGAACATCATTCTTAGGCAGGAGACTGTGAAAATAGGAGCACAGAAGATAAAAAGTTCTGTTCCTATTATGAGGCTTGTGGTAGTGAGGTGAGGACTAAATTGGGTATAGGGACACCACAGTCAATTCTCCTATATCTGTCTGCCTCACACTTTCCTCAATGGGTGACAGATACATAATTAGGTGGAATTGATCCCATCCTGATTCTAGAATTGGATGCTGTCCCACTGAAAATGTCAGTAGTCTTCCTATAAACAAACATTTGCTTAAGGCTGTAAGAGAAATTTCATCCAGTATTGGTTCAGGGTGTCCAGGTCTAAACCAACTAGCTCACAGCAAGCCCCTGGCCATTCATGCAGTTTTGTCAAATAGGGCTCTGGACTTCTGTTTGGTGATTGTGGATGAACATATTTTCTGTCTCTCATTGGTCATGAAGGAAGGAGCATGTAATCCCAATTTGTGCTGTCAGCCATCTTATGCCCATGAGAGGGCCTGTTTTAGGATAAGCCATACAAAAGATAGAAGAGGGAAAAGATGAAACTGAGCCCCTGTGACATCATTAAAACATTTGACCAATTATCTTGAAGACTATCCCTTTTCTAGATGTTCCCATTATAAAAATCAATAAATTTCTTTTAAAAAAGTGGTTTTAGTTGGACTTTCCCTTATTTATGATTTAAAAGCATGGTACAAAGACCTTGAAGTGAATTAGATTTCAGTGGGTAAGGGATGGAGGAGAGAGAGCTGTTTTAAGTAACAGAAAACACTTGACAAAAAGGTATTAATAATAAAGAAAAAAGTGTGTGTGTATGTGTGTGAAACCTAAAGGCTTTAGGGGGCCTCTGTAGTGGCAGACAGCTCAGTCTGTGAAAAGGAGAGAGAAACATAGTAGCTATCTTAAAGCATAACAGATTTTAGGAATTTTGTCCTTATCCCTTTAGGAGATCGCAAATTCCACACACTAGAAAGAACTCAAGGAAAAGATCATTAAGCAGCTTGCTTACTTAATCAAAGTCTATTAACATTCTAAGAAGTTGTGATAAAAATAGATTTATTTTTATGCTTATTAATAATTATCCTGCTGACACAAGATTAGTTGGCAGCATTCTAAGACACAAATTATTTTTCTGCATTGTCAATGACCATTGTAGTATACTCAGAACAAAGAGGAAAAAGTTCTCCAATTATACTTGATTTAAGAAAAATTAATGACATATAAATGAAGCTCAAGTTAATTTTTATACAGCCAGTCTTCCTCCTGTTGGAAAACTTGTAGAGTAGTATTCAGATTCCCAAGAGATTAAACTGGAAACAATCTATGTTTGAAAACTGAAGAAGTTGAGAAAGGAAAAACCAACAGTACCTGGACACTGGTCAGAGTTGTGTACTGGTAAGCCTTGACCATCAGATAATTGGCTTCCAAGTCTATCAGTCCTAGGATCATATACTTCCACCACCTTCGCCGTAAAATTGCCAGGAGGTTTTCTTCTCCTGTGATACAAAGTTAAAAAGAAATGGGTTAGGTTCTTAACACATAATAAATGATATATTTATACTGGCAAAATATTACAGCATTGTATTTTTTCCATAAGCTTACCAGATATTTAAACAAATGAATCAGTCTATTAAAGACTCATGTGTTTTTACTTGGCATGCGATGTCCATGGCAGGTTTTGGCTCTTTGTAGTAGTTTCTATGCCAGAGTAAGAGTGGGCAGGTTATTAGCTCACCAAGCAAAACATTTTCTTGGGTGTAGATGGAGGAAAAAATAATTGCATCATGTGAAAATGAAAGGAAAATTGAGCTAGAAAGGCTGCGTAGCACACAAAGCCCAAATTATCCTAAACTTCAGGATTTTGGTAAAATAGATACAAATGGAAAGAATGCAGCTAAATGGGAAAAGTCTTGTGTGTGGCAACAGGTATGTAGAAGACTCCAAGATGCTATTCTAAGGGCTTCTTTAGTCTTGAACATCACATGCACTCCAGTGGCGTGTGGAGAGTAAGAATGTTCCCAGTTACTCCGGGACTGAAAAGACTTCCATTTGACGGTTAATGCTGCCAATAACTATAATTTTCACTATCATGCCCCTTTTATGGTTTGCTTTGGTGGTGGTACTAAAGATTGAACTCAGGGCCTTGTGCTTGCTAGGCAAGCTCTCTACCACTTGAGCCATACCCCCAGTCCTACCATCTTGCCTCTTAAACTGGCAGTATCTGAACAGACTTTGAATTGCTTCATTCTTGCTTTCACATGTATTTCAAGTTGAAATAATTTTTAAAGGTGGCACAGTCATGCTAATAATATCTCTTTGTAGTCAGTCTGTGAGTTCCTCATAGACAATGTGGAATATACAGACACTGAGCAAATGGTGACTATATATATTATTTACTGCTGCATAACTAATTATCACCAAACATAGCTGTTTAAAACAAATATTTTAAAATGTTTTGGAACACAGCATAATCATGCATTTAAGTAACTGCCTGTGTTTGTTTTTCTATGACACCAACAAATTGTATTAATGGCCACAGATTATGTACAATATTTACTACTGACGCTTTACAGAAAAAAAATTGTTCAGTTCAGTTCAATTGGCAGCTTTGCCATGTTAATTGACTAATTCTTCTAGATCTTAATCTACTTTAGTAATAGTTTTAAAAAATGTTTTTGGTTTTATTAGTCAATGATATTATTCTTTTCTCCCTTTTTTCCTCCAATCTATTATTTTCTTTCTTCTTGTCTTTTTCTCTGCCTCTCCTCCTTACAACTATTTAAGGTGAATGTCACTTTTGTTTCAAAACTCTTATTTTTCTTTCATGTAGTGTAGTAATTTTACATTTAAGTACCAATTTAAAAGAGTACCACAACTTTTTCTTGGTGACATGTTCATTTGCCTTCAATTCCAAGTGTGCCCTAACTTTCCTCTATATCCTTTTTTTAAAACAAGTATTATATAAAAGATGCTATTTAAAAAAAATAATAAAAATAAAAAAAAATAAAAAAATAAAAAAAATTTTAATCTCAGTTTTTGTGGGTCAAAAATCTGAGTATGACTTAACAGTATTTCTGGCTTAGGACCTCCTAGTAAATTATAGACAAGTTGCCAGCCAAAAGTACAGTCTCATCTGAAGGACTTGCTGGGGAGAGATCTGCTTCCAAGCTCAAGCACATGGCTCTTGGCAGGCCTTTGTCCCCCACCACGAGGGCCTTTTTTCACAGTGCTGCCTGAAAACATGGCTGTGAGTTCACCCCAAGGATGAGAATGGAGAGAGAGAGAGAAACACACAGAGAGAGAGAGAGAGAGAGAGAGAGAGAGAGAGAGAGAGAGAGAGAGAGAGAACAGATAGGAGACTGGGTTTCTTTTATAACCTGATTTGAAAAGTGACCTGTCTATTCTACTCCTCTGTTCTTTTAAAAAGAGTCAAAAGGTCCAGTCTATACCTAAGGAGAGAGAATGCCAGAAAGCAGGAATCATTGGAATCTATCTCACAGACTTCCTGCCCAATGATTTACCCTGTTGGTACCATAGCTGTGCTTTCACTGATCCTCAGGAACCTCAGCAGAACCCCACATCCTCACCTGTGTCTCTCTGGGCCACTCTCAGAAGTTTGGACTCCTGATTTTTGCCTTTGGCCTATAGTCTTTCTAACTTTATGGAGACTTGGGAGCACAAAGGTTTCTGGCTACACAGAGACTGTTATAGCATGGGTTGTGGCTAGTTGGCAACAAGAGAGAAATGTCCCATGACCTTTGGTAGCTAGCATTGGGTTCTAGTCTCAGTTTTAATATCACAATTCTCACAGTCTATGCTCCTACCATGTTCAGTTTTTCTATCTCAGTGAGCTCTATTAACTCCTATTCATTGTTCAAAATTCATTTTCTGCTCTTTTCTCTTACCTCAATCTCCAACTAGGTGATACGTCCTCAATTCTGTATAGTCCTTCTGCATGATCATGACTACATAGAAATGGTCTCTTCACTAGACTGAGATTTTGGGTGGTAGAGTTAATGTCTGGATCAGTAAGGGTTAGTTATGTTTTTTGAAATGACTGAATTAAGGAATTAAGAAAAGTGTGCAGTGCCATCTATCTGAATATTTCCACAGCCAGGTTTGGAATATGAGTCACTCTTTGCATGGTTTTGCTTCAATCATGGCTGGTGGATGGTCATTTCTTCACAGTCATATCACTTTGTCAGTGCCCTTGCAGAGCACTTCAGCCTCTCTTACGTACCTGCGCATTGGATAAATCAACATACATATCATGATTTGTCTTGTAAACTAGTGATCCTCAACCTCATTGAATACTCACATCATCTGGAGTGCTTTAAAAAAAAAAGTCTGGAAAACTTAATTAGAAATTCTCATTGGTGATGACCAAGGGCTGGGTGTTGGGCTGATGATCAAATTTAGGACTTACAGGTGGTTGATATCCAGTGGCCATTTTCATGGTGACATGGACTAGGAATTCCTAAGAGATATAGCCACAAAGTAGTGAAGACCCTTCAAACTAAAAGAAATGACCATGACCAAAGCATTTGGCCTAAAATATGCTTTGTCTTGTCTTTGGGTTTTTCCATGTGCTAAATCCTCTGCTTGGACTACTGTTCCCCAGTCTCTAAATGAAGTACCAGCATGTGCATTTCTACCAGGAAGACTTCCTTGATACTCATACCACTCTATACTGGGTTGGGTGGCCCTGCTATGTGGTCTGTTAATACCCTGTGCTCATCCCTCAGATAGAACTTCTCTTTCTGCTTTATAATTACCTTTTTTTCTTGTCTCTGCTATTCGTTAGATTATTAACAATTTGAAGAGAATGGCATTATCTTGGTTCTAACTTTATCTCTAAGACCCAACAGTATACGGTGAGCGTCCATAAAAATATAGAATGTATGAATTGCATGTTTAGCAATCTAAGTAATGTTAATTAACATTGAAATTGAGGTACTTAAAATATATCTACTATAAACATTAATGTTCCAGCCAGTCAAATTGTTTTCTAATTAAAATGCAGACAACACCTGACAAAATTAATTTGGTGCATATTTTACATATAATACACTATACACAGAACATAAAATGGTTAATAGCATATTCAGCCTCAAAGCTGTCATTCTAAAGTCATAGGTCATTATCATCCCAGTTGATTTACACAATGAACTGTTACCAAATCCAGAGCACAGAAGCTGCATCTCAGTTTATTAAAATGAAAAAGCAGGTTATAGTAGTACTGTTTGTTCTACTAATCAAGGACATATCCAAAGTGTAATTTATTACATTTATTTGAAAAAATGATTAGCTGCCTTACTGACCTGCTGAAAACATCTGCAAAGCAAAGCACCCTAAATAAATGCTTGCATACTGCCTCATTTGGAGTGTCTGGAAATATACAATACACTTGCTTAGCAGAATTATCTAGGAAGGAGAAAGAGCGCTTTTTACATTTTTTGACTAAGTAAAAAATACAACCCTCAAAAGGACTGCTTGGGGATTTATCTACCTGACTCCCACTAACACTGATGTACAATAGACCATTAAAACTCTTTCTAAAATAATGAAAATACATTCTTAGTGTCCCTGTGCTAAGCCCTCTCCAAACTTCACGAAATTGGGCCATCCATAAGAAACACCAGTGCAACTGGTGATATGTTAAAGCTTTGAAATCCCCTCTGCCTTTTTTTAATTAACTGGGAAAAGTAATAAAATTCATGAGTAGAAAATTTAGAATTATGGTTTGGCATTTAAATGCATTGTTTATCATTTTTTATTAGCAGTATGATTAAATATTAATGAAAATATCAGAGAATAAAGTAATAATGTACCCTCCACCTTGATTTAATAAATGTTAACATTTTATGATGTTTATTTCAGTCTTTTTTTGGGAAAGAAAATGAAAACTACAGATGAAATTGAAAACTCCTCTCTGCCCCTACCAGATACCATTTTAGACCTTCCTCCCTCAAATCTCTTGATATTGTTGTGTATCCTTTATGTTGCTGTTTCTGTTGCATATTTTCTACACACGTATGTATCAAAAATAGTATATAATTTTCTCTGGCATGTTTTAAAATTTTACCCAAAGACTTATTGTATACATTATGCATGTTTTTGAGGGCTACTTGTACTTAACATTGTTTTAGTAATATAAGTGCATTGTTTAATGTAGAGCTAATTTGTTTAACTGATGTATATTACTGTTTTCTGATTATGTCACAATTTGTCAGTCTTCTACCTACAGACATAAACAATGTAAACTGTTTATAGCTTGTCGCTCTTGTAAACAATGCAGCAAAGAACCTGTATATCCTTGTACATGTAAAAGTCTATAATTGATATAAAGTTTCATTTTGCTTTTATTCCCTTTTTAAGGCTATGCTAATTAAGTATGCCAATATTCACAGGTGTGAAAAAACAATTAAAGAAAGTTATTCAGATTTAAAGAAACATAACATTCCAGCAACAATAACAACATCAATAACTGAGAAGAGAGGGAAATTATTGATAATTTCGATCATGTGATTTACAACTAATTTTACTAAGCATCAATGGAATGATCAAAAGTGTTTCTAAAAATCTTTTAAAAGACACTTAGGTGATACTTATTAGATATCAGGCAATGTCTATATCTTTATAAACATTCATTTACCTAATCATATAATAAGCTTATTCACTACATACTGCTATTAGCCCTGTAACAGATGTCAAGAGTGAGTCTGGAGGAATTAAATAACTTGTAACAGAGATGAATAAGGATCTGAACTTATGACAATCAGGCTTTACACTTATCAGCATTACCCCTCCCCCTTCCTTTTGGGCAGTACTAGGGTTTGAACTCAGGAGTTCATGTTTACTAGGCAGACACTTTACTACTTGAGCCATGCCTCCAGCCCAGCATTGCACCATCTTTTGCCCCAGTGAATTGGAAATGTGACATTGTCCTTGTGAGCCAAGTGTTCCTCATTAAAGGATTTTTCCTGCCTATCTGTCCAAACTCACCAGCCAACTCTGGATAGCACCTGTCATATGGAAGCCTCCATGCACAGTACCCCTGAAGATGCAAGTGCCCAGTCGTGCAACTGTGTGTCCTCCCCACCTGAATGTGTTCCAGCACCAGGAGTTCAGTATGAAGGACCGACATTTCTCTGCTTGACATAATTTCTCTTGTGGAATGTGAAATAAGGCTTTAAATCAACTTCATGGCTTAAAAAAGTCTAATTACAAGTCTAATTGCAAGTGTATTATAGACTTGCTACAGTGTCTACTATAATAACAATGGTCACACAGGGGTGTGACAAGGGTAGTGGTGGCTACCAAGTGCTAAGTAAATGAAAGGCAATTTTTGTACAAGGGTTGAAATGTGAAATGTGGTCCACATTTACACTGGTGACTAGAAAGCTAAAGAACTTTGTATTCTTGTGCCCCCCATCATCAATGTGGTAATGAGTAGAGTATAAAAACACTTCAAGATAGCACCCTAGGTGAATTCAGTTAAGGGAACAAGAAGCTGCATCATTCTTAGGACCACATTTTCACAAAGGGCTCTCCTGTGATCCTTCATGGTGTTACCACTCACACCAGAACTCAGCACACATTGCCACAACAGGAGGGAGGTGAGACTCTGACTTGAACAAACACCAGCTTGGCTAACAATTTGAAGCCAAATTTTGCCTCTTTTACCAGAATGCCACAGGCAAATCACGTATTAATCAGTGAATGTGAAAAGAAGAATGTCTTGTGACAAAGGTTTTAATTACTTTTTTTTTGAGACAGGGTTTCACTCTGTAGCTTAGGCAAAGTTTGAACTTACTTTGTAGCCTAGGCTGCCCTTAGACTCACAAACTTCCAGCCACAGCCTCTAGGTCCTGGGATCATAGGCATGAGCCCATGCTCAACTTTCTCACTTCTTAAAACTGAAATGCAATATTAGAATTTAGAGTTTAAAATGACTCTGCTTATTTAGAAGAGTGATGGATTAATTGGCAATTATGGTGAAATAAAAATGTAAATTGCTCATGAGAATGATTATATTGTCTATCATGAACCTGAAGGTAAGGATAAAACACAAAAAAGGATAATAAAGATTAAATTTTAGTTTTTTAATTTATTTTTATAGGCAGTGATATTAGGAAGAGCATACAAGGCCACCCAATAATATTTGTGCTTATTAGCAACAGTCTGGCTGCCTCCTGCTATATGGTAGGAGGTTACCTGGGTTAGTGGCCCAGTAGCTCAATCCTCTACTGTAAAATAGGGATGATAGTAACATTTGCTATTACGATTTTGGTCATTACATTACAGATTAAAGGTAATATAAGTAATGAAAACATCGAATGCAAGGTATATGCACAAGGCCTCTGAGTAATTGGTAGAGTCCTGCAATCCTTGACTCCTCACTCCGGTTAATTGTGTGGATTACCGTCACTGGGCCATAGGTGTCCAGTTAGGCATTATTTCTAGATGTGTCTATGAAGTGTTTCCAGATGAAACTAGCATTGGAACCAGTGGGACTCAGTAAAGCAGACAGCCCTTCCCAATGTGGACGGGCATCATATAAACCACTGAGGGCCTGAAGGGAAGAAAAGGCAGAGGAAGGGATTTGCCTTTGGTTTGAGATTTGTTCCACTGGTTTTTCGGCCTTTGGACCAGTTTTTCTGAGTCTCCAGTTTACAATGGACAGATTGTGAGTCTTCTCAGCCTCCATAATCACAGGAGCCTAATCTCATAATAGGTCTTTCTCCCTCTCTCCCTCCCTGCCTACCTACTTACAAACTCTATGGACTCTGTTGCTCTATGTAGCCCTGAGTTCAAACCCCAGTTCCAAAAAAAAAAAAAACAAAAACAAAAACAAATAAAACCCCTCCTACTCATTCTTCAAGACCCAGTGTAAATGTTAACTCCTTGGAAAGCCTTCCTAAAATCCCTGCCATCCCTTCCCAGTCTCTTTCAGTACTGATATTTTTCTTTTTAGTATCCTATACTGCCTAGAATAGTGATTGAGATATTTACTCTATGTAAGATTGTTATTACGGTAAGACAGCTGAGTAAGACCTTTAAAATCTGCCCAGTTATATGGCTATTTTTAAGAAATTACTAACATGAATTTGGAAAATACCTAAAAGCAAGTGAAAATAAATCATAATCACATTAGGTTCTGGTAACTTTTGCTTTGACCTGGATATAAGCCTATATGCAAGATATGATTGCATACAGGATAGAATTCCTATCACTAAGTTTATTTTATTTATTTCAGAATTACCTTTTATGCATTGATAACTACACTAAGATATTCTAGCTCTAATTATTAATTCAATTTATTGTTTGCACTGAGGCAAATATTTCAGCATATGAATACACACATATACATCTATTTATATTTGGTATAGTACAATATTTGGTACATATATACATATATTTAGTATACTGGTGGTTGAACTTAGAAGGTTACAAAAGACTTGAACAGATATCCCTGCCCCGAGACTTTCTCAAAATTCCCCGCCTCCCCTGCAGCATTGTATGACTTGCAAAATGACATATTTCACCAACCCAGACACCTGTTCTCCCTTCCTGGAACCAACTACCTTGGTTTTCCTCCTCCCTCCCTACTTAAGGACCATGCTTTACTATGACCCTGCACCACTTACTTTCAGATTCTTCCAGGCATATTTGGTGCCCCTCTCTGGCTTTTAATAAAGGCCCGTCCAGTCTGTTGAGGTCGATTTGTTTTCTTTCTCATCTACCCTTGCTTCATTAAATAGTTTTAACCTAACAGCACTCAGACCCTCCTACTTTTGTTAGGCAGGCACTCAACCACTTGAGCAATACCTCCAGCATATGAACAATTTAAAAGCATGAATCAAGGGGCTGGAGAAGTGGCTCAAGTGGTAAAGTACCTGACTAGCAAGTATATAGGCCCTGAGTTCAAATCCTAGTAAAACAAAACAAACAAAAAACATGAGTCAAGTCACTTAAACTAAAAAACCTTTGTATCCTGGATTTTTTAAGCAGTCATTTTTTATAAAAGCTCAAATATGATTTTATGTAGTACATTTATACCTTCACTCTCAAATATCTAAAATTTCTGTGGTCCTGATGTGTTTTAGGAGAGAAAACACAATTGCTAACATTTTCTTCTGTATGTATATAAAAGTTAATAGTAAGTTTTTCCAGATATTACTATTGTGTGGTCAGTTAAAACAGACAGACAAACAAACAACTTTTTAGGATATCTCAAATTCCATATGAAAAGACTGAACGTCAACTCTTCAGCTCTGTTGGCAAATACCTATGTGTTACAGGTGATTCTACCACTTAATGAAGATAGTACATGAAATCTAAAAATTCTCTTAAGCAACAAGATTAAAACTGTCTATACAGTTCAGAGAATTCACATTAAATTCTTAGAAAGAACACCCTACAAAGCTATAAACCTGCTTGAATGGCTGAATGCTATCTGTAACTGACAGGTGCCTCCAAATGTTATGCTGTTACATGATGAAACACAATCCAATGTTTCCATCTCATGTTTCTAGTTTTTTAAAAAATTATTTTATTAGTATATAATAGTCGTATAGGGGATATATTGTGATATTTGCATATGTATTAAAATATAGCTTGGATTTTTTCCCTCCATCATTCTCCCTCTTCCTTCCTCCTACCCCCCAGTTTTAATAGACATATTTCATCATATAGGTCACCTAAATCTCAAAATTAAATCCATTAAAACTGAACTTCTACTCATACCCTAAACTCTATCTAGTTTATACCTCTTGAGTATAAAATCCCCTTCAAAGTCATATTAACTTTTTCTTTATCATTTGCAGTTACCTATACAGGCAGGCTTTTGCTGTTTAAAGTCATCCCAAGAGTCCCTTCCTTTTGATTTGAACAGCAAGTCTGCCAAATTGGGCCATTTCCTGGGGCCCAACCCTGTTGCTTAGCTCCAGTGGACAGTCTTCTTGAGAAGACAACAGGGATAGCATTCTGTGGAGTCAGTCATGTTTCATGGCAGCCATGCCTTCCTTCCCTTTGGTGGTGCAACATGGGGAAGGGAACTTGAGGCACTCAGCAGTGGGTTCTCACCTAGGCTCTTACAGGATGATGTTGTAGAACTTAGTTTTTTTAATCCTCAATCTTTCTCAGGTACACATCACTGTTACTATGTGGACCTGCCTCCATAGGTGCTCGTGAGGATTAAATGAGATATTTGTAAACTGCTTGCCTGGCAAGTAAGTCTTATTATTATCTTGATTTTATTGTAGCTGGATTTTCCATCATGGCAAAACTCCTACATAAGGTAACTGTGTAGGTAGTTGTGTAATAAAGAACGTAACCTTGCCCCCAAAATGGCCAGGCCTTTCTCGTTGGCTAACAACATGACTTAGGGTTAGAGTTGGTCATGCCAGAAAGACCAGCAATGTGATTTAGAGTGAGGGTTTTGGGTTGTGCCTAGACAGCTTAAGACAGAAGACTGAGATCAGTCCTGTGAGCAATCAGTTATGCCTGCATAATGAACCCCAATAAAAACTCTGAACATGAACGTTTTAGTGAGTTTCTCTGATTAACAATATTCTGTGCATATTGATATACAACAGTGTTGGGAAAGTAAGTAATGCATACTGACTTCATGGAGAGAGCATCATGGAAGCTCTGTGGTGAGCATATCTCCTGAACTCTGATCGATGTTGTTCTTGCCCAGCTGATTTTAATCTGCATCTTTTCCCTATAACTGTAACCATAGTATTAATTATAGCCTTCAGTGAATTCTGTGAAATCTTCTTGCAAATTATTGAACATCAGGGTGGTTGATAGAGCTTCTAGCACCCCAAATTTGTATTTGGTGTCAGAAGGGAGAATAGTCTTGTGGGACAGCAGTAGTCTCTCTAAATTTCCTTGGTTATCCTGAATTTTTGCAGTTGGCATGAGAGGGATAGATTTGGAACTGTGCTAAGCCATTGTAAGAGCTTTCCCTCAAACAAGTAAAATTTGTCCTCTTCTGCTGAAGAACTTGAGTAGATACAAAGCATAGCCCAGCAAAACAAGACCTCCAGGCTTGGATTCAAAGTAAAATGCACACACACACACACACACACACACACACAAGTCTGCTTTCCATGTAATTTTAAACAATATATGTAGTTATTTGCTCTATAGAAAGAGTCAAAATTTTGTGCTTTTTCCTTTAAACTTTCTGTGATTGTGAAGATATCACTTACAACAAGAAACACTGTTCAGTAACTCCACACGATTATTAAGAGTTTGGCTGGGGTGAATGGGAGGTGGATACTTTGATTTGAAATTATTCAAAGTAATCATAATGAAACTACGCATTAATACAAAACTCTTTATTTTACTAGGGTGAGCCTGCTGAGAAGAAAATGTATTTGTCCTTTTTAATGACAAGACTATTTTCCTTTTCTTCATCCCATTTTGTGAAAAGTGACCCTATTTGCCTTCTGGAACTATACTGTAATTGGCTCTGATGCCTCCCAACATTAGGCAGATGAATCTGTCAGTTTTGTGAATTTTGTTTTGAACAAAGAGCTGTGTAGCAGTTAATGACGCACGATGTAAGGGGAAGAGGCCAAAGCAGGCTTGCCTCCGGATGCCTGCCACTTGCTGAGTGTATTCAAAAGACAACATGACAGAAGGTGCCAGCCTGTGCTTTTGAGGGCTGACCTTGAGCTCTGACATGAGAGCATCTGTCATGACGGACACATAGGTTAGACCCAACATGGGAAATTAACAGGATGGAGTGTCAATGAGCCAGATGCCTGGAAAGAAAGAAAGCTGGCTGCCTTGCTTTCCCTACCTATCCCCCACTCTCCCATTGCACATGCCAAGTGGAGATCCATCATGGCCACTCTGTTAACTGTCATTTATTTTCCACTGAAGGCCATTTGTCGGGGAGTGGGCCACTGGCACCATGCATTCATCCTCTCACTTAGCTGGGACCCTAAATACCAGGTTAAAAGCAGGAAGCCAGGGAGACCTGAGGGAAAGCACCGATTGCCACCTAACTGACTGGATCCCCCTGGGGAAGTGTGCTCATTTATAAAATGAAGAAAACATCACTTACTTAAAAATGTTGCTGTAAGAATTAAGTGAAAAAATGTGTATAAAGTGTCTGGCTCTAGTAAACACTGGGAAAATGATAGCTGTTTTATTAATAGCCCCTGTGAGGGAGGTGTTTTTCAGATCATGAAATTGGATGGATAAGAAGTTAAATAACTTTTCCAAGGTCTGTTCTGATTTTTTATTATCAAGTATTTATTACTCTAAGAATGATGCATTTTTGTTTACATGGCACATTTAATAAAACAACTCAGAAATATTTTTATTCATATTATCTTTTTCTGAAGTTAACTTCAGAAGAAAGGGGGTATTTCATGAGCAATGAATAACAGTGTACAACACTTCTAGAATACATATACAGATATGTATATTCCCAGCTGAAACTATTGGAGAATGTATTTATAGGGTTAAGAAGTTTCCATTATATCAACCTAGTAGTGGCAAGCACCATAACAACCCAGATTATCATCTTTAAACACATTTTCCACTAAAAGAAACAATGGTCTTCAGAGAAATGGCCAATTGCAGATCTAGGTCAAGAAACAGAATGTACAAATTGAGTCTTAGCATCTTGTCACACGAAAGAGAAATGAAGATTTCAAATCCTGTAAGAGTTGTATCAAAAGGACACAGGGACCAACTAGAAACCCCTTCAGAAGAATCTTTCAGAAATGTGTGAAATAGTTTTAAATCCATGAATTTCTAATTAATTTATAAATAGCAGCAACCACAAGAATCAACACCTGACAAATATTTATAAAAAAACAAACTGGAAGATGTTGCTAAACCATGTCATTAGTTTGAAAATTGGTAAACAAAGGAAAAGAATCAAGTCCACCCTCTCCACCTAGATTCTATGGGAACTCTACTATTAAGTAACTAAATATTAGATGAGACATTTGTGTTTATGATGATATTCTAGCTAACGAATGAATAAGAAATGAGAGAATTAGAATATCTAATTTTGTATCCCCTAATGAATAAATGGATATAAACCCTAGAGATCAGGCTAATAGCTTTACAAGAATAGAGACAACCAAGGGTTGTTTCATGTGCTTCCTGATGAAAGGACAAATTACCATCTCTGAACACATATAAAAAAGTAAAATAAAAAATGTGATCAAGTCCTTGTATTCAATTACTATTTTAGAAAATGGAGATGTCAGATGAACATGTTAGAATACACTGAACAGACTCAATCAGCAAAATTCAGATTTTGATTCGGTGTATAGTGTATTCTATATGCTGTATAAGATATAGTGTATCCTATAACCCAGCTACTCAAAGTTGGGGCTGCCAACTGGCAGCAACACAGAGCTTGTTAGAAATGCACAATCTCAGACTTATTAATCTAGACTTAGTAATTCAGAATCTGCCTTTGGGGATGTGTGCATTATTGTTTGAGAAGCACTTCTCATGTTGGTTAAATGATGACTTCTTCAACAAATAAATTGAAATAAAAATACAAGAGTAATATATAGATTGAAATAATTTAAGGAAAAACATCAACTACTTGCAATGTACAGATCTTATTTGTATCCAGACCCAAACAAAATGTAAAAAACATGTATCTATGAGACAATTAAAAATTTGAACACTGACAGGCTATTTGGAATTCATGTTCATTTTAAATGTGATCATGGTATTGTTGGTTTTGTCATTTTTAAGTTATTATCTTTTAGAAATATATATTGAAATGGTATAAAATGTCAGATTGGATTCAAAATAACATGGGGAAGTTGTGAGGGTAAACATAAGGTGAGTTTGACCATCAGTTGAAATTTGTTGACGGTGGTATACTGTTCTACTTTTTTACATGTTGGAAATGTTTTATAATAAGCAAGTTACAAAAAAAAGAATTCCATTGTGAAGATAGGCTTTAGTCAACAGTGTAACATTGGCTGGACATATGAATATCAGCAGTGTCTGTGTGCCTGCAGACCTCGTTCCTCCTTCTCATGGCCTTGAATCCTAGTGGCATTTTACTCTTTAGCACCCAGAGGATGCACAAGTTGAATTATATTATGTTCATGTCCTCATTGCCATCTTGGAGGTTAAGAAGACTACTTGACAACTTTTCTGGCAAAAGTTCTGACAAGCTCTTAGTAGCTAAGGACCTCTTGTTCATTTCCTTGCGTTCTGTTTTCGTGGTGGTGGCTTGGCCTTGTACTAATGACCAGGTAGTTCTCTACCCATGTTACTTCATTTACCAAAAAAGCTTGTCTATGTGTGGACCACAAAAATCCCAATAGGGAATCTCTTGATGGTTTAGTGCAGTGTCTGTACCAACTCCTGAAGCTTCCTAAAGCTGCTTCTAGAGACATCCCCTCTGTAGGGCTGGTTCTGTTATCTTCAGTAAGGATGGGCCTGTGAAGGATGAAGTAACTAAGCAAGGTAATATCAAATCCAATAAGAGATGGCTTGATTTTAATTGCAATTGGCAAGAAGAAGAGAGAAAAAAATGGCAAATAATAAGCCAACATCCCAAGAGAAGCCCATGTCATGTGATAAAGACATTGGGAACCACAGACACCACAGGCCACAGTGTAATGAGGCTCCAGGATATTAGTAACTGTAGTCACACACATAGTCCTCAAATAAGACATTCAACAATGCTGAAATATTTTGGAATCAAGAAAACAAAGTAAAAATAGATGAAACCACTGACTTGGTTGTCTGTAAGATTACATAAATGTTCATTTACTTCTTGATCAACACCAGATTTTTGTCATTTTCCCCAGCTTTGTCAGGTCTGGTTCTTGAATTTGAGTATTCATTAGAATCACTTAGGGATTTTTCCAAACTGCTGATTTCTGGGCTTCACCTCAGACGTTTTCACTCAGTACATCTGGGCTGGAGCTCAAAAATCTGTTTCTAAAAGCCTCTCAGAGAGTGTAATGCTGCTTGTCTCTGATTACATTTTGGCAATCTTGATTTAAACTAATAAATAAGTTGGGCCTGTTTCTTTCTGCAGGACAATCTCTAGGGTTTGGTACCTGTTAGCTGGTGACTAGAAGCAACTGACAAAGTATTTTTTGGCATAGGGATAAATTTCATACCTTTTTATGGCAGTCAGAACCTAGGGGCCTGGCGGATCTATTTTTCCTCAAATGCAGTATTAGAAGTCTTCCTCCAAACCCACCCTTCGGAGAGAAATTTCCCAAGTTTGACCCATATTCAGCTTTTCTTTGAATTCGTAAGTCCTTATGGATTGTCTTATTGATTTGGGAACCTCACCACACCCTTTTTTCTGTTTTGAAAATGTTGCACACATGTTGTTCTGTACTGAACAGTAGAAATTTTATAATCCTTGTCATACTTCTTTTTGAAAATAATGGGGGTTTTGTTGAGCCACTACCACCTATACACTCTCAAGATTCAGGGTTAGTTTAGACAACCACTGATGTGAGGTGAAATTTAGGAACTAAATCTGAACAGAATGCAATTCAGAAATCACTGGTTATAAAACAGACTTTAATACAATGGTCCAATGTCTGTGTGTTTCTTCACACTCAGAGAAACAATGGGATCTTAAAGACAAATAAGAAAAAAACTCTAGATTTCCAATCAGTAGTCAAGACAAGAAGTAAAGAAAGAGTCACAGGCTAAAATTAGGACTCTTAATGCAAATCTGGAAGACAATTCAGGCCATTCTCCAAAATCATCCCATTGACCATTTGCACTCTCTTTACTTCCATCTTGGATCTAGCTCAAAGGCCAAACTTGGAGTATCCATTCTCACACCCACAGTTACCTAATTAGTCTATTTTTAGATCTAACGTCAACTGAAGAGTATTCTTTTATAAAGGTTATGGCTAGAAGTCTGAAGGTTGTGGATATTCAACTGGCAGAGACATGAAGCTGCTAATATTTCTGATTCTCTAGGAAGAAACTTGACTGTGAACAGGTATAGAAGTGTCAAATGACACAATTGATGCTTCCTCCTTCCTCCTTGCTTTTTTTTCTGGAGAGATCTCTTATTTCTTCCTTGATAAAAGAGATTGGGACTCATCAGTGGTCTTGTATAATTGATCCCAAAGTCCAAGAACTGAATTCTACTTCAGAATAAAGACTGGGCCACCTGCCCAGTCTGTGACCTGCTGTCTGTACCATGCCATCTGTCCTACAGGCTCTAACCAGGGCAGGGAAAATTAGGCTCTTCTCTTGATGTTTCTGTGATGTGGCTGGCCTTGGCAAGTAAACAGATAAATAAATAATGTTTCAAGAAAGTTACATTTGCAGGAGAGGAAATTACTAAACTGGCCTTGCAGTATGCTATTAGAGTTTAATGAAGGCTTGTTGAGATGCCACTGTGGTATTTTTAGACCTGAGGTCAGAGGAGAAAAAGCAGAAGGGCATAATTTCAGCAAAGAATAACTCAAAGGTCTAGTTAGGATGAGGCAATGACATTCTTTTCATGATTGTTATTTGTTTCTCCATGTAAAAATATATATATAACATAAATTTACATTGCAAACAATCTGTTTGCAGTACTAGGGTTTGAACTCAGGGTCTTGTGATTTCTAGGCAGGCCCTCTACCACTTGAGCCACACTCCCAGCTCTTTTTGTTTAAAGTATTTTTCAAATAGGGTCTCATGTTTATGCCTGGGCCAGCCTGGAATATGATCCTCCTATTTATGATTCCTGCGTAGCTGGGATGACAGACATGAACGACCATGCCCAGATATTTATTGGTTAAGATGAGGTCTTGCAAACTTTTTGCCTGTGCTGTCTTTGAATCGTGATGTTCCCAGTCTCTGCCTCCCAAGTAGCGAGGATTACTAGGTGTGAGCACCACGCTTAGCTATTTTAAACAGTTTTAATTGTATAGTTCAGTGCCATTAAATACATTCTCATTGTTGTACAACCATTATCACTATTGACCTCTGGAATTTTTCATCAAAAACACTGCAAACAGTAAACAATAAACATTCCTCCTTCTCAGGCCACTAGAAGAAGAACCACTCTTTTACTTCCTGTCTGTATGAATTTGACTATTTAAGATACTTCATATAAATAGAAACATACACTGTTTCTCCTTTTGTGTCTGGCCTATTTCATAATGTTTTCAAGATTCAACTGTGTTGTAACACGTACCAGAATTTATTCTTTTTTAAAGGTTAGTAATATTCCAATGTATGTACACAATATATTTTGTGCATATACTTATCCATTGAAACACATTTGAGTTGTTTCCACCTTTTGGTATTGTGAATAATGCTGCTGTGAACACTGGTGTACAAATATCTGTCTGACATCTTTCTTTCAATTCTTTCTGTAGAAGTAGAAAATGAGATGATACCTTTTATAAATAAGGCATATGAAGTCTGGTGACAGGAAACTTTTTTCTCCCTATTGTTTTGGCTCTTGTTTATAAACATTCACTTTGGCTCTTTTAAATCACTTGAGTCTCAGGCTATTACATGTCAAATCAATTTGAATCACTTTAGTGTCTAACTCAGCTTAAGGTTACTCTCCGAGAAAAGCAGTAAGTGTGGTTGTGGGTCTTACACATTGTTATGTTTACACTTTATGAGAAATTTGGGTAGCTGCTATTTTTGGATTGAACTGAAGTTTTGTAATGTAAATGTAAAATGTGTACTTTCACATTCTTGTGAACCTCATGAAGTACTACTCTGTGTTCAGAATTTTGTGGTCTTCCAACAAAGATAATGAGGATATAGTTCCTGTGTAATAAATATAATCTAGACAGTTAATGCATATCATGTTTTATGATGTGGGCTTACTTGTATATAAATTACCATAGAAAGCCTCTGACACAACTAATTTCAGCCATTATTGACTCGTTGCTCCCTAGACTTAAAATAATTTAAAAGATCCCTGTTTACTTTCTCCAAGTTATTTGGGGAATAAGAAAGTAAGAAAGTTTTCTTTGTCTCCTATATAATGTGCTAGTCATAGGAATGATAAAGTAGGAATTCTAAAGGCTATGATGATCTAGATAGAGTAAAAACATGGCATACCTAATATTCAAAATCCTTAGGGTTCCTGAAACGAATGGTGTTCATAGTCCTATGAAAAAATGCTATATGAAATATACTTTAACATCTGTCAAATGAACTTCAGGTGACAGGAAATTTAGTTGAAGTGACAACTAAATTCCTTTGATGGTGAGTGATGGTGCATGTCCTTGCTTCACAGTCAGAATGCATCCTATTCACCCTGCTACAATCAGCAAGCTTTTCTTCTGTACATAGTAGCCATATAAATATATTAGACATTAGCACCGGAAGTCCTGCAGTTCTTTCCATGAACAGAATCATCAAATACAAGCCAAAAAGTGAGAAAAATCTCTACTAGAATAAACAGACCATCCTACATTAGCCAAACTATTAACTGAATCACATAAGGATTGAGTAGGTTAGGCAAGTAAGATCAAAATGACTCACCTCTCTTAGTCCATCTCCACTTCTGCCACTTCCCATTGTGGAAGAAGCTTGTTAGCATGATTCTCATTGTTACAGGAAGTCACACTAAACTCCCGAGTTTCTCTGCCTTCATGGCCACCATTGTCTTGGTGTCTCTGTTGCCTAGCAACAAGACCATCTTTAACCTTTAATATATTTAGTTTAAAGTACTTCTTGGTCTTTTACTTTTGAAAACTTTCAAAAATACCCTATTTCTCATACACATTTTAAATTCTCTCTCTTTTTTTGAGATGTAAGACTGGAAATTCATGTGCAATTTTCAGGTCTTTTCTGCTTCATCTATTTACCTCAGTACCCTACAGTCTGGACAAATAGAGATATCCCCAAGGAACAGAACATGTCTGAATGTCAAGGAGCACTGTGATTGACAGCTACTTCCCAGATTTTTAGGGACTCCTACCTCAAAGTCCACTTTTCCTGAGGCAAGGATACCGGTAACCAGACCAAAGACAGGCAGGGATTCTCCTTTTCTTCCTGATACTAAGGATGAAGTCCCTGAAGAAAGGTCTTTGCTCAGAGACTTGTGACAAAAATACTAAGGCAGTGACTGTCAGTTATCATCGAATCACTTACAAAAAGTGAGGGAGAGAGTGACCGAATAGTAGAATACAAGTCACATATTCATTAACAGGACTACGTATGTCATTGATTCTCTATGTTCCCTTTCCATTTCAGTCCTTATCCCTCCAGTGGGGCATGCCCTTTTTCTCTTTGTGTTTGCTTAGGTGTTGTTTACATTAAACCTCATTTCTCAGGGAAACGAGAGAGAGAGAAGAAAGTGTACAGAAGCAAGTCAAAGACCAAGTGCTGAGAGAATGAATCTAGTACAATGGGTGCTGAGCCATTCTCTGACAGTGGAGTCCTGAGAGCTGCTAACCTCCACTTTTCTCAGATAATAAGAAATTTGAATCTGCCTTCTGTGGATTCAAATTCCTTTTGATGTCCAAGAGAATCCATGCACATACCACACATTCAATATTCAATCTAGGGCCTCAATAAACACATCTTTACTGGGTTTCTACTGAAGATGCTTGTCTTCTTGAGAAGTTTTTCTTATCAGTAGTCTTCAAATTCCTTTAATTTCACCTAGAGCTCACATCAGTTCTCTACTTTTGCTGATGATTTTGCCTTTTGTCTATGTATAAGCAGACTATATTTGGAATCCTGTCCCTTCTTCCAATACTGGTGCATCCCTTGTCTAGTCACAGCAAGGATGTGATCCTTTAATATTTTACAGATAGCATTCAGTCTTCCATTCTTCATCTTTCCTCCCCTCTTGCACTGCAAGTTATCTGCAATTATTTTCTTGTATCCCCTTTTATATCAGTTTATAGCTCCAGGGCAACTGCAATGGAGAGACAGCCTAGAGGATGTTTTTCCTGGTGGGTTTCCAGTCTAGATCCAGTCTTTCAGGGAACTTAACAACCTGGACCCTAAAGCTGACCATGTAGCTGCTATGAAGTTCCTTCAAGTCAGATTTCTGTGCCTGCTTGACATACTCATTGTGTACCATTGGAAATACTCTCCAGGTGAAAAGGCTTTGTCCTACACCTTACTTTATATATTGAACATGTGGGCTAAGAAGATTGCATAAGAAGACTTTAAAAACATATATGCCATCACATTGGGTTGGTAGAGTGGCTCAAATGGTACAGAGCCTGCCTAGCAAACTTGAGGTCTTGAGTTTAAACCCCAATTCTGGCAAAAAAAAAAAAAATCACATTTCATATATTCCAGAGGAGGCCTACAATGAATTACTTTTTTAAAAAGGGGAATAATTTCCTGTTAAAATGCCAATCACATGCTAAGTTAATCTTCTGTAAGTGGTGATTTTCCTGTTATGTTTTCATAAATGAAGCCCAACTACATGTAATTTCATGACAACTATAATAATTTCATATCATAAGCCCCTTGAAAATATTTCCACAATGAGGCATGGCTGAAGTTACTCATACTTTTTCCAATAGGGACTTTTTTTTTTTGTGGTACTGCGATTTGAATTCACAGTGGTCTACACTTTGAGCCACTCCACCAGTCTACTTTTGTGATGGATTTTTTTCAAGGTAGGGTCTCACAAACTATTTGCCTGGGCTGACTCCAAATTTTGATCCTCCTGATCGCTGCCTCCTGAATAGCTAGGATTATAGGCATGAGCCACTGGTGCCTGGCTGGACTTTTAAATTCTAAAGTTGCAAGATCCTCAAGGGTAAGGCTATTCTTACACATCTTTGTCCATTTCCATGGTGCCAAATGTAGTGTCTTACACACAGCAGACATTTGTTGAAGAATGAATAGATAAATCAAGCATCCTGTGTCATAGTGGTGAACTTGAGAATATTTTGACTTTGAAACACAAATAATACAGAGCTATGCCAATTTTAAAGATTCTACTCAAAATCATTTTAAAGAACAAAGTAAAACAAAGAAATAAAAAATTCTATGTAAAGTTGGAAGTCTCCGTTTCTTTCAAGTTCAATATGATCATCTCCCATTCTCATAAGGAGTTTATGAATTGCCTCAGAAGCCATTTTTCTTTTATATGCATTTGTACACACACAGATGTGGATATGCAAATGTATGCATATCCCAAATAATATGTATTTGTAAGAGTTTTATAAAATTTAAGACACTGGTATAATACTCTAATTATTCTACATATCATTTTGCAACTTGCTTTTTTTCACTCAACATTGTGAATTATCCATGTTATGCATGAATAAATCTGGTTCATTTTTTAAAAATATGCAGAACTGCATGCTATACTTTATTCATTCTTCCCATCTCTGGAACCACAGTTTATTTTCAATTTTGCTATCATAAACAATACTGCAATAAACAAGTCTCTGGTCCTGTGTAAAACTTGCCAGCACCCATACTTACTGGTTCATAGACTAATCACATTTTTCACATTTCTAGCTACATTCAAATAACTCTCTAAATTGTTTCTGCAAACTTACTCTCCACCAGCCGTGTAAGAGTTCCCTTCTTCCCATCCTTGTCAACACAAATGAAACACATTCTGCATGCTTATCTCACAAGAGACAAGAAGGGTAATCTCTCATCAGTTTTATGTTTTGTGACCAAGGCAATCAAGCTCAATAATCCTTAAATAATTGCTAGCATAGTGCCAATAATTATAATATGCCAGAACTTGTTGATCTGGGTTTTTGATATTAGTACATGGATTCTAATTAAAAGCTAAGAGAGAGAAAGGACTTGGAGCTGAGAAGTTATCACTTAAACAGAACTGGAGTGGGCCCTTATGCACTGCTGAATTTAAAACAATTCCCAGACAGATTAAAAATTACTTTAACTTGTGTTAACATGTTTACAATAAATGTGATGCATACTTCCACCTGTAAGTATTTTTTCCTTCAGTACTTTTGGCTTTAAATTTTTATAGACAAGATTCAGGTGAGATATGAATTATCTCCAAATATAAATGCTATTCAAGCAGTAGGAGATTTCCCAAAGTTAGTTGTGGTAACTATGGCTGTTAGAAAACTTGGTTAACTATTATCTTAAAAGATTTAGAAAATGACTACAGAAAGAATGTGAATAAGTACTGACTCTAGGATTATTTCTACATCAAGATTTTCATAACTGAAATCAACAGACACCAGCTGTGATGGCTGTAATTAGAAAAGGAAAATGCTAAAGGCTGGGGAATTGGGTTTGAAAAGTCATGACTTGTGGGACAATTATGTAGGAAAAATAGTGTTCGGTCAGGCATGGTGGTATACAGATGCAATCCCAGAAGTCAGGAAACTGAGGCAAGAGGATTGAGAGTTCAAGGCCAGCCTGGGCTAAACAGTAAGTACCTGTCTCAAAAATCCAAGGACTGAGGATATAGCTCAGTGGTATAGAGCTTGCCTAGCATGTCCCAGGTCTTGGATTCAATCTGCAGCACTCAAACTATATGTATATATGCATACATTCAAAATGTATGTGTGTGAATATATAATATACATTATATACTCACATTCAAAATGTATATATATATATATATATACATATTCCTTTTTTAATTTTTTCTTTTTTTGTTGTACTGGGGCTTGACTCAAGGCCTTCACCTTAAGCTACTCCACCAGCCCTATTTTTGTGAGGGGTTTTTCGAGATAGGGTCTTGTGGAACTATTTGCCTGGATTGGCTTTGAACCTTCAGCCTCCTGAGTACCTAGGATTACAGGCTTGAGCCACTGGGGTCTGGCTTAGATATATTCTTTTTAAGATGCCTTTGCTATAACAAATCAAGACCATCTATGTTTGCAATAATCTCTACTCTGTTCAAGATTTAAGACCTGGAGAAGTACAAACATTGGTCTGTCTTAGATCACATGTCCCACTCTTGGTCAGAGAAAGACAAGAGAGGAGGATTCCAAGATGGCGACTAGAGGGAGGAAGCAGAAAGCGTGCTTCCTAAAGTAAAATATTGGAGAGATGCTGGAGATACACCTTGCAGGAAAAACCATCAAGGAGAGGCAAAACTCCGACACCTCCATACCCCCAGCTTGCACATAGCATCCCCAGTCCACGTTAAATGGAGAAACCAGGAGGGTTCCCTCACCGCCAGATGCCAGCTTCAAACCTGCTTGGGAGACGCAGACCACCAGGTGAGCTAAGCAGCACATGGTACTCCCAAGACAACCCTCGGCCAGATCAGCATAGCCCCTGGACAGACTGACCCCCACCCAGGGAAAAAAAAGGAGAAAAAACAAACTGAATAATAAACAAGCAGCTGAAAAAAAAGAAAAAAAAAGACATGTAACAAAGAGGGTGGGGATCCCTGAGCTCCAGAGAGTGGGGGAAGGGCACTCCCCACTTGAACTATAAATATACAAGCTGGCCAGAGAAGGCAGGAGTGGCGGCACCTGCCCAGCAAACTTGGAGAGGGGAAAGCTTGTTGCAGTGGCTAAAGTGTGACACGTTCCACTGGAGAGTGGGGGAGCAGCACCTCCCCACAAGTACTCTAAATAATAAAAAAAGACTGCAATTGCAACAGGCAGGTAGGGCTCTATACTGGAGAAAACAGAAGGGGCAAGCGTCCAGGAAAACTCTAAATAAACAAAGCCTAAAGGGTAGGTGAGTGTAAAGCTCATTGCTGAGATCTGCATAAATAAAGCCTGCAGTAGCAGATGGCTGACACTAGGTGGCAGGTGAGCCACAGCCTCAGATAGATATTCACAAAGCTGTATCCAGACTTTTTTTTGTTGTTGTTGTTGTTTTTCTCTTCCTTTGATGAGAGGACAGAACTAGGACTGGATGCTGAAGGACTAACTGAAACTGTATTGCATTTGAACTTGGGATTTTTTTGTTTTTTTCTTTTTGTTTTTTTCCCCTTTGATGAGACAAAGACAGAACTTCTTCTCAGACACCAACACCAGGACTGGAGGCTGAAGAACTAACACCAAAATTATTAACACTGAAACTTTATTGCATTTGAAATTGGGGATTTTTTTTTATCCTTTCTCTGTCTCTCTAATGCTTGTTTAGCTCACTGTTGATTAGTACACTATCTCTCCCTGTTTATTTCTTTGGCTCTGTGTGTGTGTGTGTGTTTATTTGCTTTGGATTTCTTCCCTTTTTCTTTACCTTCTTTGCTTTCCCTCTCCTCTCACCCTTCCACTCTAGATATCACTGTTGTTATTATTACAAGCTAGGCAATACTGAATTACACACAGTACAGGGACAGTAACAATAGCAAGGGCAATGATGGGAAGACAGAAAAAAGAGGGAAACCATTTCCCTCCCAATAATAAATTAATACAGGAACCAGAGGGAAATGAAGAAAACAGATACCTAGATCCAGACTCCAACAAAATGAAGATAAAATATTCCAAAGAACCCAATGAAGCCCACAAGAACACCCTAAAATAAGAAACCCCGCAAGTAGTCAATGAGAATTTTATAGAGATGATAATGGATATGATCAACCAAAATGTACAGGAGACACTCAAGAAATTCCAAGACAACAAAAATAGAGAATTTGAGAAGGCACAAAAACAAATAAAAGAAACTACAAAAGCACTGTATAAACACCAAGTGAAACAAAGAACATGATATATAAAGAGATACATGAACTCCGGACAAAAATAGACAATATTAAAAGGAAGCGACTCAGGATATGGAAAACCTCAGAAAAAAAGAACAAAACAGAAATGCAAAACAAAATGAAAGGCCAATCCAGAAGCCTAGAACAAGCAGAAAACAGAATCTCAGAACTCGAAGATGAAATGGTAATTAAAGAACAACTGAAGACCTATTAATTAAACAACTCAAGACCTATGAAAAGAAAATGCAGGAACTCACTGACTCCATCAAAAGACCAAACCTTTCCTCCTAAAATCAGGAATGAGACAAGGGTGCCCACTATCCCCACTCCTATTCAACATAGTACTGGAATTCCTAGCCAGAGCAATTAGGCAAGAAGAAGGAATAGGAGATTCCAAGATGGCGGCTAGAGGGAGGAAGCAGAAAGCGAGCCTCCTATAGTGAAATCTTGGAGAGACTCTGGAGACACATTTTGCAGGCATAATCACTGAGAAGAGGCATAACTTTGACCCCTCCACACGTACAGACGGCGCAGAGAATCTCCACTTCACGTTAAATGGAGAAACCAGGAGGGCCCCTGTGCCGCCAGTCGCCCATGCCCAGACGGCTTGGGAAGACGCAGACCAGGTGAGCTTCATGGTACCATGGTACTCCCACAGACAAGCCTGGGCCATAGCAGCATAGCCCCCTGGACAGACTGACCTCCACCTGGGGAAAAAAAGAGAAACTGAGTAATAAGCAATAAGAACAATAAAGACAGGTGGGAAAGAGGGTGGGGCGCACTGAGCGCCAAAGATTGGGGGAAGGGAATCCTTCCCGGGACTGTAAATAAACAATCCGGGCAGGCTGGAGAGGCTCCAGCAGGAGTGGGGACGCGCCCCAGCAACCAGGAGTGGGAAAGCTTGTGAGAGTGGCAGAGGGAGGAAAACTCCACAGGAGAGGAGGGAAGACCCACTTCTCACGTGAACTGTAAAGAAATATGGCAGCTGGCAGGAGCAGCAGCACTACCCAGTAATCAGGAGCAGGAAAGCTTGTGAAAGTGGCGGTGGGAGGAAAATTCCACAGGAGAGGGGAGAAGACCCACCTCCCACATGAACTGTAAATAAACACGCAGGCCAGAGAACGCGGGTGCAGTGTCACCTTCCCCAGTGTGCTTGGAAAGGGGAAAGCTTGTAGCAGAGGCTCCCGCACAGGAGAACTCTGAACAAACAAAGCCTGCAGGGCCAGGTGAGTGCTAAGCTCACCCCAGAGATCTGCATAAATAAAGCCGCCAGCAACAGCAATCTGACAGCAGCAGGCAGGCAAGCCACAGCTGCAGATACCATTCTCAGAACTGTCTCCAGACTCTTTTTTTTCTTTTTCTCCCTACCCTTGATGAGAGAACAACCGACTTACACCTGCATGCTGAAAAACTTACTGAAACTGTATTGCATTTGAACTTGGGACACTTGGTGGGGTTTTTTTTTTTGTGTGTGTGTGTAGTTTTGTTCTACTTTATGCGTCCCCTTTGATGAAACAACTACAGACAACATCTGAGGCATCATCTCCAGGATTGGAAACTGAGATGGACACCCAAATTATTAAGACTGAAACTTCATTGCATTTGAACTTGGAGGTTTTTTGGTTCTCTGTTTTTTTTTCTTTTTTAAATTTTCTATTTTTCATTTTATTTTAATTCATTTTTATATATAGATATTTCTTTCATTTAATTATTTTTTATTTTTATTCTTATCCTTATTTTTTTTTGATTTTCAATCCTCCCTCTGTCTCTCTAATGTCTATTCAGCTTACTGTCGATTAGTACACTAGCACTCCCTGTTTATACCTTTGAAACTTTCTTGTCTGATACCTTGTTCTGTTTTCTCCTTCTTGTCTGTGTATTTCTTTTTCCCTTTTCTTTAACTTCTTGCTTTCTATCTCAGCTCACCCTTCCATTCTAAATATTACCATTGTTATTAACACAAGCTAGAAAATACTTAATTGCAAACAGTACAGGGACAGTAACAACATCAAAGACAATGACGGGAAGACAGAAAAAAACAGGAAAACCAGTTTCCCCACAGCAATAAATTAGTACAGGAACCAGAGAGGAATGAAGAAAACAGATACTCAGATCCAGACTCCAATCAAATGAAGATAAACTATGCCAAAGGACCCAATGTAGCCCACAAGAATAATTTAAAAGAAGACATACTTTACAGGTACTCAATGAGAATTTTATAGAGATGATACTGGATAGGGTCAACCAAAATGTATAGGAGACACTCAAGAAATTCCAAGACAACAAAAATAGAGAATTTGAAAAAGCAAAAGAAGAAATAAAGGAAACCATAGAAGCACTGTATAAACACCAAAGTGAAAGAGAGAACATGATGAATAAACAGATAAGTGAATTCAGGACAAAAATAGACAACATTAAAGAGGAAACCAGCCAGGATATGGAAAACCTCAGAAAAAAGAAGGAAACAGAACTGCAAAACAAAACGGAAGGCCAATCCAGCAGAACACAGCAAACAGAAGACAGAATCTCAGAACTTGAAGATGAAATGGTAATTAAAGGAAAAACCAAAGAACTACTAATTAAACAACTCAAGACCTGTGAAAAGAAAATGCAGTAGGCCAATCTCCTTAATGAACATTGACGCAAAAATCCTCAACAAAATAATGGCAAACCGAATTCAGCAACACATCAAAAAGATTATTCACCATGACCATGTAAGCTTCATCCCAGGGATGCAGGGGTGGTTCAACATACGAAAATCAATAAACGTAATAAACCACATTAACAGAAGCAAAGACAGAAACCACTTGATCATCTCAATAAATACAGAAAAAGCCTTTGATAAGATCCAACACCATTTCATGATAAAAGCTCTAAGAAAACTAGGAATAGAAGGAAAGTACCTCAACATTTAAAAGCTATATATGACAAACCTACAGCCAGCATTATACTTAACAGAGAAAAACTGAAACCATTCCCTCTAAAATCAGGAACCAGACAAGGATGCCCACTATCTCCACTCCTATTCAACATAGTACTGGAATTCCTAGCCAGAGCAATTAGGCAAGAAGAAGGAATAAAAGGAATACAAATAGGTAAAGAAACTGTCAAAATATCCCTATTTGCAGACGACATGATGCTATACCTTAAAGACCCAAAAAACTCTACTCAGAAGCTTCTAGACACCATCAATAGCTATAGCAAGGTAGCAGGACATAAAATCAACATAGAAAAATCATTAGAATTTCTATACACTAACAATGAGCAAACTGAAAAAGAATGTATAAAAACAATTCCATTTACAATAGCCTCAAACAAAATCAAATACCTAGGTGTAAACCTAACAAAAGATGTGAATGACCTCTACAAGGCAAACTATAAACTTCTGAAGAAAGAGATTGAGGAAGAATATAGAAAGTGGAGAGATCTCCCATGCTCACAGATTGGTAGAATCAACATAGTAAAAATGTCGATACTCCCAAAAGCAATCTACATGTTTAATGCAGTTCCCATCAAAATTCCAATGACATTCATAAAATAGATTGAAAAGTTAACCATTAAATGTATTTGGAAACACAAGAAGCCATGAATAGCCAAGGCAATACTCAGTCAAAAGAACAATAGAGGAGGTATCACAATGCCAGACTTCAAACTATATTACAAAGCAATAGCAATAAAAACAGCATGGTACTGGCACAAAAACAGACATGAAGACCAGTGGAACAGAATAGAGGACCCAGATATGAAGCCACACCACTATAACCAACTTGTCTTTGACATAGGAGCTAAAAATATATGATGGGGAAAAGAGAGCCTCTTCAACAAAAACTGCTGGGAAAACTGGTTAGCAGTCTGCAAAAAACTGAAACTAGATCCATCTTTATCACCCTATACCAATTATTAACTCAAAATGGATCAAGGATCTTAATATCAGCCCCCAAACTCTAAAGTTGGTACAGGAAAGAGTAGGAAATACTTTGGAATTAGAGGTATAGGCAAGGACTTTCTCAATGGAACCCCAGCAGCTCAGCAACTAAGAGATAGCACAGATAAATAGTACTTCATAAAAGTAAAAAGCTTCTGTTCATCAAAAGAAATGGTCTCTAAACTGAAAAGAACACCCACAGAGTGGGAGAAAATATTTGCCAGCTACACATCAAAGGACTGATAACCAGAACATACAGGAAACTCAAAAACCTAAACTCTCCCAAAATTAATGAATCAATAAAGAAATGGGCAAGTGAACTAAACAGAACTTTCTCAAAGGAAGAAATTCAAATGGCCAAAAACCACATGAAAAAATGATCACCATTCCTAGCAATAAAAGAAATGCAAATCAAAACCACACTAAGATTCCACCTCACCCCTGTTAGAATAGCCACTAACAACAGGTGTTGGCAAGGATGTGGGGAAAAAGGAACCCTCTTACACTGCTGGTGGGAATGTAAACTAGTACAACCACTCTGGAAAAAAATTTGGAGGTTACTCAAAAAGCTAAACATTAATCTACCATTTGATCCAGCAATACCACTCTTGGGGATATACCCAAAAGACTGTGACACAGGTTACTCCAGAGGCACCTGCACACCCATGTTTATTGCAGCACTATTCACAATAGCCAAGTTATGGAAACAACCAAGATGCCCCACCACTGACGAATGGATTAAGAAAATGTGGTATCTATACACAATGGAATTTTATGCAGCCATGAAGAAGAATGAAATGTTATCATTCGCTGGTAAATGGATGGACCAGGAGAACATCATTCTGAGTGAGGTTAGCCTGGCCCAAAAGACCAAAAATCATATGTTCTCCCTCATATGTGGACATTAGATCAAGGGCAAACACAACAAGGGGATTGGACTTTGATCACATGATAAAACGAGAGCACACAAGGGAGGTATGAGGATAGGTAAGACACCTAAAAAACTAGATAGCATTTGTTGCCCTCAATCCAGAGAAACTAATGCAGATACTTTAAAGCGACAGACGCCAATAGGAGAAGAGGACCAGGAACTAGAGAAAAGGTTAGATCAAAAAGAATTAACCTAGAAGGTAACACACATGCACAGGAAATTAATGTGTGTCAACTCCCTGTATAGCTATCCTTATCTCAATGAGCAAAACCCTTGTTCCTTTCTATTATTGCTTATACTCTCTCTTCAACAAAATTAGAGACAAGGGCAAAATAGTTTCTGCCTGGTAGCGAGGGGGTGGCGGGGAAAAGGAAGGGGTGAAGGGAAGAAAGGGGGAGGGGAGGGGAAGAAATGACCCAAACATTGTTATGAACATATGAATAAAAGAAAAAAAAAAAAAAAGAAAGAGAGGACACCTTGAGGAAACTTACACCAAGACATACACAAAGTTTATTTCCCTGAGAGAATGAGGAGTACTGTAGCTCAGCTAGTTGTGACTGGATGTTGAGTGGCCCAAAACAGCATATGAATTAATCAAATGCCTATTTAACATCCATCACCAGACAGGAATGACCAATGCAGACATGGTTTCTGAGCCTCAATGGGCTGACATAAACCCAGTGAGCATGCAAACTAATTCGAGTAAGACTGTGTGATTCCAACCCAACTTTAATGTCTCCCAACATAATCAGGCACCTCCTTTAAGTATTGAAAAGGATGCCTTATAAACAGGGGAACTGGTTTCTTTAAAACGGAACTCAACTATCCCTTGTTCTGCAAAAGCTCTCTTCCTACTATTATACACCCCTCCCTCGCTTCCCCTTTTCTTCAGTAGTCCCCACTACTGAATTGAAACCAGGGCCTCATGCAAGCTACATAAGCTCTCCACACTTGAGCTATACCCATAGTCCTTTTGTTTTTATTTTGTTTTTGAGGTATGCTCTTGCTACATTTTTGCCTAGGCTAGCCTCAAACTCATAATCCTTCTGCACCTGAGATGCTGGGATTACAGAAATATACGCCATGCCTGTTTTATACTCCCATTTTTTTTTTTTACTAACTTTAGAAACAATGTCTTAAACCTCAAAACAATGTTTTACTTTTTCCTCTTTCTTGCCTAGTCAATTTTGATCCTTGCTCATTTTGTTTATTTGGTATTTCCCAGTCATCGTTTTTGTATGTCTACTGTGTTGAGTCTATTTAAATGTTTCACTACTTCTCACTTAAACCATTGTGCTATATCCATGCTTAATTTCAAACCACTTGACTTCACTGTACATATTAGAGCTAAATTACTGAATACATTGTCTAAGGAAGGAGGATGAATGGAATGGGGTGGGGATGGTGATTTGCTGTTGGGAGTAAAAATGTTACTTGTCTATTGTCACTTATGTTTTTGGTTTCTTAACACCCACCACACATCTTTATAAATTCTTTTTTCTTCATATTTATAGAAAGTCCATATAAAAATAAAAGACACAAGTCAGGCATGGTAGCTCAAGATACTAGTGACTTGGGAGGCTGAGATCAGGAGGCTCGCAGTTCCAGGCTAGCCTGGACAAAAAGTCTGTGAGACCCCATCTCCACCTATACCTGGGTAATAGGGTGCACCTGCCATTCCAGCTCCATGGGAGACTGAGATTGAGAAGTTTGAGGCCAGACTGAACAAAAAAGTTCATAAGACCCCGCCCACACACACCTTAACAGATACAAGCTGGGCATGGTGGTCCATACCTGTCATCCCAGCTACAGTGAGAAGCATAAAATAGGAGGATCGCAGTCCAGGTGAAGTGAAACCCTATCTAAAAAATTACGAGAACAAAAAGGGTAGAGGCATGGCTCAAGTGGTAGAATGCCTGCCGAGCAAGCACAAAGACCTTAGTGAGACAGAATTAGTCACTACTCTCTCATCTCAAAGGGGAAATAACTAAATGACTCATCCACTTATGAGGTTAAAGCCTTCTAGAAGATCTAATCCTGAAATTACTGTTGCTACTATTAGAAAATACATTTAGACCTAAGTCAAAAATCTGTAAGAAATGAGAAGTTCTCTAAGTTGGCCTAAGAATGCATAGCTTCTGCCTCTGAATTAGCTTACTACTAACTGACACACAAAGGTATGCAATGAGGGGGAGAAAGACTAGGAGGATTGCACCCATACTCACAGGTGAGAAGGTAGAGACCTTTGTGCCCTGGAAATGAAGTGCTTTGGGTCTGTCAATTTAGTTCCATGCATATGTTGGGGAGAACTTCCCCTGTCCCTGGTCCTCTATGATCCCTAGTTCTCTGGGGTGAATGTTCCTATTCCACTTTGCTCTGTGGCCACATTGCAGGATGGACACATTGGGGAGGATTCCTATGTGGTCTATACTTCTTGAGTAATCCACTTCCTATGACTGGTGGCTTGTTGGATAATCACGCTGTCAAGAGCCAAGTCAGCAAGAAATACTTGGTCTCTTTGGCAGGGCACTACAAATGGAAACAAATGTTGCTGTTCTCCTGTGACCCTTGTCCTCCACTGACAGCTCACGTTTCAAAGTTCCAGGACAGAATGTCCCACTGCCTTCATTTTGGATGTCCATCTCTTCCCTTTTGTGAGGTACGGCCTCCCCTATGGCCACGTGGTCTCGGATAAGGAAAGGGGAAGATTCCCTAACAAAAGGTAGGCTTCTGGTGAAAGTAGGGTGTGAGATGCCTGTTGACTAAAAACAACAGTTTACCCCAGAAGGTTTTACTAGATACAGTTCTATTTTCTTTCATGGTACCTGTGTATTGAATTGATTCTGAGAAAATATACAGTTAATATCCTTACATGAAGAATCCAATTATTTAGGTAATGCATTAGCTAAGTTCTTGAATGCCTTTCCATTCAGCTGTTCACAGTTCTAGTTAAGGTCAGACAAGGAATTTATTATAGTAATGACCTATTAACATTACTAGAGTTTCTAGCCCTACAGAGAAAAGCAATGAAAATATTAAAATGCTATTGTCAGTGTGACAGGTTCTCAGTGTTCTTGGCACAAACCTTATTAAGGGTATGCTCATATGGACCTGGTTGTTCTTCAATTGATCATGTATTCTTTAAGGACTGATAATCTGTAATGATTAATGTCAGTCATTTGGTTCTCTGGGGTCACATTTATTCATTTAGCAAATACTTCTTGAGTGCCCAGTAAGTTCCTTTGTATATACATCATTCATAGCAGGTATACAATAGTCATTTGACAAATTGATGAGTGCAATGTGGGCAGTGTGAAAATGAATTACACTTACATGTTGTGCACAGAGATCTTAAGTCTTAGAAGAGAGACATGAGACTCAGATACATGCATAATTATAATACAAGATAGAAAGTAAGAAAGGCCAAAAAGACAATGGAAATTCAGAAGAAAGAGGGCTTCCTTTTGACTAGAGGAGTATATTGGTTTACGTAAGATGCCACAACAAAATAATAGACTGTTTCTTAAACAACAGAAATTTATTTTCTCACTTCTGAGAAGCTCAGAGGTCCAAGACTGAGGTTTTACAGAGTTTATTTCTGAGGCATCTCTCCTTGGCTTGTAATGTTCCTATGTCTTCTACATGTAATTTCTTTTTTTTGCAGTACTGGTGTTTGAACTCAGGGCCTACATTTTGAGCCACTCCACCAACCCTTTTTGTGATTGGTTTTTTCAAGATAGGGTCTTGTGAACTATTTCCCCAGGCTGGCTTTGAACTGTGATCCTCCTGATCTCTGACTCCTGAGTAGTTAGTATTACAGGCATAAGCCACCATCACCCAGCTTGGTATTTTCTTAGGTGTCCTAATCTCTGTTCATAAAGACACCAGTCATACTGCATAGGGTTCCACTTACATGATCTCATTTTACCTTAATTACCTCTTTCAAGATCCTATCTTCAACTACGGTCACATCTGATACTGAAGGTGTGTCTTTAAAATAGAATTTGGGGAAGATATGATTCATACCATAAGAGTTGGTTATGTTAGCATAGGCAGAGAGGTAGGTATGAACAGGAATGAAGAAATGCCCCAAGCTATAAGATTCTATTCCCCTTTGAGGAAGGAGCATCATAAAATCCCAAATGAGCTAAACTCTAAACCAATGACTAAGATAATGGACCTATGTCATCTTTTTAGAACACATTCCCCATATTAAGGCCAGGCATGGACTTGAGGGTGTAATGACTGAGGGGAGGAGGGGGAAAAATGGGGAAGGAGGGAGGTTGGAGAAATGACCCAAACAATGTATGCACATGTGAATAAATGAAAAAAAAATTAAAAAATAAATAAATACAAATAAATAAAACATTTTTAAATTAAAAAAAAAAGAAAAATGGGGATATACCCAAAAGACTGTTACTCCAGAGGTACCTGCACATCCATGTTTATTGCAGCACTATTCACAATAGCCAAGTTATGGAAACAGCCAAGATGCCCCAGCACTGACGAATGGATTAAGAAAATGTGGTATCTATACACAATGGAATTTTATGCAGCCATGAAGAAGAATGAAATGTTATCATTCGCTGGTAAATGGATGGAATTGGAGAACATCATTCTGAGTGAGGTTAGCCTGGCTCAAAAAAACCAAAAATCGTATGTTCTCCTTCATATGTGGACATTAGATCAAGGGCAAACACAACAAGGGGATTGGACTATGAGCACATGATAAAAGCGAGAGCACACAAGGGAGGGATGAGGATAGGTAAGACACCTAAAAAACTAGCTAGCATTTGTTGCCCTTAACGCAGAGAAACTAAAGCAGATACCTTAAAGCAACTGAGGCCAATAGGAAAAGGGGAATAGGTACTAGAGAAAAGGTAAAAAAAAAAAAAAAAAAAAAAAGATAAAAAGGTCAGGAATAGACCTTGAGGGTGTAATGACCACTATTTGACCTTCCACTGGTGGCCTTAAACTGGGAATGGCAAAGAAAATCAAATGCACAGGGCTCTGCCCTCACTTTCTCAAAAGTACAGGTATATAGTCATATATACCTGTATATATGTGCAATTATTAAACCATTAGGGGAGGGCTATAATGGGAGGGCCTCAATTTTGTACCATATGGTAACCTTACCTATTGGATAATAAAACCCCAAGCTCTGACAGCTTCAAGAGCCCTTGTCTGTCCTCATGTCTTGAGGTATAATTCCACTTTGCTAATATAGATCATTCTTTGCTACCTTGCTACTCCTGGAAATATGGCTCTTTTGTTGTACCTGGGGCAGAGTCTTAGACATTGTACCCAAAGAGCTGAGGAGCATCTAGAACACCACAGCACTTGTTAAAAATTAGGGATAGACTCATGATGGGAGTACAGCACCTACATAGGGCTCCACTTTGACTCAAGTATGAAATAATTAGCATTTCACTTTAACTTTGCCAAAGTGGTTGGCTTAGGGATGGTCACAAACCTAATCAAAGCCAGGGGAAGTTTTGCTTTTCCCTTAAATGCCTGAAACTTGAAGACTGAAGGCTGGACCTGAGGTAGATTGCTTATAATCACAACAAAAGAAAAGGCTTGTTTGAGAATGGATCTTACCCAGGGGAAGACAGAAGGAGCAGAAATCAGGAAGTTTGGTCCTAAGGCATCACCTGAGCCAACCATGCTACAGTAGGCCAGTGGTGCCCTTTGGTTTTCCAGTCTTTTTTTTTTTTTTTTGTATTTTATTTTCTTTTTCTGTTATTTCACTTCATTTTTATTCAAATAAATTAGAATTTGATTTTTTTTTTACATTTGACAACATGAGAGTCCCAACTGGTATATACTCCAAACGAGACTTACCACTGGTCAGATGGTGAAATCCTAATAAGGAAAAATGCCTTTAGAAGGAATCAAAGAACAAAGGACATGATGTCAGGCATGGTGGCACAGGAGGTGGAGGTGGGAGAATCATGAGTTCCAGAATAGCATGGGCTACATAGTGGTTTAAGTGAGACCCTGTCTTAAAAAGAAAAGGAAGAGAGGTAGGGAAAGAGAAATGAGAGCCATAAAACACTTGAATGTGTTGGACAATTCTTAATTATTGATGAATAAAATACTAATTATGATCATGTGACAGTGGCCAAGTCTGTATTAGCAGAGTTACTATCACTTCCACCTCCCCTTCCTTTTACACAGGCACTCTAACCGCTAAGGAGGAGCTCCACCTGAATGGTTAAGATGTTAACTGCTAAACAGTCTTTCTTTAGATTTGCAGAACCCAGAGCATCTGGTGACCTGGGTAATAACACCCCTCCTTAGTTTTTAGTTCCATGAGTAAACTAACACAAAGCATGAAAATTGCTGAGATTTAACTTGGAGAAAAGTAATATGTCTACTTTAAGAAAATATAGGGACAAGGCCTGGGGCGGGGGTCAAGGTTTATTGTAATGATCTGGCCAGAGGGAAAAAAAGATCTGGATTACACAGATCCCAATCAGCACATAGCATTCCTGCTCACTGTTTCCTTGTAACTCCTTTCCCTCCCTATAAAAGCCCTTGTGCCCTTGAGTTACCCAAGATCAAGCTTTGAAGCTGATGGCCCCTCGACCTTCTCAAGAAGCTGGTCTTTGAATAAATCTGGTTTCTTCCAAACAATTCTTGTCTCCTGAATATTTGCCTTCAAGACCTGAACAGCCCAGACCATATACTTGTAGCAATTAGATGTAATTTCCATCTAATAAGAAGAGCTAATCATTCAGAGGCAGAAAACTATAACCCTTGTCACCCTCTTCTATCCTATCATGCTCCTCAGGGTGGAAGAACTGCTGCAAATGGGTGCATATTTGCATAATTGGGGTCATTATGTTCTACTTGCTTTAACTGAGCATCTTAGAATATCAGTGGCATTGTTTCCACTGAATTATAAAATAAAGATAACTTTTTATAGCATACCACTGAAATTATATGTACTTTTTTTTTTTTTTTTTTACTTTGGGATAGAAAAGGTATAGATAAAATTTTTAGAAAAGGTGGAATTAGAAATTCTTTCTGTTCCTTTTTTGTCATGTGGGTTATTGTGGAGGGTGGGATTGAGAGGAATCTTGGAAAGTTAATATAATATTTAAGATAATAAAATATAAAACTTGGGTACAACATTGCTGGATCCTCACTGCACCAGAGACATATAAACTCTTTAAAGATTATTGAAGGCAATTTTATTACTTTGCTAGCCAAGGGTCAGGTTTTTTTTTTTTTAAACAATTATCAAGACTGAATGGTCATGTTACCAATGAAGTGAAAAAAATATAATATGTGATAGTCTTAGTTCCAAAATTCTGTACACAAACATGTAATTGTTCAATTATACAAGCAAATCTCCCTACTTGTTAGAATATTTAACAGGTGTTTTCTTGTTTTATTTTGTTTCAAGGCAGAATCTTGACATTTGTTTCAGGCTGGGCTTGAACTTGAGATCTTCTTGCCTATGTCTTTCCCAAGTACTAGGTTTACGTCATGCACCACCACTATGGCCAGAAACAATTATTTTTAAAAGTGTTTTTAGAAAGATTCTGTAAAACAATGTAAAAATGCCTATGGTGAAATAGTAAGTGAACAGAAAGCACGTATGAAAATTGTAAACAAGTATGACTTCGATTATGTGAAATAAAAGGGCAAATTCTTAAGAATAGAAAGGTTCTAAAGGTAACATCAAAATGTTAACAGAGGTGTTTGCGATTGGGTGATAACAAATGGGTAATTTTTCTGTCTAATTACTTGTATTTTCCAATCTTTCTTTAACAAGCATGAATTACTTTCATAATTAAAAAGCACTTATTATTACATAAAAAAAATCTGTGCATTCCAAGTAATAAAAGGGTTACATTAAAATAAATTTCTCTTCACAAAATAAGTTTTAACTCTCATAATTTAAAAGATTTAAGAAATCAGAGATAATTTAATCCATAATACCAAAGAATAAATGTCATGGTCAAAGGAAATTGCAAAGTCATTTGTCATTATTTTAGGAGCTTTGCTCACACTCGGTGGTGGGCTTTCATTTTATTACCTGGATTAGAGAGATAATTCCCAGGGTCATACATGACTGGAACCTAAAGAAGTGGCGATCTCGTCACAGCTGGCTAAGCACAGGGTAGCAGCAGGTTACAGACTCACCCTGGTGCACCGGTGCCTCAGAGCATGCATGCAGGAGTAGAGGAAGCTGAGTCCTGCATGGAGGGAGCTGGGACCCCATGGCCAGGGGCAGAGGTGGGGAGAGACAGAGAGAGACAGAGAGAGAGACAGAGAGAGAATCAACCATCTCTCTCCCTTGATGTTTCCATTTTCTTTTAAGGGATCCATTGCCCCTCTGAGAATGGAAATTAGGAGGTAGGGACTGATTAGGCAGGTTAGGGAAAAGGGGATTCAATAGAATGTACTATTAGCCCAGAACCACAATAAACAGGATGTCGGATGTTGTGAAACCACTTGCTACAGTCTGTGAACCACGTGTGACTGAACTCCAGAACCAATCAGAGATGAACAGAAAAGCATACATGGTGGATTGATGGGATCTACTGGTTGACTCTGGTGGGCATTGGAAGAGCCAATAGTATTGGGACATGGTGGGTTTCCCTTCAACCGGGAAATAAGAATCTTTATAAAACCCCTCAACAGAGGAGCCTCAAGTGGCTCAGCCTTTCTGAGACCCCTCCGGCCCTTGTGGGAGCTTTTTCACTCTTTCTTTCTGCTTAAATAAAACCCTGCTCTTTTGTTTACTCCATTGTCCTTGACTTTCATTCTTGGATTTCAGGAGACAAAGTTCTGGCAATCACCACCGCACAGGGAGACCATCTCAGCATCTTCCAGCTTTCCATTTAGGACAGAAATCAAAATTCTTAAACCTTGAAGGGAAGAATTTGCTGTTATATTTTAAGTAAAACTGGGCTTCATTAATGCCAGGTGGCTAACTCAATGAAATATTTAAATGTTAATGGTATTATGCCTAACAATGGAAAGATCTTTATCTTTAATTAAGGGAATTCCAAGCAATGGTGAGCTGATGGGCAAATGGGATGGAGTTGAGGAGGCAGAGCTGCTGCAGGAGAGAAGAGTTCCCAGAAAGATACTTCAATTTATCATCACACCACTGCATGTATACCCAGGAGAAATGTTACAACCTTGAATGTGTATGCATTCATCTTCAGTAGATACATCCGATTTTCTCAAGTGACAGTACAAATTTATACTCTCAGCAGACCGGTAGACCAGCAGTCCTGTCACCCATATCCTCATCAACACTTAATATTTTCTTCTTCTCTTTTCGTGGAGGTGGGGAACAGGGTCTCAATATGTAACTGGGCTGACCTGGAATTCACTATGTAGCCCAAGCTGGCTTTGAACTCATGATCCTCTTGTGTCAGCCATTAGAGTGCTGGAATTACAGCACACATGGCAACATTTAATATTTTCTTTTTAAAATTTCTGCCATTCTGATGAGGGTCTCCTCAGTTTAGTTTGTATTTTTCTAATGCAAAATGAAGCTAGGCATCTTTTAATATGTTTATTGGCTGTATGGATATTTTTCATGAAATGCCTGTTCAAGTCTTTTGTCCATCTTTTTTAGGATGTAAAATTTTTATTAGAAGCTAAAATAATTCTTGGGAGACTCTTGCCCCCATTATTCAAAACTCATTTTGCTCTGGTTTTCTCACAACATGGAACTCTGAAGCGATTCCTTGCCTTACCAGCTAATTCACACCCATGGGGTAACTCCTACTACAAGCCTGTCATTATCATTACTGTTATTCAAGTAGTCATTTTCAGATAGCAGCTACCTACTAAATAAATATTGTTTCTGGTAGAACACAATTATCTCCATGTGGCTGTTGACTGGTTTTACTAATTTTGCACCCATTAATAAATTTATTTCAACATTTTTTATTGACTCTAAATGTGGAACACTTTGAAGTTTATTGTTTTTTTTTTAAAGAACTGGTTATAGTGTTTTATTGATTCCTTTACTTATAAATAAGATAAATAAAATTTTTGACATGTGTTCCCTTTAAACTGGTATGAGAATCATGATTGCCTGTGCCCTGGCCAGCTCTCCCCAGCCTTGGGAACCAGCTCTCTGTGAGTCCTAGGCTTCTGTTTGTCATTGCTGCCTGCCTGTGAATCACAAAGATGCTTGCCTGACTTGTGAGAGTGTTTTGTCTCACCAGACTCATATTCTGGCAGTTGGATTTATGCAAAATCTCCTGCCAAATGTAGGATCCTTAGAGGTAACTGACCAGGTGTTTAAAGTCCACTTCTGGGATCAAGAGCCCCTCTTGGAACTGATACAAGTACAAGGTGGTCTGCTTGTGGATGTGCGCATCTGTGTGTATCAATCAGTTCTAAAATCATATGCCCAGTGCAACAAGGACTACCTCTGGGAATGGAAGTATCAATATTTAAATATTCTTTATGCTTAGATGTAATTTATCATTTTTCTGAAGTAAGTTATTTCTCTAAGAAAATTATTTATCTTTCACAAATTTGTTTGCGTTTTTAAAAACTCAATCCCTCATGCGTAATCTCCATTTCTGCCTGTTGCCTCATGCAAAATTCTCAAAAAATGTTTCACACGAAAGAGGAAACTTTTGTGTTCATTTTACTTCTGTAAAAGAAGCTCACAAGATCTGAATCATATCATGTCTCAGAATAGAGCAAAACTAGAACACTTGAGCACTGTCCAATTCATGGGTTCAAAAATGAATTTAACCCAAAAGAACATTCTTGTAAAAATAAAGCATGTTTGTCTTCACATATTCATTAAAGTTCAGGCTGATTTAACTATCTGAATGAGTGGAGAAAATAACCACAGCTTTTCTGACCATTTACATGTGCCCTAGGACTGAGAGTATGTAAGTCAATTGAATATCTCTGGGTGAAAAGCATTCCAGAAAAGAGTATCTATGATATAAGAATCACCCCTAATAGGACAAAAATTTTTTTCCTCTGTAAATTTTCCATAACTCCAAACTGAGGGAGAGATGGCAGATTCCACTTGGCTAGGGATTCTACATGGCACCAGGACCAGTGATGCAGGAACTTCTTCCCAGCATGCCCCGGAACAGAGAGGACCCCTGTACTTCCATACTCATCCAGCGCTCCGCTTACACGCAGGGGATCAGGTCAAGGACAGGGAAAGACCGTGTGCACAGAGGGTGACAGAAGCCCAGGAAATACAGGGTATATCCCATACCACCTGGAGGAGGGGAGAAAGGGATCTTAAAAGGGGAAATCCCAAAGGATGTCAGCAGACTACCGATTTCTGGGTTCCTTCCTGCTTTTACTTTCACGTTCTGTTTCCCCAGTAAAACTTTGCTAAGCACTCTTGCTTTTCCTGCCTCTTAATTCTTCATCCAGAAGAGAAAAAGAATTCGTACCCCTAGACGGTAACATCGTTGGGGGCTTGTCCAGGATATTGAGAGGCCTCAACAATCACCATCTCAAGGTCAGTATCTTCCAGGCCCAACGAGGAGGGGAGCACTCAGAGAATGACGGTGAGCATCCATCTGGCGCCCGTGTGGCTCTGTTTCAGGGAGTCCCTCAGCCACGACTAGCATGGCTGAAACTCCTGGCCTGTATTACTTTCCCTTTTCAACATGAGTGGGGGGTGGTCCCACTGCCCCCAACCACAGTGGGCTTCCTTCTTTAAAGACATTTGGGAACAGAAACTCCCTGCCATGTCCTGCTATTTGCTCTCCCAGTTATGCCCTGTCACTGCCCCTTCTGGCAGCCTTTTGTTTGGCTGCTTTTCAGTTTCTCCCATCCCAGACTTAGAATTCTATGCCCTCATTAGGCACCTCACTTCTCACACCCCCATTGTTTCGCATTTGGGTAAAAAGGACATTCAAGAAAAGATGAAAGATAAGTAAGGAGAGTATGGTTCTCATTTTATTTGGGTGCTTCCCCCAGTTCCTTGAGGAAAACCTTGGATTCTCTTATCGACCTAATGCCTGCCCTTTCCATGCAGTGTGACATCAGATCTCCAGGACCCAGGGCAGCTATTCCTTTGAGCCTACTGGCTTTAGGGGACCTAAAAGATCCTGGGACCTTTTACTTAGTTTGTGCTATTTGAATTGGCTGCCTTTGATAATTGGAGAATGCAAAAGTATCAGGGATATAAGAGGAGGAGAGGAAAGCAGAGACTCGGGTGAGACCACACCAGTAATGGCAACCCAAGTCTCGACAGATTCCAGAGAAACTGGAGACCGGGTAATGGTTGGAGGGGAAGACTTTCCCTGGTAGAGGGGGTCAGGGCCTAATTGGAGACTTCCGATTGGGGACCTTAACTTACAAGTCCCTTTTTCTTATCCACAGATGGGCATGAATGAATTCCTCCAAAATCCCTAAAGGATCTCCCCTTGCCTGCCTGTTGAAACACTGGAGGGACTTAGACCCCCAGAATCTAAAAAAAAAAAAAAAAAAAAAAAAAAAAGGCTCTAATATGCTATTGGATTGAGGTTTGGCCTAAGAATCCACTGGGAAATGGTGAAACTGGCCCGAGGATGGCAGTATTAACTATAATACCATCCTCCAATAGGATCTATTCTGTAGAAAAGAGGGAAAATGGACAAAGGTCCCCTACGTCCAGCCCTTCCTTTACTTGCGAGACCATCCTAAAAGGGTAGAAGAATATAAGCTGGATGCACAGACTCTTGCTGTATTCTGCTATAGGGTACCCCCAGAGCCTTGAAAAGAACTGGATCCTCCCCTCCATCCCTACCCAGAGGCTAACTAAAAAAAGGATGATTCCTTTTGTGAACCCAAACTCTTGCCACCTCCATTGGCTTCTCCCACTCGAAGAGTCTGTATCCCAATCTAAATGACATGAGAAAAACCCCAAGTCCCTTTTCCCCTTATCCTCCATACCCAAGGGAGGGAGGTGCCTCAAAGAAGAAGGATCCTAGGTCTCACTCAGGGATGTTTCCTCTATAGGCAGTGCCAGGAGGAAAGTTCTGAGTTCAGCTTGTCCATACCCCTTTTTCTCTAAGCAGTTCCTGAGAAGCTACACTGACAAATCAGAGCAGTATGTGCAGACCTTCCAACAATTAACCCAGCTGTATGATATGGCATGGAAGGATAGCATGTTATTACTGGAACAGACTTTCACCTCCCTGGAAAAACAGCATGTTTTGGAGTAGGTAGTAATGGCTAGGAACAATTATTATCTTTCCTTCACCCAGACCCAGAGGCAGCAAAAGCAGGTTCCTACAGGGGAACAGGTGGTCCCCTTGAAGGATCCCCAAATGGGACTAAGGACAAATGTGATGAATGGGAAAAAAATTAATTCATATATTGCCTGCTAGAGGGATTAAGAAAGGCTAAGGTAAAGGCTTTTAATTATTCCCAGCTGGCTGCTGTCCATGAGGAGAATCTTGAGCCTCCTGTAGCCTTCCTTCAACTGTTAAAGGATGTCATCCAGAAGCACACTATTGTAGAGCCAGGGACACAGAATCAGCTCCTTTTTGATAGTTCCTGAGGTACCAACCTTGCTTTTAGGGTGAGATATATTATCCAAAAGGTCCAGCTTCTTTTGCCTTCTGGAGAGTAGTATTGCCTGGCCTTAATAGAATCTCAGGTGGATACAGTTGTATGGACAGATGGTCAGATCATGGGGAGGGTCCGAATGGCTATTTTGGCCAAAGTATGCCTCAAAGACTACTCTCAATTCTTTCACCAAAAACAAAGTCCACTGAGACTGGAGATCAGAGAGGGCCTGATTCTCATTTTCAAGGGACTTAAAGAACAGAGGTTCTTGGTTGAGTCCTCCAGCCCCTATAACACTCCTATCTTGAGGGTTAGGAAGGAGTCCAACAAGTGGAGGTTAGTTCAGGTCCTCCAGTTGATCCCTCTTCACCATATAGTCCCAAAACCCTATACCTTCCTGGCTTAGACACCTCTTGATACTACCTATTATTTAGTTTTGGACCTCAAGGATGCCTTCTTTTACATTCCCTTACACCCCAACAGTCAACCCCTATTTGTCTTTGAGGACCAAACCCAAAATACAGATCAACTTACTTGGACCATTCCTCCCCAGGGGTTTAGAGACAGCCCTATCTGTTTGGATTGGCTCTAGCTCAGAACCTAGCAGAATGGGCCAACCCACAAACAGTCCTGCTGCAATATGTAGATGACTTTTTCTCTGTGGGCTTTGGAAGACAACACTTCCTGGGCTACCGAATCCCTTCTGAACTTCCTGGCAGGCTGGGGTTATAAAGTGCCCAGAGAGAAGGCTCAACTGTATCAGACCCAAGTTACTTACTTGGGGTTTGTTTTAACTAAAGGGAGAAGGCCTTGGGAAACAACAGGATACAGCCAATTTTACCCTCCCTCTTCCTAGAACTCTAAAACAGAAGAGGGCCTTTTGGGGAGTAACAGGTTTTTGCAGGATTTGGATCCTGAGCTATGCAGATCTGGCTCGACCTTTACACTAGGCCCTCTGATAGGCTCAAAAGCACTCCCAGCCTTTTATTGAATGGGACTGTGCCACCACTCCCAATGAGAGTCCCTGCTCTGAGCCTACCCATACATTCCAACTATATGTCCTTGAGAAAAAGGGACTGGCCCAGGGAGTGGTACCACACATGAGGGCCCACCCCCCACCCCCACTCCCAGCCAGTAGGATATCTGAGTAAAGAATTAGATCAAGTAGCTACCAGATGACCACAATGCTAGGGGGTTCAGTGAGCCTTTTGATCACTGAGGCCCAGAAGCTTGTCTTGGGCAGGCCCCTGATAGTTTACACTCCACATGATGTAGTAGGAAATCTAAACTCCAAGGGAGGCTTATGGCTATGACAGCCTCAGATACTGGGCTCTTTTACTAGAAGGATCTGAGATCCACCTTACAAGCCTGCCAAAACCTCAACTCTGCTTCCTTTCTGTCTGGTGTTGAAGGGAAACCAGAATACTTATGCAAGGAAGTACTAATGGAAAGTTGTACTGCTAGATCTGATCTAACTGACCACCCCCTGGACAATTCTGATTTGATACTATATACAGATGGAAATTGATTTGTCAGAGATGGGATCAGACATGCAAGATTTGTGATGGATTCAGATTTTGTCACAATTCAGTCCGGTCCCCTACTTCCCAACACTAGCGCTCAGCTTGCTGAACTAATAGCTCTGACAAAGGCCTTGAAATTATCAAATGGGAAGAGGGTCAATATCTACACTGACTCCAAATATACCTCCTAATCTTCCACACCCATGCTATTTGGAAGGAATGGGGAATGCTAACTGCCATAGGGGCCCCTGTTAAGTATTCACAAACAATCCTCACCCTCCTAGATGCTGTTTTATTGCCCAAACACGTGTCAGTGATTCATTGCCCCAGCCATCAAAAGAGAGATAATACTATAGCCAGGGGAAACTGAGCTGCTGATGAGGCTGCAAAAAAGGCATCCATTAGGGAGTTCTCGGCCGGTCCTCTTCTTTAAAAGGGATCCCTAATTTTCCTGGGGAGGCCCCATTACCAGCTGGAGGAAGCCTGACAAGCCTCAATCCAGGGTGGCCATCTGGATCATAGAGGCTGGTAGATCTCCAATAACGGTAATCTATGGTTTCCTAGAGCCCTTGAGTGGAAGGTTTTAAAATCACTTCATCAACTCTACCATCTAGGAAATATCCTAATCTTAACAAGGAAGGTGTTCAGGGGAGTAGGGCTCAAGGTCATGGTTCAGCAGGCAGTTCAAGAATGTGAAATATGCCAAAGAACAAATCCCAATAAAAGGTACCTCAAGTCCTGGGGACACAGAGGCAAGAGACTTATCTTGGTGAGGACTGGCAGTTGGACTTTACCCTTATGACAGGAGGCCTAACTTAAAATTGTTGCTAGTGCTAGTGGACACACTTATGGGATGGATAGATGCTTTCCCTTGCACAACTGAAAAGGCTAGAGAGGTAGTCAGAATCCTAATAACTGAAATCATTCCCTGATTTGGCCTCCCTTTAAGTCTTCAGAGTGATAACAGCTTCTCCTTTAAGGCTGAAGTGACCCAGGGGATCTCTCCAGCCTTGGGGATAGATTGTCATCTTTACTAGGCTTGGCGGTCACAATCCTCTGGTAAGGTAGAAAAGATCAGTGAGCTCTTAAAGAGACAACTGACCAAACTCATCCAAGAAACCCAGTCCCCATGAACTAAACTCCTGCCCATCAAACTCCTCAGACTTAGAAATACCCCTGGAAAGCAGGGCCTGACCCACTTTCAGTCTCTATGTGGCAGGCATTTCTTACTAACAATCTCCTTCTCCATCCAGAGATGGTCAATTGGTGTCCCAAGTTATCTAACTTGCATAATTCCAGAGAATTTTGTGTGAAATCAGACAAGGACTTCCCAGGGAACAAATGAGTGGACCCCCTCTCTTTTGCACCAGGGACTTTGTCTTGATTAAATCTCCAGACCCTGGCCAAAACTTGAACATCCCAGTCCCCCTTGGGAAGGCCCATTCCCACTCCAATGGCAGAGTCAGTGGCAGGACTAGACTCCTGGATTCACCATTCAAGGATAAAGTGCTGGAACCCTCCAACGAAGGTTGCCCATCACCACTGGAACAACCATCACCAAACCTGACAGCTCCAGATAGTACTTTCTCCTGTGAACCTACCCAGGGAGTCAAGCTACTCTTCAGGAAACAGACTCCTTCTTCTCCAGATAAGTGATGCCCAGACATTTTTGGGACTTTGTTGTCTTTGGAACAGTCATAATAATTGTTTTCAGTGTGGCACTATATTCCATAGTCCCCTCTAATTGGACTGTCCCAGAGAAATTCCTCCTTTGCTTCTCTTTCTATTCTATTTCTATCCTATTTGTGGGTATCCTCTACGTCTCACCCTCCAATGAGCTCCTCTTCAAAGGCTTGAAAGAGCAGTGGCTTTGGTAACAACATTGGCTGGTGTATCCTGTGGAGTAGTCAACAATTGTCTTACCTCCAAAAACCTAACTAAAATGGTGGAGTTGGTGGCAGAGGATACAGGACTGCCCTTTAAGGACCATTTCTGCTGGAGAATTGAGGGATGAACATTGAGGGGGATGTGTTGTTGCTAATACCTCCTGCTACAAATACATTAACACCTCAGGGTAGAGGAAAGGGTGGACAAAATACTCCAGCGAGCAAAATGGCTTAAGAAACAGTCCCTACAGTTTTGGTCTCATCCCAAGTATGGAACCACATCAAGGCGTGGCTGCCATCTGTTACGTGGTTCCTTCCCTTTCTGGGGCCATGGTTAGCTATTCTCCTGCTCCTTATCTTTAGACCCTGCATTTTCAATCTTTTAGTGAAATTTGTCTCTTCTTATTTAGAATCAAACTCCAAATGGTCATGGAGATGAAATCATCACCACTTCAGATCCACCACAGTCTGCTGGACTGGCCAGCATTCCCGTTCAAGGATGTGCCCTGACTGCACCCCTGCAGTGTCCCTGTCCAGCAGGAAGAAGCCAGTGTGGTCATTGCCCTGAATCCTTAATGGCAGGTAGGGTGCCATCTGAGATGGGGGAGTGAGCTAGATAGTAAGAGACAGGCAGTCATGGGAAGATGCCACATTCCACGTGGCTGGTGGATTCCACATGGTGCTGGTGAGGCAGGGGCTTCTTCTTAGCAACATGCCCTGAGACAGGGAGGACCCCTGAACTTCCACACTCACGCAGCGCTCAGCTTGCCATGGACAGAGGGTGACAGAAGCCCAGATAAACTGAAATGCAGGGTATATCCCATGCCAGCTGGGGAAGGGAAGAGAGGGGATCGTAAAAAGGGAAATTCTGGAGGACATCAGTAGACTACTGATTTCTGGGTCCCCTCCTCCTTGGAGGAGATCCCACTTTTACTTTCACTTTCTGTTTCCCCAATAAAACTTCGCTAAAATCTCTCACTTTTCCTGCCTCTTAATTCTTTATCTGGTGGAGAAAGATCCCACCACATGATCCCTAGACAGTAACAAAACAACAGATTTAAGGACCAAGAAGAGGCTTATGGTTTAAAGCAGCATTTATCTTGTCTGCAAGTTTAGTAGAGTGATGCCTTTACAAACCCGCTGCCAGCCTTGCTGGGGCTCTCCCAGTGGGGAGCCAGCTGTTTCAGAAAGTGAGCTTTTCAAATGTAAAGCAGGATTTTGTCTCCCTTCTTCTCTCTGAAAGCAGACAACTTAAAGACTTGAAAATTCAACCCTGAATTGTTACAAGGGCAATTGTAAGGGCTGGGTACAGTTTGGGCTGCAGGCCATGGTCTTTATTTAGGCCAAAGCCTCAGAAGGCAGGAGATCAATTGTTATAAGCTCAGAGTTCTGTATTTTCCTGAATCCTCTTTCATCCTGCTAATATAATCCTGGAATCAGATAGGGAAACTTTTACTTAATCACATAGATAGTGGGGTTTGTCTGATCCTCTGAACTTTCTAAGCTTGATGGGAGAAAATAACTTCATAATAAGGTAAAACTTTATTCCTGTATTTTACAGTAAAGGTAGCAAGCACAAAGGCTCATTGGAGTATTTTAAAGAAAACAATTCTAACATTACTAATTTCTCATAACATCTAGTTTTTGCACTTTGGGAGAGTCAGAGATACCACTTAAGTTATTTGAAGATTAAAAAATAAGAAGGAAGGAAGAAAGAGGAAGGAAAGAAGGAAGGGAGGAAAAGAAGGAAGAGGGGAAAGAAAATTAAAGAAAGGGGGAAAAAAGGAAGGGGGCAATTACTAGGCATAATATCTAAGACATATGTAGGATCTTTTCCTAATTGCATATATATTTAAGGAATGCAACATAATGGTTGTGTTTTGCAGTGCTGGGGATCAATCTCAGGGCCTCCTGCATGCTAAGGAAGCCTTCTATCACTCACCCACATTCCCTAGCCCCATATGATGTTTTCATGTGTTTATACAGTGAAATGCTACAGTCAAACAAATTAACGTGTCCATCATTTCCCATTATCTTCTTTTATGGGTTAAAGAACCTAAAATCTAATTCTCTTAGCAATATCCACTATATGCTTACAATCTTATTACCTATAGTCCTTATATTGAACCTAAAAAAGGATGCAACCATTGACCTGACTAAACCATTTAGTCTCTCTCTGACCTGTTCCTTTTTGTGATTTACTCTTTTCCTTGGTTTATCTTAAATTCTAGGATCACAGGTTTCACAAATACACATCTTGTGATGGAAAGTGAAGTTGCCCCCCTTACCAATAGTTGGCCTTGTTGGTGACAACAAGACTTTCCATGACCAGCCTCAGAATAATAATCAAGCAGACCACAACCTGACCAAGACTGCTAGTGATGCAAACCCCCTTGCCTCTGGCCTTTGTTTATTTGTAACTCCAAAGCTGTTGGTGAGGCCCCCCAAACAGCACTTGAAAGGAATAGGAGGTCTCAGCGGGCCCCAACCCCTTTGTTGGAGAAACCAGTACCAAACACCCCGTGTAGATAAGATAAGCAATGCGGCAGGGTGCGGTTAGGGCATATAGAATGTGAGGAATGTGAGCAGGAGGTATGTGCAAGATGTGAGGTACGTGCAAGATGTGAGGTACGCGCAAGATGTGCTCTGCCTGCTTGCCCAATGTTGATAACGAAAATATGCACGCCACCGCAGTCTATATAAGATTTCCCCTAAAGAGGCTCAGGGTCGTGTTTTCCTAACCGGTCCTGCGTGTCCGTGTGGGAGCTCGACCCTGGCTAGCCAGCCCAATAAACTCTGCTTTGTTGATTGCATTCACGCCTGGCTCTCTGTCTCTCGGGGGAATAGGATTCCGGGTCCTAACATTTGGAGGTCCCACCGAGATTTCATTTTCTCGAGAGACAGAACCTGCCTGCGAGAAAGCAGGGGCGATCCCAAGTCCTAGGCGTTGGGAGGGGATCCCAGACCCTCATTTGGAGGAACTTGAGTGTTCCATTTGGGCCGCGGTGGGGATTCGGCCAATCCCCAGGGAGATTCATTCTGGGACTCTCGCAAGGAGGACCACAGGGTCCTATTGGGAGAGGCTTTCCTCTCATTTGGGCTCGAGCATTTTAGGAACCCTGGCGCCAGGTGAAGAACTAATTGAGCTAGTCGACCGACCACCCGTCAAGTGGACGCCTTTCGGCCTGATATCCCAGTTGGACGGTGAGGAGGTTGAATGGGGTGCGCACCAGTGTGAGAGAAGGACCGGTCCGAGCGAGTGCTGGAGAGTGTTGTGTGTGTGTGTAATTATTGTTGCCTTTACCCTTTTTGTTCTATCTCTCTTGGCGTTTGAGTCTCCTTCCACAATGGGACAGGGACAAACAACCCCAAAGTCTCTGATCCTTTCTCACTTTTCAGAAGTTAAAGAAAGGGCCTTAAATGCAGGTCTGGTCATCAAGAAAGGTAAGTTCGACACCTTTTGTTCTGCAGAGTGGCCCACCTTTGGAGTCGGGTGGCCCATTCAAGGTTCCCTCTCCCTAGACCTGATCACTAAGGTTAAAGCAGTCACTTTTCAGCCAGACAATCGAGGCCATCCAGACCAAGTTCCTTACATTTTGGTTTGGGAGGATCTGGTGAGGAACCCTCCCCCTTGGTTAACAGTTTTTCTGACTCACCCCTCCAGTTCGGCCCCCGGGGCTAAAACCCCAGTCACGCCCGCCTTGGTCATAAAGGAGGAGGAAAAACTTCCTCTTCCCACCTTGACCGGTCCTCAAATTAGGGCATCTCCTTCACCATCTCCGGTCTTACCAGAGAGTTCCCCCCTTTACCCATCCCTTGCAGGGGCAGAGGAAGATCGGCCGCCTCCATACGTGACTCCCCCTGGCCAAGCCAGTGCCCCGGAGGAGGAAATTTCCTCATCCTCCTCAACAGGACTGGCAGCAGGAGGAGGAATGGGTCGAAGACTTCGCCCCCGAGGGATCTGGGAAAGGGAGGGGGAAGATGGGCCCCCCTCATCAACACAGGGGGAGGAAACTGTCCCTACACTTCCAGTCCGGATGGTGGGCCAAGGGGGACCGGGAGGAGGGCAACAGTTTCAGTACTGGCCCTTCTCCTCCAGTGATCTATATAACTGGAGGACGCAGAACCCGCCCTTTTCTGAAGACCCCAAGTGTCTCATAGATCTCTTGGAGTCCATCATGCATACACACCGTCCCACTTGGCATGACTGTCATCAGCTGCTCAATACTCTTTTTACGATGGAGGAACGAGAGCGCATCCTCAACGAAGCGAGGAAGAACGTCTTGGGGGTTAATGGGAGACCCACAACTCTCCAACCGGCCATAGACGAGGCTTTTCCCCTACGCCACCCTGATTGGGATTTCGGGACCACAGAAGGTAGGGAGTGTCTTCGGATCTACCGCCAGACTCTTATGGCCGGTCTCTGAGCGGCCGCTAGAAGGCCCACCAATTTTGCAAAAGTGAAAGCAGTCGTTCAAAGGGAAAACGAAAGCCCGGCCGGTTTCTTAGAGCACCTCTATGAGGCATACCGTCAGTACACCCCTATTGACCCTGAGGCGGACCTCCACCGGTCTGCTGTGGTACTCTCATTCATTAATCAGGCAGCTCCAGACATTAGGAGAAAACTCAATAAACAGGAAAACTTAGGGGAGATGACTATAAGGGAAATGCTACAGGTAGCGGAAAAGGTCTTTACCGCTAGGAAAAGTCCAGAAGAAAGGGAGGAAAGACAGAGAAAGGAAGACAGGGAGGCCCAGGAGAAATTGAGAAAGGAGGACCGGGAGTTCCAGGCTAAGGAAAACCGAAAGCAACAGAGAGAAATGGCTCGTATTTTCGTAGCGGGTGTCCGGGACCAACCCAGGGGAGGGGGCCACGCCAGGACCCCGGATAAGGAACACTGTTTTTACTGTAAGGAAACGGGGCATTGGAAGAGAGAATGTCCTAAGTTAAAGGGAAGAAGAGGGTTTGGAAGGAGACCAGGGGAAAACAGGGAAAGGGAACGAGCAGTAGAGCAGGCCAGAGTCCTTCTAGCCGGATAAGAGGACTGAAGGAGACGGGGCTCAGACCCCCTCCCCGAGTCCTGGGTAACAATACATGTGGAGGGGAAGCCGATGGGGTTCATGGTGGATACCGGCGCCCAATATTCGGTTTTAAACAAGGCACATGGACCTTTGAACAAGGCACGAACAAGTGTTGCTCAGGGGGCCACCGGTACGCAGTTATGTACATGGACTACCAAAAGAAAGGTGAACTTAGGAAAACACCAGGTCACACACTCCTTCTTGGTCGTCCCTGAGAGCCCCGCTCCCCTGCTCGGACGGGACCTACTCACCAAAATAGGGCCCATATCCATTTTGAACCAGATGGAATAATTGTGACTGATCGAGAAGGGAGCCCGATTCATGTCTTGTCCCTATCATTGGCTGACGAGCATCGTCTGTTTGAGAGTCAACAGGAACCAGGAGGGGACATGACTCATTGGGTAAAAAGATTTCCCACGGCCTGGGCAGAGACTGCGGGAACCGGCCTCGCCAAACACCTCCCGCCCGTAGTTATACAATTGAAGGCTTCTGCTCTCCCCATTCGGGTGAAACAGTATCCTATGCCTGAGGAGGCCCGAAGAGGCATAGCCCCTCATATCCACAGGCTAATAAAGGAAGGAGTACTGCGGCCTTGTCAGTCTGCCTGGAATACTCCTCTGCTCCCCGTCCGAAAGCCGGGAAGCGGGGACTATAGGCCTGTGCAAGACCTACAAAAGGTAAACGAGTGGACGGAGGACATTCATCCCACCGTTCCGAATCCCTATACCTTGCTCAGCCACCTACCCCCCTCGCAAGTATGGTATACAACCCTTGATTTGAAAGATGCTTTCTTCAGCATTCCATTGTCAGAAATTAGTCAGCCGCTATTTGCTTTCGAATGGCAAGAAGATGGGGGCCAATCCGGACAGCTCACTTGGACCAGACTGCCGCAAGGATTTAAAAACTCTCCCACCCTGTTTAATGAGGCCCTGAGCCAGGACCTGGAACCTTTTCGCCGGAGCCACCCACGAGTCACTCTATTACAGTATGTTGATGACTTACTGTTAGCGGCAGAAACCCGAGAGGAGTGCATCAAGGCTACTGAACACCTGCTAACGGAATTAGTTGAGCTGGGGTATCGGGCAAGTGCCAAGAAAACTCACATCTGTAAAAGGTCAGTGACATATTTGGGTTATCGGATTGCAGATGGGGCAAGATGGCTGACTGATGCCATGAAACAGACTATTCTGGCTATCCCATCCCCGACATCCACTAGGGGGGTGAGAGAATTCCTGGGCTCCGCGGGGTTCTGTAGACTCTGGATTCCAGGATTTGCGGAAATAGCCAGATCCCTATATGAGGCCACCAAAGAAGCTCCAGATTGGAGTTGGGGAGAGAGAGAACAACAGGCCTTTGATCAGCTAAAAGACGCTCTTTTGCAGGCCCCTGCCTTAGCCTTGCCAGATCCTACAAGACCATTCACTCTGTTTGTAGATGAGAAAAAGGGGGTAGCCAAAGGAGTCTTGACCCAACAGCTAGGTCCCTGGAAGAGACCAGTGGCATATTTTTCCAAGAAATTAGAAGCAGTAGCGGCAGGATGGCCCCCCTGCCTCCGCATCATAGCGGCCATTGCCGTGCTGGTAAGAGAAGCCGATAAACTAACCTTTGGACAGGCCCTCTGGGTAACGGCCCCTCACCCGGTGGAGGGAATCCTTAAACAACCCCCTGGGAAATGGATGACGAATGCCAGGCTCACCCACTACCAGGGGCTCTTGTTGGATTCCCCTCGGATCACATTCACAGATCCCGTAATCCTGAACCCTGCCACCTTGTTGCCTAACCCGGAACTTCAGACACCTGTCCATAACTGCAAAGAATTCCTCTCCGAAGTTACACAGGTACGGGCTGACCTAAAGGATACCCCCCTGTCCGGCTGCAAATTAAACTGGTACACGGATGGAAGCAGTTTTTTCCAAGATGGAGCCCGAAGGGCAGGGGCAGCTGTAGTCGACCAAGAAGGAAACAAGGTATGGAGCAGTGCCCTCCCACCCGGAACATCAGCCCAAAAAGCGGAATTAATTGCGTTGGCAGAGGCCCTGGAGAGGGCAAAAGGAAAGCGAGTCAATATCTACACCGATAGCCGCTATGCTTTCGGTACCATCCATGTCCACGGGGCCATCTATCGCGAAATAGGATTCCGCACAGCAGAAGGAAAACATCTAAAGAACCTAGCCAAAGTCCAGCGTCTATTAATGGCAGTGGAAAAACCGAAGGCAGTGGCAGTGATGTATGTCCCAGGCCACCAGTCTGCCAAGACGCCGGAAGCTGTCGGTAACAACAGAGCAGATCAAGAAGCAAAGAGAGTAGCAATGGTGAGTCCTCCCATGGAGACAGGGCAACCTTCCACGGTTGTGGCGATAGACGTGCCGGTCCCAGAGCTCCCTCCGCTACCCCCCCGACCAGAATACTCCACAGAGGATTTCACTTGGATGAGAACCCACTCCCCCTTTAGAGAAAGGGAAGACGGATGGAAAAGCGACTTGGAAGGCAAGTTAATTCTGCCTGAAAAACTCGGACGATTCCTGTTGGCTAACTTACATAAGTCCACCCATTTGGGGCGGAGAAAATTACTAGACTTGTTGACATCTGCGCAGCTCCGATTTCCGAACCAGACCATAGCAGTCCGCCAAACTGTGGAAGATTGTGCCAGCTGCACGATCATGAAACCAGGACGAAGGGAGGGGCACCATACAGGTACTCGGGAACGGGGGAGGGCTCCAGGAAGAAGTTGGGAAGTGGATTTTACTGAGGTAAAACCGGGAAAGTTTGGGTACAAATATTTGCTGGTATTTATAGATACCTTTTCAGGCTGGGTGGAGGCTTTTCCTACAAAGAAGGAGACGAGTCAGGTAGTGGCAAAGGCTTTGCTAGAGGAAATCATACCCAGATATGGGGTGCCCGAGGCAATTGGGTCAGATAACGGTCTGGCTTTTGTTAGTAAAGTCCTGCAGGGACTAGCCCAGACTATGGGGGCCAATTGGAAGCTACATTGTGAATATAACCCCCAGAGCTCAGGGCAAGTAGAAAGGATGAATAGGACACTAAAGGAGACCTTAGCCAAATTGGCCCTGGAGACTGGCGGTGATTGGGTGACGCTCCTTCCCTTGGCCATCTTCCGAGTCCGGAACTCCCCTTATGTCCATGGGCTAACCCCCTTTGAGATCCTGTATGGGGCTCCACCCCCCATCATTCAGAGGACCTTAAGCCCGGGACTAGGTGATCTGGCCCCAAATTACCTGACCATGTTACAGGCTCTAGCTAAGGTGCAACAACGGATTTGGCCCTTAATTCAAGCATACCACGCTGTTGAGAGGGTCCCGGCTCCGGAACATGGCATAGTCCCGGGTGACATGGTATGGGTTAAAAGGCATCAGTCCAAAACCCTAGAGCCTAGATGGAAAGGACCTTATGTTGTACTGTTTAGTACCCCTACCGCCCTCAAGGTTGATGGCATCGGACCTTGGATCCACCACTCCCACGTGCGTCGAGCCAATCATCAAAAACAAGAAGGGGTCAAGGAGTGGACTGTACGGCGGCACCCAGACAACCCATTAAAGCTAAAGCTTTTGTGGTCCCGGGAACATGCAGAGTCTTCAGGAGCAGCCACGGATGGGGTGGCTGATCGCTCTGATCTTGCTCAATGCCCAGAGCGGGAGCCTCGCAGAAACCAACCCTCACCAGCCCTATAAGCAAACCTGGATACTCACCGATGGGGAGACTCATACCACCCTCAACGAGACTACTCGCACTGCCCCCATAGGAACTTGGTGGCCAGAGCTTCAGTTCTGCTTCAGAGACATCAATCCTGCCTACAAGTCTACTGCCCCGGAGTCAGCCTGACGTTATGGGTTTTATGCCTGCCCCGGCCACAAAAAGAACCAGGAATGTGGGGGGATACAATACTCCTTCTGTAGGTCGTGGGCATGTGTCACATCCAATGATAGTGAATGGAAATGGGGGATATCAAAATCAGACCTAGTCAAATTTGCCTTTGTAAATGGGATATTAAGGGGGCACAGAATTCCGATACCCACCCATAAATGCCAGCCCACGGATCTAGATAGAATCAAGGTCACTTTCACTGAAACTGGCAAGAAGGACACCCCTGGGTGGATACAAGGTAAGGTGTGGGGACTTGTGTTTTATAAATATGGTGGACATGCTGGCTCGACCATAGTGGTCAGATTAAAGATTGAGCCCATAGGGCCACCGTCCACAGCAGTAGGCCCTAATAAGGTACTTAGGCCGCCCAATGTAAAGCCATCTCCCCAACCTTCCACAACTCACCACCTTCCCTCAACCATAGCTCGGGCTAATGTGACAACTCCAAGACCATCAGAAACCAGCCCTCCCTTGGTGAGACCCAGTCTCATGACCGGATCTAAAGACCCCCTCTGGGACCTAGTGGACGCTGCATTCCTGACGTTAAACCACACCAACCCTAACATGACTAACTCCTGTTGGTTATGTTATGATGTGAGGCCCCCATTCTATGAGGCAATAGGGCTAAACACCACTCACGATACCTCATCTGAGGAAAACCCTACTCAATGTTCCTGGGGAGACCGTAGGAGAGGTCTGACCATACAGCAGGTAAGCGGCCAAGGAACCTGCTTAGGAAAAGTGCCAAAGAACAGACGGGACTTATGTACTGTTATTAACGCCAGTTCTACCTGGGAAAATGCTATTAAATGGGTAATTCCAAAGGACAATGGGTGGTGGCTATGCTCGCGGTCCAGACTCACCCCATGCCTATCAACTAAGGTGTTTAACAGCTCTAAAGAATTCTGTGTTATAGTGGTTGTGCTGCCCCGCATCCTCTATCATTCGGAGGAAAGTCTATATTCATACTGGAATATAGGAACAGGTGAGAGAAAGAAGAGAGAGCCTATTTCTACACTAACCGTTGCTACCCTACTTAGCCTAGGGGTGGCTGGGGCAGGGACCAGCATAGCCTCCCTGGCTACTCAACATAAAGGGATGTCTTCGCTGCGCGCAGCCATAGACGAAGATATAGAGAGAATAGAAACTTCCATTAGCCACCTAGAAAAATCCCTCACTTCTCTGTCTGAGGTAGTACTTCAAAACCGACGAGGTCTGGACTTGTTGTTCCTCCAAAAAGGGGGACTATGCGTTGCTCTAGGGGAAGAATGTTGTTTTTACGCTGACCATACCGGAGTTGTTCGTGACTCCATGTCTAAACTCCGAAAGAGCCTGGAACAAAGAAAACGAGAAAAAGAGGCAGGGGAAAGCTGGTTCGAGTCCTGGTTTAACCAGTCCCCATGGTTGGCTACCCTTTTATCTGCACTGGCAGGGCCAATAATAATCATCCTATTACTTGTTACCATAGGACCCTGGATTCTAAACCGACTTATGACTTTTGTCAAAAGTCGAATTAAGACTATCCAACTTCTGGTCCTCCGCCAACAATATCAGGCTCTTCATCCCCTTGAGAATGATTCCTCAATTTAGGCTGTAAAAAAAAGGGGGGAATGAAAGGAATAGGAGGTCTCAGCGGGCCCCAACCCCCTTGTTGGAGAAACCAGTACCAAACACCCCGTGTAGATAAGATAAGCAATGCGGCAGGGCACGGTTAGGGCATATAGAATGTGAGGAATGTGAGCAGGAGGTACGTGCAAGATGTGAGGTACGTGCAAGATATGAGGTACGCGCAAGATGTGCTCTGCCTGCTTGCCCAATGTTGATAACGAAAATATGCACGCCACCGCAGTCTATATAAGATTTCCCCTAAAGAGGCTCAGGGTCGTGTTTTCCTAACCAGTCCTGCGTGTCCGTGTGGGAGCTCGACCCTGGCTAGCCAGCCCAATAAACTCTGCTTTGTTGATTGCATTCACGCCTGGCTCTCTGTCTCTCGGGGGAATAGGATTCCGGGTCCTAACACACTTAGATTTGACTTCCCCAAGAGCCTACATTGAGAATAAACTTGTTTCTTGCTTTATCATTAATTTTTTTTTTTTTCCAATTGATCTTTAGAGGCTAGTGGCAGGGCTTGATTGGTCTGCTGGGACTCTCCAATCAGGCCTTTGACCAGCATGCTAACAATTCTACATAAATGCAATTGTGTACTCTTTGTTCTACATCTTCCAGTTTCCTGCCCCCCATTATACTCTTTGTTTCTGTGTTTTAGACTTTCTTTTTATTTTTTAAGATTCCACATATAAGTGAGATCATGTAAGATTTTCCTTTCTTTGGTTTATGAAAATTATTTCATTGTGTGTGTATGTATAATTTGAAATTATATTGCAAAGATATATTAATCAAAACAGAATGGTATTGGCATGAAAACAGATACATAGACCAGTGGAACAGAAATTAACTTTAGCATATATGGTTAACTAATTTTCAACAAGGGTTCTCAAAAGACACAAATAGGCAACAGATATTTTCGTCAATAAATGCCGTTAGGAAAACAAAGAAGGAAATTACAGTCTTATACCACATACAAAAAGCAACTCAAAATGGATTAAAGACTAGAAACTATAAAACCCTTACAAGAAAACATAAAGGAAAAGCTCCTTGATTTTGATCTTGGCAATGATATTTTTTACAGATATTACACCATAAATTTAGGCAACAAAGGCAAAAAGAAACAAGTTGGACAAGTATATCTAAATGAAAATTTTTTTGCACAATAAAAGACATAAGTAATAAAATGGAAAGGAAGCCTGTAGATTGGGAGAAAATAATTGTAAACCATATATGTGATAAAGGGTTAATACCCAAAACAAATAAAAAATTTACACAACTCAATAGTAAAATAAATAACCTGATTGAAAATGGGGCAGAGGACTTGAATAGACATTTCTCCAATGAATATGCAAAAAAATAGCCAACGAGTATATGAAAAAGGTACTCAACACCACTAATCATCAGGGAAATAAATGCAAATAAAAACCACAGTGAGATGTCAGCCCACAATTCTTAGGGTAGTTATTACCAAAAGAAAACAACACAAAGCAAACAGGTGACAAGAGTGTGGTGAAAAGAAAACCCTTGTACACTGTTGATAAGAATGTAAATTGGTAAAAAAAATCATGAATTTTCTCAAGAATTTAAAACTACTGAACCATCCAGCAATGTCTGTTCATGGGCTAGTACCCAAAGGAAAGGAAATCCACACTTCATAGAGATATCTGTGCTCTCATGTTTGTTACAGCATTATTCACAATTACCAAGACATAGAAATGACCTACCTGTCTGTCCTTAGACAAATGGATAAAGAAAGTGTATGTGTGCAACATATGTATATTCTTACTGTGTAAAGGAGGATTATGCAGCTTTAAAAGTAAGTTTTTTACATGCCACTGTTATCAGTGTTCTTATAAGTTTAAGGCTTTTCAACCAGAAGTATAGATTTTTTGGACTGTGTTTTTCTTTGGCTAGACTTTCCCAAATGAAGAAGTTTGAAAGACAGTAGAAACATAACTATGTAAAACGAATTTCCTGAGAATCAAAAGCACCATCCCAGGGAAAGATTTAAACATTTTCTTGGGAGTTCAAGACAAGAGACCTCTTCCTGAATCTGTGAGTCTGCGTCAAGTTCTAAGTAACAGGGTAGCTTTCTTTCTCAAGGTAAAGGTAGCTATTCAATGAAGTAATCAGATACAGAATTAAGTTCTTTGGTAAGAACTGACTGCTCCTTGACTTGAGCAAATGTATACATCATATAATGGGCAAATAGGAATTTTGACTGCTCTTCTTGAAACAACACTGTCTGCGGGGCCCAGAGACAGTGAGTGACTTGAGTCCATGTCTCCCTGCTTGGAGCTGGAAGATGGTTTATACGCTAGGAGAGACAAGGGCTTCTCCCTTGCCTGTCACAAAGACTATTTTTAACTCTCAACTGAGACAATTCTGTTCCTGGCTCAGGCACCTTTTAGATTGACATGCTTCCTAAAATTGAAATGACTCACAAAAATCAGTACTTTGAGTGGGCTACAGTCATGGTTCATACACTTCTCAGAGAGCTGTTTCATCTAGAGACATTTTTCTAGCTGCCCACATCCCAGACAAGTGGGGGGAAACCTGATTGAGGGGTTGTCAAGGAAAAAACCAAAACAGAACCAAGTAAACTCTGTTATCATTGAAGAAAGCCTGTTGTGACCAAAAGGTGAAAGAGTGCAGGAATGAATTCAGCTTCTTTTGGTTGTTTCTTTTTCACTTATGCACTCAGAAAACTTTCATGAGTTGGTTATCTTTTTTCTTGTATCTGGGGAAAGGGGGTTTGACATTAATGGAATACTTGTCAGTCTTAGCAAAGATGGTGAGGGAGAAGGAAAAGGAAATAAAAACATGCTCTCAAAATGTGAGTTGGATAGAAAAGCAATTTCAGCATTGGCCTTTCCATGAAAGAGCAGGGAAAAGAGAGGTAACATTCATGTAGACTGCCTTGTGCAGCAGGGTGCTGTTACATAAATTATCTTATTTTACAGATTTTGACTCTGTAATAGAGAGCATAGCATAGTGAACAATCCCAAGTCGTGCACATCAGAAGAAAATGAGATTCTTCCAGAGAGCTAGAGAGAGAGAGAGATTGAGAGAACTGGGAGGGAATGAATCTATAGAAAATATCTGTCCTTGCCAGCTTGAAGAGATGGCCCAGAGCTCTGGGAAACTGGCTTTGATTCAAATTGTCTAGGAAACTTATCACAAGCCCTTTAGCAGTTCACCAGATAGGAAAAGCCATACCTGTATTTGAGTTATAAGGTAGAGTTTTCTGAATTTGCCATTTTCCCAGGCATGAATAACTTGTATCCTCATTTGGATATTATGGACTGCTGGTCTTACTCAAGTTGTTGTTTGAGACAGGGTCTTGTTATGTAGTACAGGCTGGCCTTGAACTCACCATCCTTTTGCCTCCACTTCCCAGTTGCTGTGATTACAGACATGTGCCTGCACTGGGCCCCTCTTACTCACTTTTACATGTCTAAAACCTAGCATGGTATCTAGCAAATCAAAGCAGCCAAGTAAATGATTCTTGAACTAATGCCATGAGCAGGGAACAAATAACATATTTGTTATTTGAAACTTGGGCAGGCTCATTTCCAGCAAATTTGGTCAAAACAAAATACTTACATTGTCTAGAAATGATTTCTTTAAAATCTGGAGATTGATAAGAGGGGAAAAAGGCAGTGATTTACATGGAATAAATAAATGCTTTTATGATGCAGGAGTGGCAGTGACTAAAGCACAGAACATTTGGGTAGGTGGAGCTGAGCTCCTGGGAAGCACCTGGGCTGCTGCACTCATTTCTACTCACACTCACATTCTAGATGGGAGACTGATATTACACAAAACATGAAGAGGACTCCAGATATGGCCATGTTATATGTTGGCACCTCTGTGTATGTGTGTGTGTGTGCGCATACATGTGTGTAAATATGTAGAGAAGACAGTGCTGGACATGGTGACCCTGGGTTGAGGAGGTCGTGTGAGTTTGTCCCCTGGCTGGAGACCATTAGGAAAAAACTTAAGCTGGTCAACTTTGTCTATTGTACATATGCATTCGGATAAAATTGTCATGCAAACACATCAATCCTCTATTTTTGTGGGTGTTAACAAAGCAGAGTTGAATAAAAATAAAATGTTATATTTTGGAGGGGGAGGTTGAATCTATTCATTCTCGGCATATGTGTGAAGCTCTAATGGGTGCCAGACAGTGTGCTTATTATACTGAACAAGAGAGACCTAATCTGTGACATCACACAACTTAACACAGGAGTTTAGACCTGGGCTCACAGACTCACAAAGTCCCTACACGACGAAAGTGCCTACAGGATGAATAACAGACTGCGGCCAACTGAAGGAAACCTGCCATGCGTGGAGCGAGCCACAGGTCTCTCTCTGCAGTTATTAGTCATAAGATCCACTGCTAGATTTTCAATACAATCTGGAAATCCAATTGTTAAGTGAAATGCTCTGATTTTACAAATGTATCCAACTAATTAAAATTTTTATAAACATCACGTGGGTCAAACACAACACCATCTGCAGTCCTGTTTTGGCCTGTTGCTCACCAGTTTGCCACTTCTATGTTAAACAACTTTAATAAATCATCAATGAACAATCACAGCACTGCTTGAAGTCATAAAAAGGGGCCCCTTTAACAGTCAAGGAACACTTTGCTGAAGAAACTGTATTCAAATTACTATATGGGTCGGGAGAGCATTACCTACCTTGTTTGATTATGTTTTCCTGCTGATATTGTGGCTACAGACTGTTTTGAGACCTTTTTCCTCTCTCTGTATTTCCCTCTGCCTATCCTGTTCACGCTAGTGCTGACTTTATGTTTTATTGCCTCAGAGCCAATGGGGCTCTGAGCCAATGCAGAATTAGCCTGCAAATCTTTCTGGCTTTTATTTTCCCCAAGCCTAAGACCATAAGAGTCATTTGCAGAAGAGGTAAAGGAAGAAAGAATTTCCAGTATAGGCAATCTTAGGTAACCAAGGGACAAAGTAGCACTTATATCCTACCCCAGGCAAGAAAGAAATTCTTCCCAGACTCTTCTCAGTGGTAGAAGAAGAAAAGAAGAAATATAATGGGGTTTCAGAGCACTGAGGATCCTGGCTAAGTGCCTATTACTAACGTTATCATTGCTGCATCTAGGGAAAAGGCTCTGTGGGCAGCGTAAAAAGTTTATCTATGCCCCAAGCATGGCATCAGAAGCTGCTGGACCAGAAGGGGATATGCAGAGAGGACAGCAGGTAACCAAATCTCCTCTATGCCTGTGACCATGACCACAAAACCTCTGCCCCATCCTTGACATGGGAAAAGATCTTGGAGGGGAAGAAGGATGGGAGAGCCCCAAGGGTGACTAAGGTGAAGTTTTCTTCCTCCTCTTAGGGGTGGCTAAAGTTAAACCAGGTAGAATCTCAGAACACATTATTTTCTCCACATCTGAAGATATGGCTTGAAATTCAAATCCATTATACTTTTTACTTAGAAACGCCACACACTAAAATATCCATGTTTTCATATGAAGTTTTTTCAGAAACTTTTTTTTTATTTTAAATTCAAATATGTATGGCACATGTTTTTCTTTTTGGCCATTAATTTTTTGAAGGACTCCAAAGACAGTTCTGATTACCTCGCCCTAAACAGGTATAGGACACTCTGGTCCCTTGGAGGACTTGTAGCAAGAAACAGGAGGAGGGGAGTTGGGACATTTGTTGGTTACTTATGGCCCTTAGGTGCTGAATAAAGAAGGCTGTACTTGGTGTTAAGTTATTCTACCTCACAGAGCAGTGGAAGAGTTCCATGCAGCAGTGTGGCTTGGAAATGCTTGGGACTAGATTTCTGGGAATCCTGCTCTATGTATGGCATGGCTAGCTACCCCATCATAGAAACATTTTTGAAACTCTTTCTCTTAATAATTATTCTAGAAAACATTCATAGTGTAGCACTGTTGTAGGCAAATGGGGATATGTTGTCACCCTACTCCCCACTATAGGGGAGACCCTTTCCTTCTGTATGTTATGTTGCAATTTGTGCTCTGTATCTTGTTAGGAAATCATCACATCCTAGAAAATACCTAGAAATGGCTGTTTTATAAATCACAGAAGAATCTGAACCCATGCTAAGTTGTATTCTGGTCCACTAGCCATTCAACAAAAATCTTTGCTGAAAAATCCACTGTTTCAAGATAGGTCGAAGTGTAAAGGTATTTCTCTCTACTTCCTTCCCGATACAGAAAGATCAAGAAAATGAATGAAGGTCAAAGGTTAGAGAATATGTGTACTCTTGCTGTGAAGGAGGAATTCAAATAAACGATTTAAAAAACACAAAAGAAAAGAAACATTAGAAAATTGTGACAGGAAAAAAGATGGGCTCGTGGTAATTTGCAAAATGCATCTCCTAATGTCACACTAATCACAGACCACATGTAGGTCTTAGGCCTACTTGGCCTTATTTGGGGCAGCACGTCTACCCAGTTGGTGGAATTAACTAGTTTGGTATTCTAGGTAACAAGAGATTATTGGGAAGTACATGTTTAGGATTCCAACTTGATGGCCCCTATTTAGTATTGATCTCTATGTCTAGTGTTGTTATTTCATGAAATAAAATAGCTTCTTTGAGAAGCTATTTCTTCCTGTTTATGCATGTCTAAACAGTTTTAGCTCTCAACCATCCAGGTGGACTTCACCTCTAACCTTAATTTTGAAGAGTAGAACTTCAGCTTAAATTGTGACCACAAAATACACACAAGCCATTCAATCATTTGCTATCCATCATGAGTTTCAGAGCCCTGAAGCTTCAGAAAATAAAGATCTTCACTGCTGGTACTATTCTAAGTCATCTAGAGTTACCATGATAGACTGCAGCAATCTGAGCCATGCAGTTTTTCTTGTATTGAAAACACATTTTGAGAGAGGTGTTTAAAGTTTTAGAGATAGACCAAAGATAAATCTTTGCAGGGAAGCATTTCCAAACAATAATAATAAACTTTAATTTCTCCATTTGAACAGAGGAATCAAGACAACTACTTAAGTTTTACTATATTGGTCTTTAATAATTAAATTTGGCCAGAAAAATGTCAAGGTTATTTTATATCACAGGTCTTTGGTAAGTATAAAAGTATAATCATATTACAAATGTTTTGTGCATTGTACATATAATTTATATGAAAACAATAATACCATTTCATAATAATGAATAATATAAAACCACATCTATTGCCTCTTGATTTATTTTTAAATTGCTTTTTATGGTAGTGTTTATTAATGCCTTGAGTCTATTCTATGTTCTATTAAATTTCTTTAAGCCTAAAGGAAGACTAAGGAAGGAGATAATAAGGGATAAGTAGAAAATAATAAATTAGAAAACAAAGACATAATATAAGGCATCATCCCAGTCAAAAGTTATTTCTTTAAAAAATAAATTATCAAGCACACTTTAGAGCATTACTTGATTTATCAATTATTGAGAGTCACCTTTAGTAAGTAGGCAGTGAGTCTTCTCATCACTGATATTTTCGCTTAAGTATTTTATCAAATATATCTAAAGAAGCCCTCTTTTTGTGTTTCCAAGCTATTTTTTTCCCATTCCTTTAATTTAAACCTTAAAAAAAGTCTTTCCATTTTAGTAATTTCAATTTTTATAATCACCACACAGCTATAATTTTAAGAATTTGTTCTAATGACTTATTTTTTAACTCAAAAGGTTTATGCATTTGCATTGATTGTAATGTCTGATCGATCTCTACTCATTTTTGCACTTTATTTTTTCCTTTGGTGATGCCAGGGTTGTAACTCAGCACTTTATGCTTGCTAGATGCACTCTGCTGCTTGAGCGACACCTCCAGCTCTTTCTGCACTGGTTAGTTTGGAGATAGAGTCTCACTTTTTGCCCAGGCCCTCCCGGACATTAGTCCTCCTATTTTATGCTTTCTGCCATAGCTATGTGATGGCAGGTGCCTGCCAGTATACCCAGCTGTTTTTCTGCTGAGATAGGTTCTTACAAACATTTTTGTTTGGACTGGCCTAAAACTGATCCTCCGAATTTTAGTCTCTCAAGTAGCTAGATTGCCAGTGTGAGCCACTAGCTCCATTTCTGAACTCCTTATTTGTCTCATGTATTGTTTATTCTCCTTGTTGTACATTTTCCTTTCTCTTGGATTTATTGAATTTCCCTGTTACGTTTGTCTTTTCTGGAATAGTTGTAAATTATGTATTTTATTTTCATTCTTTTAGTGGTTGCTTAAGAAATTGATAGTCTAGTATCTAAAGTTGACTTTACTTTTGTTCAAAGCAATACAAAGACCTTGGAACATTTTAAACCCAAACACTACATCCCAAGTTTTTATTTTATTGCAGACTGTGGCTTAATGTTTTCCAAATTAAAATCTCACAAATAAAATAGTATCATTATGCTTTACACAGTTAATTCATTTGTATAGATTTATATTCACATTTGTCATATTCTTTACTTTCTATTCCTTCTTCAATTGTAGACCTACTGAGATTGGTTTTGTTTTGAATTTCTCTTATGGAAAAAGTCTGTCTGTTCATAGTAAACTCTATTTTATTTGCCAGAAAGTACCTTTAGTATACCTTATTTTTTAAAAAGATAATTTGATATTGTACCAAATTATGTATAATTATGTATAAAAGGATAATTATGTATGTAATTATAGATTTTGTTATCATTACACTATTTTCTAGATGTTATTGTTGTTCATCTGATTCTTATTCTTTGTGAGTAGTCTATCCTTTTTTTTGTTTATAATCTTTTCTTTGGTGTTCTGCAATTTTATTTTGACATATCTGGATGTGGTTTTGTATTTGTTATCTTGCTTAAGATTCACTCGACTTTCAGAACCTAGGAATTTGGTTCTTTTACTAACTCTGGAAAATTTGTTGAAATTATTCTTTTATACTTCTCTCCCTTTCTCTCTATAATTTCCTTCTAACATCTGAGTTAATGTAGCACATTTTCATTCTCCATGTCAACAAACATCTGTTTCATATTTTTATCTTTATCTTTTTGTGCTACATACTTAATAAATTCTTAAGAACTTTCAACTTACCAATTCTCTCTTCAGTGGAATCACATCTGTTGTTCAATTTCTATATTGGCTTTCTAATTTCATTCACTATATTCTTTATTTCTAGAGATCCTATTTGGGTCCTTTTGTTCATTTTTCTACCAGGTCAATTTTTGATGGTTTGCTTTCTTGTCATAAAATGAAAACTCTCTTTTATTTATTTAAACATATTTACTTTAAATTCTGTATTTGGTAATTTCAATATTGTAATTTTCACAAGTGTGTTTCTGCAGTTTATTATTATGCTGGATTTTACTCATTGTGGTTACACAGTTTACTTAACATTAAAAACAAAAATTTGGAGCTGGTGAAGTGGCTTAAGTGGTAAAATGCCTGCCTACCAAGTATGCCTTGAGTTCAAACCAAGGCCAAAACCAAACCAACCAAAACAACAGCACCAAAAACAACTTGGGGCTGGGGATGTAGCTCAGTGGTAGAGCACTTGCCTAGCATGCACAGGTCCTGGGTTCAATCCCCAGCACAAATTATGAGAAAACATAAACTTCTCTGAGCAAGTTAGAGGTTCATGTCATATGTCTTGGAACTTATTCTATGGGTATTCTTTGTGATCTGATTTGAAAATGTGATCCTCCAAAGGCTCTGGAATTGTTTATGTCAAAAATCCTAAAGAAACAATCTGCAGCTACTTCAAATATAGCCTCAATGGTCCTGAATTCATATGAATGATATGATTTCTGGCCCCAAATATGCATATAGATGGGCTTTTGGTCAGAAATTCTTGGGGTTGGGGGGTTATCCATTGGTTCTGCTCTAACCAGGTCAAAAGTTTAGACAAGTACGTGTTCCATCCCTCTCTTATGGGCTAGGATTCATTCTTGTTCATCCATGAGAGGGTTTTCTTTGGCAGTTTTGAACTTCCTCTAGTTCTATATTGCATATTAATTGCATTCCAGGCTTTTCCTTCTGAAAACCGTACTGGTGACCGTTAAAAGTAGATCATAGACTACAAAGAGCAGTTGCCACATAGGGCAGGGTAAAACATGTCAGTGTGAACTGCTGATCTACTACTTAAGTCTGGCCTCCACAAATTCCCATAACATATCTAGAAGGCCAGTACTGTTTTGAAAAAGACTTTAAAAATATTTTTCCCACAATCCTAGGGGTGCTGCATTAGGAAGCGTTTCCCAGAACATATATCCTATATTATATTTATAAACATTGACAAAAAAAAAATTAGAATTCTTTGAAGATTAATTTTAAGTCTCAACTTGACTAGGCTAAGAGGTACCCAGAGATAACTGGTAAAATAATATTTCTTGGTATGTCCTTAAGGGGACTTCTGGAAGAGAACAGTGTTTGGACCAAAAGACTGAGTAAATAAGATTGTCCTCACCAATGTGGGATGACACCATCTTTTCAATTGACAGATAGAATAAAAAGGTAAAGAAAATGTTCTCTTCTGGAACTCAGACGTCCATCTTCTACTGACTTGCACATTAGACTTCCTGGTTCTCCAGCCTTCAGACTCTGGGACTTATACCAACGACCAGCCTTTCCCTGTCATCAGGCTTTTGGACTCAGACTGAATTACACCATTGCCTTTTCTAGCAGCTCAGCTTTTAGATGGCAGATCATGGGACTACTCAGCCTCAATAATTATGTTAGCTAAATTCCTTAAACACATACAATTCCATATTGGCTCTGTTTCTCTGGAGAACCCTAATGGAGCACAGAAAAGAAGCATAACCAAGCAACTTGTCCACAAAATTTCTGAGATAAGTTTGGCTCCAACGAGCTTCTGTTCAGCCCCCATTGTATGCAAGGGGTATACACAAGTTTATCTAAGATAAATAATGAGTTTAATCTCTAGAAGAGAGATGAATCAATTTAGTCATGGATCCTCTACTTTAAAAACTTTCCATTAAATTTTTAAAACTTATGACTCACCATAAAATATTCTAAAAGAAAATATTCGAAACTATGTTGCTATTATCTAAGTCTAGTTTTGAAAGACAAAGTTGCCAAACCTCCATGGGTGAATCTATTATATGTTAATCACAGACCTAGGTTTTAAGGGCACAAATCTACTCTCAAAGGAGCTAAAATATCCTGGGGGAAAGATAAGAGAATTACCGTTAGGATAAATTTTATATCTATGCTGGGACTGTCTTGGGTTTCTTTATAGGTTCTGTCGGTCTCCTCCAGTTGACTATGGCTAGGAGCAGGGTCTTCTCAGCAGTGATGGGAATTTTCTCCATATACAAGGGTCAACGAGATTAAAAAAAAAAAATCTGGGCTTTATTTATATGATTCTACTTAGACTACTTGTGATTCCTACCTCCTTAAAAAGCAAACGATAAGTAAAAGTGCCCATTAGAAAGGTAAAATATGGAAAATTTCACTTTTAAGGTTAAAAATAACATTTACTAAAGTAAATTATTTTCAATAGGATGGTCAGCTGAATTCAAAACAAAAGTAAAAAGATATGATAGCTTTTTATAAAGCAGCTGTAGGAACACCAGGTCTTCCCACACACATAGGCAAATAACTGTGCGCTAAAAACAAGGCATTCTAACAGAGAGGTATGGAAGAGAGAGTAATGGGAAAAACTGAATATGATGAAAGCATATGATGTACATGTATGAAAATATCATAACAAGACCCATCTTACGATGAGCTGGATTTCTTTGGAGTTTCCTCTTGTAGCAGGCACACTGATGTGTGGGTATAGTACCAGCTACTGGCGAGGCATGAAAATTGCTTGAATTCTACAAGTTCAAGGCTAACCTGGGCAACATAGCAAAGAGTTTAAGATTGTAAAATATCAGAACGTTGGACAGTGATTGATCTCCCTTCTAGTGTGGCCCATTTTTCAACAGTTTTCAGTACACATCCTTATATCCTCTACCTTCACATCTTATAGTATGCAGTATTACTGATGCTCTATTATTCTCTTTTCCTTACCCTATTTCTCTAAGTTCCATAGAGTAGTGGAGCTACTATTACAAACATGTTCTACGTTTGTGTTTGTATATGATCATGCTTGTTTTTGTGTATATGTTTATCTTTGGATCTATATTCCCCGTATGAGGGAAAACATGTGCCTTTTGTGTTTCTGATCCTGGCTAACTTCACTCAGCATGATGTCCTCCAATTGTATCCATTTACCTTCAAACTCCATGTCATTATTCTTTGTAGCTAAGTAATACTTCATGTGTATATGTACCACAATTTCATGATCCATTCATCAGTTGTAGGGCATCTGGGTTGTTTCCAGAGCTTGGCTATTGTGAATAGTGCTGTGATGAACATCGGTGTACAGCTGTCTCTACTGTATCCTGTCTTACGTTCTTTTGGCCCAGGAGTGGTATCACTGGATCAAATAGCAGTTCTATCTCTAGTTTTTTGAGGAATTTCCATACTGCTTTCTGTAGTGGTTGTACTAACTTGCATTCCCACCAGGAGTGCTTAAGGGTTCCTGTTTCACCACATCCTCGCCAGCATTTGTTTTTATTACCATTGATTATGGCAATTTTAATTAAATTGTTGAGATGATATCTAAGTGTTGTTTTGATTTGAGTCTCTTATAACCAAGGAAGTTAAACACTTCTTCATGTATTTACTGGTCATTTGTATGTCTTCCTTTGAGAATTCCCTGTTTAATTCATGTGCCCATTTCTTCATTGGGATGTTGATTCTTTGACTCTTTGACTATTTTAAAAAATAAATTCTCCATTTTTTTCATGAATGTTGTCAATCTCTTCTAGTAGAACTTAAGATTTTTTACCATAATTATTATAAATTCTGATAATTTTTCTGATGATTCAACATCTATGACTTCTCTTCCTTCATCTTTTCCTATTGATTACTTCCTTTTTTGACCATAAGTTGCATTTTCTTGCTTCTTTACCTATCTAGTAATTTTTTCTTATATCTGGACATTTCATGTGAAGAGAACAGTAGAGACTGAACAAAATAATATTTGCTTCCAAAAACAGGCATGTCCTTTTAAAATACCAGTCCTCTTGATGGGAGTACTGAGTCAATCTGATCAGGAAAACTGGGCTTTCTTACAATTGTAGTTTGACTCAGCTCAACGTTGTTTTTGAATATTTTGAAAGCAGAATCAATACTCATCCTTCTTCAGGCATAGGGTCTAAGAGCAGAAAGCCTGCCTTAGCCCATGACTTATTACATGTGGTTTGGAGCGTGTACAGTTAAAATAAACAAGCAGAATTTCAAAAACAAAAATTTTAAATTCCTGTGTATATCATGCCATTCAGCTGGTGTGAAGACCAATGGTCCAGCCCTGTTGTCAGTTGTGTTTAAGTCATTGTGTGATCTGCTGAGTATGTCCCTGACCTTAATTTTTACGAAAATATGCCACCCAAAAAGCTAATGGTGCCTAAAAAGCAAGGTGAGTTATGGTAATCCTTCCACGTCCAAAATGACATTTAATACACTTAATTGAAGTGGTAAGGTAAAAAAATTCAGATTTGTTGAAAGATGACATATTTTTAGCTGAAGTACTACTGTGGGAAAACAACAGGTATCCACAGTATTTGAGATAAAGAGCATGAAATAAGGTCTAGTTTTTGGTGAGCAGTATTAAAGTGTACAACAGTAATTTTTGTGACAGTAATATAGCCTACCTTGTGCAGTTTCAAGGATGCTCAGACCTACTGTATATACAGTGTAGGTAAATTTGACTAATTTTAGAGTGCTGAACTCTATGCATTCTGATCATTTGTGGGTTTTCCTGAATGGCAAACTCCTTGGAACCATATACTCATGACATGCACAGCTGACACTGTACTACTAAAGTTCTGGAGATCTTTTGTACTTTTCAGCCAAGTGACCAGCCTTCTGAGCCATTGAAGATGTGTCTGCTTCACAACTCAGCTGAGTGCTGTTGTCAGTCTTCTACCAAGCTTTCTGCATATATGGAATGCTTTCTGCTTAAAATGCCTCAGAAGGATTTATCTCAGTTCTCTGGTCCTGCCTTGGCAGCTGAAAGTTTACAATGCCTCAAGCTCATTTCTCTCACATTTCCTGTGTACCTCCCCATACCTTCAAGGGATGCTGCCATGCCCTCTTGAGGGAGGCTTCACACACCTCAGGTGAGATCCCCTCCAGTTCTCTGATCAACCCTTCAGACTGTGATAAATGATTTCCTTAGCACTAGGCAAAGCCTCATGGAACACAGTTTGTAGGTATTTGTAGTTCTCTTCTAGGTTTGGTCTTTTATAATTCTAATCTGCTTTATCTGCCTGCATATGGCCATTAAAACCTAAAATTCTAGCTGTTTTCTCTTCTATGGTGGATTCCCTTCCTTTTCATCTGCATGGATGAGAGCAGCTGTGAATTTCTTCTCTCCTTAGTGGGAATTTGCTAGAGTTTTGCATATTTAGGTTTTTTTATCTTTAGCTTTCTGGAGGGTTCAGAAAAACTGACTTTGTAGCTTAGCAGGCTTGTTTTTGTTGTTAGAATGGGAGCGATGGTCTTTTGTGATTTATTACGTCCTAAACAAGCCTCTGTAATTTTTGATAAATTAATTAATCTCTGAGCCTTGGTTTCTTCATCTGTAAAATAACCTTTAGGATCATTGTAGGGCTAAAAAATAATGGAACTGTTGTAACTCTCATTTGCTTTCTCTTTCTTCTTGGGATGATACTTGAATAGTTCATAGTGTAGTTGTAAAATCAACAAACAAGGTGTGCCATTTCTTTCTCCTTTATTTAATTGTGCTCTTCTCTTTGTCAGTGTTCATTCAACCTGAATAAACTGATGTTTCACCTGTTGCTTCAAAAAAATTCTACTCATATTAGAATATTCTGGTTTTGTTCAGAGCTATTGCTTAAGTAAATTAATATCCAACTCTAAAAAGTCACACATCTAATTGAATACTGTCTCTCAAACAGCATTAAAGATAAACATTTTAATGAAATCAGTTACAAATTCCTATCTCTGAGCACATAAAATGATCAAATAGTTTAATAATTTTATTTAAAAGTCATCTTTATTTATTGAGCCAGGAAATCTGAACAACAGAGATATTAAGATGATCTGTTTAAGGAAGAATATAAACCATAGTAGAGACCATTTTTGAATGGAATTTTACTGTGCTGATTCCCATAGCATTCTTCTAAACTATGCTGCTAATTTACACATTTTTGGGGTACCTGGAACCTATTTTTATGCCACATCCATTATTATCATTATTATGTTTTTCGGGTTTTTTTTAATGGTACTGAGATTTGAACTTAGGGCCTTGCACTTGCCAAGAAGGGGCACTCTACCACTTGAGCCATGCTCCCAGCCTTTATTATTGGATTTTTGAGACAGGGTCTCACTTTTTAACCCAGGCTGGCTTCAAACTCACAATCCTTCTGTCTCAGCCTTCCAAGTGCTGGGATTATAGGTGTATACCACCTTCATTATTTTTTTAAGAAGATATAAAAAGAATATATGATAAACTTACTTCACTCTTTTGTATTAAACATTAATGAAAATGCCACAAGTGTACACAAAACCATATGTAAGTGGCACTGAGCTGTAGAAACAAACAGAATATTGCAATAACCTTGCATTAATACTGGCTTAAATTCCCCTGTGCCTCTCCACATCATTCTTCTCACTGAACATCAGTATGCCTCCCCTGGAATCCAAAATTCAAATGTTGGAAGATACCCAATGGTCATCCCTTGCACTTGCTTTCTAAGCAAAAAAAAAAAAAAAAGAAATTTTTAAAAAATGAAGATTCTGATTAAGCCCTCACTAAACTGATTCAAGTGCTTTGGTTTACATGATACCCTAAAGGATTATTACTGATGTCATTTATGTGCTCACAAACTGTGTTTACAGCAATAATGGAAGCTAGGCTTGGGTAGTATTAATAACGCTACTAATTGCAGTACCATAAAAGGTTTATGGATGCAATAAATTTCAGTATTATTATCCAGTGCTCTGGCAGTGGCATTCTTCAAGAGGAAGGTGTCAAGAGGCTCATTGGTTTTTCCTTCTTTGCACTAATTCATGAAGAAATGAAAACAAAAGGCTGAGTGAAAGAAAGAAAGAAAGGTACCCAGTGGAATGAACCCTTACACCAAGAACAGACTGTGAGGGATCATTATCATTGCACATTTTTATTTCAAATATGAAAGTTATTTCATGTTGCCAATAAACATTTCATTAATAATGAAGGAAATTATATGTAAAACAATAAGATATTTTCACCTTTCAGAGTGATAAAAACTTAATGATAGCGTCATTGACTGGAAAAACAGGTACTCTTAAATATTGTTAGTAGGCTTTTGAATTGGTAATGCCTTTTGGGGAAGAGGAGGGTGTGGGGGGGGGAAAGAATTTTGAAATATTTATTAATATTTAGAATGTCCTTTGATTTAGCATTTAAATTTTTGGAAATCCAAAGAACCTGATATTCTCACATGCAGGGCTGAGGATGTAACTCAGTGACAGAGTGCCTGTCTCATGTGCATAGGTCCTAGGTTTGATCTCCAGCACTACAAATATTCAAATATATATTTATAAGTATGTTTCTTATCAAATAGATGATTCAATAAGTAATTCAAAATTGGAAACAACCTGTATGACTACTAATTTGAGGCTTGTCAATACTATTGGAGCAATGAAAAACTATAAGGTAAAAATACATGCACTGAGATGGATAATTTTCCAAGGTACAGAAATTAGCAAGTGAAAAAAGCAAGCTGCATCTGCTCAACAAAAGAAATGGTCTCTAAACTGAAGAGAACACCCACAGAGTGGGAGAAAATATTTGCCAGCTACACATCAGACAAAGCACTGATAACCAGAATATATAAGGAACTTAAAAAACTAAATTCTCCCAAAACTAATGAACTAGTAAAGAAATGGGCAAGTGAACTAAACAGAACTTTCTCAAAAGAAGAAATTCAAATGACCAAAAAACACATGAAAAAATGCTCACCATCTCTAGCAATAAAGGAAATGCAAATCAAAACCACACTAAGATTCCACCTCACCCCTGTTAGAATAGCCATCATTAGCAACACCACCAACAACAGGTGTTGGTGAGGATTTGGGGGGAAAAGGAACCCTTTTATAGTGCTGGTGGGAATGCAAACTAGTACAACCCACTCTGGAAAAAAATTTGGAGGCTTCTTAAAAATCTAAACATAGATCTGTCATATGATCCAGCAATCCTACTCCTGGGGATATACTCAAAGGAATGAGACATGGGTTACTTCCAGAGGCACTTGCACACCCATGTTTATTGCAGTACTATTCAGAATAGTCAAGTTGTGGAAACAGCCAAGATGCCCCACTACTGATGAATGGATTAAGAAAATGTGGCATTTATACACAATGGAATTTTATGCAGCCATGAAGAAGAATGAAATCTTATCATTCACAAGTAAATGGATGGAACTGGAGAACATCATCCTGAGTGAGGTTAGCCAGGCTCAGAAGACCAAAAGTTGTATGTTCTCCCTTGTATGCAGACTTTAGATCAAGGGCAAATGTAGTAAGGGGACTGGACTTTGGTCAGATCATAAGGCGAGAGCACACAAAGGAGGTATGAGAATAGGTAAGAAACCAAAAAAAACATGGTAACATTTGATGTCCTCAATGCAAAGGAACTAATGCAGAAACTTTAAAGTGACAGAAGCCAATAGGAGAAGGGGACCAGGAACTAGAGAAAAGGTCAGTTCAAGAAGAATCAACTTAGAGTGTAACACATATGTACATGAAAGCAATGTGAGGAATCTCCCTGTATAGCTATCCTTAACTCAACTAGCAAAAACCCTTGGTCCTTCTTATTATTGTTTATACTCTCTCTTAAATAAAATTAGAGATAAGGGCAAAATAGTTTCTGCCTGGAAGTGAGGGGGTGGGGGGGGAGGGAGAGGAAATGACCCAAACATTGTATGCACATATGAATAAAAGATATATTTAAAAAAACAAAGCAAGCTGCAGAACAAGTTGTATAATTTCTAGCATTTACACGAAAAACACATTATAACTACCTATATGAATTTAAATACATAGAAAAATGCCATGAAAGACGAATAACAACATTTTAACAGATTCTCTTTGAAGAAGAGTGGGGTTTATGTGGTAGATGGGAAGCATTGCCACTTTTTTCAAAGCATATTTATGTCTGTATCTGAAATGATCATAAACAATGTTTATAGTGACATGTTATGTAAACAATTTAAAAGATTAAAAATAAAATTTAAAACTAGTTATAAAATACTATCATCTCAAATACTGTTTCGGAAGCTCTTGGCTCTTCATGTTTCCTTCCTAACATGTAGCAGTTTTTATAAAGTACACATCTGTCTTAGAAGCAGTCCAAACAAGGTATTTAGTCAGAAGATACATTATTAAGGTGTTTCACTTTATTTTAATTTTTAATAAAATTGAATTGATTTTAAGTGGCACATCCATATTAAGAGATGAATGGGTTCTTTGAGGTTAGCCATAAGGCTGTAGTGTGTAGTAGTAACTAAAGTTCTTTCTTACAAAATTCACACCTGAAATACTAAACATTTTTTGTATAGGGATCAGAGTCTCCCACTCTGAAATCCAACATAACTTGGCTTGCACTTTAGAAGAGACCCAGCTCAGAGATAAAAATTAGCATACTATGTCTTTGGCCTCTTTTCCTCAAGTAGACGGCTAATTAGTAAGCAGGAATAGTAACATCCTAATACCTTGATTTTTGAGCTTCTTTGAGTCCTTATTAAAAGACCCTATTTCCATTTGTAGAATAACACAGAGAACTGATGATTTCACTGAATATGAGAAATAATCACTTTTTATTAACCAATTCCTTCCCTGACTGTTGTTTGTAAATCCTGATTTCAATCAGAATCATAAATGAAGAAGGATTTACGTGGTCATCCAGTACCTAGTTTATCACTGAACTTTGGCTTATCATAAAGCTTTAAAAGCGTGTAATTGTGATGGAGGTGTGCCAGGTATCAGAGATAGAAAGCATCTTGAGGATGGCAGTAGCAGTACAGGTGAGAGGTGACAGTGGCTTGGCTCAGGACTAGGGCTAGAGTTAATAGGAATTCAGACAGGCACCTGCTGGGGAGTCATATAGCACTGGATACACACTAGCTGAACAACTATTTATGAAATTTAGCTACAGACAACTTTGAGTCAGTCAACATATTCTACACCAGGCTAAACATCAACCCCAGAGATGAAGTATATTCTCTAAGTTAGTCTGTGAAGTATATTTAAGTGTTCACCACGGAGACTTGAATAGATACACAGGGCAGTGAGGTTGAAGATACCCTTGGTTAGAGAAAGATAGGCTTTCCTGTTTTTCTAATGAAGCCATGTATAGATTTATATCATGATTCATATACAAAATTAAGAGGATGCATTAAAGGCTTCTCAAAGTAATCATAATCATTGCTAAATTTGGTTGGATGTTATTTGTGCTGCTTTTTGAAAAAAAGTAGGACTAACAGAAATTGTGCAAATCGTGATCTTGCCATCAAAGGCACCATTAATTTACACTTCTAGACTACCCATAATGGTAACCTGATACTGTAATCAATGTGGTGACCACTTGCTGAATGGAGTATGCTATACACTAAGAAAATAAGATGGACTCCTTAGGGAAATGCCAGAGGCTGATACTTTGTTTCTCATCTGCAGAGTCTAATGGTTCCAATGAATAGTTGGGATTCCTTCTCTTCTATCATGTTTTTGGATAAAGCTCTTGAACCCTGATATTCCCCACTGTGTTTTCATTGTCATTTTTCTCTTTATAAGGTTACTGTGGTTTCTAATTTTTATGTTAAAAACTTGGCAAAAACTGGCATTTAGTATGCTAGTAAGTACTGAAGGTACATCCCCAAGTCACCAAGAGAAAGTAGACTTCTTAGAGGTGTAAAACTAAAAAAGTAAAGGGCTATTTGCCTTCTGCATGAAGGAGTTACTTATGTAAGGCAATATGATGCAGACCTGTGATTCATATGTGACTGCTGGTAAGGGAAAGGCATGTCTATCAGGATGTAAGAAGTCATTAATAATCATGAAAATAGCCAACTGGTGGAGCTTTTAAAAGTCCACCAGCTAAAAAGTCACCATACCTAAGTCTAAATAAGGAGGGGTGTGTGTGGTATCTGTGCAGTATTCTCCAGGCGACAGTGGGCGGGGGGGTGGGAGTGGTAGTATAAGAACTTGAGAACTAGATGTTACTCTACTTAATATAAGGTTGGGGTCCTAATGCAGAGGGCAAATGTGCCATCAAAGAAAGACCAATGTACTGGTTATAACTGCGTATTACAAATTCTGCTTAGTAGCTAGGAAGGGAAGTTATCATAGGATGGAGAAAAGAGTCACAGAGCAGATGGCAGAGAAGGAAGTGCTTTTACAATGGAGGTTTTGTGGAGATAAGGAAAAGGAAGCCCTCAGATTTGTACTCTTACAGTCACAAAGACTGCCTGTCGGTCTCTTCCTGCAAACTTGGGGGATGCAGAAGAAAGGACATTGGCTTTATTCACTCAGGTATCTTTCACACTTATCAGCATCACACCAGATGGAAGAAGGCACTTCTAAAGCACCTGCTGAAAAAATTAATAATGAATGGAATAATGGATGACTGAACATTTGAAGTAAGAAATGAGTGATGGAGAAAGGTAAAAGAACTGGGATAAGAGAAACCTGAATCAGATGTACTCAGGTTTGTGTGTTCTGGAAGGTTCTATATGAATCAATCATAGGCAGAGCTAACACTATAAAACACTTCTGGGGAGAAGTTGTTCCTTGTCTTGTGCACTAAGTTGACACCCCAATTAAGAGGCACTCTCATGCATGAACACATTTATCAGAGTTTTTGGTGAGATACCTAAATCACTCTACATATCTGAAGTCAAAACAACAGAAATCAGGGGCCGAGAGTCAGTAAATTTCCATATAGTAAATAACTTACAATTTTACCAGTGCAGAGACTTCTACATTTATGTCACTTACATAAGTTATGCCCACACATTTCTTTGTTAAAAGAAGTTACTAAGTTCTTTAACGTTATTTTTAGAAGTTGAGTTCTTTGCTTGCTTCTGAATGATCTAACTTAAGTTTCTTTTAGTCTAACAAAAGTTTTCAATCAATAGCTTTCTTAAAGCTGTGCTGTAATGGTCCTAGTTCAACACCACACAGCTGGAAATTTTGACCTCAGCAAATGACATTCACTAAAGCCAAAAGTTGAAATGTGCTTGTAGGTAGAGAAGCTACTGCTTTGAATCTCACAAGGCCCCAATGCTCCATTGAGTTTTTCTACGATGTGTTCCTCCTGTTCAACAATGGCTGAGCAACACATTCATGATCTATGATACATGGCCTTCCCCTTTTCAGCTATGACACAAAGGTAGCCCCCACTGCTTTATGTCCCCTAGAACACTGCTGCCCTTTTTCATCTTGGATTTTTATTTCTTTTCCTTTTACCACCCTGATTTTATTTTTTAACTCTGAAACAGAAAGAATGATCTTACCTGATCAAAAACTAGAAGCAAGGGTCAAAAAGTCCTTTTAGTGAGCTCATCCAAGGACAGTCTTGTCCTTGGAGTAAGACTAGATCTCTGCTTGTAGATTTCTTACTCTGGTATCCGTTGAAATGGACTTAAAAGGCAAATGCTCTTCATTATACCAAAAAAATTGGTGGTGATTTGGGATTCTGATTATAAAATAGTGACTCAGTTCTCCCTCTTGGAATGCATCTGACGATTTCTGCTGTTGTAATGATAGAGTCTTCCTATGTATCTATGGCCATTGTCCCAAGATCTGATATCTTGCTGAAAGTTTGCAGGAACAGAAATGTTACCCTGTCCTGGTTTTGGCCAAACCACCCTTCTTTTTCCTCAACTTTTCCAGCTGGCATGAGCATCGGCCATAGGAATTTGTTTTTCCTAGCTGCTCGGGTCTGCTTTGTTTTCTGGTGCGTTCAGTGGTTGCTGTTCACAAATGCATTCTGTGTGTTGTGGAAGAAAAAATATTCAGGAAAGAAAGTGTTTATGCTTAGTTACAACATACTTTAATTGGTATCCTTGGGCTCTGAGTCTTTTATTGAGCAAAGAATAGTAACTTGGAGTGGTTATCTGCAGACATGCCTTGAACTGAATCTGAATTTTCTCTCCTTTCTCTAGATTTGTAATGACTTCTCTGTCTCCATCAAGGGAGTGGGAATGTTTTTCTTCCCATTTGTCTTATCAATTAAGGATGTGTGAAAAGGAAAAGACTGGGCTGAAGAGAGGAAACAGAAGAGATAGGGAACACATACATACACACAAATAAGGAAGAGAGAGAGAGAGAGAGAGAGAGAGAGAGAGAGAGAGCGAAGATATTCTGCCTAAAGATTTCATGGTCCCAACCAAGGCTCTAGAGCAAAATACTCATTTGGGACAAGCATTAGCCTAGGAAATTGTCCTTCCATTTCTTTCCTTTGGCTATCCTTTCTTCCTTTCCCAACTCTCACTTAGGTATTATACCTAAAAGTCAGAGGGTAGCCCTCCTGGCTCCTTCTGAACAAAGACTGTGAGTGCCTATAACACCCAGAGTTGGCTTGATTTTCTTAGGCCAAAAGACCCCACTCTATAGCATGGAGTAGGCAGTTTTGGAATTAAGCATTTTGGAACCAGTCATGTACTAGTATAAAACATCAGTGAATTCTCTCACTCACATTGGCTACTGTAGAGGTAAGAGAATGTCTGAAATGTCTCTTCTATTTAGCCCCTCTATGAATCATACCACTAATGACTCTGACATCTAGGTGAATATATGTTAAAATATGGCTTTTGAATTTCAGAAGTCCTCCATGGGAGAATTTATTCAAATTAAGGGTTTCATATATAAAACTCAAATTGAAGGGGAGAAGAATCAACATTGATTAAGAAATCTAAGCTGATGAGGCATATCACATCCACTGAATTCTTTCTATATGACTTAAACTGTAATAAGAGATTTACCATATATCACCTCATTTAGTTCATGTGAAACCCATACAGCAGTTGCTGTTATTATGCAGACTTATGAAATGAAGATACAGCACAGAGAAGTTATGAAAACTTCCCAGGGTGACCCAGTGGCACTTGAAGTTTGATTGAATCAAGAAATAGAAAAGCTGTAGGTCCTAGTTGTTTAAAACACACATATGTATATTTAATTTAGTGGGCCTTAAGTAATAAATCCTAAATATAGTCCCTAAAGATAGAGATTTTCTTAGAAATGACTAATTAGGCAGCTAAATTTAAAAGAAAGTGATCCTAGTATTATTTCTTAAAAAGAAGTATTAGAACCATAAAACAGATACCTTAAAGCAACTGAGGCCAATAGGAAAAGGGGAACAGGTACTAGAGAAAAGGTTAGATCAAAAAGAATTAACCTAGAAGGTAACACCCACGCACAGGAAATCAATGTGAGTCAATGCCCTGTATAGCTGTCCTTATCTCAACCAGCAAAAACCCTTGTTCCTTCCTATTATTGCTTATACTCTCTCTACAACAAAATTAGAAATAAGGGCAAAATAGTTTCTGCTGGGTATTGGGGGGGGAGAGGGAGGGGGCGGAGTGGCTGGTAAGGGAGGGGGTGGGGGCAGGGGGGAGAAATGAACCAAGCCTTGTATGCACATATGAATAATAAAAGAAAAATGAAAAAAAAAAGAACCATAAAACAAAAAATAGAAACAAAATAAATTCTGATAAGATTTTCTTTTATTTGGAAGTTACTTCTTTCATGTTTTCCTCATAAAATCACTGATAAATTACTGAAGGGCCTCATCACTCCAATCTACAACAGAATCCACCCATTTCCATGTATCACCTTCAAATTTATTTAGTGATGACATCTGCCTCCAGGTCCTCAAAAGTCTCAGATATGGAAACCACTGAAACCAAACATTCACAGATGCATAGGCTGGGAATGCTAATCTAAAGACAAGCACAGTGAAGTTCTAATCCTTGAAGAAAAAAATCACTTGCTTCGTCTTTTTTTTTTCCCCCTTGTGGATCTCATGCAGCAGACTGCAATAGTGTTTGCAAGATGCCTAACTGCTGAGTATTTGATTTAATGAAAACTTGGGGAAAGCAATTCAATTCACTGCAGGAGTGGCTTTGTTCTTCCATTATGATTCTTCTTTAATGGGAAAGATGATTGTATGGATAAACTCTATTCCTCTGAATTTTTACATTAATTACATACAAAGCACCATTTTGGCAGAAGGGGACTTATCTGCTTCAGGCGATACAGTTATCATCTTGTAACCACCCTTCAGTCTCCCACATGAACACTGGAGCTGCGTGCCAGGAATGAGTATTGCTCTACGCCAGCTCTCAGCATGGATGGACGGATGCTTACAGATTTCTTGAATTAACAATCAATGTGGACTCCAGATAAAACAGACCACTCCTCCCTGAATGCTTATGTGTTATGTAGAATGAAGGAATCACAAGGGCATTCATTAATGAAGTATTTGGCATAGGGAATGAGGGAGGGGCTAATAATAGAAAGTGTGTGCATGTGTGTAAGTTTATATAAGGATTCATTAAAAGGAGAAGATGGTGTTGTATATTCATGTTAATTTCTTTCCATCCAAAAGTCATATATTGCACTGAACAATACTGAGAGCTCTGTGTAAGGTATCAGTTTGCTTGAGAGTCATTCATTTTAGCACAAACAGGAGATACACTATTAGATACTATAAGTTTGATTAAGACTGTAGGAGACTCCGTTTCAGATTCATCCCATTAGTACTGCCTATATATGGAATGTATATGTTTTGCATTGTTTGATGGATTATGAGCTCAATGGATCATGCAACACAAGCAAGTTTTTTGGAGTAGGTACATTCTTTGGAAACTGTACTCATTCTTGTAGTCAATGCCACATTGAAATGAGACACTTGAAATGGCATTTCCATAAATTATTTATTTCCATAAATAATGAAAGAATAGGTACATATTGGAAACTCTAGGCCCAACAATATATTTTTCCCTCAAGGTAACCACAGAGTAATAGAAGACAGTCAATTAATTTTCTTTCTTTCTTTCTTTCCTTTTTATCAGTTACATTGAAGTATAATTCAGAGATGATAAAATTCACCCCTTTCAAGTGTACAGTTTGAAGAGTCTTGACAAATGTATACAGTTATACACCATCTAGAATTGAGATATAGAGAACATTACCATTGCCCTAAAAGTTCTTCTTTTGGTGATTCTTTATAGCCTCCTTCCACCCCCAAGATCTGTCAACTATGGATTTTTTTTCTGTCCTTATTGTTTTGTCTTTTCGAGAACAACATATTCTATGCAGTATCTAATTATACAGCATGTGAGCTTTTGTGCCTGGTTTTTTGAGCTAAGGATAATGTTTTTGAAATTAGTTCACATTGTTGCATGTATCAGTACCTTATTCCTTTTTATTGGCAAGTGGTACTCCATTGTGTGAATTTTCCATATTTTGTTTATCCTTTCACAAGCTAATGGGTACTCAGGTTGTTCATAGTTTTTAGCAACTATGAGTGAAGCAGCAAGAGGCATATGCCTACAGTCCTGTGTGTGGACAGTACACTTTCTTTCCAAAGAAGTTAAATCTGTTAGGTAATAATGCAAATATATATTTAACTTTATAAGTAAATGCCAAGTTCTTTTTCAAAATGGTGTTACTATTTTGTACCCCACTAACTAAATAACAGAGTTCTAGTTGCTCTATGTATTGGCAGGGAGCTTTGCTAAAAGTAGATTTTAGTTTCTTCTTATGATTTTTCTCTACCAATTTTCCAGCATGATATGTGTAACACTCAGCCCCAAGCCTGTTCTTCCTTTTTCCTTGAATTATAAGCATAATTCCATGAACATCTACCAAGGATTCATCTCAGGAATCCCTAAGGTGCAATTGTTCTAAACCATGGGGTCTAAAATTCTCCAATTATACTTAAGAAGTAAAAATAAATGCGACTTGACAAGGAATAAGTCTGGAAGTTTGCCAAATAATTTCCCACAAGAGATGTTTTAAGAGATTCCAATGAACATTACCTCACCAGATTTAGGTAGGTGACAGTAATATTCTCCCAATGACTCCCAAGGGAGTTAGAATTCCACATTTACATTTGCCAAGTGCTTTCTTATTCTGCCAACCCACTAACAGTCCCTTCTCTTCAGTGATTTAGTCAAGATTATCCAGAGCATTAGGAATTGACTGTGTATGAGCTCAGCTCCATCTTCTGCTCTAAGAAAACCCTAGATTCTGGTTCTGTTTCATTGCATTAGCCTGTGCTTCTATTTTTGGTAAACATTAAGGAATATTCCAATCAAGACAGGGGCAAAGATTCACAGACAGTGCCATATTCTCAGAACCATGATCTTCAGGGGACTCCAGGATCTGGTAAACTATAAAATGCAAGATACCTACATTTCCAAGATTTGTAGTGACCCTCTGAGAGGACTGTTTTATTTTGTATGAAGTTCAATTTTTTTCTAATTAAATAAATATTTCAAATCTTGCTTATGAATGCAGTATTAGTACTTTTAGAGACTTGCTTCATTTTTACACTCACAAAGAAATACATAAATGATTGAATAAATATTTTAATATCTATGTTTCAGAATTTGCTGGAAAACAAAATATATGGACTATTCATCAAATTGCTTTTAGTTAGTAGATTGTTTTTCATTCAAAACCAGAAAATATTATAAAAACACATTTCAATGAAAAAGCAAAACTTTGAGAACCAGTTAAGAGGAATACTGAAGTTGTCAGTATTCTAAAAATGTTCAGTGGTGGCAGCATTTTATTTCCTCCCCAGGGTTTGTATCTAAAACATGGCAGACACTTCTGATTCTATTTATGCTTTCATTCCTGATACTCATTTTTTTCTCACCTCCATGACTAAGAATGAACACAAGACCTGAAAGTATTTTACCCTCAGATCTTGCTTTACCCCACAATCCTTACCTCCCTGAGTCAGAGACAAAAATGTAGAAAAATGGTAGTAGAAGAAAGGAAGGGAGGTTCCAAGATGGCGGCTAGAGGGAGGAATAGAATGCATGCCTCCTACAGTGCAATCTTGGAGAAACGCTGGAGACGCACCTTGCAGGGAAGGCCACTGAGAAGAGGCAAAACTTTGGCCCCTTTACACCTCCAGCCTGCACAGAGAATCTTCACTTCACGTTAAATAGAGAAACCAGGAGGGCCCCTGGGCTGCCAGTTCCCTGTGCCCAGATGGCTTGGGAAGACACAGACAAGGTGAGCTAAGCGGTATGTGGTACTTCCACAGACAACCCTGGGCCAGATCAGCATAGCCCCCTGGACAGACCGACCCCCACTGGGAGAAAAAAGAGAAACTGAGTAATAAGCAATAAGAACAATAAAGACACGTGGCAAAAAGGGTGGGGCGCCCTGAGCACCAAAGGAGGAAAGGGGAATCCTTCCTGGAACTGTAAATAAACAAGCCGGGCCTGGCTGGAGAGGCTCTGGCAGGAGTGGGGGGATGTGCCTAGCAACCAGGAGTGGGAAAGCCTGTGAGAGTGGTTTAGGGAGGAAAACTCCACAGGAGAGGGGGGAAGACCCACTTCCCATGTGAACTGTAAATAAACATGCAGGCCTGAGAAAGCAGGTGCAGTGTCACCTCCCCCAGTGTGCTTAGAAAGGGGAAAGCTTGTAGCAGCGGCTGGCACACAGGAGAACTCTGAGTAAACAAAGCCTGCAGGGCCAGGTGAGTGCTAAGCTCACCCCCAAGATCTGCATAAATAAAGCCTCCAGATACAGCAGGCTGACAGCAGCGGACAGGCAAGCCACAGCCGCAGATAGCCATTCACAGACCTGTCTCCAGACTCTTTTTTTTCTCTCTCCCTACCTTTGATGAGAAAACAACCAAACTACACCTGCATGCTGAAAAACGTACTGAAACTGTATTGCATTTGAACTTGATACACTTGGTGGGCTTTTTTTTTATGTGTGTGCGTGGGCAGTTTTGTTCTACTTTATGTCTCCCCTTTGATGAGACAACTACAGAACAACATCTGAGACACCATCTCCAGGATTGCAGGCTGAGGGATGAACACCAAAATTATTAAGACTGAAATTTCATTGCATTTGGACTTGGAGGTTTCAATTTTTTTATTTTGTTTTATTTTATATATATATATTTTTCCTTCATTTACTTTTTAAAATTTTTATTCTTATCTTTACTTCTTTTATTTTTTATTTTCAATCCTTACTCTGTCTCTCTAATGCCTTTTCAGTTTATGGTTGATTAGTACACTGTCTCTCCCTGTTTATATCTTTGAAATTTTTTTGTCTGTTTCTTTGTTTTGTTTTTTTCTACTTGATTATTTGTTTTTCCCTTTTCCTTTAACTTCTTTGCTTTCCATCCCCTCTCACCCTTCCATTCTAAATACCACTAGTGCTACTATTACAAGCCAGAAAATACTTAATGGCACACAGTACAGGGACAATAACAATATCAAGGGCAATAATGGGAAGATAGAAAACACAGGGAAACCAGTTTCCCAACAACAAAAAATTAGTACAGGAGCCAGAGGGAAATGAAGAAAACAGATACTCAGATCCAGACTCCAACAAAATGAAGATAAACTATGCCAAAGAACCCAATGAAGCCCACAAGAATAATTTAAAAGAAGACATACTACAGGTACTCAATGAGAATTTTATAGAGGATACTGGATTTGGTCAACCAAAATATACAGGAGACACTCAAGAAATTCCAAGACAACAAAACTAGAGAATTTGAAAAAGCAAAAGAAGAAATAAAGGAAACCATAAAAGCACTGTATAAACACCAAAGTGAAACAGAGAACACGATGAATAAACAGATAAATGAACTCAGGACAAAAAAAAAACAACATTGAAGAGGAAACAACACAGGATATAGAAAACCTCAGAAAAAAGAATGAAACGGAACTGCAAAACAAAGCGGAAGGCCAATCCAGAAAATAAACAGAAGACAGAATCGCAGAACTCGAAGATGAAATGGTAATTAAAGGAAAAACAGAAGAACTATTAATTAAACAACTCAAACCTGTGAAAAGAAAATGCAAGAATTCACCGACTCCATCAAAAGACCAAACTTGAGAATCATGGGCATCGAAGAAGGAGAAGAGGTGCAAGCGAAGGGAATGTGGAATACGTTCAACAAAGTAATAACAGAAAATTTCCCAAATCTAGAAAAAGATATTCCCATACAGATGCAAGAGGCCGCCAGGACACCAAAGAGACCAGATCAAAATAGAACTACCCCACAACATATCATCATTAAAACAACAAGTTCAGAAACTAGGGAAAGAATATTGAAGGCTGTTAGAGAGAAAAAACAAATAACATACAAAGGTAAACCCATCAAAATCACAGCAGACTTCTCAAGAGAAACATTAAAAGCAAGAAGAGCGTGAGGTGAGATCTTCAGGGCACTGAATGAAAATAAGTTCAACCCCAGGATACTCTACCCAGGAAAACTGTCATTCAAAATAGATTGCTCAATAAAAGTTTTCCATGATTAGCAGAAACTAAAACAATATGTGACCACAAAGCCACCACTACAAAAGATTCTTCAAGGGATTCTGCACACAGAAAGTGAAACCCAACATAACCAGCACCAAACTACAGGAAAAGAAAAAGCAAGAAAGTAGAGAGTAACCTCGACTTAGGTACACACAATCAAACCTTCAAACAACTAAGACAACTAAATGGCAGGAATCACCACATACCTATCAGTACTAACACTTAATGTTAACGGACTTAATTCACCCATCAAAAGGCACCACTTGACAAAATGGATTAAAAAGGAAGATCCAACAATTTGTTGCTTTCAGGAGACCCATCTCACCGACAGAACTAAGCACAGGCTTAGGATAAAAGGCTGGAAGAAGATTTACCAAGCCAATGGCCCCCGAAAACAGGCAGGAGTAGCAATACTTATCTCTGACAAAGTAAACTTCAAACCTACATTGATCAAATGAGATAAAAGACATTCCATACTAATAAAAGGGAAATAGACCAAAAGGAAATAATAATTATCAATCTATATGCACCCAATGTCAATGCACCCAATTTCATCAAAAATACCTGGAAAGACTAAAAGCATATATTAACTCCAACACAGTGGTTGTGGGAGACTTTAACACCCCATTATCATTAATACATAGGTCATTCAAACAAAAAAATCAATAAAGAAATACAAGATCTAAAATATACAATAGATCAAATGGGCCTACTTGATGTCTACAGAACAATTCAACCAACTTCTACACAATATACATTCATCTCAGCAGCCCATGGAACCTTCTGCAAAATAGATCATATCATAGGGCACAAAGCAAGCGTCAGCAAATATAAGAAAATAGAAATTATACCTTGCATACTATCTGATCACAATGCAGTAAAACTAGAACTCAACAACAAAAGTAAAGACAAAAACTTGCAAACAGCTAGAAACTAAATAACTCATTACTTCATGAACAATGGGTCATTGATGAAATAAAAGAGGAAATTAAAAAGTTCCTGGAAGTCAGTGAAATTGAAAACAAAACCTACTGGAACATATGGGACACAGCAAAGGCAGTTCTGAGAGGAAATTTTATAGCCATGAATGCATATATTAAAAAGACTGAAAGATCCCAAATCAATGACCTAATGATACATCTCAAACTCCTAGAAAAATAAGAACAAGCAAATCCCAAAACAAATAGGAGAGAAATAATAAAAATAAGAGCTGAAATCAATGAAATAGAAACCAAAAAAACCATACAAAGAATTAATGAAACAAAAAGTTGGTTCTTTGAAAAAATAAACAAGATCAACAGACCTCTGGCAAACCTGACTAAAATGAGGAGAGAAAAAAAATCCAAATTAGTAAAATCAGGAATGATAAAGGGGAGATAACAACAAACACCATGGAAGTCCAGGAAATCATCAGTGACTACTTTGAGAACCTATATTTAAATAAATTCGAAAATCTTAAAGAAATCGACAGATTTCTAGACACATATGATCATCCAAAACTGAATCAAGAGGAAATTAATCACCTGAATAGACCTATAACACAAAATGAAATTGAAGCAGCAATCAAGAGTCTCCCCAAAAAGAAAAGCCCAGGACCTGATGAATTCTCCACTGAATTCTATCAGACCTTTAAAGAAGAACTGACACCAACCCTCCTTAAACTGTTCCACAAAATAGAAAGGGAAGGAAAACTGCCTAACACATTTTATGAAGCCAGTATTACACTTATCCCAAAACCAGGCAAAGATACCTCCAAAAAGGAGAACTATAGGCCAATCTCCTTAATGCACATTGATGCAAAAATTCTCAACAAAATAATGGCAAACCAAATTCAACAACACACCAAAAAGTTTATTCACCACGACCAAATAGGCTTCATCCCAGGAGTGCAGGGGTGGTTCAACATACGAAAATCAATCAACGTAATAAACCACATTCACAGAAGCAAAGACAAAAACCACTTGATCATCTCAATAGATGCAGAAAAAGCCTTTGATAAGATCCAACACCATTTCATGATAAAAGCTCTAAGAAAACTTGGAATAGAAGGAAAGTTCCTCAACATTTAAAAGCTATATATGACAAACCTACAGCCAGCATTATACTTAACAGAGAAAAACTGAAACCATTCCCTCTAAAATCAGGAATGAGACAAGGATGCCCACTATCTCCACTCCTATTCAACATTGTACTGGAATTCCTAGCCAGAGCAATTAGGCAAGAAGAAGGAATAAAAGGAATACAAATAGGTAAAGAAACTCTCAAAATATCCCTATTTGCAGATGACATGATCCTATACCTTAAAGACCCAAAAAACTCCACTCAGAAGCTTCTAGACATCATCAATAGCTATAGCAAGGTAGCAGGATATAAAATCAACATAGAAAAATCATTAGCATTTCTATACACTAATAATGAACAAACTGAGAAAGAATGTATGAAAACAATTCCATTTACAATAGCCTCAAAAAAAATCAAATACCTAGGTGTAAACCTAACAAAAGATGTGAACGACCTCTACAAGGAAAACGATACACTTCTGAAGAAAAAGATTGAGGAAGACTATAGAAAATGGAGAAATCTCCCATGCTCATGGATTGGTAGAATCAACATAGTAAAAATGTCGATACTCCCCAAAGTAATCTACATGTTTAATGTAATTCCCATCAAAATTCCAATGACATTCATTAAAGAGATTAAAAAATCTACCGTGAAATTTATATAGAAACACAAGAGGCCATGAATATCCAAGGCAACACTCAGTCAAAAGAACAATGCTGGAGGTATCACAATACCTGACTTCAAACTATATTACAAAGCAATAACAATAAAAACAGCATGGTACTGGCACAAAAACCGTCATGAAGATCAGTGGAACACAATAGAGGACCCAGATATGAAGCCACACAACTATAACCAACTTGTCTTTGACAAAGGAGCTAAAAATATTCGATGGAGAAAAAGCAGCCTCTTCAACAAAAACTGCTGGGAAAACTGGTTAGCAGTCTACCAAAAACTGAAACTAGATCCATCTTTATCACCCTATACCAACATTAACTCAAAATAGGTCAAGGATTAATATCAGACCACAAACTCTAAAGTTGGTACAGGAAAGAGTAGGAAATACTCTGGAGTTAGTAGGTATAGGTAAGAACTTTCTCAACTGAACCCCAGCAGCACAGCAACTAAGAGATAGCATAGATAAATGGGACCTCATAAAACTAAAAAGCTTCTGTTCATCAAAAGAAATGGTCTCTAAATTGAAGAGAACACCCACTGAGTGAGAGAAAATATTTGCCTGCTACACATCAGACAAAGGACTGATAACTAGAATATATAGGGAACTTAAAAAACTAAATTCTCCTAAAACTAATGAACCAATAAAGAAATGGGCAAGTGAACTAAACAGAACTTTCTCAAAAGAAGAAATTCAAATGGCCAGAAAACACATGAAAAAATGCTCACCATCTCTAGCAATAAAGGAAATGCAAATTAAAACCACGCTAAGATTCCACCTCACCCCTGTTAGAATAGCCATCATTAGCAACACCACCAAGAACAGGTGTTGGCGAGGATGTGGGGAAAAAGGAACCCTCTTACACTTTTGGTCGGAACGTAAACTAGTACAACCACTCTGGAAAAAAATTTGGAGGCTACTTAAAAAGCTAGACATTGATCTACCATTTGATCCAGCAATACCACTCTTGGGGATATACCCAAAAGACTGTGACACAGGTTATTCCAGAGGCACCTGCACACTCATGTTTATTGCAGCACTATTCACAATAGCCAAGTTATGGAAACAGCCAAGATGCCCCACCACTGACGAGTGGATTAAGAAAATGTGGTATCTATACACAATGGAATTTTATGCAGCCATGAAGAAGAACAAAATGTTATCATTCGCTGGTAAATGGATGGAATTGGAGAACATCATTCTGAATGAGGTTAGCCTGGCCCAAAAGTCCAAAAATCGTTTGCTTTCCCTCATATGTGGACATTAGATCAAGGGCAAACACAACAAGAGGATTGGACTTTGAGCACATGATAAAAGCGAGAGCATGCAAGGGAGGGGTGAGGATAAGTAAGACACCTAAAAAATTAGCTAGCATTTGTTGCCCTCAACTCAGAGAAACTAAAGCAGATACCTTAAAAGTAACTGAGGCCTATAAGAGAAGGGGACCAGGAACTAGAGAAAAGGTTAGATAAAAAAGAATTAACCTAGAAGATAACACACAAGCACGGGAAATTAATGTGAGTCAGCTCCCTGTATAGCTATCCTTATCTCAACTAGCAAAAACCCTGTTCCTTCCTATTATTGCTTATACTCTCTCTTCAGCAAAAATAGAGATAAGGGCAAAACAGTTTATGCTGGCTATCGAGGGGGTGGGGGTGTAGGGCGGGGTGGAGTGGGTTGTAAGGGAGGGGTGGGGGCAGCGGGGAGAAATGATCCAAGCATTGTATGCACATATGAATAATAAAACAATAAAAATTAAAAAAAAAAGGAAGGATTATTGCCTATACCTATTATGTAGGAAATGCTGAAAGTAGTTCTGAAGCCGTAAGATTTTTATCATAATTGATAAGAGAAGATCCTTAGCAAAAAGTTTGTTGATAAATGTTTTCTTGGTAAGAAGTGTTGTCTAGTTTCATCTTTGTTTTTAAAAGCCTGTCATGTTTCTTGCTTCTGCATCACAAAAGGAAGAACTAGTTGGTCTTCAACTGGACTTATTTTCTCCCCTTATAGTCATTGCATTTTGTGTCCCTTAGCTTCCTGATTTCAGCTAACATTAAAGGGAATTGTATTATTGGGGTAATAGTAATAGTAATCTACATTTTACCTAAATTCTCAAACTTGATCCAATGTCAATAGAATCATATTTTTAAGATACATTTCTTTCTACAGTTATATTACTATAACTCTTTGTTAGGATAGTAAGCATATTTTGAATCTTAGACCAATCTGAAAGAAGATACAGCTCCATGTTAGGATAGTAAGCATATTTTGAATCTTAGACCAATCTGAAAGAAGATACAGCTCCATGAAGAGGATGAAGAGGTAGACTTAAAATTTGTCCAATAGGATATAACTTTTTTTGGGGGGGAGGCGACAGTACTGGGGTATGAAGTCAGGGTCTTGCAAGCATGCTACCACTTGAGCCATGCCCCCAGCTCTTTTCGGTTTATTTTTCAGATAGGGGCTTATATTTATGCCTGAGTGACTTGGACCTTTATCCTCCTGTTTATGCTGCCAGCCAGGCTGGAATGACTGGTGTGTGCCACATGTCCAGCTTTTTATTGGTTGAGCTGGGAGTCTCTTGAACTTCTTTCCTTGGCTAGCCTCTAACTAAGATCCTCCTGATCTCTGCCTCCCAAGTAGCTAGGATTTATAGGCATGAGTCTCTATGCCTGACTCTAGATATAATTTTTTAAAGGACAATGATGCCTAAATTCTTGTAGGAATTAATGATCAAGGACAAATTCAAAACTCTACTTCAGGGCTAGACTATATACTGGAGCCTACTACTTCTGAGTCTTTTGATCATTGGTCCAATGCAAATTTGATAGGGAAAATTCAATTTAACTTTGAGGTAAAACTTTGGCAAGGTTTTCATCATAATGTCATCTTTAGTGCTCTTGAAGACTTCCTACCTATCACATCATGTTCAAGGGTGACAATCATAAGTTTTAAAGGCCGCATAATTAAAATGATAGAAATTTGTTTTTAAAAAATAGATCCTTTACTGTAACTCCTTGCTGGGAGAGAAGTGAATACCAGCACCTTGCTGCTCAGCCCTAACTTACAGCCCTCAAGGGATGCTGGGAAAGAAGGAGAGACCGTGGCTAGGAGTGTCCCTCCCTGCACATGCCAGACTTTCATCCTTGTCTCTGCATTTCCTCCCAAATCTTGAGATGCCTGAGTAAAACGATTATTATGTCTCCAGAACAGAGTACTGAATCAGCCTACACAAAATTAATGTAATTACTATCTTGATTTCCAGATGTTAGCTTAATGCCAGCCTATTAAATCTCTGAAGATGAAGCTAAAAACAAACAAACTTTCTGAGTAAACACCCAAATAAAGCATGCTAGTAATTTAGTGATAATTTGAGGCAATGGTAAAAATCTCTAGAGAGGACATTTTAGAAATTGATTCTTTCTACAGCTCAAGACAGAATAGGCTTTCCTATGTTTTTTTTGTTTTTATTATTGTTGTTGGTTTGTTTGGTAGTACTGGGGTTTGAACTCAGGGCTTTATCCTTGCTAGGCAGGTACTCTATCGCTCAAGCCACACTTTTAGCCCCTTTTCCTCTGGTTATTTTTGAGACAGAGTCTTACCCTTTTCCAGAGCCAGCCTGAACTAATCCTCCTATTTATGCTTCCCACAGTAGTTTGGATGACAGGTGTGTGTAACCATCTATAGCTTTTTGCAGTTGAGAATGGTCTTGTGAATTTTTTGCACAGGCTAGCCTGGAACCACGATCTTCTGATCTCAGCTTCCTGTGTAGCTTGGGATGACAAGCACATGCCACCATGCTCATCTATCGGTGTAGACAGGGTCTTACCAACTTTTGCCTGGGCTGGCCTCAAACCTTGACCCTCCATATCTCAGCCTCCCAAGTAGCTAGGATTACAGGTGTGAGCTACAAGCATCCAGCTCAGAATAAGCTTTTCAAAAACTTTGTTTTCTTAGGCTATACATCTAAATGATATTCATAGAATTGTGAATAACCCAAAATTATTACCCTATGGTTAATAGGGTAATAAATATATTACCCTATAATATAATATATATATTAACATATATTCTATGTATATTTATATTACGTATAAATATATATATAATCAATATAAATATATTGATTATATAAGATAACCTATGAAGAGTATAATGAACAGTTTGAAAATAAAAATATGAATGTTTTTAAAAAAGAAATTGATTTTCTCCATCACTAATTGGGTATGAGAATTTCCTAGGCTTTTTTTCAGTCTTTCTTTCTGAAGCATCTCAAGTTCCTTACTGCTCCTAGTCTTTGCTTCTTTTCTTTTGTCCCTCTTCTACATTTTCCCAAATTGTCCTTTTTCTGCTCTATAAATTTTTATTAGGATACATTCATGATGGGGGGGCTCATAGCCACAATTCCTCTTAGACTTATGTTGTACTTTAGTTGCATTGCCCCCCTTGTCTCTCCCTCTAAAAGTATAGCCCAGGCTGGCCTCGATCTCATGATTCTCCTGCCTCCACCTCGTTGATTACCAACGTGCCTCGCCATGACCAGCTGATTTCTTCCTGATGTCAGTGCTGTGTTTCATTGTGCCTTACACCCCAGGGCTGGTTTCTTGTTCAAGGTTTTGAAATTCAAGGGAAACAAACCTCTCCTTCTGTATGAAAGGGTCTCCCATCCCCTCGCTGCTTCCCCTGAATTTCAAATGGAAAGGCTGTGGTCATGGCCTTGACAGCCCTGCCTGTGATGGATTTCTACCTCATCCTAATCTATACCCCTAAGCAGCTTCCTTGGTTTTCTCATTTATGAAGTTTTAGATAATGATAACTATTTCCTTTGATTATAGGAATAAAAAAGGGATAATTCACATACACAATATAAAGGTTCAATAAATGGCATTATTCTTATCAACTTTGAAACTTTTTCTACATTTAATTTTCAGTTTCTACCTATAACTGCTGAAATTGTTCTTTCTTTTTAAAATGTTTATTTTTTTTTCCTGATGCATGTTCTTATTAAGCCTCTGCATTCCTGGAAAGTAAGATGGACAAGAACCCAAGCTACAATTCACCACCTTGTAGTCCAGACTGGTTCTAAAAATCACTAGAGAAGATGAATTTACTGCTTTCACACTAATTTTTTTTTTTAAGTATAAGAGTGTTGCAAAATTGTTCTTAATGCCATCTTATTCTGTTTTTCTCTTTTATTACTCTTAATTATATTCTTTGTACTGAGCTAAATAATTCTGCTATTTTAATATTGATCCAAGCTCACATCGAGTGATTTTTTTTATATTCAAGCCTTAGCTCTTCTTGATATGGCCAACCTACACATTCCCACAGTCTCTCGGAGGTGAATTTCTAATTATACACCTCCCCCATTTCTTCACTTCCTAGACTTCTTCCCCTGGCTTGCAGCACCACTCATGAAACAGTGGGAATAACTACTATCATTCAAATTTATTATTTCTAGCCCAAAAGACCAAAAACTGTATGTTCTCCCTCATATGCGGACATTAGATCAATGGCAAACACAAGAAGGGGATTGGACTTTGAGCACATGATAAAAGGGAGAGCATGCAAGGGAGGTATGAGGATAGGTAAGACACCTAAAAAATTAGCTAGCATTTGTTGCCCTTAATGCAGAGAAACTAAAGCAGATGCCTTAAAAGCAACTGAGCCCAATAGGAGAAGGGGACCAGGAACTAGAGAAAAGGTCAGTTCAAGAAGAATCAACTTAGAATGTAACACATATGTACATGAAAGCAATGTGAGTCAACTCCCTGTATAGCCATCCTTATCTCAACTAGCAAAAACCCTTGTTCCTTCCTATTATTGCTTATACTCTCTCTTCAGCAAAATTAGAGATAAGGGCAAAATAGTTTCTGCCGGGTATAGAAGGGGTGAGGGGGAGAGGGAGGGGGTGGGGTGGGTAGTAAGGGAGGGGGTGGGGGCAGGGGGGGAGAAATGACCCAAGCATTGTATGCACATATGAATAATAAAACAATAAAAATTAAAAAAAAACTTATTATTTCTAAATCACACTAAGGAACCATGCCTATAACTGTTAGAGGCTGAGTTGACACTTTATTCTTAAAGTAATTATGTCTACTGATATCAAATTTTAAAAATAAGCACAGCACTTTTGAGAGGTAAAGGAAATTAGCTTCTACAATACTTAAGAAATCCAAAATTAATTCAGTCTTAGCTTGTTCATTTTTATTCCTCCCCTAAGATGAAAACTTGTATTAGCCAAGTCATTATAACTAAGTAATATTATTCTGGACTGAAATCCAAACAAGGAAATGTAAAAACAAACTGATAGCTCTTCTTTTGTATAAACAGTCTGATAAAAGTTTCAAAAATTGTTAATATTAGAATTGATGTATTCAGCTATCTGCATGTTCTTATTTATTATTAAGGTATGTAATTATCTTCACATTTTTTACTGATTATTTTTCAGTGGATATTTTATAGTTAACAGCTACAATTGAAGGGAAATTATTGGCTCTTTCTGGGCCATAGATAATAGTGTTTATATCAGATTTGGTGGTAAAATCATGAGCCTGTCAGGCACACTGTCTTGGGATGTACCCCAGGATTTTCAATTACAGCTACTCCTTACAAAAACATTTTCTTGCATTGACTCTTGCAAGAGTTGTTTTATTGCTTTAATTATATCAAGTTTAAAATAATTTAACACCTTGCCTGACCATTTGTGGTAGCATTCTTTTCTTTCTTTCTCTCTGTGTTATTACTAGAGTAATTTGTATTTTTATTTTTATCTTTCTTATGTCAATTTCCCAAAGAACACACGTATTTGTCTGCAATTACCGTGGGTAGCTCTCGACTGGCGTATTCAAGAGAGCTGCATCAGGATTGTTCCAGGTTCCAGGGAAACACTTTATTTAGATTCATTGAGAAGCAGAAGTAAGGTTAACAGGAATTCTGATTGTGAACAATTGTACTTCTGTGTCTATACATATATTTCCCACTTCCTGCTGAATTCACACAATTTATGCTTTTTTGTGATTTATTCATTCACTTTTTGCAATATTACTGCAAAATAGCAAAATGAGATTTGGGGGCTTGAATTGCTGATGTTGCAAGTAATAAAAAGTTATCTCATCATGGCTCACATTCTTTTAAGTGTTTGTAAAAGCCATTTCTCTTGTGTTTGGGAGCGCTTACCTTGTCTGACGGCTAGGGTGGTGGTGTAGACCAAGAAGAGAAGTATATAATTGAGGAAACTCTGGAAGACTGGGGTATTGGCGTGGAAATCTTCTGAGAGGTACTTGCTGGTCAAGCCAATGCCACAGACAAGGAGGGACAACACCTGGCCCAGAGCCACAGAGATTAGCATCTCCCTGAGAAATGAACAGAAATATAGCAAAGATCAGCAGGAAGGTTTTAAAACATAGCAGTGAAAACTTTCTGGTCACTTATAACATGCATTAGGTTTCTTTTAATCTAGCACAGCAATGCTATGGGGGAAGTACAGCTATTAATAAGACTTTACAAAGGTTGAAATGAAAATCTGAAGTGGTTATAGAATTGCTCATAGTCACATAACAAGGAAGTGGCAAAATCTGGATGTGAGATCATAGGAATCAGGCCTCCAGCCACTGTACTCCTGAGATTGCAGAGGGGAATGAACATTATCTTGATGTCTACCATAAATGTTAACTGTTTAGTGACAGAGAGAGTGCCTCAACCCTGATCAGGAATGAATATATTCCAGCCTCATCCTCAGGTTCATATACCAATAAAGGGAGACCCTTTCCTTTATAGATCAGACTTCTCGATCCAGAACCACTTAGGCAAAAGGGCTATACAAACTCTGAAAATTCAGAAGGGCCATTTCTTGTGCAGTCTTAGACTTTGGATCTCAATTGCTCTAGGAAGCTTTAATAAGCACTAGGTGTCTGCTTTCTTTTCAAGTTACAATGGCCTATATATCAAAGCTGTTATTCCTACAGTAGATTCAGTACTGTGGTGATGTAAGAAAGCCTTTCAAATTATGCAAGTATTTTCTTTGCCTTTGTTCTAGACAATGCCCCATGTAGACCACTGGAGTAGAGAGTGGAGGCAAGAGTCAAAGCACTCAGTTTGCATGGAAATGAAATGCCCACGCAAGCTTTACAGTCACATGCACATGCATGCTCTGACACAGGAAAGCCCTAAATACACAGCAGACTTCTGCTCTCCCTGAAAGTCTCATCTGACTTTTCTGGTTTATTTAGAGAAACAGAAATTTATATAAAAAAGTAAGAAATATTATTTCTAAACACAAAACCTTTGGGCAAAGGACTTGAGGTGTTACATATTATCTACTCCATGGCACATGCAAGTCCATTTTTCTGGAAGGAGCACAGAGTCCTGGGGAGTACTTTGATGACATTTTCATTTAAAACAGAAAAGGAGCAGCCACACTTTGTTCTTTCCCTTTGCTTTCATTAGGAGGAAAAATTGTGTCAAGGCTGTGGATCGTTTAGAGGACACTTTCCTGAAGTTAACCTATTTCCAAGTCTGGTCCCTGATCACTGAATTCAGTCTTTAAAAGCTGTTGAAGACATATTTTTTTTCAACAAAAAGTTTAAAATGTCAATCTGCTACTTAAAATCCTACTACAGTTCCTTTTGGAATGCAGTGATCCATAAGGCCTATGGTAGATGATATGCAAACAGCTGGCAACATTCTCTTTATCTTCATGCTGCTACTCCCAAAGGAGGGGGGTCTATTTCTCCTTTTCTAGAAGTCACGCTGGCCTGTGCCTTGCTTTGGTAGGAAGAGTGTAGGGGAAAGAGAGTCATGTGACTTCTGTGCCTAGCCTAAGGTAGACACTGAAGATTGGGAGACCCCAGGGAAACAAAAAGAGAAGCCCAGCCAGCCACAGCTGCTTCAACTGAAGTGTCAGAAATGTGAGTGAAGATTCTGGATCCTCCTGCCTCAATAAAGTTATGCCAACCTATGCCACAAGGAGCAGGGATGAACCATCTCCAGAGAGTTGTGAGAAAAACCAAATGATGAGGCTTTAGCATAATGCAGTTTTACAATGGTTATATAACAGCAAATAACTGAAACAATGTGCTAAATGTTTTCCCTCTACTCCTACTATCTCTGGAGCCTTATCTCCAGCTTCCTTTACCCCATGTTATTCCCCCATGAAGCCACAGTTCCAGCCTTAGGGAGCTACTTGCACTTCAACAATGAGTCAGGGTCTTCTTTGCCTGTATTCCTTTGTATAACTTATTATTTTCAGAATGTTCATACCTGTACCAGTCTGCCTTCTAGTCATTTGTCAAGAATTGGCTCAGCTGTCATTTTCAGAGAAGTCTTTCCTGCTCTCTCTTCCTGGGGTGCATCTTCTTGATCTCCTTCACTACTTCCATCTCAATGCATGGAAATTATTGCTTTTATACCTCTTTTGCCTTCATCAGAATGAGAAGGTTATGCAATGTTCTTCGATATAGCTATAGCCAAGCAATACCATTCAAGAGGAGAAAATAGAATGATTCAAAGACAGCCCAAAGATAAATGTAGCCAAAGAAAGAAAGAAAGAAAGGTCAGAAGTTCTTGGGATGTAGCTCACTTAGCGGTAGAGTGCTTGCCTAGTGTGAGACAGGTCATAGGTTCAATCTCCAGTACTGAAAAAAAATAAATAAAAACATCCCTTCTTTAAATAAAGGAAGAGGTACAGAGAAGAATCAGAATTAACTCAAATTTTTTAAGACTAAGAGACGTGTAATATTCACTAACAAAAATTGTGATAAGGATTCACTTTTAGTGGAATGACAAATATTTTAGTTGCATTGAATTTGAGCTGCCAGATGCATTTCCAAATGATTCAGCAGTATTAGAAATATGGGATCATGCTTGGATAGGGAGATCAGCCAGGAAATAAATATGCAGAAGTTATAAAAGTGATGGAGAGAAAATAAGAGGGCCCCAGGAAAATCCTAAGACTGAACTTGGGAGAAGAAGAAGAGTCACATCTCTAGGATCAGAAGTGGTTAGAAGGTGTCATAAGGAAGGCCAGGGTAGTTCTTTGTGTCAAAAAACTCAAGGGAACAAAGATGTTCATGGAGGAAATGGCTGTCATACTAAATGCTTAGAGAATAGAGAGAGGACTGGCAAGAGACGATTTGTAGTGACTCCAGCCTCTAAAAAACAAGTTTTGGTTAAATGGGGAGTCCCAACGTAATACTGGTGTTATGGAAACCAAGGCAATCGCAAGTTTCATAGAAGGAATGGTTAGTGGGGACCAAGTGGATAGGAAGTGGTGAGAAACAAAAAATGCTAACTTTGAAGAATTCAAAGAATTCTTTGAAAATGTTTGAGCTAGTTACCATGTAACACAAGACTAATCATGAAAGCTAAAATAAAAATGCTTAAAATGATTTAAACATTAATTTACAGTAGATTACTGATTAACCTATTGTTGGGCCACTCTTTTTTTTTTTTCTTCAAAATTTTATTAAGAGAAAAGGGAAGAAAAAGTAAGAGGAAGCACTGCAAGAGAAGAAAGCAGAGGGCTCCTTTCAGGTGGCATGAAGCACTCATCTTTTTAAATTATTATTCTTTTTACATTTACCCACATGTGTATACATTGTTGGACCACTCTATTTACCTAATAACTTAAGTGAAAGAGGTAAGGGAAGAATTACAGCTAGCAAAATAAACATTTGTTCCCGACGCTGTGTAGTCCCACTGAAGAATGCTATGTATGGAGCAAGTTGCCTACGGAAAAGGTGAAAACTGCTGCAATGACCATGTAATTTCTGTATTTCTTTAAATTGTCACTGTGGTAGTCAAAACTTTGTTCCTGAACAAAATCAAGCCACACAAAATTACAGACTACTTATACAACAGAATACAATTTTAGTCTTTCTTGTGCATGTGTGCCAACATTACTATAAAATAGCCTTCTATATGCATACACTATGCATGTAAAGATGAATAAGACACAATCTGAGTCATTGAGGAGCTCTTAAATGAAAAATTTGGAGCTGTGTTCCTTAATAACTTAGTACAAAATGGAGCCAAGTAGGTGAAATATCAATAATTCATACTTAATAAGTTCTTACTATATGTCATGTCCTGGGCTTAAATTTTCATATTATCTTATTTAATCATCAGAATAAATATATGGTGGATATTGTTATTGCTATTGTTCCGTTTTTACAGATAAGTGATGTATAGAGAGGTTAAGTAGCCAGTCCAAGGACACAGAGATACTCTCCTTTCACTTGCCATACTGGGGAGAGTTTAGATGGAAACTAGGTGATATGATTCAAATCCAAATTTCTGCATTATTATTCTGTACCACTATTATGCTGCAAAAAAATTATTTGCTGTGATAGAGTGCACAAAGCATAGAGCTAACCTAAGTAACCTAAAGGCTTATTTCCAAACACATTTTGGAAAAGGTAAAAATCAAAACAAATGAACCACCACAACAAAAAAACCTGGCCACACTGAGTCTGTGATGGAAACTCTTTCACCAAAATATATCTGTTCTGTGTGTCTAACAAGTGGTCAACACAAGCCTATTCTTTTTTCTTTAGTCAAACAAACAGCGAATCTACAATATTTGATTTCTGCTTTCAATTAGTGGCCATGTCATTCAGCTGCTGCTGGTGTGATTTGACAGAGAATGTAAATTATGATTTTATAGGTCGTGCTAATGACCATGACGTGTAGAACAGGCAGGAGTGGAAGGAACCTTTTATCAGATTAGTTCATGAGTCCTTTCCAGACTTAAGGGAGCTAGATATCATACATGTTGTAGCCTGCAATAGCTAGTTACTAGAATCATCAAAACAAAATAAACAAGTAATAAAAATATAAATAAATCTAAATGCCTAAATGTTGACACTCTTCTATGTTCCTTGCCCTGCCACCTTGTTTCCATCAAATTCTCTTTTGTTCTCTTTTAGCACAAGATAAATCCACTTGTTGACACAGTAATGTCCTCTTTACTTTAGGATCTCTTTAGTTCATTTACTGCCATTCTAGCTCTCCTAACTAGTTTTGTTTGACTCTTTGAGTAACCAGTACAGTTGATCTGTGGCCTTTTTACTTAACTTTTCATAGCTTCAAGGAACTACCTTGTAGAGAAAGCTTTCCCTTGACCACTACCTGCTCTCTAAGGCTAGTTTAGTGACCTCATCTGTGTATCTCTATCTCTACTTGTATGCACCATACTGTATAACTCATGAGCTCCTGAAAAGAAAGGAATGCTAGTAACTTCTGTGTTCAAAATACTGCTTTGAAAACTGCCAGACAGAAAGAAAATAGATGCCCAATAAACAAAGAATGAATGAATTTATGAGTGAACAAATATCTGTACATGAAAAGAGAAGAGTCTTGGAAAAACTGAAAGATGGCTGTTTATCTTATCTTGAAATGCTACTAGCACTGAAAGACAAAAACAACCTTATTTTTACTGTATTCCATCTGCCAGTTAGACACTTAGATTAATAAGCTATTTTCTGAACAAGCCTGGTAAGGTGCAATCTTGCAAAAATGATGCTAAATATGGTGCAGGGTGAAATTTTGCATAGCGAGCTGTTGGGTATTCATATAGTATACAGAATAGCATACCAGATGCATTCTAACATAAGATACATAGTTCCTATAATTTTAGTAGCAGAAATGGAGAGGAGGTTATGATACACATTTTCATCTTCTTTGTTTATGCATTTAAAAGGACATCTTATCCACTTTAAATTCAGAAGGACCAGACAATGAAAAATGCATGAGTCTCAGGAAACATAGTGCTTCTGGAAGCTGAATACCAGTTATAATAGAGCTTGTATTCATAAAGACTGACATAACCATTGTCACTAGCACTTTGTTCTGTTAAAGAAACAGACTGTAAAATTTTGAGAATAAACTTGTGCTACAAATTAGATATTCAAAATAATAAGAATAAAAATAAAGCATAAATTGTATCCTGTTTTCTTCTATAAGTTATAAGATTATATTCTTTTTAAATGTCTGAAGAATTTCAACACAGTGTTACATAATCACTTTGCTGTGTAATTCTTTGCCATGAGAATGAAACAATTATGTTATAATTTTGAGTTAGAGCAAAGCAACCTTTCTGTGGAGGCATCTTCACTCTGATAATGATTCTAAGGCAGGTCATGTAAGATCTGAGTGAGCACATGAATTCAGAGATGCATACATAGAGATACTTAAGTATGTTGCTTGGACTCAAAACAATACCACCTGAACGTGGGAGAAACATCTTCTACCATATTCTTTGACAAGATTTTTGTTTGCAAAAGTTAGGCCACTGACTTCTAGAAGCTCTTTGCTGACAGGTTTTTACTGCATTCAAGCATCTGTAAATTTTATGTGAGAAGATTTTTAGGCAAGAAGCAAATACATACCTCCAGAGACCTGACATTAATTGGGGTTTCTTTCCCTCAGATTCTGTATTCATGAAATTGAATCTATTTTCTAAACTTGTGCTTTCTATTTTGTTTCATTTTTACTCATTAGGTAGAAGAAACAAAATAAGTCACAAGGAAACCTTCCTGAACATAATATTTCATTGAGTCTATGAACTAATAAATGTAGGAGACATTTGAACTCTGGGGTGAGAGAATGAGTCAAAAATGCTCAATGTTTTGTGTCCAGAGAAGCAGACTCTGGAAAAGTTACCAAAAAAAAGAAGGAAAAGTTACCAAATAGGAGTTGGAAACCCCTGGCCCTATCAGTTCCCCTAATTAAGTTCCATGATCTTGTATATCTCCCACTTTGGGCTTGAGATTCTCCATGTAAAATAAGGACATTATAACTGGTGTGTATATATGACATCTCTTCCACTCCCCTTTAAATCCTTTTGATCTCAACTGTGTCCAGGGTCCCTGGCCACTTACTCTAGCAATGACCAACTCTGCATAGACTACATCCAACATCATGTAGACCCAGTGATCCTAAGCTTTAGGTCAATGCTGTGCACCTTCCCCTTTTTCTACACTGGGGATTCTCTGTTGATGCTGACAGCCAGACCTTGTGGGGACCTGATTGGTGTCCACTCTTATTAAGAAACCAGCAAGTGCAAGATAATAACTACACTGAACACTAGGAAACTCTGGCAGACAATAAATTCTTCTCTAGTCTTCCTGCTGCAAGTTGTACAAAGGATGAAGTCATTTATAAAGGCTCTTTGAAGATGGCTCTGTCTCTTAAGGTTCTTGGTGTTGTAAACTACCTTTGAATGGTATTTCCCTCTTCCCTTCCTTACTCCCGCTCTGTGGGATTATAACCCTTGTAAAGCAACAACACATACAGACCTCTGTCTGCTTTCTAGGGAACTCAGCTTTACATTTCTGTCTACTCCATAATTCCAACTTTCTTTTAGAAGACATTTGAGCATTTCAATTCTGGAAATTTGTATCTTCAGTCTTAAAAAGATTATGTATTTGATTAAACTCTTTGGTAGCTAGGACACCAGCAACATCTAGCCATTTATTACATACAAATTGTGGAGTTTTGCAATTAATCGCAGTCAGTGGCATATGCTAAGGCCTGCTGGGTGCAGGTTGTAAGAAAAGAATGCATGGCCCTGCTTCTAAGGAGTTAAGAGGCCCTTGGAAGGTAAATAAGTGAGATTATCTAAATAAAGAACTTAAAATAACTATGTACTCAAGTAAATCAATATAAAACTGCTAGAAGTAGTTGCTCAATTTTAGTCTTTAAAAATGTTCTTGGAGAACATAATTTTGAGTCTTCAAAAAAATAATAGTAGAGATGTGGTTTGATATTGAGAAGTTGGCATGTCATTGCAGGGAAGGGATTGCCATGTTTTCTCAGAAGCAGAGACAGACATGGAATCAAGTGGCTAGCCAATAAGAAGTCATAATAATAGAAGGGATGGATCCAGACAGGTGAGCAGTAAAGGAATTTAAAGCACAGGGTAGAGTTTTATTCTGTAAGAGGTATTCTTTGTCATTTATGAACAAGGGAAAGGAAGTAAGCACCAGTCATAATGCCCCCAAATTTCTCTTGTCATTTTGTTAGTTAGAACCAAATCTTCATTTTATTATAGTAAAAAATAATTTCAATCAGAGGCAAGATTTAAAAACTAGAGAGTCAGGCGTGGCAACACACATCCCAGCTTTGTGCGAGGTGGAGGTAGGAGGATAGCTGTCCAAAGCTGGCCAGGGAAAAAAAGCATGAAATCCTATCTGAAATTCAACTAAAGCAAAAAGGGCTGAGGGGTGTGACTCAAGTGGTAGAGCACCTGCCTAGCAAGCTTTAACACCTGAGTTCAAACCCTAGTACTAAAAAAAAAAAAAGAAGAAGACAAAACTATGTATCTTTGAGCAAGCGAGATAGCCTTACTAACTGCTTTGCCTGCATAATACATCACCTCTGGTTGAAGCATGCTACAACATATGTACTTGCACACCAAAACTGCAAAGCTGCAGTGATCAAATACTTGCATCTTCAAATCTTTAGCATGGCTTTTATGCACCTTTCAACCTTATTTGTTGACAGAAAAATATGTTTTTATTCTACTGCCATCTTGGTTTTTTTGCATATTATAGCCATCTTGCTGAGAAAGGAAGAGGAGTTTTTGCTAATAGCCTAAGTGTTTGGATTATTTATTAATAATTAAGAAATGCCAATTGAGCTTATTAAGCAACTATCACTATACTTAATGTAAACATTTTAAAATAATGGATTATATGCCTTTAAATACAAACTCCTTCCCTCCAAAATTGCAGAACTTATCTTTGTGTGTGGTTGATTAGATTTTGAATTATTGACTAACTCTGTGTCAGTCAATATCTTAAGCTACAATGTACCATTTGAAGTGAAGTCTATCTGTAATAAAAGTGGATTTTAATCCAAATTTACAATTGTCTTGATAATTACAAATGTTTTTGTTACTCATGATATGTTTTGTTTTGCTTGTTTTACTTTGTAATGTGACTGATGAAGAAAGGTCCAATTAATAAGTTTAAATTGAACATTTTTATTATACAATTTGGTATTATATTTGACTCTCAGGAGCTGTTTTCAGCCAACTGTTCTCTTTGTGAAGTTTAGTTACTGAAATGATAAAATCCTTAATCTTATTACCTAGGTCCACGAGTCCCTTCTGATAGCACAGCATCCATTCTTGTGTCAAAGAATCTCATATACCTTAAAAGAATGGCCCACCTACAGAGGCAGTAACAAAAGACCGCATATTATATAACTCCCTTTATAAGAAATGTTCAGAACAGGCAAATCTACAAAGACAGGAAGCAGTTTGCTTACGGGTGGGTTGGGGGAGGAAAATAGGGAGTGATAACTAATGGGTATTGAATCCTTTTTGAGGTGATGGAAATGCTGTAAAATTGTAGCGTTCATTGTACACATACATATGCTAAACTAAAAACTACCAAATCATAACTTTAAGTGACTGAATTGTACTATAAGTGAATTGTGGCAGAAAATACTAAAAACAAAGAATGAATAGGGGAAAAGAGAAAAGACTAAAAGAGAAAAAACAAAACAAAGAAAAGGAAAACAAAATTGCACAGTCATTTAACGAGAAAAAAGACTTACAAACTGGCTACATGCGGGGGGTGCTCAATTTATGATAAAATTACCCAAGCTTAAGTACATTTTACTGTTTTCCTCAACATATAAAATAAAGATTTTTTTCTTTTCACATATAAGGTAATATTTTCTCTCTAGATCCTAGAAGATAATATTGCATTTCCCCAGGGATGTGTACTCCTACTTCGGAGACAACTGACTTATAACATTTTAATCCTTTTCTTGGAAGCTATGAACCTTTGCCACGTTCTTTCAGAGAATCAGCATGGTGCAGTAAAATTAGCACATGTTTTGAAACTGAATAAATTTGGATTTAGATCCTGACTCTGTCACTAACTAATTGAGACCCATTTTCCTCCCTATAAAAGTGGGATAATAACATGTATCTCAGAAGGTTGTCATGAGGATTTAATAAGACAGTATATATAAACTGCCTCCTACAATATGTGGTCCATGGTGTGTACTCACAATAATAGCTCCCATAGCATTAAATACATCTGGAAGTGCCAATACTCTTATTGATTACTTAAATCTGTCTTAAAATTATATTATGATACATTTAGAAGAAAACTCAAGAAATAGTGCTAACATACATCAGAGATTGATTTCTTTACTAACTAATAAATGTATCCTCTGATTAGAAAAGTTTAAAGGTTCTTGCCCTTCAGAAAATTCAGGAATGATAGCAAAAACAGAAATGAGGAATATTTAAGGAGTCTTACACGACAAGACTGTGATGAAGCTAGCAGAGCTGTCTTAAGTAGGAACTTTGTCTTTAGTTCTCACATTTGCTAACATCTTGGAGAGCAGGACAGTAGGGAGGCAACCTTTTTAGGGTAACTTTGTTACTGCTTCCCTTCTTTATGCATTTTTAAATGGCTTTGACATTTTTCATTATGAAATGCTTTTAGCTTTGCATTTTGAATTATGTTAGTGAACCCGGAGGCCAAATGGCAAACTTCTAACTTTGAAATCTATTAAATAAATAAAAACAAAGTATGCAAGTGAACTGATGACTCACTGAAGAAAAAAAAACCCTATGTTAAATTCCATTAGTTTATTACATATTTACCAAATTTTTATGCATGAGGTATAGTGTATTCGAAGTGAAGACAATTGGTAAAATTAGATTCCACTAAGTGCCAAACTTCTCCACACACAATTAAAACCTGTTTGAAAAATGAATAATCAACTGAGATCATCAATTATGCCTTTTACTTGGAAGAACATGCTGGGAGCTTAGGCTAACTAAGAAGGAAAGTTATATCTCATTTTAGAAGACAAATACATCTGACTTTTGCTTTCACGTAGTAAAAGATCCTCTGAATGGAAGCTAGTGAACATTTTTTCTTCCTTTCCTTCTGTAAAAAGATTTTTCCAATTTCAACAATAAAGGAGTATTTTTATCTCAGTGCTTCTGATGGAGTACTCTGAAAATCGGTGGCTCACACTTGTAATCCTAGCTACTCAGGAGGCAGTGATCAGGAAGATGTGGTTCAAAGCCAGTCCAGGCAAATAGTTCCGCAAGACCCTATCTCAAAAAAAAAAATCCCTTCACAAAAAGGGACTGGTGGAGTGGCTCAAAGTATAGGTCCTCAGAATTATACCAAAATCCAATTTTTGCAGCATGGGCTAGGCAAAATTTATTCTGGAGGTAAAGGTCCCTATAAGGATAAAAATCTGGATATTTTCCTTACATTAGTACTACGATGACTGGGAAGAAATCTAACCTGTTGAAATTTTTATTGTAGTGATGACTCTAACAACAAAGGAAAATTCTATGGTTGCCACTCTAGCTTCAGGTTTAAAAGAAGAAAAGATAACTAGAAGAAAGAGATGTCCTACAGTGGGAAATCCCAAAAGAGTCTCAGCTGCCTTTATAACTGAAGAGAACTGAAAGAAAAAATAGTGGGAGAGAAAGCAGAGCTCCTCCTGAGGCAGGCTGTCTTTCTTTGGAGGATGTTTAAAGACTTGAGGGCACAGAGGGCTGATAGAGAATGAACAAATAATAAAGTTACACTGATGACTGTCAAATGACAGCTCAGGATTGCCCATATGGTATAAAATGTTCTACCTTTTAAAAAGCTACCAAGACCAAGCATAAAACAAGTGATAAAGAATCAAGTGAAACAAAAATGTCAGGCAGACTACAAATTAAGGGTGCAATAGTGATGTTTATTATAAATGAGCAGTCACCTGAAATTCAAGATCTGTGAAACAGAGATTAGCTTGTTCTTACAGAAGGAGCCACAGCCAAGTTTACAAATGAAAGCCAGTATCAGGACCACTTTGATGAACATAAATTGTATACTCACCTTTCTCCTACTTGAGCTCATTGTGAAATAACCTGCTAATATAATGTGATGTGCTCTGATAGACCTGCCTTGGTGAAACCCAATCACTAGAATGGAAAGACAAGGCTTTGTGCCTTCCTAATTCACAATGTTTCAGTCTGGTCTGCTTTTCAAGTGGCCTTTTGTGGACTGGTAGGGAAAGCAGTCACCATGTTTTCCAATTAAAATTATTTGCAAACCTCTGCAAAATGGATCGAAAGTTTATGGTCCTCAAGCTTCATATATTGAAATCCTACACCCCATATACTATGTGATGGTCTTAAGAGGTGGGGACCTTTGGGAGGTGATTAGGTTCAGAGGGTAAAGCCCTTATGAATGGAGTTAGTGTCTTGTAAAAGGAGCCAAGATCTTTCTTGCCCTGTTTCTACCATGTGAGGATGTAGCAGCAGTCTACAATCAGAAAGGACCCTTCACTCAACCATACTAGCACCTTAATCTTGGATTTCCATCTTCCAGAGAAGAAATAACTTTCAGTTGTTTACAAGCCAACTAGCCCATAGAATTTCATTGTAGCAGCCTGAACTAATAAGACACACCATTTTTTCCTTTTTACCTATGTCAAGACAGGTAAATCCAAGTCTTTTCAGATCTTTGACACCTGCACCTTGCTCACCTAAGTCACACAGTAAAGGCTGCAATGATGCTTCCAAGCTGTTCAAAATGTCCAAGGGCATAGAAGACATTCAGTGAGTATGTGGCAAAATATCCAGTTAGAAAATATTAAGATTTTGTCTTTCAGATAAAAAAATGAGAATGGTCTCATTCAGTGTTTTAAGGTTCCACTAAACAGGAAATTAAATAACATTTCAGTAAGTAAAGTAAGCACACCAATTTAACTCTAACTTTTTTTTTGCTAAAGGTGTATTTTCTATTCCCCCACTCCAGTTTTTGGAATCATCTAATGCTCTTCTAATATAATAGCTGCAGTGATGCCCTTGATGTCTAAGAAAAATGCTGAGGTATCATGGCAGCATCAGCACACTGTTGAACAAAAAGGGTATCGGCTCACTTCCTACTTGTGAATGCCTCAGCTATGAGTAACTTGGAATTAAGAAAATAAGAAAAGACACTCATTATTCCCTTTTGTTTTTGAAATTACAGAAACATATATCCTTGCAAGATTTCTGTAAAATATTAAACAGATTCATGGCCAACAATAACTCAAAAGATAGTCTATGACTTTCCTGGAAAATAAACTAGGTCAGCATCTTCTTAATTCCATTTACATAGTACTCATATGGTGAAGGCCTTTTGAGATTGTGTTCACTAAGATCAGTCTATCCAAACAGCATGTCTATTCCATAAGACAAAAGTAATTTCCAGACATTTAGCATTTTTGAACTATCCCTAAAGAAAAAAGTTTTAAACTCCATCCTTAGTTCCCTTGATCCCCTGAAGTTGTCATCATGACTGTGAAAGTGATTTGAATAGAATCTGAATATCTTTTTTTTCCTTTTTTGAACCTTGGTGCATATATGTCTGATGAAAAACAAGGGAGGAACTAAAATTTCCCTTTTGGAAGTTAAAGTGAACTAATATGAAGAACCTATCTCAGCAGCACACACATTGCCCAAGAGATTAAATTTAAATGATTCATGCATGACATGCATAATGATGAACACCCATTTTGTTTCTCTTAGGATCAGTTAATGTGCATGGATTATTTTGGATAGAATACTGTGGGACCAAATAACTCCACTGCATCTTTAAAATAAAAATAGCAAATTAAATGAATCAAGGTGCAACATATAAAATGATGTATGCATTCTGCTGAATTTAATTGAATTCTAATTAAATTACTTGGAGGAAGATAAATTAGATTGTTTTTCTAGCACATTTCAGATAAACTTAATGAAGTTCTATAAGTGAAAAAGGCAGAATGGGCCTTGTTTAATGACTGGTTGCTGATATATTTCCTTGGAGTGAAGAAGAGGTCAGGCTGACCTTGGGTCATTTCTTCCTTGAGTGAGACAGATATTACATTAACTTCAGAAAACCTGACTAAAAAGTGACTAGGTCATACTTTATGTTGATGGTAAAATAACTTATTGAGGCATTTAATTATTTGATTTTCCCTCTATATTTTTTCCTCTAAACTTTTGAGCTCCCTGGCATCAGGATAGTTTCCATTAAGGAGCAAACAGGGCTAAAACAAATGTTCACTGCACCATCATCCCATTTGTTTCTGGAAACCTATAGAAGGGATTATGTCAAAATAGGGAAGGATGCCCTAGAGAGAAGAGGGACAGCAGTACCAAACTAAGAAAGAATTCCCAAAACTAGAATAACTTCTCCAGGTGATAAGCAACCAGCTCCACCCACCCATTTCAATCTGGGGAAGGGGAGGATACAGACATGTAGGTAGAGTGGCTTGGCTCTCAGACTGCATAGATGCCTAAGGGTGGCAGAAAACCTGCAGTGTTCACAATAGCTAAGTTATGGAATAAGCCAAGATGCCCTACTACTGACGAATGGATTAAGAAAATGTGGTATTTATGCACAATGGAATTTTATGCAGCCATGAAGAATGAAATGTTATCATTCACAAGTAAATGGATGGAACTGGAGGACATAATTCTGAGTGAGGTTAACCTGGCCCAAAAGACCAAAAATCATATGTTCTCCCTCATATGCAGACATTAGATCAAGGGCAAACATAACAAGGGGACTGGCCTTTGATCACATGATAAAGTGAGAGCACACAAGGGAGGTATGAGGATAGGTAAGACACCTAAAAAACTAGATAGCATTTATTGCCCTCAATGCAGAGAAACTAAAGCAGATACTTTAAAACAACTGAAGCCAATAGGAGAAGGGGACCAGGAACTAGAGAAAAGGTTATTTCAAGAAGAATTAACCTAGAAGGTAACACATACACACAGGAAATCAATGTGAGTCAACTCCCTGTATAGCTATTGTTATCTCAACTAGCAAAAACCCTTGGTCCTTCCTATTATTGCTTATACTCTCTCTTCAACAAAAATAGAGATAAGGGCAAAATAGTTTCTGCCTGGTAGCAAGGGGATGGGGGAGGCAGAGGGAGGGTGCGGGAGAGGTAAGGGGGGGAAGAGGGGAGAAATGACCCAAACATTGTATGCATATATGAATAAAAGAAAAAAAAATCTGCAGTGTTTCTAGATTCCAAAAGACAGTGAAGACTTGGAAATTATGCATACTGGTAGTGTGTGTGTGTTTGATATATATAAGACTCTGGTCGTAGAAGAATAGGTAGGGTTGGAAGGAGTGATGAGGGTGAGTTGGGACAGGGGGAGGGAAACCCTCCCCATCTCCAAAACGGCTTAGAATTTTCTCTGAGTCCAGAGTCTAGAGATGTTGGAGTCAGATTTTGTTTGTTTTGTGAAAGTTTGTGGAACAAAGTTTATTACACTCTTGAAAAAAATTATGTCCATTTTGGTTAGCTAAGAAGTAATCCATGAGTAAAGTGTTTTGCTTCCCTAAGAACACTTCTTTTTCTACACATTTGGCAAATGCTTAGCATTTGATTATGGGCAAGGGCTATTTTTTTTTTTTTTTTGGCTTAGAGTGGGGGTATGAGTAAATTCTGAGAGTGTGAGGAAAGGGCAGAAAGGAAAGGTTTGGAAAGCTAAGAGATACTTAAATGTGATAAAGGATGAATGAGCAATAGGTAAGGGACCGTGTGCAGTAGTATCTAGAAAAAAACAGAGCTATTCATATGACAATTATTCATTTCTTTAAAATAACACCATATAAAATCAAAGCAGAGTCATCAAGAACCTCAAAAGTTCCATGAATACATTGATATTGCCTAATGTAAATTCCAATTCCATACACAATCCAAGGAAGTTGGGAAACCAGGCTCTTTGAAGAACAGAACATGATGGCGACTGTGATACATATTTCATAAAGTGTTCTCTTCTATGAATTCCCAGTGCTGTCTGAGATATATTAGTGAGAGAGATGAGCAGCACTTTTTCCACTAATTGATCCTTTCATGTTTGGCCATTAAAGTTTGGCTAAGTTGACAATCCAAGAATGCACTGATGAGCATTTTGCCATTTTATATTTATGGAAATAATTTATTAAATATATATGATTGTTTTGGGGGTGGGAACCAGTGGGAAAGGGGAGGGGAAAAGGAGAGTGTGATGGGGAGGTGAATATGACCAAAGTATATTACATATGTATATGAAAATAACATAATGAAGTTCATGAAAAACTGTAAAAAAAAAGGCAGGGAGGTGAGAAGGGGATATGGAGTGATAGAGTGGGTAAATTTGATCAAATAGAGTACATGCATGTATGGAAATATCACAATGAACCCCCTTTGTTTTACAAGTAATATGCATAAACAAAAAATGAGAAAAAAGCATACAACTGAAGGTAGAATAGGGCTCAAAATGTTTTGGAATATATAAGAATAAAAAAGAGGAGGTAGAAGTAAATGGGTTGAGTTAGTCAGTTCTGTTACTATAACAAATACCTGAGAAAATTAACTTACAAAGAGAATAGGTTAATTTGAGCTCATAGTTTCAGAGGTTTCAGACCATGATCAGGTGACCCCATTGCTCTGGGCCTGTGGTAAGGCAAAACTCATGGCAAGGAGGTTTAGAAGCAAAACTACTTACTTCAAGGCCAGGAAGCAAACAGAAAGGAACTGGGATCCCACTATCCACTTTGAGGGCATGACCTCAATGACCTAAAGACCTCCCAAAGGCTCTAGCACCTCCCAATAGCACCATGCCAGGGACAAGCCTCCACCACATGGACCTTTGGGGGATACTTAAGATCTAAGCTATAGTATTGGTTAATGAGGAAGAAACAAGGCGTCATCTTCTACTAGTGCAAAAGTTCCTTCAAGATATAAATTCTGTGATTTGATACTAACAAAATCCGAAACTAAAAGAAATAAAAAGGTTTATTCCTACCATGGCATGCATGTTAGCATAGAGACCTAAAAAGTCCCAAAATAGAGACAATAAAATAAACCTGAAGGTATTTTTAATGATCTGTGTTAAATGTTTCAGCACTGTAGGGACAAGTGTATGTCCACATTGCTTCAAAGACAAAAGTGATATAAACATAGAACAGTGTGCTGAAGAAAGTTAATAACCATAGATTAAGCGTGAGACAAGAGTAGAAAGACTACTGAGTTCTTTACAAATACTCTAAGGTAAATGCAGACGATTGCTAACATGAGCAAGGTTACATTCACAGTATACTATAGCCAGCTACGGGCAGGCAATGGGTAGGAAGTACTCATGTTGTTATAGCAGAGCGTCATGAAGAAGGTGCTATAAATGAGACTCTCCATGGTGCTTGATGGTCATTGTCAAACTCTGTGGTCAACACGATGGCAATATCCTATGATATTTCATATCCTGGTCGTCCCTGAAGCCTATACATAGAGTGGCAACCCAAGACTCAGACTTTCATGAGATGTCTGGCAAAAGTGAGTGTCTGCCTCCTACAGCTGTGAGGAAGACCTGATTGAGAACTTCAACATCACTACATGACACAGGGGTTCAACACCTGGCACTCTTCTACCTCTACTGAAATATCTGAAGAACTGGTGAAGGAAATATGTTGGTGAGAATACGAATTTTGTACATACTATATTTGTAATGAGTATCAGAAATCACCCAAATGTGTTGCTCCAGCTCCAACTTCCCTTCACTCCATGGGTAGCAGAAGTCTTCTGAATGTTTAGAAGCTAGCAGGTGTTTAATCTGTTCATGCAGAGACAGAAGCTGAGATCCAACTGGACTGTGGTGCAAGTGGGAATTTCAGCCAGCCTGCAAAGCAGCCAAGTCAAATGAAAGGCCTTGGCAGGGTTCCACACAAAACCCCATACACATGGTCAGTACCAACTTCTAAATGCTTCCAACAGAATTTCACAGTGCTTCCATCTTCACCTTCATTTCATACGTGTCATTTAGTTCAACAATCTAAACAACTTCTTCCACAGAAAACACATTATAGAGGTCACTTAGTACTGAAATTCCTTGAATTTTTTTTAAGAAAACTATGATTGACAGAGCATAACTTGAAGAATGATTTTGAAGGATAAAGTGATTATTAACCTTTTGGTGTATCAGCATGTTTCTAATTAAGAAACAGAATTGGAATTTAGATACCTTGGTAGGCTTGTGTATCTTAAGCATATCTGAACACTGAAGTGGGCGAGTGGTTTTGTGTTTTCATGGTGCCTCACAGGGTGTTGTTGCTGTTTCAGAAATAAAGAGAAAACATTCCCTCAAGCTTAGAGAGGTGATGCACTTGTTCCTGATCTACATCCACATGATCTTCATTGATTGGCTTAGCCTTTGGGTAACTCCTGTTATGAAGGAAGCTTTCCAGCTTCTCCCTTACTCTGATAGAAAAGGAAGTAAACACTCAAGTTTTAATCCCTGTTTGACAATATGACAAAGTAAACTTGAAAGAGGAGATAAGGGGTAGTGAAGAGGAGAAGGAGGAGGAGGAAGACGAGGTGAAACAAGAAGAAGGGGAGGAGGTGAAGGAGGAGGCAGCAACACAGACCCTGATGCTCATTTCTGCTACTCACTGGAGGGAAGAAACTACAGGTCTCGAAAACCGCACAGTTCATTTCTGAGCAACTATCCAGGTATGCACACATTGGAGAATTTATCTTTCAAGTGTCATGACTTTCTAGTCCCTGGCTCCACACCCCAGGCAGAGTACCCCATAGATCATATTCAGAAAGCAGAAGCAATCACAGAGCAGGCTTCCTAGGTATTGACCACATCAAATCACCTTGGTCTAGACTTCTGCCTCAAATTATCTTTGGGTTGTATTTATTAAACTCTGCCTATCTCATGACATTATTCTGGAACTCAGCACTTGTTACTAACCAGCCTTCATCAACCACCTGCTCCTGTGAGCCGCTCATTTGTAGACCAACATATTTCTCCTGGCTCTGAGGCCCTAGGGTGCTGAATCAGAGCTGGAGGCAGCCAGCATTTCTAATTCCCTGTTTCCAAGTGGACTTGACAGATGCAAAAGCCAGTGCTCCAAAGGCAAAGAGAAGAATTTCACAATAAGTAGTGAGATAATGGACCGAAGACACAGCCACATTATTGGCTTCTGAAGCAAGACTTTCACCTGTCTTACAAGGTGCTCTTCTCTAAATCCCAATAACCACCTTAAGCAGTTTACCTTTGAACATGGTATAAAGGACTGTCCTACACAGCTAGTTTCATCTTTTACTGGTAATGCTATGTGTGACTTCCTGTTATATATCTTTACTAACTTGTGATTTCATGAGGATTTGAACTTTCAAAAATGAGTTGTGTTTTATCTTCTAAAAAGAAGGTAGATTTACACAAACACATGACACTCACGGTGAAACTTCCTTTATGGTCTCAGAGACACCAAAGAAAGAATGGTATCAAGACAAAGGAAGGAATAAATGTTAATTAAGAAGGCTCTTGATGGAGAGAAAGGCAATGCTTTTAAGAAGCAGGCCACCCTATCATAGCCAGTAGGGATCCAGAGTGGGTTCATAGTCTCAAAGTCCTAGATACTGAGATTGTACAAGGGAAGTCAGAGAAGTATGGTCACATCTCTAGGAGTTAAGCAACCATCAGTGAACTGAAGAATCTATTTAAAATATTTTTAAAGTCTATAATCATCAATTAACAGCAACAAAGTAATGATCCATATCTCTGCATGACAAGAAGAAAAACAAAAAAAAAAACTTAGAACTATTTCTAATTGAAAGCTGTTTTTTAAAAAATTTAACTCCAACATAAAAATCAAGACAAAATGTTCTTCCTTTTGGTTATTCTGCATATTGAAATACTTCTTTGCAATAAAATTGGACTATTATATTCTATCAATATGGTTAACCTTTGTATAAAAATTGTTCTATGTAGAAATTCATTTTCTGTAGCCAGAATTGTCACCATGACCAGTTTTATTTGAAAGAAATAACAAGGTTTTTTTGTAAGAAACTAAAAATAGTCTGTCTTTAAATTTGGAAGGGAAAATATCTTCCAAGTTAAGGCAATCATTTTCTGCTCATTCATAGCCCTGGGAACACATGTTTTTGAGGCTGTTTTCATTGTTTAATTTTTTTTTCTTTCCTTTTTTTTTTTTTTGCCATCAGATAGGTTCTGCCTGCAAAGCTCTGTGGAATGGAGCTTCCTCCTGGATGCAGGGATAGATAACAGATCACTGATACTAGGAAGACATTGTACGTATAACACCGAAATCTCTTGTTCAGATAAACTACATCACTACTGAATCAGTCTCCAGGGACATAGATAGGTCCATGCCAGCTACAACTTGTATCCAGATGTGATATCCCAGGAACCATATAGAATCAGCTGTCAATTCCTTCCTTCTCTCCAAGGGAAGAAACACCTTCAGTCCTACAGCTTTCCTTTTCCATCCCATGTCTTTGATAAGAAGCAATGTGGACTCCGATGTTGTCTTGATCACTCAAGAAAATCCTGACAACTCTGTTGACACCAAGAAAATCACAAGGTCATCCATCTGCATTTCTAAAGATGGTGATGTAAGCAGAAAAAAAACTACACTGAAAAGAATCACAATAGTATAGGAACTTGACAAATAATGGAAGGAATATTTGAAAATAGAATATCCCTGATACTGTTCAAATCATACCCCATGAGCAAATATCTTGGGGCATCTAAGATGTACCACAAGATAAAAGAGAATTAACTGTTTCATGTATAGAGAGAAATAAATGATTTTAGATATTGCAGCTAGTGTCATATAATGACAACAATATTAGTAATAACTAACATTTACTAAGCACTTACTAATCACCAGGAATTCTAAAGGTTTTAGATATATTACTCCTACTATAACCCTATTCTATAGGTATTTTTATTATTTACATTTTACAGATGAGGCAACTGGAGGTACAGAGCAAGTTAGTTACTTGTCTAGCCACACACAGCTGTAACTCCACATACAACACATACACACAAACACATCAAATATATGTCTACTGCTTTGCCCACATCTTACTTTTATTTTACTTCACTTTTTGTCATATATTTTGCCCTCGCTAAGTATTCACAATTAAAATTTTTGCATCCCTCTGAAGTGAGATAGGATGGGGGCTAGGGAAGGAGAAAGGCATTGCAACTCATTGTGAAAGTCCTTTATTTACCCTCTTGTGCTTCTTGAGATGATAGCTTTGAAAGAATTTGGGCTGTTCTTTGAATTTTTCACTAAATTTGTATATCTACTTTTTGAGGTACTTTTTTTAAAAGAGCATCTAAAGGATGGATTGCATACCTGACACTGGTAGTTTATGGCATTTTCTTAAAGAAAAACTTCAAAATATTTTATATTACTTATTTTTAGAAAAATCTATTGAAGAAAAATCATTAATGTTAGCATAGAAATTCAATGATTTATCAGCATGATGATATATATTGCTTAAATGAGTATATATTTATATATCTACCTATATATGTATATAGTTATAACATCATATCATATAAGAAATAGTACATTCACCCATCTGACTTTGAATGTCAGAATACAAAATTTAGAGTTATTATATCAGCAGGTGAAAACCTACATCTATTTGTTTCATGAGAGTAGAAAAATAAGAGCCAGTATGCAAAATTTGCATCCTCTTGTATTGCTGATAGCAGTATAAACTGAGAAACAGTACTGTTCTTATTTCTTGACACTGTCAGTAATATCTGTTCTGAGAATATAAGAAGATCAATCAAAGATGGAAAAACTAGACTTATACCATGACTGGTACTTATAATAATAAAAACTGGAAATGACCTAAAAGTTACTGTAACTTAATGGTTAAGTTATAGTATATTAACTTGATTGAATAGTCGGCAGCAGTTTCATATCAATGCCAAAAGATTTCAAAGATATAAAAATGCCTAAAATATAATGTTGAGTGAAAAACCCTATAAAACCCTATAAAAATTGTTTCTGGGCTTTGACTACAAGTGCATAAAATTGTTTTATGCACATTAGCAGATTTTTTTCCTTTTTGCTTTTTATGTGTGTTACAACTACAACTTTGATGGCTAGATAAACATTTTTTAACCATTAAATCTATTCTCCTCTGTTAAGTTAATCATGAAATAACTTGGAATTACAAGGAAAAATATGATTGATCAAAATTTGTGTGTTTGGGAAAGTGTGATGTTGGACCAACAAGCGTTTATGTACTGATTTATCACATGCAAGCTCACATTTCATATTCTTGGTGTGGGGGAAACACTTGTTATCTTTCTATGCAAATGTTTTACTGAGATTAATTAGAAGATTGTAAGGTATTCTGAAGTAATAGCATGAAAATGTTTCCAGTTATAGAAAACATGAAATACTTATAAAAATTCTACATATTTTCCTTCTCCTTTTATTGACTTTGGTTACTTGTATTTAAATGATTTATGATCTCTGATCCCTTTACTGTAATCCATCTGAAATCCTTTCTGATTATAGCATAATATAAACAGGTAAGAAATAATAATAATAATGTGCTTCATGCATACAAGTAGTGGCAGTTCTCAGAATATAAAATTGAAGATGAAATTGAAAAAAAAAAACCCTGCAACTGCTTTAACGGATACATCTTTCCATATTACTGAAAATTTATGTACTATGACAGGCCAAGTGTTGTGCACTTGGTGTGATCTATCCAAAAAACTACTAACATTTTTTTCTTAAATTACAACTTCCTCAGAAATACACAATATTCTATAGTAAAAAAATTCTTTTTTACTGGTTTCTGTAGAGGAAACTGTCTTCATTTTGCTGATGAGAAAACTAAAGCACACACTTCGTAGGATGCCTATGGAAGCTAATAATATTAATAGCTAAACTTCATTGAAATCATCCTATGTGGCAGGCATTTACATAGCACTTTACAGGTCCTGTCATTTAACCTTTAAGGAAGTGCTATGATTAATTTCCAGGTTACAGAGGAGGAAACAGCTGAAGAATGGTTATTACTTTCTCTAAAGTTTCAAGTTAGGAAGATAAATATCTCAAATTGCCCATTACATAATGCTTAAAAAGCTTATAGTGCATTTTGAAAATATGTAGTTCAGAAACCGTAGCTATGTTGTGTGTAGGGGGAAGGAGAGTTTGGAAGTTTATTGGAGAGGCAACAGGTAACCTAGACAAGAGAAAAATATATGAAACTTATCCAGTGTCCTCATATTTAGTGAAGAAATCCCTAAACTAAAATATTCTCAAAATAAGGCTTTCTCAGCTAGTCTGTCTCATAAAACACAAGAGAGGATCTTGGGTTTTAGTTGCATTATGTCTTTTTTTTTTTTTAGAAGGAATCAACGTTTTATTGTGCCAGCACAGACCCAGCAGACTCATGTCCAAAGGCTGCGCCCTGAGAACAAAGAGGCCTCACCTTATACACCCTTGCAAGCAGGTTACAGAAGCAAAAAGCAAAGCTCAACCCACTTGTGGCTACATGTGACTTCATTGGCTATTTCATTTTCTCAGTGCTATGTGACCTTCTTCATGTTTCAATTCTGCAAGTTTTACCTCTCTGCTTTGCCATCCCTTCCTCCTGCCTCATTATCAGAACACAGTCAGTCTGTTTCTTTTTCTGGCCCTCCTCCCTGCTACAAAATGGGAGGTATAAATAGGAGAGTCACTGTCTAGGATGGTCTGGGCATAAATTTGAGATTCTATCTCAAAAATGACTAAAGCAAAAAAGGGGAGGGCTGGGGGCAGGACTTATGTGGAAGTGCACCTGCCTAGGAAGGCCTTGAGTTCAAACCCTAGCACTGTCAAAAAAAAAAAATAAACACAGTACAAATACACATGTTAGTGTAAGCCTACACAGGTCACAGTCATCACTATGACTTTCTTTACCTTTTTGGCCCACTGGATGACCAGGAGCCATCATCTTCTATGACAGTAATGTCTTCTGAATACCACCTGCAGGACCTGCATATCACTATATAAAAGTGACTTTTTATATATTAGTGGAAGGATTTTTTTTTATTTACTTATCTTTTTTTTTCCTTTTTCTTTTATTATTCATATGTGCATACAAGGCTTGGTTCATTTCTCCCCCCTGCCCTCACCCCCTCCCTTACCACCCACTCCGCCCCCTCCCTCTCCCCCCCACCCCCTCAATACCCAGCAGAAACTATTTTGCCCTTATTTCTAAGTTTGTTGTAGAGAGAGTATAAGCAATAACAGGAAGGGACAAGGGTTTTTGCTGGTTGAGATAAGGATAGCTATACAGGGCATTGACTCACATTGATTTCCTGTGCGTGGGTGTTACCTTCTAGGTTAATTCTTTTTGATCTTAAATAGGTGAAGGTTGTTCCATTCCTTTGGTGACACTGACTTAATATTCATAATAATTACAATAAAAATTAAAGTAAGGACTTCCATTGCATATTGTTGACTCATTTCCAAATTTATTAGCCTGGGTCCAAAAAATTTGCAGCAAGTCCCATTGACTCACTCTCCAGAATTTCTCTCAGATCCATGCCTTACCCTACCACAACTACCAACACCCTAATATCCACCACATCTTCTCTTTAGACCCAGACAACATGGCTGTGCCCAAAATGCCCCCCTTTCAATCTAGTCTCTGTGATACAGATAAAGAAATCTTTATTTAACTCCTTGGCTTAAAACTCATTGACACTCTGACCTCCTCCTCCCTTCTCACTCTTCTGCAGCCACTCTGGCTCCTGGATGGTGCTTTCTGTACCTGGGCCTTTCTGCCTTCTTCCCACTCGCACTGCTTGGAATGCTTTTCTCTAGTTTTTCTCAGCCTTTGTATGTGAGTCCACAGAGTACCTTCTTAGAGAAGCCAAGTCTCATCTTGGCAAATATAAAGCCCTGCCATCTTTATTCTCTACTATTGCTTCTGGTGACTAGCTCTAGACCCTGATCGCATTCCATAATTATGATTCCTTCATTTACATATTTATTTATAATTTGTCTTCCCAACTACACACTAAGCTGAAGGCGTTGGACATCTCCTGTGTATTGTCTTGCACTTTGCCTGTCACAAAGGAGAGATTTAACGAATATTCAAAAGGTCAATAACAATCTAAGGAAAACTAGACAGGGAGCAATGACTATGTTGAGTAAGATATTGCTTATTTATTTATTGCCATGAAATGTTCAAGTATAGAACATTGAGATTCAAAGATAAAATGCAAACAGTAGCCATCACAGATCATTTTCTAAATGTTCAACATGAATTAATTCATCTAATCTTAACAAAAGCCTCTAAGGAGAGTACTGTTCATATCTTTCTTTTACTGATGAAACACTAGTCCCTCAAAAAGTCTGTTTCACTTCTGAAGATTTTAAGACACTAACTATTCTGCTTCTGAAGGTTAAACTCCAATTGTGTATGTTTTGATTTTTCTTTCCAGTTCTGGCAAATTGAACCCAAATTCATGGGGTACAAAGTGAAGTTTGATTTTTGAATACAATATGGAATGATTAAATCAAGCTAATTAATATATCCATCAGACAAATATTTAGCATTTTGGATTTGAGAACATTTGAAATTTACTCTCAATAATATCGAAATTTACAGTACTTGAATATTAACTGCACTCACTATATTGTGCAATTGATCTCAAAAATAAAATTAAACTTATTCCTCCTATCTAACAAATCCAGTATCACTTCTAACTCAATGTTTCCATCTCCAAATGCTAGCAGAACTTATAGCTTTGGGAACTAAGCCAAATGAACTGAAAAAAAGAATAGCAATTATCCATGGGCAGGAGCCCAAGAGCTGCTCCAGGCTCCTAGAACTTGCCAGCCTTCCTCCATTGCTGATCTGGCTGGCTAAGAGTGGAAATAATGATATTAACAAGGTCACGTATTAAATATGCCTTTTCCTTAAAATTGTATCAACTCACAGGTGTCATCTGGCTGGCTTCACTGCTGCTACATTGGCAAGCCATCTGGCAAACATGGAAAGTCAGAGCCAGCATAGGACTCTGGCTGTGAAGCTGCCTGCCCACTGTGTACCTGGAAGAACTCTCAGATTTTTATGAATGCTAATGAAGGAGAGAAACTGGAGCAACAAGGTTTAGAGGCTTAACTTGTACTTCCCAAGTAAACCCAAGAATACTCAGGGTATGATCACAAATGGGCAGGGCCAATCAGAGTCTAGTTCTTCTACTTTCCAGAACCTTCTCAAAGGCAAAACTTACTTACTCTAGAAAAAAATCTAGAAAGTAACTATATGTCATTATATAAACATACTGCATCAATAGTAATTATGTGATCCAAACCCCATAAACTCTAAATAAAATTGTTCACAATTTCATGCATACAGTTAGCATCTTTTCTCAAGTAACTGTGTAGTTAATCTAGCATAGAAGGAAAAATGACACATAACTCCCTATAACAACAGATTTTAGCTAGTAGTCAAAAGCAAAACCTGAATGTGTAATTCTTAAAACACTATTTTCTTCTTGCTTTCTATGATTTTTCTCTTACAAAGGCACATGCCTGCAAGCACTTACTTACATACCTGCGTATCTGAAGATATACAAGTTTGTGCAAATTGTTTCTTATGTAGTCAAGATTCTGGAGTGTGGGAGTAAATACTAGAAGTTGAGCTGCATGATTACCTTTCTTTCTTTTGTCTGTGGTTCCTAGTTGATTGAGTTTTACTTTGTTATAGTTTACTGTTTGTCATCTTCATGATAAGTGACTTTGGGGCATCACCTAAAGCAGGTCAAGTAAGTATGAACCAGACTTAGTGACAACACAAGGTAGAAACCTCAGTCAGCATGAAGAAGGTAGAAACCTTGAGGCTGCTCTTTCCAGGTGTGAGTATAGGTTGTTAATATTTTATTCTTTCCTCTCTAAGGAGAGAGAAAGATATTGTGACTCAATACCATAAAGGGGACTCTTAGACTCCTAGCCTGGAGAGCGCAGTTCAGAGAAAGTGAACCTTTACCCTAGCACTGCCATTAATTTTATCTTTTAAGCTAAATCCATCAGATTTAGCAACCTTTGCCTTTGCAATCAAAGGGTAATTATATACTAATTTAAGAGCATGAGATTCTGAGTGGCCGTAAGAATCATGTAGTCCAACCTCTTCATTTGAGTTGAGGAAAATAAAATTCAAAGAGGCTATGTAGAATAATCCAAGGTCACAAGTTGCTAGTAGCAAAGTCAATTTCTAGAGCTCAAAAGTCCTAATTCCTACTTCAGACATCATCTTTTAATATCTCTCAGAGCTCTTAGTGTTTGAGAAAAAAGGATATACTCTGAGAAACCATGACTCCTTTGAGACACATTCTACTCTAAAGACATCTTTCTTCTTGATTTGTGTAGTTGCAGAGGCCAACTTGCTGTGTATAGGATTGACCATGACCACTCTCCTCTAACAGATAGAGGCAAGCCTGGCTGATGTTGATTACCCCGAGCCTACTGTACAGGTCCCTGTATGTCCTCTTATAAGGAGTTCCTCAGTCAACTTAAGCATAAATACCTCCAGAATTCTCCATTGACTCAGAGTTTCCAGAAACTCATCACCAGGACAAAAGTAGACAAGCCAGTTGTTTCAGAGGATAGTAGCATGTTTTCATAATAGGTAGGAGTTCACTGTGGGCTACAGAGTGTCAATTCCAAAGTGTTTTCCATTTAAGCCTAGGAGTTTGTCATTCTCATTAGGGAAGACCAAAGATTGCGACTTGCATCAAGTCTGAAACTGATTATCTTCCAAAGCACTAGCATATAGAATAGCAAGACACAGAAGGGAATCACCATTGCAAAGTATATATAGGTAATTTCTTTTCTTGTCATTTACTAAATATCTGTGTAGACCCCTTTTCCATGGGAAGTATAAAAAAAAATCTGTCATTTGGCATTGAATTTCTGAGTCATCTTTTAACACCTACCAAATATATTACCTTTGGTGGCCAGTTAAACCCAATAGTTAAATGCTGGAGTTAAAGCAAAATGTAACTTGGGTTGAACTTCCCTGTTAATTTAGGTAACGGTGAGATAGTTTTCCTTTAGATTTCCTTGGTAATTGCCTTCACCCTCTACTTTAATTGAACCTGTAGATTTAAGCCAAAGAAGTGTTTCCCCCAAGGTTTTCTCTTTAGTTTACAGATAAATATTTCTTTTACAACCCAAATGGAGCACAATACAAGCAAAAAAAGTATGTGTGTCAGGGGATCTTTTGAGAATAAATCCTGTTCAAACTGCCAATTATCCACCATCTCCTCACTGAAAGTAAAAGCTAGTCTTTTTTCCAGGTATGAGACAGTCTGCGGCTGCCAGCCAGCTGTTAATTTCCTCTCTCCTACTGGGGTCTCTGTTTCTACCTAACTTCCTGCTTTCAGCCCAGAGCCTTGGGCTACTACTAGTTGATAAACGTTCCAAAATGTTTAGTGCTTTTCCTGTTCCCTATTCATCATGGAGCCACTATTAGGTGTTGAGTGTTATTTTTAAAGCCAGCTGTTAATTATTTGTATGCCAATTAGCCAGGGTCTGGAATTAACGAAATTCTGCCTCTTCTCCTTTTCTTGCCTGCTGCCTGCCTTTTGGCCACAACACGGCTTGTTAGTTCCTTCATGAAGGAATGAGGGGCAGAGTTGAGATAGGGACCAACATCCAGAGACTCAAAGAAGTCTATCTTGTTATTTGTTGGGAGATCTGGTGAATGTTTGGCAAGGTAAGATATTAAGAGCATATACTAAAAGTAAACTTTCTTTATCATGCAATATCTCATTTCCCAAGCTCTTCCAGATACCCATTGCTAAGGTTAAAATTGGAAGCTGACAGAATTGCACTTTGTAATTTATACTGTGGCAGGGAAAAAAATGTTTCTGTGACTTGGTAAAAGCTTGTACAAACATCTTTGCTTGATATAAAACTTTTTCATATCAGCAAAAACACGGGACTCAACTACTGGAAATCAAGCCACCTCCATGCTGTCTCAAGTTCATCATAGTTGAGCTGCAATGGTCCCAGCTCACAAGAGAGTCTATGCTTCTGTTGTATTTCCATTTTTCCCTTGAATAAAACAAACAAAAAAACCCCAGAAAATAGAAATGAGGGAGTAAAGATATTCTGATAGTGGACACAAAAATGCCATGCTAAACTTCAATTACACTAAATTAGTGTATCATTATTTTACAGCAGTTGCAATACAAAAATAAAATATCATTAGGCTATAAACTGAATCCTAAAAATAAAAATTCAGTCCATTTTTAAAAATCAGCTTCCCGTTTTCTGAGGGTAATTTTCCACCCTAAAGAAAATATAATTTTGAAAGGAGACATCTCTTCCTCATAGGATTTGATAGCAACATTGGATTCTGAAAGACTAGGACAGCTATTCAAATACAGAGTACATGAGGAGCTTATTCTAAAAACTTCATTGTTCTGTTATTACATCATCTGATGATATGCATTATATTGGTTTCTAAAGATCTGAGAATTTGATTTTCTCTCATGTCTACTATAGTGTGTGGTTGACATGTCTGAATCTTCCCTGCAACTGAGAAAAAAAGAGAAAGATCTGAGGAGGTCATATAAAAAATGAATTTAAATATCAAGCGGAATTTAATACTCTTGAAGGGGATGTTAAGCATCCCAATGCATCTGTAAGGGAATGACAGAAGGTCTTTGAAGACAAAAATTTACATGAATAACTTAAATGCGATTCTGCGTGAGAGGTTGATTGAGATGGTCCTAAAGGAAGTTCATTAAGAAGGTATTTGTACAGTGGAGAAGAATCTTTCCAGACAGCACGGGGTTCAGATCTTTGCTCTGCAACTTACTACTGGTGTGACCTTGAGGAATGCACATAATCTTCATTGCTATAATTTTCACATCTGCAAAATGCTGAAGAAGATGGTAACTCCCAATGGCTTTGTAAAGATTAGGTTAGAGCAGTGTAAGAAGTCCTTAACAAGCTGTCTATCATAATATGTTTTTAGAAGGTAAATTACTTTTAATACGGTTCTTTTCAACTTTCTTAAAATAGAGAAGTGACACAGAATCTAACTTGTACCTCTAAATAGCTCCTCTGAGCATCTAATAAATCAATGAGCATCTCTATGCTAATGCTAAGCATGGTAAATCAAGCAATAGCTACAAGAGATAGGTGCTAAATCAATCTTGCCTAATCTTTGGTTTTTTGATAGTTTATAATTAGAAACTTCTTTCCATTGCTTTAATTTATTTTTTATTTATCTTGAGGTACTGGGTATTGAACTCGGAGCCTCACACTTGCAAACCAAGCATTCTATTCCTTCAACCATGCCTCCCAGACCATTTGCTTTTAGTTCATTTTTCAGATAGGGTCTCAACTCTAGCATTGCCTGGGCTAGTTTTGAACTGTGATACTCCTGTCTCTATCTCTGGAGTAGCTGTGATTACAGATTTGTGCCAACATGCTGGGCCCTTAATTTATTTCTAACTGGTGTCCTGCCTACTTCAAGAAAAGCTGGAGGGGGGGCGGGATATGAGATCACTTAAAATAAGAAAAAATATATTTCTGATAGGACTGTTAAAAGCTTAAACTAAAAGAGAGTTTAAAGGACAGCAGAAGAAAAAAAATTATCACACCAGGAATAGAGATAATTTAGTTACTGCAACTGAGGTTTGAGTCTAACATTAAGACCCCTGGCAACCAAGGCAAAAGAACTCTTCATTATTAAATTTTTAAAGAACTTCAATAGATTAATTCTGCTTATATTATTTCAGTGTGCAACCTTCCTAGTAGTTGCTGCTCCTTTCCTGATGCTTCAAGTTACCCTTCACTTTCAGGCATCTACTTTTCTTAATTCAAGTTTTTAAGGGTTGAGCCCTTGCTCATATTTTGGAGGAATATTTCTTGAGAGAAGGTGGGAATTTCACATAAGTAGAAAGCATGAACTGACCATCTCAGGTTCACAAGGGCTGAATTGTGTGTAAAAAGGTTTGGGTAAGATGTAAGGATAATATGGCCAAATCTTTTCATCCTATGTTTACTTGATAGATTTTAAGGGAATGTGTACCTTTGTGGGTATTTTAAGCATCTGTGCTCATCAAACATGAATCTCTAAGAGATCTCTCATCTACTCAGAGAATGAGTTAAACATGATTGTCTGGGATGAGAGAGCATTTGGAAGATGTGATACGTAAGGATGTGGTACTTATACAAAATCAGGCAAGTTTTTCAGGAATTATCCAGACAGCTAAGGCTGCATTTGCCTGGTTATAGCTAACTCTATTTGTAGTATCATTGCTTGTCACCAGACAAAATAGGTTTAAAAAAATGTTTTGCTCTGAATATAATTCTTTAGGCTCTTCAGAACCCCTGTGTGACACACCAAATTGCCAAAGTGCCTACTCTGTGCCAAAGTATAATAAACTTCTGTGTTTATTATCAGTGATCAGATTAGCCCAAAAGAAATGAAGACAGGCTCTTGAATTGGAGGTTCATATGTTCCAACTTGAGTCTAGAGTCCAGAATGTTTCTTTGTTTATGCTGTGGCCATAAGCTGCATTTTCATACTATTTTTTTCCTAGTTTCCATTTCAAAGATTAACCTTTTCAATATGTGACCTTACTATTTTCATAAAGACTTTCATCATGTTTGACTTTATAATTCATTTTATCTCTAGCCTCTTCATCAATTTTATACTCAATTTATTAAACTACAGTTGTACAAAATGTAAGCTATTTATGTAATTTGAATTGGAAACCTACAAAAAAGAAGCCACAGTGGTCTGAATTGTCCCTCAAAAATGTGTACCTATTTTTTCATCCTGTAAAATGAACATAATCTATGTTTCCTATACGTTTTAGGCAAACTGACAAGATTATTGAGATTGTGTTAGGTAACTCTCATGGGTACTGCATAATATAAACAATGATACTGAGTAAATATTATGTGATAATGAGTTCTTACTACAAAATTATTGTGCATCAGACAGAATTATTATACACTAACCAATAATATGTAAATCTCTGTGCTCTCTATAAGAAAATATTGTTACTGCTGAACTATCTTATGTTGTATATAGCATCCTATTTTAAATTTTAAAAAAGCAGAATACTTATGCTCTAACTCTTTTTCTTTAACACAAGAATTAATAACCATCAAGCAGTATTTACCTGATTTAAGTAATTTTGTCCTCTGAGATCTACAGTCACATAGCTTCATTAACATTTCTGACTCCAATGTAAGTCTGAAGGTCACCTTTGCTATTTTGGAAGAACTTATATTAACAAAGACAATACTTTATTATTTCTTTAGGTCAACAAGAATCCATGTCTGAACTCTAGGAATAAGCAAAACAAAAACAAATCAACAAACAGAAACCACATCTATTCCTAGAAGCTGCCATTTTTGTCTCAGCGTTTTCATTTACATCTTGCCATGGGTGTAATAAATCAGTGGTGCATGGTACACAGTGGTGCACCATTTCAGCCTTACTGGGAAAAGAGGTTCATTAGCTCCAGATTTGTCCCTTCCTAACTGTGTTCTGCTCTGCTTACCCTTTAGATTTGTTACTTTCTCCACACACGAAGGGTTCTAAGAACTCAGAGATGCCTAGATTCTTTCCATTTTCTGTTTAAAGACAGCCCATTCTAAAAATGGACAAAAAGATTTGAATAGCATATAAAGAGATGCCCCACATCATTGATAATCAGAGAAATGCAGTTTAAAACCACAATAAGTTTCCATTCTATCCACACTAGGATGGCTAAAGTTCTAAAGGTCAATGATACAAAGGGCTGAGGATTCAGAACCACTGGACTTTAATATGTTGCAGGTGGGAATGCAAAACAATATAGAGACTTAAATTTTGGAAAAGGTTGAACATACATTTCCCACGTGAACCAGTGATTTTTGCTCTGCTATTTTATTCAAAAGGAATAAAAATATACATCCATTCAAAATTAGATGCATGAATGTCATAGTAGCATTATTCAAAATAGCCCAGAACTAGAAGCAGCTTGAATCTTCATTGCTTTATCTGGTGAATAGATAAACAAATTATATTATATCCATACCATTTAATATTGCTCAGCAACAAAATGGTATGGAATAGTAATGCATACAACAAAGATGAATCACGAAACCATGATGCTGAGAGAAAGAAGTCAAACACAACAATGTTCTGCATGACTTCATTTATTTGAAATTTTAGAAAAGTAAATCTGTCTGCCTTAGTTTGGGGATCTGAAGAGATTTACTGCAAAGAGGCATAAGGAATCTTTTTAGTGTGGTAGAAATAGTCTGTATCCTGATTTTGTGATAGTTGCATGAGTGTATACAATTACCCAGATCTTTCTGACTGTACATTTAATTCATGAATTTATTGTATGTGAATAACACTTTAAAATTTTTTACTCTGCACTGTCGCTTTGACTCATTCTATTTATTACAGAGTGATAAAGTTGACTCTAAGTTATTGACCTTGCTACCAAGAAAGTAAACTCTGATAATCTCAGAAGTTCCCATACTCCAAGGTTGTTCTCAGGACACATAGTATTTCTTTCCTTCTATTTATGTTTTTAAATGGAATTGCTGCAAGTGTCAATTTCTGTTATTTCTCTCTCTCTCTCTCTCTCTCTCTCTCTCTCTCCTTATGCCATAAGCAATAAGCACATTGTCATTGAAGGAATAAGCAGCTGTACAGAAATGGCTACTCCTTCTCATAGGAATGTAGTTAGTATTCTTTATAAGACTCTTTTGAAAATGTTTGCACTAATAAAAGTGATACTATTTGAAATCAATTATATTCAAATAAAGTTGTTGGTGCAACAAGGCATAGATCACTTACCTCTCACCCATGTGCTGTAGGTCTGGGAGTGACAATTTCATTTCAGTAAAGAAAATTGAGGGGTTAGTGGAGTGGCTGAAGTGGTAGAGCACCTATCTAGCAAGCACATGGCCCTGAGTTCAATTCCCAGTACAACAAAAACAAAAAGAAGAGTGAGACCTATAAGAGTCCTCAGCAGAATAAGAATTGTTTTTTCAAGTTACATGGACTGTATATGTATAAAGATAAACCTTCTCAAATCTACAACTATTTGGAATTAGAAGGGTTACCTTGTGAATTAATCCCTCTTCACTAGAGATAATGAAAACTAGGTTGGATACACAGCAGTGCAAATGTCACAGATGTTATCTCAGCATTGGCTAAGAGGTGAGATTGCTTGATTTCCAAGGTTTCACTCAATACTGAGATTCTATTATTGGATTAAATCATTAATGACCTTCTCATCTGCAGTTTCAGCAAAGTCAGGGGTGAAAATCTAGACTGCACAGGGAATGAGCTAGTGGGCATAGTCTGCTTGTTGGACTAAGTTTGAGAAGTTGACCACAAAGAACAGAAAAAGTGAGGTGAAGAGAAATTGGGAGATAATCAATGGAGACTAAGGTACAGTTAGATAGGAGCAAATTCTGGTGTGCTGTTGCATAGTAAGGTGAATACAGATAACGAAAATGTGCTATATCTTTTAAGAAGCTTGAAGAAAGGATTTTAAAAGTTTTTGCCATAAAGAAATGATAAATGTTTGAGGAAACAGATATGCTAACCTGATTTAAACATTATGCAATGCATGCATATCATTTGAAACGTCATACGGCATCCCAGAGGTATGCAGTTTTTACATATTAATTAAAAAATAAAATTTAAGGACAGGTGCAGTGGCTTATGTCTGCAATCCCAGTTACTCAGGAGGCAGAGATCGGAAGGATCATGACCAGAGGCCAACTCAGACAAAAAGTTAGTGAGACCCTCATCTCAACCAATAAGCTGGTAGTATGTTTCTGTTATCCCAGCTATGTGGGAGGTCCTGAGTAGGAGGGTTGCAATCCATGTTGGCCAGGGCAAAAAACAGGAGACCTTATAGGAAAAATAAGTAAAGGAAAAAGAGCCAGGGGTGTGGCCCAAGTGGTAGACTACCTGCTTAGGAAGTGCAACTGAGTTGGAACTCCAGAACCACAAAAATAATTGTCATCAGAGATGTAAATTATAACAAAGCCACAGTTTAGAAGGGATTGATATAATAATACATTTATTATTATTACAGAACTTATGGTCATCGAATTTAACATAAAGCCAAAACACTACTTCACATAAATTGTCAAGTCTCTTCATTTTATTGTATATTGCTTACTCTGTACATCTTTGCTGATAATAAAGACGGCTTGAATTAAGTTACAGTTATAGTCACTGCATTCAGTCAACACATATTTAAATGTCCCCAGAAGAAGGACTTTATTTTTATAAATGTTTTCAAGTTTTTATTAACTGCAAAGCTGCAGAATGTTGAACATGGGTACATTTGTTCTATAACCCAGTGGTCTTCAAACTAGGCTATATACACCCAAGGAAACTCACGAAGGTTTGCAAGTATGGTCAGGTTGAAGACAATGAACCTCTAGATCACCAGCTTCCGTAGGAGTGCTTTCCTAGGCAGATCTGCTGGAGAACCCCTGCTGAGTGGCATGGCTTTCACCTCTCTTTGACAATCCCATCGCCCATACTGCCTCTCCTAAGATAGAAGGAGTACTTGGGTACAACAAAAGTTGAAATAGTTTATCAAGGCACCAAGTCAGACTTGCATATTTGAATTTTTTAAAGAAGGAAGTAAAAATGTCCATGCTTACCTCTAACAGATCCATATTAAGTCTTAAGATAAAAATGAAACACATATCGGGGGTAAGTTATGTCTCATATTTTCTTTTTGTTCCGACTTGAATAAGAAACATACTAACTTTTTAACACTTTTTTAAACTATAAAAGCCAAATATATACTGGGTATGGTAAATCCATATTTATTTTATCACTTGGGTGTAAGTCTGTGACTTTGTCAACAAGTTCTCTGCCTATTTATACATCCTTCCATTAAGATTTATATTCAGCTACTGGAGTTATGTAGTGTTTGGGGAAAAATATGAGAAGGAAATTAGAAAGATAAGATTAAAATCTAACTGAATTGTCCATATTGTTCTGTATAAGTAGCTTAAGAAGCACCTGAAACAGGACAAAGAATGTGTCCTACCAGCCAGTTTCAGTGTCTGTAAAACAGACACCACCCCAAAAGCCCCGAATTATGGTTGATGTTATATGTTGTATGAATTGTAAAATACTATAAATATAAGCATTTGTATTGTAGAATAAATAGGACAAAACAACCACTAAAACCACCCCTCTATCCTTGATTCTCCCATCACCTCACAGCTCTATTTGTTGGTTTCATTACTCATCTTCTCCCATTTTTCAACCAGACAAGTGCTCAGGGTACACTTGCTATCTGGTCAGTGCACCTTCCTCACTTCTAGCAACCCTGGTACTCTCTCTTCCTCTACAAATCTTCCCTTTATTTCCTGTCCCTGCAGATAGGTGATGGCTAGCTTTGACAAACCAAGCATGGATCATTCTTCCTGGGATACCATGACAAGCTCATCAGTGGGGAATTATGAATAGAGCTGCACCTGAGGGACTCAGCTGGACCAACCATAGGTTTAAAACAAAGTTGTGTCTTTGAACATAACAGAGAACGACCTTGATGGTGATGGCTAAGGTCAGGGCTAGCTTCTTTAACTGCACATATATAGTAATTCAATTTCACAAAAGCAATTATATCTCTTAGACTGTGCTTCTCTGAACAGTCATTTTACTCTTTGAGTGCTTGAAAATTTAATTCCTCATAATGACAGTCACAGTGTGCTGAAATTATACAGAAACACACTTTGAGTTACACATCCTCACTTGATTAGAAGACATCAGCAAAACATCTGCCTGGAAAAGTAGCACATTGTAAATACTATTAGTTCCTGTTTTATATCAATGTGGAATTGTACTTGCAATAAAATCAACTGATTGATGCTAGCACTATCTGTGGCAAGAGCTGATAGAGCTCCAAAAGGGAATGCAAGCTTAAAAGTCAACTAAAAAATAGTCTGAATACCAAATTAGAAGTATCTAAAACAAACACCCTCTATACCAAGTGGCTTCTACCCACATCTAGCGTTAAATCAGCATGGCTATTAAGTGTAGCAAATTATGTGTCTCTCAAACCACTTGACTTTAATTTTTTTAATTATTTGCTTACATTTAGTGAAAACAGATATTTTAAATCAACCCTCTCCTGATATTACCCACAATTCCAATTCAAAATAATAAGATGGGTCTTTTCCAAACCTAAATCACATGAGTTATGGAATGAAAGTGAAAGGCTTCAAGGAAAGTCTTCACTGGTTAATGTGAGAGAAGGAAGAAAATTAGGAGGCCACACTGCTTTGGGGTGAGTCTGAGGAATACAGTACTGTCAATGCTAAGCACAAGAAACCAGGGGAAAATAAAAACAGTAATTCACTTGGTTGCTGAGATATTCCAGTGACACAGACCAGATGCAGGAAGTAAAAATGGAATACTATTGTGATAATAACATAGTATTTATAAAGAGAAAAATTAAAGTGTAGAGGCCAAACATGACCCAATTCAGGCCAGAACTCTGTTACTTAAACTTAGCAGCCCTGGGCTAAATTCAGCAGCTTCTCCCAGGTATGGTTCCCCACCAGTACGATAGGGATAATGCTACTGGCTATCTCCTATAAAAACTAAGTGATAGTAGCATTTCTGCTCCGTCTTATGTAACGTTCTATATTACACCATGATTAGTAGAAGACAAATCATTGGACACTGCAGATACATCGTTTAACAGATGATGGCGGACGGCACTGCAATACATTACAGATACAGCACAGAACAGAAGACAGACAATTTTGTCATGCTATCTTTAAAACTGGTGGGCTCAAATATCCTCCAGCCTTAGCCCTCACAGTATCTGGCACTACAGGTATATACCACCATATCCAGTGTAACAAAATGCTTTTTAAGTAAGTAAAATTGCACAGCATTATTAAATGGTATTGGAAAAGTGTTTTTTAATTCTGTGCTCTAAAATATGAAGAATTTGGGGAGGAAATTTAGAAACACACTTAATAGGCCTAAAACACTTCCTAAGAAGAAAAGTTAAGGAAACTGAATCATAGCTGAAAAAAATGCTATTTCAGAGGCTACATTAACATAATTTTCCTTTCTCTGAAGTTGGCTTTGTCTGAAGTTAATATAAGTGTGCCACCTTTTTTTAAAATTAGTATTAGCATGGTTTATTTTTTCCATCCCTTTACTTTTTAAAAAATAGTTCACACAAGTTGGGCAGAAGGTACAGAGATCTCCTACATGCCCCCACACCCACACCGACATTGCTTCTTTTGTCATACATCCACTACCGGAGTGGGACATCTGCTCCCATTGGAGGACTACATTGATACATCATTACCATTCAAAGTACATAGTTTGCATTAAGATTTGCTCTTGGTGTACATTTTATGCCTTCCCTTTACATTTAATCTATCTGTGTCTTTATATTTAAAGTGGGTTTCTTATAAACAATATGTAGATGAGTGTTGTATTTTAAATCACTCCAGCAATCTGTCTTTTAATTGGTTTATTTAGACCATTCACACTTAAAAGCAATTGTCGACTTAGTTGGATTAATATTCACACTCATAACTTTTCTATTTGCTGACATTAATCTTTGTTTCTGTTTTTGTCTTCCACTGTTTCTCTATGTTCTTTGATTTCAAAGGGACTTTTACATGGTTTTATTTTTTCTCTTCTTATAGAGAATTGATTGTTTTTCTCTAATTGATTATATTTCTTTAAAGCAGTTTTTACTGGTTTCCCTAGAGTTTGCAATATACATTTATGACTAATTTGAGTCTCCTGTCAAATAATACTTTATTGCTTCACAGTTCTCAATAGGAGTTTGTATTTTTATGTCTCAGAATTATTGCCTTTATTCTCTTAACAAATAATTACTAAATATCTACTATGCATGTGTTTCTGGTGTTCTGTTTGTGAAGATACTATGGGTCTTTTGAAATTATGTGAGCTATTCATACTGTAAGGCAAAGTTATTTAGAATAACTCCTCTTTCTATGACACATTCCTCTCCTTCCCAGGTACATAGCTCAACTTTTGTTTTTGCTGTTTTTCCTTACATTAAAGGCTTAAATCTTCTCCAAGTTCTGATATTCTAAATGCTACATGTTGAAACTCCATTATATCTTTCACATTCAATTGAAGCTGGATTTGAGTATTGTTTATACAAAATATGGTCCTTTCTTTTTTTTTTTTTACATAATTATCAGATAGAATTTATGCATGAACCTCAAGCAAAAACTTGTTTTCTTGACAAAGAATAAAGGAAAGGATGGTAAAGCAAAAACTGCAAGAGGTATCAGTTATACTTTCGGAACTTGGGAACTAGAATTCCCAGTGCCATTCCATTCCTGGCCATCTTGACTTTGGCCAATGACCTGGCACAATCATAAACCTTTGGAGAATTAAATTTTTCCATGTGTTCCACATTTGCTGATATTACCCTTTTGACTCTGAGTAGGTGAATCTCTTAAATCCAATTACTTTAAACACTCAAATTATACTATAAAGCATTGAGTTACTTTTTCTTATCTTTTTCCTCTAAATCTTATCTTTCCTCTACTATGATTCCCTAATAATAAAGAAGTTGTTCCCCATGTGAAGTTCCACTTTAAATTAAGCTGTTCCTTGGACACTCTTCTTCATTTACTTTCACTATGTGTTCTTGTTTTTGTTTTTGTTTTTAAAACTTGATGCTATTATAATTTACCCAGAAGAAATGCTTTCAAAGACGCACAGGCAAAGAGGACTTCAGAATGATTCAAAACAAAGAAAAGCAATAAGGATTGCAATTTAATCTTATGAGAAGTTTAATTTTCCCAGTGTGAGAAAATAATATACCCATGAAATGTCACTGTAACATAAGAAGCTAAACTCATTTCTCACTCTATAGTTTGATAAGAAAAAAAATTGAATGGGTAGTAGTTGATTGATAGTTTTCAGTATGAAGAAAACAAAGTATAAATAGCTCCAAACAATTCCCCAACCCATTCTCTAGTAATAACATGGTGTAACAACAGACAAGGCATTTCGCAGAAATGAGTGTTCCTGAAAAAAGATTCTCAAGTAATTTCCTTTCATTTAATCATACATCCAAGCTATTTCTATTCATGTATATTAAAAAGTAATGCAAACAAAGACCTCCTAGTACTTTGAACATTTTTGAGAATCCTTGCTTCTTAAAGAACTTTCTGACCTTTCCCACCACAAGAAGCTATGGACAGACAGGCTGAACATCTCAGGGCCTAAAATAAGAACAAATAAATCACAGTTTAAAACATCCACAGTGATTCCTTCACATTCTTAAGCAATTTACCCAGAAGTATTTTAGCACTGGAGTAAATATGATGACTGAAATAAACAGGTCTTGACCATGATAAAAACTCACTTTGTCTTTAATTACAGAAAAGTTATGGAAGTAGTAAACTCGCACAGTGAAATATCAAGTTTCAGAGAGTTATTAGATCAGTGAGTTATATGGAATTACAATGTACACCAGACACAGACTTTTATCCTCTGAATAATTATGTGGATAGTACACCACAGTTATACACTATTCATTCTTTCTGGAATGATTCAGAAAGCAATTCAACCCAGCACAGGCCCTCAGGGTAGGATCAGATATTCTCATTGTGTACAGTCGTGTGGGAACTAGGGCTGACAAAGATCTCTTATTGATAAAACTCTAAGCAAGGCAGAATTTGTTTCAATTTGAAGGGCCGCTTAGAGATTTTTTGACCCTGGAAAGGTTTAAAATTCTTCCTTGATCCTAGCACTGTTCACACTACTGTCTCCATTGACCAGTCCTACACAGATAATTCTGATCACAGGCACACACACATACACACATATATACAGTCGCTTATGTGTATAAGTGTTTCTGTCTAACTTACATACAAGTCCAAAAATGGCCAATAGTATGTTGAAAACTTTTTTTAAGATGCAGCAAAATGCATCCAATCTGAAACTGGTCCAATCTATATCCTTACTTTTTTTGTTCTGTTTTGTTTTTGGTAAGACTGGGATTTGAATTCAAGGCTTCGTGCCATATCCTTATTCTTCTTAGATCTAGGAACCAACTGAAATATTGCCTTAGGGAAAAAGAATCCAGCATTGACAGTCTATGTGTTAATTTTTCTAGCTTTTTTGAGCAATGAATACAGTGTTTCTTGATATATGTACTGTTATAAGATCTGCTAGCATTCCATTTTAGGAAAAATAGCCAAGAAAAAAATGAATATTTGCATATGTTCTCCAGTTCTCTTACAAGGTAATGTTGAGTACCTGTGCAGCCCAAAGGGAAAAAGAGTTTGAAAGTAAGAGTGCAGTATGTGAGAATGGGAAAAGAAAATAAAGCAGCAACTGATTGGAGGTGTTGGAAAGAAAGAAGTAAGGAAGTTTTTGTTTTCTTTTGTCTTTGAAAAGGCATAGACTAAGACAACTTTAAGTATTTATAAGAAAGATCCAGGTTTTTAATCCATCCATCTGTTGATTTAAAAACCATTTGTTGAACATTCACTGTGTCTCAGATGTTGTTCCAAACACCAGAGAACAGCAACAAACAAGATAGGCAGATTCCCATCCTCACTGAACTTGCCATCTAGTTGGGGAAAACAGAAATAAATGATAAGCAAACAATAATTTCAGCTGGTGATAAATGCTATGAAGAAAATTAAACAAGTGTTGTTGGGAGGTGGAATTTCATTTACATATACATAATGGTTAGAAAAGGCCTCCGTGAAGAGGTGACATTTTAACAGAAGCTGAAATGATGAATATGAACCTATCATAGTTTTGATACTAAATGTCCCCGAAAGGCCCATGTGTTAAATGCTTGGTCCCCAGTGTGGTACTATTGAGAGGTCCTGGAATCTTTAGGAGGTGGAGCCTAGTGAGAGGTCCTTAGTTCCTCAAAGAGGATTGTGGTACCACAACTCCTTCTTCCTTTTTTTTCCTAATCATCATGAGGTGAGCTGTTTGTTCTGCCATCCACTCCTGCCTTTACTATAGTGCTTTTATTATACCTAATGCAATGTGTCTACCCAGTCATGACAAGAACCTCTAAAACTGTGAGTTAAGATAACCCTTTTATCTCAAGTATTTTGTTATAGTGAACAAAGCTGTGACTAGAAAGTCATAAAACAATATGAGGCCAAGAGCATCAGAAGCAGAGGAAACTCTGAAGCAGGAACACACAACTTGGTGTATCCAAAGTGCTTACTAATAACCAGGAAGTGTGGCATAGAAGAAAAAGTGGTAAAAAGTAAAACCTGAGAGGACGGCATAGCCAATTGACCACAGAAAGGACTCTGAATTTTATTTTAGTCATGACAGGAGTGTCATAAGGAATAAAGAAATATATAGAGTCGCTGAGGGTCTTTTTGAGGTTGGTGACCATGAATAGATCATCATATCATCAGCTTCAATGTGTGATTTTTCTTTATCAGCACTCCACTGGTCAGGAAAAGGCACAAATTAAGCACAAAAGTGTGAAATAAAAATTCATGTTTTATCTGATGGATGTGGCAATAATAACCAAGAGAGAAGAAATTTAGGTGTTGGCAATAGTCCTGTTACAATGTAGATCTTGGAATCTAAGATAGATAATGATGCTATTAAAAGATGTGTAGGAAATTAATAAAGAAGTCAATGAGTTGGATGGAACAAAGAAGCAGAAAGAATACGAAAGAATGCTAATGGTGTGAGTAGCTGAGGAAGCAAATCGAACAAGACAAGGTGTCAGTCAGGATACTGACTGCCTGATTGATTTATTTTGGTGGTGGGGATGATGAAGTTTAGGAATAGATATAGAGTAGGTTTCTGGTATGGAATATAGAAGGTTGAGGAAGAGGTGATAAATAAGTGAAGAAACTGAGGCTCAAGGTTTTGGACTCTCACATGGACACTGAATCCTTGCACTGGAGCCTTATTTGAGATGGAGACTGAGATTGTGAGCCAATTGCTACTAAACTCTTCAGTGAGTAAGCAGAACTGGGTAGTAGACAAGCAGGAAGGGGTGGGAAGTATCGGTCAATGGTGTGCTCACAAAAGAAGGGGTTGGGGTACAGATGCGATGAAGCAAATCGAGCAACAGTTCTACTGCCTCACCCGAAGGATGCAATCTCAGTCATCCTTTGTGAAGACTGGAAAAAGTCGTTTCTTCAGGAGAGCCAGATGGAGCAGAGGGACAGCTCTGAGGTCAAGCTGTAGAGATAGGGGAGTGAAGGAACAGCTCTGGAGGGGACATCAGAAGAAGTCCACAGGAGAGAAACAAGAAGGCCCCTGTGTAAGGCAAAGATGTTTCCAGCATCAAGGCCACAGAAGGGACTAGAAGAACTGAACTTGGAGGAGAAAAGTTATTCTTTGGGAATAGAGAGCACATGAACAAGTAGATTTAGCCTCAAGAGTCTTTTTAACTTGGAAGAATACTGGGGTGAATGGCTGGAAATTACTAGAGGTGGAGTGACACTGGTCATAAGCTTTGCAGCTCCTACCTTCAGGAGAAATACTGACACTTTCTAGTATGATATATTCTTTCTTTTCTTTTTTCCTGGTGACACTGGGGTTTGGACTCAAAGCCTCATGCTTGCTAGGCAGGCACTCTTACCACTTGAGCCACTCCACCAGCCCTTCTTTTATGATGGGATTTTTGCGTTAACAGTCTCACAAACTATTTGCCCAGGCTGGCTTCAAACTGCTATGCTCCTGATATCTGCCTCCTGAATAGCTAGGATTATAGGTGTGAGCCACAGGCACCTACCTGTCTTTATTTTCAATTCTTATCTAAAATATCATATTAGGGGCTACCTTATTTTTCCCTTCTACTTACTTGGTTATCATACAACTTCTATATTTCCTGAATTGGAGAAATAAATCACAAATCACAAGAACAATGTTAGTGAACTTACCCAATTCTCCCTAAGAAAATACCTAACATTTGTGGAGCACTTGCTATGTGTTTGACACTATGCTTCATGCATCATCTACAACTCAAAAGAATCCTACAAAGCCATCCTTATTATTTACATTTCATGCAGCTGCAACTTGAACTAGGGAAGTTATCATAGCTGACAAATGGTGAAGCCAAGATTTGACTCTGCTGAGTATTATTCTAAAATGATAAGCCATACAACTTCAGAACCATTTAATGTCTAAGACATTAGACACATCTAAATATCCCAGTGGAGTATTTAAATACTAGTACTTAAAAATGGAAAGGAAGGAAGGAGGGAGGGAGGGAGGGAGGAAGAAATGGAGGGAGGGAGACAGAGGAGGGAGGGAGACATAGACTTGTGAACTGGTATGCATGTACATGTGTTCTCTGTGATTCTGTGATGGAGTTAGCTGCATTTCAGTGTTTTGATTTTGTTTTTTTGGTTTTTTTCCAGCAGTTCTAGAGTTTGAACTCAGTTTGCTTGGCAGATACTATACTGCTTGAGTCCTTTTTGCTCTAGTTATTTTGGAGATAGGGTCTCACTTTTTGCCTAAGCTAGCCTGGATCATAATTCCCCTATTTTATGCTTCCTGCTGAAGCTGGGATGACAGCCATCATGCCTAGCTTTTCTCTGTTGAGATGGGGTCTTGTGAACATTTTTGTTCAGGCTGGCCTGGAACCATGATCCTCCTGATCTCAACCTCCCACATATCATGGAATGGTAGGCATGTGCCACCGTGCCTAGCTATTGGTTGAGATGGGACCCTGAAAACTTTTTGCCTAGGTTGGCCTGGAACCAAGATACTCCTGATCTCAGCCTCCCATGTAGCTTGGGATAAAAGGCGTGAACTACTAGCACCTGACTCAGTGTGCTTACTTTTTAAGTGTAAGTTGACTAGATGATATCTACTGATAAAACATAGTAATCAACTGCAAACAACTGCCACCCGACTTGAATGATGGAAAACTAAAATGTTAAATCAAAAAAACTCCACACAACAAACAATAGCAACAACAACAAAACATTTCAAGACTGTCAGACAATCATCTGAGCTTGGACATATACATAAACCAGACCCTCTGGGTTGTAATCCACCCCTGCAAAGATCCACTCTCTCCTGCTCAAGGAAAGGAAAGGACAGAGGCTGACATTGTACAGATTAGCAAACATATCTTTTGTTCATTCAGTACCATGTAGCAGCTCCCCTCCATCTCTGAGGCAGTATGTTCAGCCAGTGAATGCATTTGCATACTCTCAGGGCACCCAGGCCTGGGCAGCCCAAGCTTGGACATGGAAGGCAGTGGCCTGGGTGGACACAACCCCAATGCTGTAGCTGCTCTATCCAGCCCACCTATCCATAGCATTGGACTGGTCTTCTGCTTAGATGGGCATCAGGGCTGGGGAGCCAAATGGCACTTTGCATAGTAATAAAGAAATGTTCTCAAATAAGCCAGGCAGCTGGTTACTAATTGTTCATATGATAAATTAGACACTGACTCTTAAAGTTGATGATAAGCCTCTGCTAGGAATAGTTTTACATTAGAAATACAAACATTTGATATTCAATATATTCCTGTAGGTACCTTCTGTGTCTTAGGAACTACAATCAATGTTGACTTAATCTTCAGACAGCTTTGAGAGACAGACCTCTTGATCAACCCATTTTTATAGACAGGTAAATGGAGGCTCTGTGGTGAAACCTCTTGTTCAACTATGTGCAGAGAATGGGTGTGCACATGGATCTGAGTGGATCTAGAAATCCAGGTTCTCTCTACTCTCTGGTTTCCTGGCATCAGATCAGGCTGTCTTAAGGAAGAACTTGATATAATTATAGCTTTCTTCTGGATGGACATCAGTGCTTCCCAGAGAGACATTAGTTTTGCCTGTGGCTGACAGGGACAGATCTATGAGAAAGAGAACTCAGAGAGGACAGGAGGAATTCAACCTCAAAGTCCATGGATGAGCTCTCCAGGTACCAAGGTGGCTGCCTTCTTCATATCCAAAACCACTGATTTCAGAGCACAGGCTGCTGTGCCATGCTACGTAAGTGTCCTTTATACCTATGGGTGCTTCTAACTCATTGTCAGGTAGGACAGGGTCTTGCTATGTAGCCTAAGCTGGACTGGAATTGGCAATCCTCCTGCCTCAGTCACCTGAATGCTTGTCCCATTACCTGCACTATTTTTTTTTCTTTAATAAAATAGAAAAAGGAAAATCTCCTTTCGGTACATGAGTGTTATGCACTGATTTTTACTGCTTAAATCAACAACTATACCTAATGAAGCAGAGTGGGGCGGGGGTCAGGGGGATGCAACTGTTCAAAAGCTACATAGCTATCTTAAAACCTCATTTCTGCCAGACCTGCAGGGAGAGAGTATAGAGCAAAGGAAACATGCCCCTGAGAAGGCAAGGCCAATCAACCTTGAAAACAGCCAGGCCACTCAGATGCAAGGTCAGGCCAAATTAAGCATCCCTTCACCTCTTCCTCCTAGAAATCCTGATTAAATTCATCAGATTTGAGAGCTTGAACTTCAGAGAAAGAGGGCTTGAACATAACAGGAAATCCCATGTCTTGAGTGAGTCATAAACACAAGTGTGTAATGTGCATATTTCTATCATAGCTGGCCCTTTAAAATAAAAGCCTCCATCCATTATAGCATGCATTCCTCAGAGCTCACCCCAGCCTTTATTTAAAGCTCTTTGCTCTTTTCTCATTTGCTTGCTCTTATTTGGAAAGACCTGCATTAGTAGCACACAAGCAGATTTTCATGGAAGATTGCTTCTTCTGATGTTTTATCCATCCCTCCCCCCAATCCTCCCCTCATTTTTTATTCTAGGAGCCCCTTGGAATTAGAACAGCTCTCTCTCCCTTCCCATTATTTGCAAGTACCTTAGTACAGTCTTTAGTTCCCAGCTATCTATTCTTTTCAGAGGCCAGACTTGGTTAACCCAAGTATTTTCTCATTTACATGTGAACCAACACCCATTCACATGCACTGTAATTTACATGTTGGGTATATAAAAGCTTCACAAGGCACAGTCCCCTGGCTCTCAATTCATACAGCAAATCTGTACTCCTTCACTGTGGCAAAGACCCTTTGGTGTTTAGTTCATCTGCATGTGAGCTCATTGTAAATTATTGCTGAGTTTTGCTCACCAGCAGCCTCCACCACACAGGGCTCTCTAGCTTTTTCCTAATTTAAACACTCTCCCTCCAGTGTTACCTTTTCTGACTTAGTGTTTACTTGCAAATATTCCAGGAGAAATTCTTCCCCTGCCTGTGACAGTGAGAGTATTGCCTGGCACAGAAATAGAGCTGCTGACCTAAATGATGTCATAAAATTCAGATCTGAACAGGCATCCCTATTCTACTACTTTTCTATGCTGTACTTTTGCATAACAAAGAATTAGCTGGTTTTTGTCCCAAGTTCCTGGGAGGTAACCTCTAAACCCATGGAATTTCCTGAGTAACTGAAGTATTTTGCTATTTCAGGGTGGTCCCTCCATTCACCATACCTGATGGTTTGTACTAATGAGGTAACTCCAGATGGGGCTGTCCACACCAGAAAGACCAAACATGTGATTAGAAGGCTGGAGTTTGCACCACATGGTATCAGCTATACCTCCTGGGAATGGAGGGTTCTGGAGATTGAATTCATCAGTTGCCAAAGATTCAACCCAGCACACCTACATAGAGAAACATCAATAAAACTGAACACAGAGCCTCAGGGGAGCTGCCCTGATTGGCAGTACCGTAGGAGTGTTATACTTTGATCCTGGGAGGCCAACATGTCCATGAGGATGATAGGAGCTTCTCATTTGAAACCTGGACTTTGCCTATATCCCTCTTCCTTTGTGAGTTCTATTTTTTATTTTTTTTTGGTGGCACTGAGGTTTGAACTGAGAACCTCATGCTTGCTAGGCAGATGAGTTCTAATTTTTATACTTTTGCTATAAGAAAACTGTAATCATTGTATAGTACTTTCCTGAATCTTATAAATTATTCTAGTGAGCTATCAAGCCTGAAGGACTCTGTAGGGACCCAAATTAGTAGCTAGCTGATCAGAAGTGAGGGTGGTCCTGGGAACACCTCAACTTAAGGCTGGCATATGAGTGAGGGCAGTCTTATAGAGGACTATGCCTTTAACCTCAAGTTTGGTTAACTGACTCTCAGTGATTGTGTTAGTCCAACTTTTCATTGACGTGATCCATGTCTAAGCAAGGGAGGAAGGATTAATTGTGGCCCAGCGTTTCAGAGGTTTAGTCTATCATGGTGGGGACGGTGCAGCAGAGCAGACAGCTCACCTCATGGCGGCCAGTAAGCAGAGAGAGAGAACGCCTGTGCTAACTGGTTTTCTCCTTTCTCCCCTTTTATTCCATTTAGGTCTCCCAGCCCATGGGATAGTACCACCTTCATTTAGGGCTGGTCTTCCCTACTTCATTAATCCTCTCTGAAAACACCCTCACAGATACACCTGGAGGTGTGCTTCACTAGTCTTCTAGGCACTTTTCAATCCAATCAAGTTGACAATCAAGATTAAGCATTAAAAGGACTTAATTGTGCAAAACGTAGAGATCATTTAGAAAGGCCCCTGCTCAGGGGATATACACAAGTCTGGCCTAATAGTTAAAAGCAAGCCTAGGATTTGGTACCAGCTTGCTTTCTCCAAATCCTACATGTGTACCTGCAGCTTTTGTGACTTTGGACAAGTTATTTAAACTCTTTTACCTCCGTTTCTTCATTTATAAAAGAAGATAACAATACTTTCTTAAAGTGTTGTTGTTAAGAATGAGTTATACATGGAAAATGCTCTCAAGTGTTTATAAATGTTATTTATTATACACAAATGAGTGCATCACTTTTTTTCTATTAAAAATAACCAAGAAGCATAGGTTATCAATTTCTTTTCTCTCTTTTTGCCATAGTATCAAATCATGGTTTTTTGATATTTAGCCAAGGGCTAATGTTTTTAGACCACAGGAGGGACAAGGTTGAAAAATTACCCACTTGTTTACATGTGGTTGTGAGCCCCAGTCATTCATGGAGCATCCTTTCCATGAGGATGCACAAGGTGGGCATCTCTACAGATGCATATGGTACCTACAGTAGCAGTTCATGGCTGACCTCAGATGGGCTCTTGGCCACTAGGGCAATTTTAATCTAAAGTCATTCCCTTCAGCCACCTTGTTACCTCCATTTAAATGAAAGATTGCATGACAAGCCAGGTGTGGTGATACACCACTGTAATCCCAGCATTCAGGAGTTGGAGACTGGAAGATCATGAATTCAAGGTCAGCCTGGGCTCTATATGGAATTCAAGGCCAGCCTGAGTGATAGAGTGAGAACTCTGTCTTAAAAAAACAAGATTGCATGGCAGCATTTCAGGCTCTAAGAGGCAGCTGTAACCATGGAATAAAGAGATTCTAGGGGAGGGAAAAGGAAGAAGAGGAAGAGAGGTAGAGAGAGCAAGTGGAAGAGAAAGAGAACAAATGTAATGCATGTTGTCTCCTTGTTATATTCTTTCCCTAATTGATAGTTGTAGCATCTGAATCAGTAGTTTTCAAAGCAAGATCTCCCAAATGACAGCATCAGTCTTACTGAATCGGAGACTCTGGGGGTGGGTCCTGAAATCTAATTTAACAAGCCTTCCATTTAGTCAATCTGTTGCTCAATTTGAGAACCACTGCACTAGATGATTTTTGTTACACCAAGTGAGGTTGCCTTCAGATCAGAAAACGCTGGCTTGGCTTCATGGTGCTGCCATACTCACCACATTCCTGCTGAAATCTCACTGGTCTCAAGCCTCAAGGAAATGATCTCTGAGCATTACTCCTTCATGTAACTTCCCTAGCAGTGGTATATTTCCTGATGCTGCGTTCTCCCTTTGATCTCTGGCCCATCTACAATACCATTCATCATTCACAGACAGTCCTAGAGACTGTGGGAAGCAGGTAACTTAAAGAATAAGTCCACATAAGTGGTAATGTGGTGAGTACAGATGCCTTCCAAGAAAAAGCCAACCTCAATGGTGAGAAAATGAAGAGAACCAGAAAGGGACACAGTGAATGGGAACAAGGAACAGCATCCTCCTTCTTTTCTGCATATGTATGTTGTTAAGAAAATAAAATCAGTAGTACCCTTTGTCCAGACTATCATAAATAAAATTCCACATTCACTTATTTTATTTAAGGGTGTACCATGAAATACATTAACTTAGTTATGAAATAAGGAATACATTGAAGGAAATTTCCCTGGAAAGTCATTTGAGGAGGCTATTTTGATATAGAGACTAGTGTAGAAAAAAGATGTAAGATAAGAGTCAGAGGAGATCTAAAGAAAGGAAAACCAACAGAAGAGCAGTGAGTCTCCTCATGGTGGGGCTCCTTCCACTATCTTCACTCCTGGTGTACAGCACATGAGATTTCTGACTCTAGGAAGTTTGGCAATTGGAAACCTGGAATGATGAGAACACCACTAGCTCTCACACCTGGAGACCTGGATGCCAATCCTAGATTTACTACTCTAGTTACATGTAAACCATTAGGACAGTCTGAGCTTAGGTTTCCTTAATTGTAAGAGGATGATACTCATTGTTGCTCTGTGTACTTCATATGGTTATTGTGAAAATCAAAATAGGCACACAAACCCCTATATAACCTGGAGGTAATGACATAAGCCCCACTTGTCCACTTGTTCATTACATCCTCATCTACTAAAACTGTGCTGACATGTAACAGATAACTAGGTAAGCACTTATTGAATGAAGCAAAGTTACCTTGTTACTACTGAAGAGTACTGGTGAGAATTCTCTACTCATGCTGTGCCATAATATAGTGCACAGAAATACATAGCCATACTAGACTTATTTTTAGAAAGGAGACATGTAGTTCTTAGAAATAAACCTATTTATAACTAAATGTGAGAAGATTAAGGAATACTTAAACCACACCTATTCACTTAGTGAGACTGAAAAATTCACTCTAGAATAATTACTAGGTAACTCGTAATTATCTTGGATGATTATTACAGATTTAAGCCAATGCTGTTTTTTATGGATTAGTATACTTTGCTTAATCAGTGTAAACAATGACCATCATGGCAGTATCAGCTGTTGTGGCTGGTGTTGGCAGCAAAATAATTCTCTAAATGAAATTTGTAATTTGAATACGCTTTTCTGCATAAGCAATCTTCAGGGGAAAATATCACTCTGCCAGAGCCAGCTCTAGCTGTGCTCTTAGACTTCCTATTCCTGACAGCTGACATTTAGACCAAAGTGGTTTCCATCACTTTGGAGTCCAAAAGGAAAAGAAATTGAGATAAATGTATATCCCTAAAGCACAACTGATGGAAACCTCAAAAAAAAGGGGGAGGAGGGAAGCTCATTGATACCAATGAATATATACTCATAAAAAAATAAAAAAGTAAAGGGGTTAAGGATATGCTCTGACCCAGGACAACTGAAAATGGGTTAGAGGTGTTTTAAAAGAAGCTGTTTACCAGGGACCTCACATTTAATCCTTGGACACAGACATTCATTCACTCATTAGACAACACTTACTGTCCATATAGCGGTGTGGCCAGGAGTAGGCAAATGAAAGCTGAAAGGTATGAGACCAGAAAGGCAGGTGGGAAGTGAGGTGAGATTCCAGTATGGATGGCCTTGCAAATCAGTCTCAGGGTAAGGCAACTGGAAGCTATTATGTGAATTTTAAAGAGGAGAATAATAGTTTTGGCTTTCAGAAAAATTATGTGGGCTGCAAAGAGAAAACACTGAAACAAGATTAAAGAGGAAGAAGACAGTCAAGAACCAAGACTTCTGAGATCCTGAGTGGAGGTATAGAAGATGCAGAAGAGAGGTCAGATCCAGCAAATACTTAGAGAGGTAGAACTGATAGGATTTCATGAGCAACACTATTTGGAAGAAATGAGAGAGTGAGATTCTTACTTGAGCCAAGGCAGTGAATATGGACACCAGAGAAAAAGAGTAGATTTGGGGTAGGAGAGAGTGATAACATGAATAATAAAATATGTTTCCTGTCATGATTCTGGATTTTCAGTATTGTTGTGTCATGTCTGTAGTTAGATACTGAATGAATAAATGGTCCAAAAGGAAGGCAAGAGGTATATCCTCTTTAGCTCATTGAAAGGTTCTCAGTAGGAAAGTCTGAGAATGAAGAACACAAGAAATGAAGTGTGATTCCTGGCAGTCAGTCCTTGGGCTTCTGAAAAATACTGAAAGCCCATCTATTGTGCACTTGAAGGGGATGTTGCAACAATGCCTGGTGACTAGAACTGCTCAGTGTGTAGCCAGCAAAACCTGAATCAATCACTAGAAACTCAGCCAAGAGAACTATGATTATTTACTTATAGCCTGGTTTTTCCAAAAAAGATTTGAGATGGTTAAAAGAGGCAGTATGTCTACAAGGATTTGTTTTACAAGTGCTTTTGTTCTTTACAACTCACATTCACTGCTTTCTACTATGCCTTAACAAAAGGAGATGTGGGGTACAGATTTTATGGGCCAAGTTTGTACCAAGGCTTACTGAAAAATATTTGTGTCCATATAACTCAAACGTATTTAGTGTTGCCTTGTTTTTATTTATTCAATATTTGTTAATTGCAAAATTCATCCTGAATCAGCAACTTTCTTGATCTAAGGGAGAGTCTGAGACTGGAGCAGAGAAAATTCATAGAAACAAGATTTAGCAGCAATATTCCAATTTTTCATTAATCCAATTCCTTCCCTCTCTGCACATCTGAGAAGGTATAAAACCACCCAATGCTACATCTCTCACATGGCCTACATTCTTACATTACTTTTCTGCCAAAGTAAACTTTGTAAATTGGAGATCCAAGTGTGTGGGGAATAATGAACGTGTGTCAAAGGACCTGTGTCAACCCTAAACAGAAACACTGACCTCCATCTAGTACACAATCATCTTCCCCCAGTCCTTTTACTACTTTTTTCCTTTATTCCTTAGCTGCTTCTGTTCAACCCCCCTCCATTTTCATACTATCTCAGCCCTCCATCAGCAATAATTTCAGGTTCCAGTTCTCATGTCCCTGAGTTCCCTGTTGACTCTGTCCAGTTCAGTCTGAGAACCCTATTATGTTCCTTTCTCAGAGAAACCAAAATTTCAGGGCTCACTGTGGACCACATACACATTTTTTACATTAGGTTATGAGTACCTAATTTCTTTGGCAAATGACCCCAAAGAAAATAACTGGTTCCCACAGCTGTTTATCTAAAGACTAACATGATGAAGAGGACTGATCATAAATTTCTTAAAGAAAAATAAAACAAACTATACCAACAAAAACCCTATCCAGTATGTTGTAGAATTTGATATGTATAATCACCTTGCTGGATAAGGAATATAGTCTAGATTTTATGGACAGAGAACATAAAAATCTGAAAACTGAATATCATACCCAAAGTTATGCAACTGGCCTCTGTATGCTCCCCCACTCCAATCTTTGTCCAATACCATGCTTTTTATTCAATGCTGGTGTATGTCCTGAACAAAAAGCATAAACTCAGACTCATGACCATAAACCTCTTGAATACTGCTCAGGAATCTTACCCTAGGAAATTTGCCCTCCTTTTCCCTCCTTAAACTCTACTTTGTCTGCCTTCCTCATTCTTAATTGATGACTTTTCTTCACATTTTATTGAAAAATGGAAGCAATGTTGTGAGGTCTATCATTTCCTTGTCACATTCTTTACAAATTAACTTCAACTGGTCCATTAGACTCTGTCTTCCCTAGTATTTCAATGGAAGAACACTTTCTCTGCATCAACTGCATCTACTCCAGGGCTTTGTCTTCACTTTTGAAGGGAAAGTGCTGTTGTGAAGTACAACTATGATCTTTGTCTTGTCAAAGATAATGGTCAATTATCAATCATTTTTTTACTCATCATCTTGGTACTGTTTTCCCTTGGATTAGAATATACCACATCTCCTGATTTTGTCCCACTTTACTGGAGATTCTTCTGCACTCCCTGAAGGTGTTTGGGTTTGGTCTTCCAACTTCTCCAAGCAATTTAGGAGCTCTAACAATCTACTAGGTATTGCCACTTAGATGTCTAGCCGTAATTGCACAATAACAAGTCCAAATCTAAATTTTGGATTCCTCCTTCAACCCATCCAAACCTGTTCCTCATTTAAGTCTCATTTCTTTCATTAGTTAAAAACAATTTACCCTCCCACCACTGGAAAAAACAGCAACAAAAATCTCAATTCACCCAATTATTTGAGACAAGAATTTAAGTGCCATGTTTCTTTTCAATTTCTCTCTTTTCCTTGTGCCCCATTCAATCCACCAGGAAGTCCCATCAGGTCTTCCTTCAAATACTATTCCATTTCCAGTCACTTCTGACCAGCACTCTCACTTCCACTCTAGTCCCAGCCTCCATATGCTTTTGCTTGGACTACTGTGATAACCTCTTGTTCTGTCTTCCTTCTTCCACTTGTGAGCCTCCATAGTTCATCGTTTTCACAGAAGTTAGAGGGATGTTTTCAAAAATACTAATTAAACAAAGTCCATTCTTGTTTAAAACTATTTTTAGACCCTACACTAATTTTCCACAGAATTACCCAGTTCCTTATGATCTAGAAGGTGAATTCTGCCAATCTTTCTTACTTTATTTCCTACAGCTCCTCCCTCACTCAACAGGCTTCAGTTTCACCTGCCTTCTCACTGTTCTTCAACCATGACAAGCCCAATCTCACCTTTGGGGTTTTCATGCACCCTGCCTGCTGATTGGCAGAATTTTCCCACAAATGTTTGCATTGTTGGCTCATTTCCTCTCATCATTGAAGTCTCTGCTCAAATGTTACCTTCATGTTTTAAATGACAAGTCTCTTACCACTTCATTTTATTTCCAACATAACTTTTATTAGGATATGAATTTCTATCTTTTTTATATTCTTTTTTGTCTCTTATATCTTTGATTATCTGTTTCCTTGCACTATGAGATAGGCTCAAGGAGGGCAGGAACCTTATGTCATTTACCACTGCCTCCCCATTGTCAGATACTTATTGGGCATTCAAAATCCATTTTCTCCAGGAAAGTAACAATACTAGGAAATGTGACTTCAAGCATGCTTGACAGTTAAACAGGAGTCACCACAAATTTGGGTATGCCAAAAGTTTCCAAAATTTATACCCTTCCTTGGGTGTTAAAATGTGCCAGCAGTGCCCTAGAGAGATACAGATCTTATCACAGTTTTCATAATTATCTTGACATTTTTAGGTTCTAAATCCCCACTCTTAATCAGTCACACATCAGAATTAGTTCATACTGCTCAAAGGCATGCAGAATCTAGACAGATTCCAACTGATCAATCTGTTTCCAAGACATTACCAGCTGCTGTTTTAATCATTTATGGGACCATTACAGTTTTTCGGCTTTGAGTCAAGAATCGAGGCATTGTTTTTTGTTTCATGAAATTGGCTTATGGAAAAAGGACTTTCTTTCCAATTTTGCAAAGTCAGATTGGAGGCTGATAGTTATCTAAGAGAGAGCTGTCAACAGAGCAACCTGTGATCCTCAGATGTTCCCAGGAACTAAATCCATGGTGGAAGACTAGACTTTCACTGGCAATACAGACATGAAAGTAGTAGGTCTTTAAAGTATCTATGTAAACCATTACTATTGCAAAAGTTTGTTATGTAGCATCTTGAGGCCTTTTTGTGTGTGTGTGTGTGTGTTGTTGATTTTGTTTTTTAGCGTTAGTTTACCACTAATTATCAATGCCACCCTGTCTTTCTGAACTGTGCCTCCTGCATAGGAAATATCACAAAAATGATTAAAAGGAAATAGAAATTAATAGCAGTTTATGGCAGGAAAGGACTTTGGAAGTAATGAGTGCCTAGTTCCTTGGGAAAAGTGGCCAGAGATGATGATTTGTCTAAACACCCTACTCAGGCTCCTTTCTTTCTTTTAAGCTTTGGACACACAGAAGGATGAGCCTCATCATGGCTGCTTATAGCCTCCAAAGATGTATAAATTAGGAAATCCTTAAGCAGTACCTACAGTGAGGCCCTCTCAAAGCAGAATTTTTCCCTTGCCATCCTGGCCCTCAATCCTAGTCTCCCTTCTTAGTAAATGTAGAAGTGGTCATCAGATGCTCATGCTTGAGGTCTAAGCCCCTATTCACTCTCCCTTTACCTTCCCACACTACCTCTATCCAGCCCATCAGCAGGTCCATCAATCATATCTCCACCACAATTACCTATTCCAGACACCATCATTCTTTCTTGTATCTCTGCAATAGCTTGTTGAATGATCTCCCTGCTTCCAGTCTGGTCCCCAACAGTGTGATGTATGGTAGGTCTTTTGCTCCTGAATTTCCATATCTGCTACTGATCCGGAAGGTGCCTTTACTTAGAAAATGATGCCCCTCAGAATAAATAAAGCCCTATCTGTAAAGCCTGAAGAATGTACAGTGTCTTCCTGCTAATTAGCTAGGCTAACACTTTATGCCAGGGTGGCTGGCTTTACAAGGCTTGATCAGTTACTCCTTTGGTTAAATGCCCTTGCCCCGTGTACCACCCGCTCACTACCTGAACCTCCCACCCCTGTACCTCCCACTGTCACCAGGCTGTCTTTTAAGACATTCTTTTTATATTCAAGAAAAGATTCATCACTGGTAGAGTGGCTCAAGCAGTAAGAGCACCTTCCTAGCAAGCATGAGGCCTTGAGTTCAAACCCTAGTGCTGCCAAAAAAAAAAAAAAAGATTTATCATAAGTAGTGCTCATTAAATACTTCCTGTATGAAAAAAGAATGGATGAATGTTCAACAGCCATGCTGCAAATAAAATATAAGTGGAAAAAAGACAGAAATGAACAGAGAGAAAGGCTGCAAGGCTGATAGATACAACATTCTTTTCAAATGGGCTATTTTTCATGATCAGATGGCAACCCTGAACAGATGAAATGACAGTAGCCCTCTGTAACCTTCCTTTCATTAACTACTGTTTACTACATGGTACCAGGGTATAAATATTTACAAGCCATAACCTGTGTTCATCAAAGAGGCGGAAAATAAATAAGGAATAAATAAAGAGCTAGGAAAATAGATCAAAAGATATTCCACTACAAGTAGTAAATTTGAAATCAGTGCTAGGAATAAATAGTGCTTTAGGCAATGAAAATATATTTTCACTATGAAAAGACTCACATTTTAATTTGGCTAACTACTTGAAATAACAATTAAAAGTAACTATTAAACTAACCTGATGATTATATTAGCCATATCAATGATCTGTCATATAGTACTTTAAAAAATATGTGTGACTATAAAATACAATTTAAATGTTTATTGCTTTGATTACTACTGTAAATCTAAAAATTTAAACCAATTCGGTATTAGCTGAGTAATTTCTGGGTGCAAAATTAATGTTTGGTGTTTTAGGGTGAATAAAGATGAACATGAGATTTCTAAAGTGCTCACTATCTTATATGAGTAAGAAGGGTTAGATAAATATTATTAACACTGAAGAAGCAATAAATACATATGTGTTACCATATAGACAGAGTACAGTATCAGCACAGACCTGGAAAATAGGAATTGAACTTCATGCATGGGGAAGATTTTGACAGAAATTGTTGGAGCACAGACACAAGGGCATGTACATGGGCTGCTTTCCAGAGATAGGTAGAGGACAGGCAGGCAAATTCAATTCTGGAACTTTGCACTGAGACCTAGTAAGAGTAGAAGAATAGCGATTACTGTAACTACTTTCTGACATTCCATCTCCAAATGGCAAAAAAAGGGGGGGCCAAACCACACAAAATCACTCCACAACTCTCACCCATCTTAGTAAATGATACCAATGGTCACCAGACGCTTAGCCAGAGGTCAAGGCTGCTCTTCACAAAATACGGAAAGAAGAACATACAATTAAAGAAAAATGTCTGACTGACACACACTAATAAGTAACTCTAGTAAGATTAAAGACCGAGATAAACTGAGGCTGCTGAAAATGATGGGAGTCAACATTAAAAGTTTCTTAAATTGGAACTGATACCCAAGATGAAGGAGCCTAAAACCTGGCCTGAGCAGATGCTCCAGGTGTTTCTGAACAACAGTTGTAGCAGAATCCTCCTTTCTTCTTTGGCTTCAGACTGTCACTGAGGAGATTTGGAAAGAAGAGACAGGAATGAGCCTCTGCAAGAGAGGTTGACATTCCAGGGAGGTGAAGGATTATAAAAGAATATGAGGCTGCTCTGAGTGAGTTCAAGTAGCATGACCTCAATAAATCACATCTCAAGGTAACCGCAGAACTTGCAAATGAGCAGCAGGATGGTTGACATCGACCTTCAAGAAAGCACAGAAAATAGAAGGGGCACACAAGACCAGAAGAAGGCATAAGCTGGCCTGATTTCCACCAGATGGAAGAAAGAGAACTTTACAATTTACAAATGGACAGTTTAACAGCAATCCCATGGAAAATTCTCAAATGGGGGAAATTTGGTCATTAAAAATAGTATAGAAGCTATATGAAAAATACATAGAATTGTAGAATTTCAGGACTGGAAGGATTCTTCAAGGTAATAGTCCCCAAATCCATCAAATGCTTAACATTTAAACAGATTTGTGACCCAACTTAAGTTTGAACACCTCAGTGGCGAGAAATATTACCTGTCAATGCAGCTCATTCACATGCTCCTATATTAGACATAATCATATTAATTCATCTAGAGCAAGTTATAAAAACCATGTATTAGTATTAGTATGGTGCATCTTGAGGATAAGATAGAAAAACAATAGGCTGAATGATTGCACGCTTAGCTACATTTGTAACTAGTTGAAATAGACTTTACTCAAAGAATGTTGCTAATGAATTTGTGAGAAGAATATTTTTATTTTAATTTGCATCAGGAATATATCACGGAATTTGGTCCAAACTGGAACTGGCAAACCATATATAGAAATCATCTCAATGGAAGACATGACAGCTGGGGAAAGGAGCAAGTTTCCTCTGATCCCTGCCCTATCTGTTCAAATTTTCTGCCAATAATTTAATAATCTTCCAGTTAGTTCAATGACTTCTGTAATTTGGACTTCCTTTATCACCTTAGCCAGAAACAAGATCACAAACCTTTTGAGTCCCATTCTTTTGAATGGGTATTTTTATTTCAATATCACATTGATGCATACCATACACTGTATTTTTTAGTAGATATTTTTGTACCTGTCCCTAGGATCCCCAGATCCCCCTACTTTCTTTCTGAGTTTTAACTCAAAATCACAGAGCCTTGAGAGATCATTGACCCAGTCAGCTCCAGGCTGTTCCCCACAGGCACGAGCCAAAGGTAGGGCCTTGAACATTTCCAGGCTCTGATAAAGGTGCTCAGGTTGTTGCTCAAAACACTGAGAAAGACTGGCCCTGTCCCTGAGCCCAAACTCTTCACATTCTCATGTAAACCACACCCCGAGTCTCTTGCCACAGACACACCAGCACCCCTTTCTCTCATGATCCAAGACAAGAATATAAGCTGCAGCACTCTGTTAAGTAAGTTCCCCTAAGAGATGCTTTGATCCAATTGCCTTGGTATTTAGCGTGTCTTTTTCTGGAAACCCAATGGTCCTTATCTTAAGAGGGTCTGGAGAACTCCCTTGTGGGAGAATTCCTCTGCCCTGGTTTTCAGGTTACTCCAGACAATTAGGTGGGATACAACTGCCTCATATCCTCTTATTACTAGAAGGTAAAATAATTGCAAGCAAATATTGTCTTTGACTATATTCTGTATTTCATTTAACACTTTATAATACAGCTGGGCACCAGTGGCTCATTCCTGTATTCCTAGTTACTCAAAAGGCAGAAATTAGGAGGATCTCGGTTCAATGCAGCCCGGGCAAATAGTTCTCAAGACCCTATCTTGAAAAACCCTTCACAAAAAAACACAGGGCTGGTGGAGTGGCTCAAGGTGAAGGCCCTGAGCTCAAGCCCTAGTACCATAAAAAACAAACAAAAAACCAAGCAGGACTGAGAGAACAGCTGTATATTGCTAAGAAATAGTCAGAAATGTCTATGAATGCACATGTGTAAAACCAGAGCTGTTTTATCTTTTAAAGGATCCATTCCAATTTAATATGAAAAACAATCAGATTGGGGGAGAATGTAAGTGATTTATATGGTTAAACTCCCTCACTTAATTTAGGAACTTTAGAATTCTTTTTGAAAAAAGTTCTACAAAATCATGGTTTAGAGATCAAGGTTTTTGGCTTTGAAGCCAGACAATTGAGCTGGAATCAGGTGCGAAGACCTATCTATAACCATGGGATTCTGGGCAAGTTACTTAAACTCTGTAAGTCTCCACTTCATCATATGCAGAATGAGGGAATCAAAGCATCTATCTCATCTGGAATGCTGTGAGAATTAAAAACCATGCACTTGTAAAGGGCTTAGAATAGTATCTGTCACAAAGGTAGCAGTCACAAAGTGCCAATGTTCTGTGTCATATATAGGGAAGAAGAGTGACCAACAGTCAAAATTCCATTCAAATAATGGCAAAATTGAGACCAGCAAACACAGTTTGCATTAGTGATGCTGAAAAAGATGTCTTTCATAACTTGAAGTGGCAATAATGATCTCCACTAAATGATGCTAATTAGTAACAGCTAAATGGCCAATTATTATTAATCTGTATCTAGATATTAGTTGTAACATATATTGCCAAATACCAACCAAAATCCATCACAGAACATTTTTAAAGGGCACATGATACACTATAGAACCGAATACTAAATTACTTTTTGTCCTTGACTTTATAGTAAGGACATGAGAGCATTGCTGGATTTAGTGAAAACGATTCCTTTAATTATTTGCTTTCAACATCTGGGAAAGAAGCACTTCAGGGATGATTTAATGATTTGAATTACACTTTTTTTTTTTACCTTAACATTTCCTCGTTATTTCTTTTCTTATAAGCATCACTAAGCAGGTTTTGGTAAGCTGTGGGGTGCTCAAGTTCAAGGTCATAGTCTCAGTGTAGAAACACATGTACATACAAATGCATCAGGACAGCGTGAGCCTTATTACTTTACCACCTAGGTCAGTCCACTTATCTTGGAAAGGTTTATAAAAAGCCTTTTTAAAGTATCTGCCTATACATGTTTATGCCATAAATTCAGGTTGATAATATTAAGTGTAGCACAATGTAACTTACATTTCAGTCACCCACCCATCCTACTAGGCCACTAAAAACAGCCAGGTAAGAACTTTAGTTTCCTTGCCCCAGAAGTTCCTGATGTGGGACTCCCTATAGATTTCTGTTTAATGAATACTAGGCTTTTGGGCCAACAAAGCAACTCATTGTGTTTGTTTTCTTAGAACAGCTGTTGTTTTTCTTCTACTCAATGATTCTTTCCTTTTCCCTCTTTGGGGAGCCACTATGCTTAACCCTCAGTGGTCCTGGTGGATGTGCTGGTGACCCCAACCCCAAAAGTGGGGAGGGAGTTACCCAGGCTAACCATTCAGAGTCCTCCTTCTCCAGACCATTGTGACAAATGCAGGGTGGACAGGTGATTCAGTTAAGATTGATCAGAACTTTCCTCCAGATTTGGACTATAGATATTACCAAAGAGAGGCACTCTTTTCTTTTGGATTGCTTAAAGGAATAGGGTTGGGCCAATAATGGCCAATTTTTCTTGCCATTTGAAGAGAGCTGAAGTCAATGTAATGAGAAGAACATTTTCTTTTCTTTTTCTTTTTCTCTCTCACAGTACTGGAATCTGAATTCAAGGTCTTACACTTGCTATGCAAGCACTCTACCACTTGAGCCACACTCCCTAGTCCTTTTTGCTTTAGTTTATTTTCCAGATAGGATCTCCTGTTTTTGCCCAGGAGCAGCCGGATTGCAGTTCTTTAAGGAAAAGACAGAAATTATAAAATTTCTTAAGTTTTCCTTTCCTAAAAGAGATAAACTTCAGGCCCTGTTTGTTCCTATAACTTTCTAAAATTACTTCCTGAACCCTTCAAATTTTAGTCACTTCTATTACTTATTATTATCATTTTATAGTAAAGATGTATATAGTTTAAATCCAGACATCTTCTTTGGGCAGGTTTAAAACTAGGCTTTGTTCTTACCTATACACATTTATTTTGATCAGTGCATCTCACCTGGGGCTAGGGTATGAACCAGAGTCACCAATTGGTTTTTAAGAAAATTAGAGTTGTCTAGACCCCAATCTCAGCAAGTTCAATGATCTATAAAGCTCAAAGATTGTGACTCCAACATACATTTTAAAAAACATTATGGTGCATATATATTCCTGTGGCTTAGGAATTATCTGTTTTAGACAGGTACCTTATTTAAAGATGAAGGGTCCCAATTTAGTTGATCATCAGGATCATAGTGTGCACTTTTTAAAAACAGATTCTTGAGACAGAGTCATGGAGATTTTGATTAAATGGGTCTTTAAAAGTTTTTATGGCTCCCCGGGTGAAACTCATGACAATTCAAGTGTAAGAACTACTGGATTAAATGATGAGGTAAGCCACCCTCTGTGAATTCATGTTCACAGCACTCTGCAGACTCAGAGCAAAGAACCTTTGAAGAGAAACACGGGCTGAGAATTCATGAAATTTAGAAAGCTCGGTATTGACCAGCATCCATTTGTTCATTGACATCACTAAGTTCTGTCGAGTCAGGCAGAAAGAATGGGCCAGGTCACACTATCCATCACACAAGAGCAGATCAGGTTGTTTTAAGAGAAACATAGGTGAAAGGCAGTAAGAGTTCTCAACTACAGCATCAGGCTTCATTAGTCTTGTCTTTTCTTCATAGCACAAGTATTGCATGGCAACTCCACAAGTTTGTCCTACATATAAAATGCTTTTATATGCATTATATGCATTATATGAGGGGGCAGGTGTTGAACCTCAGGGACTTGTATTTGCTATCAGATGCTCTACCACTTGAGCCATGTCCCAGCCCTTTTTGCTCTAGGTATTTTTCGAATAGGGTCTCATGATTATGACTAGGCTGGCCTGAACAATGATCCCTCTACGTATTCCTCCCACATAGCTGGGATGACAGGTTCCATGCTCAGCTTGTTATTAGTTGAAATGGAGTCTTGCTAACTGTTTGCCCAGGCTGACCTCAAACCATAACTCTCTCCATCTTAGCCTCCCAATTAGCTAGGATTACAGGTGTGAGCCTCCATGCCTATCTTAAAATGCTTTTTGAATTTGTTTTTCTATCATTGCAAACTTCAGTGAGTGTCCCCTGGACCAAATAGGAGCAAATGACAGTAAAAAGAAGAGAAGATTAAAGATTCTATCTGAAACTCTGAGTTTTTGAAATTAGTCATGAGGAAGAGCTGCAGCAGAAGACTATGGCTCACCAGCTTCTCAGTTGTCCACAAAGGTTCTGCTCTGAAAGTAAATCAATATACACAATAGAGTGGAAAAAGAGGCTAGGAGTTAGTATTCCTAGGCAAACACTGGCAAAATTAATAAAAGGGTACTTAATTGCTGTTAGGAATACTGCTGATTTCCTCAATAGCTTTTACTCTCTGCACTCACTGTTAACAGCTTTTCTTCCCCCTTATCCTCCAGGCTGAAGACAGTGGAAATAGCACTCAAGATAGCTCTGTTTCCCTCCAAAGTGATGATGCATTTTATCTCTGTAGCCACTAGAAACCCAAGCACATATGTGAGGACTCCCACTGTCTTCCCAATCACTATTTCAATCTACCCCAAAGAGCTCCTGCATATGCTATAAGCACTTTCATATTATTTCAAACCTGGCTTAGCCTCTAATAGTCCAATTAAGATCATGGCAAAGCCATTAGAATCAATAATCACACAAAAAAGTAGTCTGAACTGATGCACTTTTTAAACCAAGCAACCAACTTATTATCCTGTACCTTCTGTCATACTACTTTAAGATGTATATCAAAGCTTTATCATGATTTGGTAAATCAATCGTCACCATTTTTGAAAACAGACCCCACACATACATGCTATCAGGAGGACAATGAAAGCCTCTCTCCAGAACCCATCAAGCCAATGTGACCCCATCAACCCTCCACACACAGCAGTGCCCTTTCACCAAAATCAGAGCTGAAGAAGTGGGACATAGGGCAAGAGCAAAGAAGAGAAGCTGACCAGAAACTGGCTGGATAAATAGTATTGCTAATGTATTATGGAGAGTAGTTTGGATACATTATTCTGATGTTTTTTCCTACCTTGCAATTCCCCATTTATTAAATTGGTGGCAATGTTATTTCAGAAGCTGTGGAGATCATCTAGGAATAAAGACGTTAAATTTCAGCTTTGAGTCTCAAGCTAATTTTTTTAAATTCAGAATAAGATAATAGTTATAAAAACCTGACAGCTAAAAATTAATAAGCATTCTAATCTCTAAGAGTCCCCTAATATATTAAGATCAAAGTGGAGATATGAGCATGCTTTTCTATAAATCTCAACATAAAGGACAAAAGAATATGGTGCAGGGAAGAATTCCAAATAACAAGAAGGAGAAACAGAATGCCCTTCTACAAAGGAGAGAGAATTGAGTGACATGATGCAATCTGAGTGACTTGGCTCACCCCCTCATACATATGTGTGTGTGTGTGTGTGTGTGTGTGTGTGTGTGTGTGTATAATCTTTTGCAGCATTGGAGTTTGAACTCAGGGCCTCACACTTACTAAGCAGCGCTTTTACCACTTGAGGCATTCCTCCAGCCCCTGCTTAACCCTCCTTAAAACATGAATCTCAAATTAGAGTGGTTAGAGGGAATCACGGAGCAGGTAAGTTGTTCCTTTGTCTAAAAGATATCTCAGCATCATTTAAGTATCCACATTCAGCCAGTACCAAGAGCATATGAGAGAAGACTGAGAAAAATGTCAAGACAAACAGGTTTGAGACAACCTTACAACTGCCCACCTCAGTCAGGTTTCTAGGTCTCCAACAGGTGCAAAGTTAAAACGTAGATTCCTATCTAGCAACTTCATGTCTACACATATAGCTAAGAGAACTGAAATTAGGAACTCAGATACTCATGACTCCATGTTCATAGGAGCAACATTCACAACAGGCAAAACTGGAAACAACCCAAGTTCAGTGGACAAACAATATGTAGTATATACATACAATGGAATAATACCCAATCACAAAAGGGATGAAAATCTGATGCATGCTATTTGGATGAGTCATAAAGAAATTACATTAAGTAAAAAAAGAAAATAGACACAAAAGTAGATTATTGTAAAATTCCACTTATATGAGGTACCTAGGGTAGGGGATGGAAATACATAGGGAAAGAAAGTAGGAGAGAGGTTAACAAGAGTTGGGGGAAAAGCAGAATTGTTTAAGGGGTACAGGTTTCTGTTTAAGATGATAAAATTCTGGAAATCAATAACAGTGACTGTTGCACAGTATTAAAGGTACTTAATGCCACTGAATTGAACACTTAGCTATAGTCAAATTGGTAAATTTTATGGTATAGATATTTTGCCACAATTATTTTATTTTATTTATTTATTCTTTTGCGGTATTGGAGCTTGAACTCAGGGCCTACACCTTGAACCACTCCACCAGCCCTTTTTTGTGAAGGGTTTTTTTTGAGACAGGGTCTGGTGAACTATTTGCCTGGGCTGGTTTCGAACGATAATCTTCCTGATTTCTGCTTCCTGAGTAGCTAAGATTACAGGCGTGAGCCACCAGTGCCTGGCCAAGTTATTTTTTTTTAAGTAGAACTTGTGGCCTGACAAAAAGACCAGGAGACTGCAAAGTATTAAAAGGCCATAATGGAAACAATGCAGGTCAGCAGTGGATGCTCACAGGACACCAAAAAAACAGCCCCAAGTAGCTATGGCTCAGAACACCCAGTATTTAGTTAAGCCAAGGAATAGTTTCATAAAGTCCAGCAAAACTCAAAAGACTCACACCACAAGGGGAGAGCACATACGGGAGATATAAGAATAGGTAGAAAACCCAAAACATGAAAGCATGTGATGTCCCCACTCCAGAGGAACTAATACAGAAACCTTAAAGTGACAGAGGTTAACATGAGAAGGGGATCAGAAACCAGTGTAAAGATCAGTTAGAAATGAATCAACATGGGTTGTAACACATGTGTGCTTGAAAGCAATGCTAAGAATGTCTCTGTATAGCTATCCTTAGCTCAACTAGCAAAAACACTCTGTCTTCCTTATTATGCTTATGTCTTTTCTTCAACAAAATTAGAGATAAGGGCAGAACAGGTTCTGCCTAGAAGTGAGGGAGGGAGGGGGGAGACCGTGGGGGAGGGGAGCAGGGGGGAGAAATGACCCAAACAATGTATACACATGTGAATAAATGAATAACTAAAAAAAAAAAAGGTGGCACCAGATCCAGAAGGGCAACATCTATCTCCCTACCAAGCTGTGCCAATGCTGAAAAGCTGCACAAAGTTCCTCCTGTACCCTGATGCCACCTTGGGAGAAGAATGCGAGGAGACAGTGAGAAGGAAAAGCAAGAGTCCCAATAGACAGTAAACTCTGAACTGGGATTGTATAAAAATCAAAGTGTAATCTACCACCATGGAAATAAAGTTTCAAGGGACAGGATAAGATCAGTTGTACAAATTTTTTATCTTGTTTGTTTTTTTTTGCAAGCTCCAGTCTTCTACTGAACCTGGTATGTGACTATAAAGCTGTAGGCATTCTGACTAACTTAGTGATAGGGTATACATTGCTATTTTTCCCATGTCATTTCTAAAACATGTATTTGTTTAAAGATTTTTTTATAATATTGAACAATCAAAATAGAATAGGTATATTTGCTCTTCCTTCTAAATTGCTAAATCCTGTCCATTCTTCTTTTTATAAGTAGACTACAAAGTCTTCCATCTTTTTCATTTGGAATGCATTCAACTTGAGCTATCTTTATGTGAGGACATATTTTTTGCCTTACATTCTTTCTATAAACTTTGAATAGAATAAAGAAAGAATGAATTCTGAGTATTTCTCTCACCCATGAATTAAAAAAAAAAAGTGTTCCACCATCTGTGATGCCTTTGAGGTAACATCAGTGAGATGAGAAGCTATTAAAAAAACAGGTTCCATTGCTTTACTCTTTGCAGGACATCAATTAAAGAGACACTTGCCTTCTGACATTTTTTTTTTAAATCTCAGAAGGCAGAGCTTAAATTGACTACCAATGGCAAGGTTAACCCTCCACTGAGAAAAACTTAGTGAGCTAGAAAATTAAAACACAGCCAGACAAGGTGAAATATGGTTTAAGTAATACATTTATGGTTGGAGACGAAGGACTTAGACTATGATTTCTTATGTTTCAGAGCTTTCTGGGAATTCTTTTCCTCTACTACTAAATGCAATTAAAATATTTCTCAAGTTGGAAGACTGCAACTTTCATGGGAACCTCTAGGGTTGGATGTAAGGTCTACATTGTCCTCAATACGACGACAAAGCTTCTAAATAAAATCAACTTTTTTTTTTCATTCCTTTTCTTTCTTTCTTTCTTTTTAAAACAGGGTCTCTCAATGTAGCCCAAGATGGTCTCAAACTCTTGATCCTTCTGCTTCAACCTCCAGAGCGGTGGGATTACTGGCATGTCCCCCCACTGCATCTAGCTCATAAAACTATTTTAGCTCTCTTCTACTGTCCAGCACTTTTAGATCATATACTGCTTTGTTGAAGTTGAACATGAATTATCCCTTTCCATTTTTATTATGAGTAAATTTAAGTCTCCAAAGTCAATTAGTCAAAAATATACCTTTTAAAAAAAACATTTGACAGAATTTTATCCATTCCATTTCCAGTCAGTGAACCTATAAATGTCTTTTAACTTACATTTTTAAAGGTTACTTCCTTGTTCGTCTTATAAATCCATCAAATGATTATGTTCCTTTTTTGCACTTTCCAAGGTGATATATTGGAAAACTATGACACATGGTTCAAGAGTTCTATCTGGATCTTCTGCTTGTCTCCATCTGCCCATAAGCCTCTGCCCCACTGCAACTCTTGGCAGAGCCTTTCCTCTCAACCTCTAAAGAGCTGGCTTCTCTCCTCTGCACACTCTATGCTTTGTACCTGGATGTGTCTGAGTATTTACAATGAAGAACATGTCAATGTCTTACTCATACATACACAAATCTAGAAGATGTAAGTTCTCCAAAGATTAATTTACAACTCATTAAAATGTCAATTTTTATTTATTTTGTGGTAGTACTGGGGTTTGAACTCAGGGCTTTGTGCTTGCTAGGCAGGCGCTCTACCACTTGAGCCACACTGCCAATCCTTTGCTTTGGTTATTTTGGAGACAGGCTTTGCTTTATGCCAGGCCAGGACCATGACCCTCCTAATTGTGCTTCCCCACACAGCTGGGATGACAGGCATTGCCATGACATCCAGCCATTGACTGAGATGAGGTCTTGATCATTTTGTTCAGGCTGGCCTCAAACCACAATCATCCTGATATCTGCTTCCCAAGTAGCTAGCATTATAGGCTTGAGTCGTAGTGCCCTACTGTCATTATTTTATTTTTTCCCCCTCTGCTCCCCAACCGGCTTTAAATGTGGCTATTTCTCTGTGTGTGTGTGTGTGTGTGTGTGTTGTTACTGGGGTCAAGGTCTCACACTTGCTAGGCAGGTGTGCTACCATGATCCACCCTTCTTTTTATGCTACCTGTGTAGATGAGACAACAGTGCCTGCCTCCATGCCTGCTTTTTATTGGTTTAGGTGGGGTCTTGCTGACTTTTGAACCAAGATCCTCCCAATCTCTGCCTCTCCAGTAGCTACGATTACAAGCATGGGCCACCATGCCTGGCAAATGTCAATTTTTAAATTAAAAAAATAAAAAACAAAATTGGGAAACTTTAATATAGGTGGCAGAGGGGAAGGAGGCTTGAAAAATCATTCTAAAGCAAATCTAAAATACAGTTGCACAAAAATAGATGAGAAAGTTTCAAGAAAAAGAGCGCTGACTTTATGCTTAATAAATACAGAAAATTTATAATCCTATAAAATTGAAGCAATTTGATGGCAATCAAAGAATAAATACTACCTAGGAAAAGAGCACATATAATTGTATATAATTTAGCACATAATAAAATAGTATTTTCAATTCATGGTGAGAATATGAATTATTTAAAAAATAACATTGGAAATAAAAGTTAGATAAAGCTTCTTACCTTATATCTTAATGAAAAGCAATTTTTTTTTCTTTTCTTATGGTTCTAGGGTTTGAACTCAGGGTTTCAAGCTTGCTAAGCAGGAGTTCTACCACTTAAGCTATACCTCTAGCCCCAAAAGTAAATTCTTTATAGATAAAATATTTAATATAAACATTGAGCATAAAAGTACCCAAAGAAAATATAGAAAACAATTTACATACTTTGGGGTGACAAAATTTTTTCCAAGCATAACACAAAAAGCAACATAAAAACAGAAATCATAAATTCAGGTAAATACAGGGGCCAAACAGATACCATATCTGAACAATTATCAGATTAGATAAACAAGTTCTGCTTTTTCCACCAAGATCATAGTAAATTTTTGGTAACGAGGGTGATGCTGGGTCTTGGTGTTGATGAGATAACGGGGGAGGGTGAGCACTATATCACCTGCTTCATTTATAGGGGAAGCTGTATGTAGAAATAGAGGCATGGAACTACCAGATATTTCACAATTCTATGGAAAAGCAAATTTTAACTGTTGGCATGAAAGAAAAAAGACAACACTGGGTGGGATAGCAAAGTCTGATTCAACTCATTTTGCCATGAAGGAAAATACTGATCAATTTGACAATATAAACATTATTCTTATGTCCATGAAAAAGTCACAAACATGCATGTACAGATAAATATTTAAAAGTACGTATCCATTAAGCTCCACAATCAACTCCAAAGATCAACCCCGGTTGTTTACAAAAATAAAGCAGTAACAGATCAAAAATACAGCATTTATAATAGGTTGTCCTGTAACTTAGTGACTAATGTACAAATATAAATACAAGTGCAGCTTTAAATATTATATCAGTCAGGGCTTTACTGCTGGTTGTACATCTAATTAAATATTTGTCATCTTAATCTTCACATTAAGTTCCAAGTACATCTTGGTTTACAGTTATAAAATGTTTCTTGAAGAAAACAATGTGGATGTGTGACTATAAGATCTGATGGACTGCTCAGTAATGCTAAAAGGATACCAATATAAAATTAATACTCCTTTCAGAAATAACACGAGTTACCGTTTAGCATGTAGATTAAGCTCTTATTGTATCATTATGAATATATGGTAGCAATTAATGCAAAATCACTCAAGAAGCTAAAAATTCTCCAAAGTATCATTAGAAGTGAGAAATGTTCCAACCCTTATTTATATTCTAACCAAAATAAATAAGATGTTGACTATAGCTTCAAGAAGAATTTGACTAATTTAAACAAAAAATTAATTTTGAATCTTTTAAAGATCTAAAAAAATTCACTAAACATGTTCATGCTCTAAAATGAAAAGTGCACAGGCATAGAAGAGGGCTGTGTGGACAGCACCCTGGAGTCAAGCTTCAGCACTTAGTTAGCAAAGTTGAAACACAAAACCCCAATCTACTTTTTAAATCTACATTACAAAGTAACTAGATAGATAACTGCTGGATCACTTTGCTTTGTACTGTTACGAATCACCAGAACCTCAAAAATAACATTGCAGTCCCGAAGCTCCTGAACTGAGAACAGAAGAATGTTGACTAGCCTTACTATCAATGAAGACCTGAAGTATCAGGTAAGTCAAGGTTAAGAGATGTTCTGGCGGAGGTCAAGCACAGGTGTAGGAGCTTTTGCAGAGAAGTTCTGATAGCCAGGCTGAACAAGAGAAATCCAGTCAACACTTGAGAATGGGAACACAACAGCACTGCGTTGCACAACCTGAATCACCTCACTTTCTGTACCATGTAGGAATGGTTTAGTTATCTATGTGACAGTTTAACATGACCCCAGTTAATCTGAAAGAAGCATCACTGCTTCACATGACATAAAGCTTTACACATTTCAGGGAACAGGAAGAACATACTAGTAGTCTGTCATAGACTAGAATAGGCTAGAACTTAACTCCCAACTTTTGGTGTAATACTGTCAAAATGTAGTTAGCATTTTTTTGGTTTTAGTTGTTGTTTTGCTATTGATTGTTCCTTGCAACACCAAGGTAAGGGTATGACCATCTTAATAACTAACAATATAGTCAATATTTATTAAGTGCTTACTATGTTCCAAGAACAATACTAAACTATTTGTAAGCATTATCTCATTTAATCACCATCACTACACTTAGAGGTGCTTATGTCAGATGAACAGCTGAACTTTGATGAATTTCAGCAAATTCCAAAGGTCATTTAGGTCATACCTGCAGAAGCAGATCTCAAATTTAAGCTGTCTTGACTTCACAGCCAGAATTCTCAAACACAAGAGTATATTTTAGTCTAATCCATAGAGTATAAAATTCAGAAAACTCAGGGATACAGTTAGCTATTTAACTGTTTCACAGCAGAAAGTGGCTTCTATTTTTCATCTTCCTTGTACTTTGGCCACTATCAATGTGATTTTTGCATTTTAGTTAGTAGTTCACAAATATCAGTACACAAATGTCCTCCTGAGAACTCTATTAAAACAGAGTCCAAGACTTTTGGTTAAAATATGAAGGTTAGACAAAAAGTATCTATTTTTCTTCTTTCTAGGATTATCACTAAAATGCTAGTAAAGGACTTATAAAGTCAAACAGGAGAGAGGCCATCAGTGGATAAGATAAGTGAAAAAATTTCCACAAGAGAAAAATTGTATGGAAGAGCAGCAACTGTTGTAATAAGTCAAAGGGGACTTTGGTGTGAAAAGATATACAGCGCCATCTTCCCTCGCTCCTCTCCTATGAAGAAGAGGAGCTTATGTCTCTATTTATCCCAGGTAAGATTTCTTCAGAGGGGAAAGGAGAACCATAATTTAGAATTCTAGATTTTCAATGAAGCAAGTCAACTCTAACCTCAGACACCTAAAATGAAATCAACACAATCCACATACAGAACTTCTAATTAACTTTCTACTTACTGCCTTATTTCTAAATATATATATGCAACCAAAAGAAGCTCCAACATTAGAGCAAAGCAAGTTAAATATTGTTTGGTGGCTCCAGCCTGTAATCTTAGCTACTCTGAAAGCTTAGAACTGTGCTTAGGAGTATTGCAGTTCCAGGCCAGCACAGCAAAATGTTCACAAGACACTCTCTCAACCAATGGCTGGGCAAAGTGATGCATACTTACCAACTCCAGCTACACAGGGGAGCACAAATAGGAGAATAATGGTCCAGGCCAGCTCAGGCATAAAGCAAGACCCTATCTCCAAAACAACCATCAAAAGGGGCTGGCAGGGTGCCTCAAGGAGTAGCATGCCTAGCAAGTGTGAGGCCCTGAGTTCAACCCCTCATTACCACCACCACCAACAACAACAACAACAAAATTATCCTGAAGGGAAAAAAAAAAGAAGAACAAGAATAAAAAAGTAAGAAAAAGAAATCCCTTAATTTGTACGCTCACAGAGATTTGAGAAGATTTTATGTCCACAAAAGGAACGGAGAATAAGAAAAATGGCTTAAAAATTAAACATTATCATTTGTGTACTTTCAATCTTAAAAAGTAAAAAGTTTGAGGAAAAAAGTAAAGAAAAACTCTCAGAATAAAAAGATATTTAAATACAAATGATAATATAAGAGGTATAAAGAATTAGTCTAGGAGGTCTAACATCTGAATAATATGAATTTCAGAAATAGTATCAGGGAAATAGAGAAATTAACAAACCCAACCATTCATCTAGAAAAATCAATGAAGAGAAGATCACAGCAAGAGGTATCTGTGACATTCCAGAATCTTTGGACAAAGAAAAGATACAAGATACTTCCAAGGGGGAGGAGGAAGAGAGGCAGGTTGTCAGTGTTGAATAAGTAAATAACATCAGACTCCTCAACAATAGCAGATGCTTCAAAGACAATGGAGAAACCCTAAAAGGTTATCAGAAAAAAAAAAAGATTCTTACCATTTAATGCTATGATTCAAACTTATCAATTGTATGAAATAAAATAGATTTTCAGCCTGGGAAAGGGCCTTGAAAATTTACCTCCTTTCTGAGAATGAGAATCTGGAGAAAAAGGGAGTAAATCCTGGAAGGTGAAGAGAAAGATATAAAATTCAAAATTCCTGCATACAACTCAGGAGACAGGGAAAGGAAGTCCTAGGGGATGGCAGCTGTGCAGAAGAGATCAGGGAGGGATAGTCACGATTGGGGCTAAAAGTTGGAAAGATTCAGAAAAGGAAAAAGGACTCATGGTGGAATATTTACTGTGATGAAAATAAGCGATATATTATAATGGGAAAATAGGGAAAGAAATAAAGCAATGAGAAACTCCAGGAAAAACAAAATGCTGTACAAAAAAGGAAACACTGTGTATTTACTGTGAGCAGTAAAGTAATAGTGTAAGCAGTAATGAGTAATGCACATACATATTATTTAGTGATACAGAAGTAACTACCAGAAGAAAAAGCTGCAATAATTTAAAATAAAACTTGGTAACAAAGGATGGGTGATGGTAGGGTGGGAAGTGGTGCAACAGGGAAGAATTACAGAAATTTGATGGTGTTGTAATTTTTAAGATATATACCTGCATGCATGCAGGTATATATGCATGTGTATATGCATACTTCTTTTTATGGGATTTCATTTCCTGGTACTTAACTCCTATCTATCTAAGAGTATAGATTTACTATCATTGTTTAAGTAGATTTCAGCTTCTTGATGCAAGATTTATGTTCTCACACCTGCTGTGCCATAGAAGTAACATAAATGTCAGTTGGAAATAAAATTCACTTGATAAAATTTAGTGCTATTTCTCTGAAACTTAGGTTTTCCCTCTATCTGAAGGTAGATTTTCTTTAACCTCACCTAGATTCCCTTAGCCTTCACTGAATAACACATTATGCATTAATTATTTTTAATTAAATGAAAACTCATGCATAAATGATGGTGGAGTCTGTTCTTTCAGACACAAAAAGTACAGAGCTCATGTTTATGTGCTCAGCATGAAGTAATCTGTACTTTATCATTCAGAGGTGGTAAAGACATATAATTATTCCTGTTAAAAGAATATTTTAGTAGCTAGATATTGGAGAAGTCAGTAAAGAGGCTTGCTGACCATACGCTTTATACCAACTCTTCTGCTTTATTTTTCATAAAACTGTTAAAGTTGAGTGGTAAGTTGGAGCTTCAAGAAAATAATTCTTACTAACCTGAAGAATTTTCGTAGAACATCTTACCTCTTTAGGCCTGATCCTAGACATGGGGAAGATGCCTGGCAAAAAACAAACTAAATAAACTTCTAATTTATCTCTGTCTCTCTCATATTCAAGGAAATACTGGTCTTTGAATTAAGAGTCAAAAACCTTCCATGTTAACATTGGTCAGCCCCTCAAATGGGCTTTAAGAAGACATGAAGACTTTAGGTTTGATCTATCCTGTAATGAGAGTTTAATGTTACCTTGACACAATAAGGAAATTGTCAAAAAATACAGGTGATCAAAGGAAGAGTTGTATGTTATATAAATGTGGGAGTTAATATCCACAAGCATTAAAGTAGTCTCAAGTAAATACGTGTGTTTTATGCCAATGGTATTTGAAATTGTGACTAACAATTCTGTCAAGGAAAAACCATCTTATATCATCTTTTTATTCTCTAAATTATCTCAGTCTGACATAGGAGCCAAAATTTATTATTGAACATTTAATAAAATTCATTCTAATATATGCATGGTTTGGGCTATGTACTGTATATTTATTGTTAATAGAATATTTCTTTTTCTTAAAGATTACGTAAGAGTTTATTTGAATGGCATATCTTTAGAGGTAAGGGCTAGAGACGAGATGACATATTTCATGGCAGCTCAAAGGAGCTATTGTATCTAATTGCTATTTTGTGTTTAGAACCTCACAGGCAGAATCAGGGTCCAGTAAGGAGTTTTGTGTTGCTTTGGTGATGTCTGTTGGTTCAGGAGCACAGTGGAACATTAGAGTCACATAGACTGGTTGGCCACCTGGTATAACATGAATAGTGTCACTGTGGCTGGCATGCTGGCCACAGCTCCTGCAGGCATCTGAGTCACACACTAGTACAGTCCCACAGTATAGCTGAGGGCAGCTATGACAATGGTCCCATAGGCAGAATATTTGTCCTTTAATTAATTTACTTTTAATCTTAAGTGTTGACCACAGGTCTTGTTCTAAGAGAAAATCACAGAATTTATTTTCTGTTTAGTGGTATTTGCATGACTCCTCTGTAAATTCTATAAAAGAAAATTTTAAAATGATGTTTTTTAATCACAGGCAATGTCACAAGATATTTATCAAGTTATAAGATAATATATAGAGTATGCCTAACACATTACTGATGTCTAATAACTAAAGATTATTTCTAATGGTGCATTTTCCTTTGTATTTTGGTTTCTCCAGTCACCTTGAGGGGTATAATGGAAAGTTTCCCTTGTATAAATCTTAACTCCCTTTCTCACCTCACCTTCTGCTGAAAAGTGGCAAATAAACTGCTAGCAGAAGCTTCTAGTGGCAATAATCACCTTTTTTTTTTTCCATATTAGAAAAAATGTTAAAGTGAAGGACCATGTGCTTTCCTCCAACGGAGGTAGGTAGGGAGAAGAGAGCTAGTTTGGACCGCCATCACTCCCCACTTCTTGGTTTCTCTTCTGAAGAGAGAAAGGATTGATTTCATCTTACATGTCTCTAACTTTCATAAAAACTGCACTGTGGCTGCCACTCTAGATCTTTATTCTCTGTGATGGCTAATTTTAGATGTCAACTTGACTGGATTAAGGGATACCTAGAGAGCTGGGAAAGCTTTATTTATGAGTGAAGTTTGTGAGAGAGTATCCAAGAGACTGACATGGGAGTCAGTGGACTGAGTAAGGAAGATTTGCCCTCGATGTGGGTAGACACCATCCAACTGGCTGGGGGCCTGGGCAGAACAGAAAGGCAGAGGAAAGGAAAATTCACTCATTCTCTTCTAGAACTGGGGCACCCTTCTTCTGGGCTTAGACATCAGAATTCCAGGTTTTCCATCATGTGGACTCTAGAACACACCAGCGGCCTCAGGTTTCTCAGGCTTTGGACCTCATGGAGAGTAATACCATCGGTTTCCCTGGTTCTGAGGCTTAAAGACTTGAACTTAGCTTCTCTACGAGCTTTTCTGGACCTCCAGCATGCAGACAGACCACTGTGGGACTTCTTAGCATCCACATTTGCATGAGTCATAAATCTTCTCTTAAATATTTATCTACCTATATATCCTATTGCTTCTGTCTCTATGGAGAATCCTAATACCTTTCCTAAATTATAAGTAAGGAAGTCCCAAATCTGAAATTCAAAATGGAAAAGAAAATCTTAAATCTAAATACTTCCTCCATGCTTAAATGTTTTATTGTCATTTTCATGATCTCCCTATTCTCCTTCTCCCTCTAAAGTGGATTTTCTGTGTAAGCCTATAGTGTCACTCAAAGTCATCCTAATACTTCTGAATTTGGGGTCATCAGGACCTTAAACTAGACTCTGGTTTCTACCTGCCTAAAGTAAATGTATATGTGTGTGTGTCTTCACTGTGTGTGGCACATTCATCCCTTGATATCTGTGAGAGATTGATCCCAGGAGCCCTGCAGTTACCAAAATCCATAGATGTTCTAGTACCTTATATAAAATGGCACAGTGTTTGCATATAACTTGTGAACATCCTCCTACATACTTTAAATCATCTCTAGATTGCCTGTAATACTAAATGCGATGTGAAAGTCATATAAATAATCATTATGCTGTATTGTTTAGAAAATCATAATAAGAAAAAACTCTTTACATGCTGAGTTCAGATGCAATTTTGTTTTTTAAGTAGTTTCAGTCCGTGGTTGGTTGAATCCATGGATATAGAACCCTCAGATACAGCGGGCTGTCTCACACACACACAGAGTGTTTTATAACAAAGAGGGACTACTTATGACTCCTTGGTAGTAGGCAGTGATGGTTGAAACTAGTCAGTTCATGCCCATTTTCTTAGTTTGTCTTGTGACATATATTATGGAACCTGAGTATATGGGGCCAAAGTTGGAGGGTACAACTATAGACTAGATTTTCCTCCAGAAAATAAGACTGAAAGCTTGTCCTCACTGTCATGAGGTCAGAACAAGTGAGCTGCAACAGGTACTACTGTTGCCCTTTTATCTTCTGCTGCCCCTTCTTGCTAAGAGAAGCTTGACTTTGCTCAAGTACTGGGCAGCAATATGCTTCATGGTCCCTCTCCAGCCATGCTAGTCTCAAAATATGATCCCTTATCAACATTAGCATTACCTGGGAGTTTATGAGAAATGCAAATTATTTTCTCTCATCCCTGAATCAGAAACTCTGAGCATAGGACCCAGAAACTGTGTTTTAACAAGTCCTGAGAACCACTAGTAGTTCAGTGATTCTCAATCCAGGCTGTACATTAGAACCATCCAAAGAGATTTAAAAACTGCCAATGTTTGAGTATCATCCCCAAAGATTATAATTTAATTTTTATGGAATGGTACATAGACATTGATTGGGGGGAGGGGGAAGCAGAGTTAAGGATGAGAATCATTGATCTGACCCAATATATATTGACTGCATTTCTTTACCAAGTAAGGGCTTAGGTATGTACATGGGATGGAACGTGTTGAGACATTAAGAGTTATGGCAAGACAGGTGGGTGTAGGGTCAATAGGGATTTTTCTGAAAAAAATTTTTCACTTTAATAAGGATCACGAGACAGTGAATTTTCCTTTCTGTCTTTGGATATTGTTGTCGATGACATAATGCTTGTAATCAAGGGAAAGCCAAATTTTAGGCTGTAGTATAATTTATCTGTTCAAGTTAATGACTCTGAAACTACCTCAAACCTTCTTTAACAACATAATAAAGGCTCTTAGTGACTTCAGGTCAATATATTTGTGGATAAAAGCACACTAACAGATATACTAAGTGGTCTTGACTTAATGTATTGCATTTAATTGTGTGTTTCAGATGAATAAGAAGGTAATCTTTGGTATTCCCAATGTCCCAAAATGTAAGCACTTTAAAGAAAACATATTGAAGACTTCCTTTTGTATTGGAAGATATTCTAATAGTCATATTCTAGTAATATTTTTCTTTATTAGTGGTGAAAGATTAGCACTGTTAGATTGTTTGAAAAGTAATCTAAAATTCTTTATGTTCTAGAATTATTCCATAATTGTGAAATAATGTTGAAAAAATGAAGAATTCAGTTATTGTGCTTTTCAGGTCTTGAATCTCATACAAAATCTTACTTTAATCATTTCAGTCATTTACATTGCTAGTCTGTGTGATGATTGATTTTTTGGTATGTAAACACATCTTCTGAAGTCTGGTTGCTCCAATTCAAAGCCAGCAAATAAAAATAAACTTCAAGTAGGATAAATGCCAGTTCATGTAAAGTAGGTATCTCACTAGCTGTTCTTTTCATTTGTTCTGTTTTTGCAAATTCCCTACAAGTACCTAGAAAATTTTCTACACAGGTTAAGGAAATTGGCCCTTCCTTGCTTCTCTTCCATCTCACAAGAACAAGTGTTCTTGCTTGTCTGGCCCTCCCCCTGTGCACGTAGTTTTGTCAGGCTCTTTCCTCCAAGCCTATCCTTTCTTTTTTTCTACCAGCATTTCCCAATCTCTCCCAGAAACAAGTCCAAATCTTCTCATCACCCTGAAAAGTTCTCTTGACCTGTACCTCCACAAGTCACTACACTCTGAATACTCTTCTCTGCTAAACTTCTGGAAAGAAATGTTTATACCTCTGTGTTCAAAGTGTGGCCCTAGACCAGCAACATCAGCATTCCTTGGTGTGAGAGACAGAATAACAGTCCTCAAAGACATCCAAGTCCTAACCCCGTGACTATGATATGTTGCATTGCAAAAGAGAATTTGCAAATATTAAGATTAAGGACTTCGAGGGCTGGGGATATTGCTCAGTGATAGAGCGCTTGCTTAGCCTGAGCAAGTCCCTGGGCTGGATCCCAGCACTGAAAAAGAAAAAAAGGCAAGGACTGGGAATGTAACCAAGTGTAGGGTACTTGGCTAGCATGTGCAAGGCTTGGTTTAGTTACCCAGTATGTCAGGGACAGGGAATGAGGATAAGCCAAATGCCAATGTTAACAAAAGAAGTAGTTTCCTAAAGTTAAATTAAAAAAAAATTACTTCTCATGCCTGTGACACTTTGTATAAATGTCTCTGGAGGTCTTTGTTAAAAGTGTATATTCTGGAACTCTCCTTAAATTTCTCATTCAGTAGATCTTCATTTTTTAAGAAGCACTCAGCTGAATCTAATTCAGATGTCCTAAGAACAATGCTTTGGCAACCAGTACTCTATAGCATAGTGAAAAATAAACATAGTAAGTTTAATTGTTTCATGCTAGGTTGTAAACAAAATCTGTGAAAGAGTTGTAAAATTATATGCAAGAGAAAAAATTCCTTCAATTATACTAGTGATGATTTATTTTCCAAATTATGCAAAAGTGAATAGTCCATATCATTTTACAAATCTAAAATTTTCTATGGTGGTATATCTTTACCTAGTTTTCATGACATTTGTTTGCACTGTAACAATAAAACTACATTAAATTTAATTAGCTGAAATATTTTCAGCCAGTTTTATGCAAATCTTCCTATAAGGAGTCAGTTCAGATTTCACTCAATAATAATACTTTTAGTTTTAGTTTTCTACTTCATGTTCAGAATGCCTTTTTTGTTGGGAGTATTTCCTGACTTAGGCAAGACAATGCAGTGTAAGTCTACCAAACAACAATTAACAGTAGAAGAACAATGTCTACAAAATCAAGTTAAAAATTATTCAGCCTGCTCTGTCTGTATCTCTTAGCTTTTGCAGAAAGCAGGCTATTTCTGCAAATACACTATTGAATGAGTTCATGCTCTTGGCTTACTCTCCAGTACTAACATATCCAAAAGCAGGATTTTTTTTTTTTTTTCCTGTTCAGCCTGTCTGGGAATTTCCATGTGATCACTCACTTTCAGCAGACATAGGATTTTACTCCTATCCTTCTGTACCTCATTACAAACCTCTGGTGGAAGACCATACAATAAACTCACACAGTAAATTCTGCTACTTCAGGTATCTGTTGTGACCGTCCTCATCACTTTCATCCCAAATTACCTAGATGAGCTATGTAATGGTTCCTTCCTATATTAATTAGGAGTATAACCTTGCATAGTTTCCTGTGGTTTGGGTAATTCAATCCTCACATCAAATGGAGTAGTCAGTGTTAAGATACTGAAAAGGATGAAAATGTATTCAAGATAGCAGCCCTTAACAGAAAGAGAAAAAAAGCATGACCACAGATAACCAGCACAACTGTAGATAACCAGTACACATGGGGTATACAGAAAACAAAATAAATTCCTCAAGGTGTTACAAAGTTTAGGACACAAATCCAGAATTTTTGTTTTATTGTTTATTCATACAAAATTAAGTCTGAAATTTCTAGATACCCTAAGTAACTGAGACTTCCTAACAGAAGCTTTCATTCTGTACTTAGAGGGCCCACCAAGTCCAACTTGGTTCCTTTACACTTGACTTTCAGTTGTCCTTTTGTAACCTGAACAATAGCAGCCAGTTCCCCAAACACATGGGAAGCCTGAGTAAATATAAAGGGTACTGCAGAGTGTGATGGTTGTAGGTGTGCTGTGATTTTGAGCTTACTGTCTACTACCTATGTCAAGCAAAAGTAATTCCCAGTTCCTCAAGTGCCATTAAATGATCAAAACCTGCAAAGATGCAGTGAGTTTGATTTCTCCAATCTTGACAGACACTTTCTTGATGTGATCAATCATGTCATTCTATGTATTATTACACATTCCCTGCAAGTAAATTAGTAAAAGAAGTTGGTACTAAGTTTTCAACAAATTTATCTCCAAATTACCCTAAGTTTCTTCCAAGCATTTGTGAAACCCATCATCAGTCTGATTATTCACAGTAGAATCAACAATACTGCAAGCACCAGACCATGATTTGCTGTCCAGGATGAAGTTCAAAAAGTTATGGTCTTGCACACCACTTCCTCACAATAGTCAGTCCTCCGTGATTACTGAGAAGGAAGAATGACTTCACTGCATGGGAATGCAGTGTCCAGTTGTATTCAAAGCCTTGAGATGGGGCTGGGTGCAGGGGTGGAGGATGGCTTTTTGACCCATTTCTAAATTTCAGAAACAATCAGCCTTTTATATAGTGAACAATCCAGAAGAAAATTATGTCAATAAAAATACAAAGAGAAATGCATACTTATTACATAATTTCCTTTATAGAATTTTTGGTTATTTGTCCAGTCCTTAACCTCACAGAGAATGAGTCTTGAAAGGCACTGGGCTGGGGGGAGGACAGTAGCATATACAGAAAGGACAGAATTGAGATCTTTCTGCTACTTAAGACTTTCTTTTGTTTTTCAAGATTTTCTATAAAGGGGTAACAAATCTTACTCCATTGCAAACTTGCAGTGAAAACAATTTAGAATATTTCTGTGGACAAATGATGACAAATACAAAAATTTATGGGAAAGCACTAAGTTAAACAAAAAAATTTATGGAAAGCTTCATTCAAAGTAGATTGTTTTCTCCTCCCTCGAGTCTAGACTATAACTCTGCCTTATGTTCATGTTGTGACATCAAAACTTAACTTCTCTTTAAAAATAAAACCAATATAGCCAAACCCTACATTCAGAGATAAATAAAGTGCCTTTAAAAACTTACCCCTTTAAACAAATTATATCTTGCTCTAATTGTTGTTTTTAATTAAAGGAACCAGCACATATTTATTTAATATAACTTTAGGAATTTTTATTTTTCACTTGCTGTCTAATTTTCTGAACATTGTGAGCAATCCATATCCTTTTTTGTGGGGTGTGCGAGAGCTCAAGCTGGCCTCCCACACCTCAGCCTCCCAAGTGCTGGGATTACAGGTGTGTTTAACCATGCTAGGCTTCAAACTTCCTTAGTAAAAATCAGAATATTTTTCATGTGATTTTTTTTATAAGAAAAAGGTTTTCTTTCACCGTGTTATATGATATCTTCATGTAGAACTACCATGTTTCTTTAAAAATTATGTATTTTCATGTACTCAAAAATCTCATTCTGATTTTCTTAGTAGAAAATTTTAAAAAATCTTAAAAGTTCAAAATTATTATTTTTTAAAGGATAAGTTTTATCAGCTTGGTACATTTTGTTTAGCAGTTTGTTAGGGAAATAACTTGACTTTGATACAAATAAAAGGCATCTTAAAACCCATTTAAATGGATCTCTTTTCAGATTTCATATTAGGAAATATGTATAGCCAGCCAGCCCTCTGTTAACATTTGCAAAAAGCTTTCTTTCTTATAACTTTGAGGGCCTTTTAAACGTGGTTGTGCACTTTCCCCAAGTGACAGATTCTATAGACAATCATTGGTAGGAAGCTCAGAGATCAAAAACAATCTTTAAAACAAAGCATGGAGGTACAAGCCTACAATCAATCCCAGGACTCAGGAGGTGGAGGCAGGAGGATGGCAAGTGAGAGGCCACACTAGGCTACACATTGGGACCCAGTCTCAAAAACAAAAAACAAACAAAATAATCCTGGGTATTGTATATATGAATTCTTTACTTTTAGCCACATTTTCTAAAAAAAGTATTTAGTGGAATATGAATAAAACTATAATTTAACTATGGCTTAAACTATAAATGAAGATCTAAGCCATACATACAAATGTCAACATGTAGAGATACCAATGTTTAAAAACACATAAGTGTATATGTGGATGTATATTTATGTGTGTGTGTAGAAAACAGTGCTATGTATCTCTATCTCTAACTATATCTAATGGGTCTTACAAGAATCGTCATGTGTTCCATTTTTATGATAGCATTTGTTTGAAGCTATCAAGTAAGCAATCTTGAGGAGTTCACTCTTGTTTTATAATTCAGAAGAATCAAAATCCATCATTAAAAGGCAGTTTTGGAGGGATAGGTTGTACAGGTTGTACAATTGATTTCCTCTAAAAATAACCAAGAGAATGTCTGGCAGCCTGTCTTGGTTACCAGCAGTTTCCCTTCATTAAATCTAATTGCTATATGGAGGCCATTTCAATTGATGCATACAAAATGCAATTTCAAGTCCACAATTGTGGCCTCTAGCCACTCTGGGGAGAGGATAGTCTGTTCCTGTCCTTTTTAAGTTCTCTATAGGACAGGGGGATACTTGAGACTGCTAATGACTATCCATTCAATGAATGCTACTTGGCTTGAACTTGTTGATAAGTTTATCAAGAGGATTCACAGTATATTTGGAATGTGAGATGCAAAGATTACTAGAGACGGAGGAAAAAAATGAAAATGAATGGATGAGTGAGGATCACGATTATGCAGCTGAGCTTGGGCCTATGATTACCTGTGTGTTTTCAACCTAGCCCTATCTCTTAATTGTGCAATTGCAGACAAGGTTCTTAATTTCCCTGAGCCTCAATGTCCACGTTTGTACTATATGAGAAGAGCAACACTGATCTTGTTGTGAGGATTAAGTGAATTGATGCATTTTAGCTATTATATTACCTCTGTTCTAAGGAGGCAAAATGATTGTGTGCTATTTAAAAAAATTTAGTCTTTTAATGGCTCATTCATTTATCCACTTTAATTTTCCGATTTTTAAATTTTCTTAATATTCTCTCTCTTAGAAATTGTACCTTATCATGAGAGTTTAATGCTTGATGTTTCTAAATGTTTTAGGGAATATTCTAGATTATAATTTACATTAGCACAACAAAATAATAAGCACAACAGGAATATGTGTATCCTTTAAGTAGTGATATATGGACAATTTTAAATTACTTTTAAAAATTTAACATCATTGAACTTATATATACATATGCACACACATATATACATACATATATACATCTATTTATATACTAAAGTGGTAACAACAGATGTAGAATGGGACTTATATCCACTTGGAACAAGAACTCATATATGAGCAAACTCATTTAAAATACCTAGCTACATGAATATTATATCCAATAACAACACTTTATAGATTAGGTGTTCAAATAATAACTACCACTGATCAAGTGCTACAGGTGGCAGGCACTTTATATTTGCCTGTCTTTGTTGTTGTTGCCTGTTTTTATTTTTGGTGATGCTGAGAATTGAATCCAGGACCTCATGCATGCTAAGCAAGCTCTCTACTCTGAGCTACACTTCTAGCACTGTGTTCATCAAATATGAATTCTTATTATAAGCCACTTATACAGGTATTATTCCCTATTTATAGACTCACAGAATTAAGTAAGGAAGAGAGGCACGTGCAAGTTCAAGTCAGGTGCTAAAATACATGTTTTCCTTGTTCGTTATCTGGCTTTAATACTTATAATTTATTTTTCTTTTTACCAGATATCATTATCTAGTCCCATGTAACTATATGTTTACCTCCTCTTTCAGATGTAAGATATTTAAGGGTATAAACAGTGTGTATTTTTAATATCATTCACAAAAATTTTTTATAAAGAGCACATAAATGCTCTATTTCTTTTATCTTTCCAGAATGGTTTCATTAGATCAGTAGAACATCTTTCAATCAGTGACCTCCGTGATTGTCATTAGGGCTATTTACAAGTACTAGATCTCTTGCTCTAGTATATGGCAGAATTTTGGAATTCTCTCCTTGCTTCAAAGTGGAATGGGGGGGCATAAATGGAAATGATAAATTTCACTTCTAGCAGAAGCTTTTAGAGTCAGCACATCACTCTCCTTGCCCCCTTTTCTCTGCCATAGTACTTGTATGAAATCATGGGTGCAGATGGTACCTCCACACTTGGGTTTCTATGATGACAACTCGAAATGGAAATGTAGAGTGAACAAGAAACAAACATACTTACTGCAAGCCACTGAGATGTTGGAGTTTTTTATTATCACAACATAACCTACTTTATCTTAACGGTATCTTAGAATCTAATCAATATGGCATCTACTTTATGATCCCAACTGAACATTATAAAAGGTAACTTCACACACACACACACACACACACACACACACACACACACACACACAAAACAGAAAAGAAACACTGCTGTAGCATTTTATGATGATTACTGGGGAACAGCCCACCAATCAGAATTCATCTTCCTTAAATTGTATTCTTCCAACATTTTCCCCTTTGTGCTATCCAGGCACAGACAGGATAATGGTGGTAGGTTTGGGATTAAACAAATATTAAGCCATTCTCCTAAGTGAACTCACTATGGAACAACATGATGCAATGCTCAATTCCCACATAAGTGAATCCAAGGTTGACAAAAATACCAGATAGGGAGCATTCTGTTCTGTTGTACTGAATAGGACAGGTAACTCAAACATGTGGAAGACATTTCCACTGGCTTCAGTGATTAAATATTGAGGTTTATGTCTTCCCACATCCTGAATAACTAATTAAATTATCCATAGGATGATTAATTGCAATACAATCATCCCAATGAGTTAATATTGTGACACCTTTTATTATCAGAGGATATTTTTAAAGTTCCACAAATAATTTCAGTGAGAAATGAAATGTTTTGTTACATCTTAAAAAGGTTATGAATTGCTTCTTGCTATTGATGGCAAATTACTCCAGATTCTATGGTCTAAAGTTGAGACTTTCATTACATTTTTCACTGCAGCAAAACTAAATTAGAGTTGATCTTATTATAGAAAAAGAATTGCATTCTATTTTAAGAACTGTTTTTGCAATTCCAACTTGTAATATCAGAGACCAATAAAAAATAGCAAAGTACAGATTTATAAGAAAGAAAAACATGATTATCAAGGCAAATAGCACTCTTAATAAGTTGACTATTTCAAGCTATTTAGAGATCCTACAATAGAAATATTCACTTACTGTGAAGTTGCTTTGGAAAGTTTTAATAGTATGATGAATTGTGCATTTTTTAAGCATTTGCAATTTTATTTATATATTCCCCACCTTGTTCCATAAAAATCTCAAGGTGGTATTCAGGAGTGCATATACAGCAAAGATTTTTAAAAAGACATGAGAGAATAGAGTCTCTGAAAAATGAATGTCTGGAAACAAATCAGGGGTAAGTTAAAACAATAATTTACAAAGTGCATAATTTCTAGATAATGAAAATAAGCCAGTTCCCTGGGATCTTGGTTTGTGGATTATTTTCAGAGAGTCCAGCCTGAATTACTGGAAGAAAAAAGAGCCTGAGTCTAGATCTTCAAATTTTTTTGATTTTTTGCCACATGTGGCAAATAAATAAAATCTGAACAACATAACCTATTATTTAGTTAGCTTTTCATCATTAGACAAAATACCTGAAATAAATAACTTAAGGGAGGAAGGATTTATTGTGGCTCATGGTTTCAGAGGCTTCAGTCCACGGTCCTTGGCTCCACTGATTCTTAGACTGTGGTGAAGCAGAACATCAAGGTGGTAGCCTGTGGTAGAGGCTACTCACCTCATGGCAGACAAGAAGCAGAGAGAGCAGCAGAAAGGGTTCTGGGCAAGATCAAGCCTCCCAAGGATATGTTCCCAGTGATCTATTTCCTCCAGTTAAGTCTACCACCTAGTTTCCAGCACCTCCCAAAATAGCACCACCAGCTGAGGACCAAGCTTACAACACATGAACCTGTGGAAAGCGTTTCATATTCAAACAATAACATTCATGTCTGTTTTCATACCTTGCATGTGTAGAAATCTGTACCAATATATCACATATATTAAAACACATGAAAAACAAATTATACTTAATAGTTAAAAGTTGCATTATTTTCTTCCTACACCCCAGGAAATCACTTTCCCTATGCCTCCCTCGACACACAAGAAAAAAAGTGTGCTGATGCTGTCTAGCCCTTTGAAGAGAAGAGCACCTGCTGGACAATCTCCTCTCTCTCCCTCCCCAAACATCTCCATTTGCTTTGGATGTGCAAGTCTCCATGCATTTGGCAAAAGAGGTTGTCTTCCACAAGTCTTCTGCTTCTAAACAACAAAAATTGACTCCATAAATGTCTTTTCCTTTTCTAGTTGCCAGGAGCCCCCATTTCAAAGATTTTTCTATGAAGAACCATAAACTTGATCTACTTACACAGCATATGCACACAACAATCAGATCCCTTACACATGGTTTTTGTCCAGAACCTTTTGGTACATCAGTACTTTTCCAGTATTTTGCTTCTTCCATAGCAATCTTTAGCTGAATTTCAAAACTTTATTAACCAAAATATCTGAGCTAAAGAATAAGACCAATAGCTATCCGGCAAATTAGGAAGAAATTATTTTGCTTTTTTACTATACCTTCCTAGATTCATTAATTCTTCAAAATCCACCATAAAACTAATCTTTAAGAATCCCATAGTGTTTAATATTATCCTTTGAATTCCACAGCATCCTTTCTTCCTGCTTGGGGCTATCAGAAGGATCCTCTGGGGTTGGTGAAAATGTTTATCTATCCAAGGATCTCATGCCCCATCAGCATCTCCATATTATTTCATCATTAAAGTCATATCAAGGCATTTGAATGGCAAGTTGTAAACATCTTTAGCATGACATTGGTACAACAGTGCAGTAAACACTAATCAAACTAATTCAGTGCTTAATTTCATTTGCCGTGCTAAATGGTTCATGTGACATGGCAGCCTTAAAGAGAGCCTTCTCATCGAGTTTGGAGTTTAAATTTACATAGAGCAGAGGCAATCACTCCCAAATGCAATTGTCTCATTATCACCAAACCTATATGTGGAGAAATACATTTAGACCAGGATACTTATATGCTTTAGTTTCTTATTAGACTCATTTGCTTGTTATCTTTAAGAGGCTATTAATGACAAGGTACAAAGAAAAAAAAAGTTTTCCTGCTTGTCAGTGCTGCCAAACAAGGTAGTCTAATAATCAAAACAAAGACACATCATTCTTAACATTTTTGTTATTAGTTTTCCCAAATACAAAGCAGGTAAAATATAAAAACCAATTCTCTACTACCCTGGGGCATTAATTACTAAGATAGAGACTGTCAAGCTCAAGAAAATTCCCATAAAAAGTCTTTGTATAAAGACAAAACTTTTTTCTCTTCCACACTTGAACACACAAACTACTCTCAGGCTCACTGAACTAGAATGCAAGGTATCAACTTCACTTTTTTTATTATGATAGTATTGTCTGTGGTTATTTTGTCTGCCTGAGAATACAACCAGACTTGAGTTGAAAAACTGGCTTGAGCCTCTTTAGCCTGATCAAGTGCTGGCAGATATAGTGCTACGCAAATGTGAAAGAGAGCTGTCTTCTTCTAGGAATTTGGGTTCAGTTGAACTAAAACATCAAAATGTCCTCTTTCATGTTTCCTTAATTTGCAATATGTTATGAGACCAAAATTGCTTTTGAGATGTGTATCAATCTGCTTAGACTAAATCAGGATTTATTTCTTAGATGAAACCGTATTAATTTTTAATGGACATAACAGGATATTATCATTGAAAGGACATACGATAAGCATAATTGTTTTAAAGAATGATGTAAAATTTTAAATTATAAACTATTTTATTTTATTTATTTATGCTTTAATAAATCATAAATTTACATTATAGTTTAGGTAAAGGGCAATTTAAGAATAAAATAAACCTAAAGATGACATATGCTAGAGATGAAAGATTTACAAAACAACGTGATGACTTCTGATTATACAGTATTTGAGGCAACATAAACACTTTTAGAAATGTTTCACAAATTGTTCAAGTAATCCATTGATTATTTCCAGTTTTAGATTTAACTATCTTATTGATAGACTCGTTATTCCAAACTAAGATAAATCAGTTACTGTTAAATAATGAATAAGTCAGACATAATAACCAACACTTGTCTTTCTGAAATGCTAATTACTGGCAGAGGACACTGGTCTTTGTCCCTTTCTTTAGATACTTCTCTGCCTTTCTTCAAAGGAGGAGTTGCTGATCTCATTGGTCTGATTCCAGGATGACTTGGACAGCCTCAGTAGTAAATGTGGTCAGAACTCACACATGGGAAAATAGCTCTCTCTTCCATTTACTTCTTCCTTGTACTTAGATTAAAACACCTTCTGGGGCTCTTCTAAAAGCAGTTCTTAAGTCAGATTTGGGTTCTCCTTTTATCTCAACTCTCCTGCTTGGGGACTACGTAAGGTTAATCACATGATTAACCTAATTATGGCTGGACTTAGTAGAAAAGACAATCTACCATTAAGCCTGAGTTATGAAGTTCAACCCAGTGACTAAGGAATCATCAAGGAACCAGCCATTGTCAGTTCTCATAGGAACCAAAGCTTTGCCATGAAGTATTCCCAATATGTTCGGATGGCATGTCACTACTGCCTAATATTGTCTGAAATGATAGAAAGTCTTTGATATCTTGCTTCCTGGCCCAAGGTCAAACCCAGACACCCTCTTAAACACCTCTTAAGTCAGCATTTAGGATTTTCTCCAGACTGCCTGCCACTCAATGTTCTAGGCACTTTGTTCCTTTTTAGTAAAATTGGAAACATCTATAGTTTCTGACTTGCTACCCCTTCTACCTACTTTCCATCCTTCAGAATAGCACAGTAGTTTTGTATGCTTTGCTATAGGAAGACTTCTTTGTCTCTGGTCTAGTTTCCTGACTCCTCGTCCCCCCACCTTCGCAACCAATTTCCTTGCTCTGTGGATTATGTAACGCAAGGGAGATGTATTCCTTCTCTTTTCTCACCCATGTGCTAAACCAAGTGCCTTCCCATTTGGAAGAGACTTCAAACAGAAATAAAAAAGACTTGAGCAACTGACCCAGCTACAAAGGGGTTAGAATTCATCTTGAAATCTTAATGTCCAGGATAATCCCAGGGACAAGGCTGATGCAGAGAAGCTGAGCCATCCCAAAGGAAAAGCTACACTAAGTCCTCTTCTGGAATCTATAGAAGTAGTCTCTCAAGGCCTGGTCTGTGGCCCTGACTCTTAACTATGAGCCTGTTATGGATGCAAAGGCAAAATTAACTCTTACTTGGTGTATCTCCTGCCTTTCTGGTTTGATCATGGACGGGTGCCAATCAATGACTATGTAAATGCTTCCCCCAGAGGCCTTTCTGTTCAAACACAATGTTTTCCTCAAGCTTGCCCATGATTTGCTTTTAACTTTGCCTTCAGAGTTCCTTTCTGTGAGAGTCTGGAAAACTGCAGCTTTGTTGTAGACGACTGATGACCTGATGTTCTGCTACCAGAACAATGGCAACTTTCTCAGAAATAACTTATTGGGCTGAAGATTATCTCCCAGCATTGTCACAAGATAACCAAGTGTAATTATGATTTACGTTGATTACCATATTAATGTTATAATATCAAAATAATTTACCACTTTGAAATAGACTTCCTCCTAAAATGAAAGTTTCTCCATTATTTGATTACATGTGGAAGCCAACAATGACTTTCAGAGATGTCCAATGTCAAAGAAGCTTTTCTTCCAAATGTTCACTATACTATCAAAGACAGGTTCCTTAAATCAAAATGTGATTAATAAAAAAAAATAGAAAAGAGTGACTGAATTATAAATATTTAATCAATGAAAGTCATTGATAAATCAGAACTATATTATGATGCTTCATGATTTATTGTTTAAACAAATCAACCTCAGGAATGCTTCTACCCATTCAAAATTTAAAGTAGAATATAATAACAAATAAATCTTCAAACAGTGATAAAATAACATCTACTAATATTTTAAAGTGACTCTAATATCTAAACACTCAAGCATATTTATCAACTGATTGAAAAGAATTGGAAGTACAATAGGCATGTATAAAAATATCATAATGAAACCCATTTGTAAAAATTTCAAGAAAGATTTAAAAGGGGTTGAGTTGGGGGATAAGAAAGAACACTAGAGTGGTGAATATGATCAAAGTATATTATATGCATGTATGGAAAATCACAATGAAACCTCCCACATTGTGCAACTAATATGCATGAAAAAAATTTGAAAAAAAGGGAAAAGAGTGAGGAATGAAACTCACTCAATTGACTCAGTAGCAGGCTTCTCTCATACAGCTGGAGAAACAGTGCTTCCGTAATATAAATATTCTACCTGCCCATCATCAGTTCTAACAGAGGTGAGTGAATTAGTATCATAGAGGGAATGAGGTGACAGGCAATGTGAAGTATCAGAGACACACATAGAAACAACTCCCTCAAATCACATCCCCATGGAGCCAAAATAACATATAGAGTGTAAGACCCTGAAAAAACCTGACCCTAGGTTGTAATTGTACCAAGAGAAGGGAATTACATTCCCAGGTAGAAAAGAACCTTTGTATGTTATCCCAAAGTAAGATATTTAGACCACTCAGTCAAAAGACATTCTTTAAGGATTCAGAAACAGCAGCGTGAAGTATGGCTAAACCAGTATCTTTTTTATTTTTCATTCACACAGTGGATGAACATTTACAGGAGAGAATTTTATTGCTATGCTTTCTCAACACAGCCAAATAAATTCTGTTCCCAGGGCTCCCTGTCTCTGAATGACCCACAGTTTAAAAAGCTCTTCTCCTGCCCCAAAGCCTTGCTCATTGCTAACTCATTGCTCATTGCAAAGTTATGATGATCACAAGAAAATCAAGATTCCAAAAGATACCTTACAGATATCATGAAAGGAAGTAAAAATGTTCCCAAAACACATAACTTTACTAATTATCAAGAGTGTTCATTAAAACAATAAGGTAATACCATTTGGCATATATTAAATTAGAGAAAATAAAATTCTCAATGCTACCAATATGGCATAATACAGAAATATATTGCTAATATTGATTTAACAACTAGGTTTTACTTTTGGAGCATAATATGGTATTATATATCCAGAATCATAAAAGTGTTCTTGTTCTTTGACCCACTAGTTGTAGAATTTATCCTTAAAAACTCTCAAGCAAAAATAATATGTGCACAGACATGTTTATTAAATAGATACCTGTAATACAAAAATAAAAACACTAAAAATAGGAGAATGTTTAAATAAATGCTGGGCTGTCTGTCCAATAGGAAAACATTCAGCTGTCAAAAATTACAATGATGGACACTTATAAAAACAACAGGGAAATGTTAACCATACATTGTTAAGTGAAAAATAAATACTAAAATATGCTTACCATTACTATAATTGATGAAATAAACACAGATAAGGACAAAAACTGGAAGGAGAAATACTTCAAAATGCACTGAAATGCTAGGATGATAGGGTTACAGAGAACCCTATTATTAATATTAATACTAATAACCCAATATTAATCACCTTAGAGATTAATATTGTCATATAATATTTTATAATTTAAAATAAAGGTTTTGGGGATAAAGATTATTCCTTCCCAGACATCTGAGAAGGATCTGAAATGCCAGGACTATATTTTATCCATCTCTGTAATGATCTAAGCACTAGCCTACCATGTTAGAGCATTATCACATACCTCATTTTTAGACAAAAATGTAGACTTTTAGTCATCTTAAATCTTATCATGCCTAAGAAACCCCAAAGTAATGCATTGTCTCTATGGAATTCCAGAGAGCAAGAGAATTTCATAACTGAATTGCTAGTTCCTAAAATATCTAGAATCAGCAAATTTGGCTGGTTTGAAGTCCTTACATCTTTTTACTTGTGTATGTTTTCTTACTGATAAATTACCTTTGCAAAATGAAGTCACTTCACAATACTGATGCACATCCTTTTCATGACAATTTCTGCTCCATTTAAGATCTTCTATCAAAGTTAGTGGTGACCGTTCTTGTACACTGCTGATTTAGACAAGGAGCTTTGGGAGAATGGCAAACCCTTTGGAACATAACAGAGTCTGTGTGGATAGGATTGTGCAATAGTAACCAGATATTGTTCTTTTTATACAGAAGACAAAGAGGCAGAGTCTCAGGGATAATTCAAGTTCAGAGTCAGAGTCTTTGCTCTACTTCCTCAGTCTCCTATTAGCATTTAGGGAATTCTGCTTTTAGATTGTTTTAGTAGTTTGAGATTCAGTGTGAATAACACTTAGGGAAGTAAAAATCACTTTTTGTGTAGTTTATTTGAGATTATAGTTAGTTGTGTGTTGTATGTTGTGTGTTTATGTTTTTGTTTGTTCACCCAATAGTTTTAGTCAAAGAGGGAGTTGGGGGTGGTTACAAAGTTACTCTTTTTGACCTACAGTAGTCTCTGCTAGACTAATGGACTAAAGAGATTGCGACATGAAACGAGGCAGGATTTGTTCCTGAGAGTCATGGAGAATGAAAGAGTGGCGGCTGGAGAGAAGCCTGGAGGGATGGAACCTGATAGGCTAGGGAGGTAGTCTGACCATTATATTACTCAGGCAGTTATTAGGGCTTGATCCTGTCAGGGAAGGTACTGAAGCAATCCAGGTCCTGATCATCACAGCTCTAGTTCTCCCTGGCACTCTAATTTGCATCAAGGTTATTTTCACACATAAAACCTCCCTGAGCAAGACAAGCCATTAACATCAAAAGTCAGTTGGCAAGCTGGGCCACAGTATCTCTCCTGCAAGATCTTCCTTCCTTGCACTCCTATTGCACTTGGTAACTTCAACCATAACTCTGAGCTCTGAATATTTGCCTAACATTATTCTACTTTGATCTGATTCCTTCCCAACAGTGTGAATTGCTGTAAATAAGTATTACATATTTCACATTTGTAAATATGTAATATTTACAACCCACAGATATGGTTTGGATATTGAAGGTCTCCCAAAGGTCTATACATAGAAACTTGGTCCCCAGTGGCTGTTATTGAACAGTACTTGGCTTTTAAGAAGTGGGACCTTCTGGGAGGTATTAGGCCACCGGGAGAGGGGAATGTTCTTGAAGGGGAGTGTAGGTCCCTGGTGTATGTGTCTGTTTCTGTCTCTGATTCTCTCTCTCCTCACCCTCTTTCTCCTCTCTCTGTCTCCTCTCTTAACTTTGTTTGAAGATGGTGACTATTTGCTCCTGTACATGCTCCTGCCATGGCCCTCATCAGAGGCCAAAAAAATGGGACTGCCCAATCATTGCTTCATAGCTTCATTGGTACCTGTGTCTGTTTTTTTGTCACAGTGATAGAAACCTGACTAATATACCTCCCTTACTCTGACACTAGCACAGTGATATCTGTATAGTGAGTAAATAGAAAATTTACATTTATTATTAACTTATTTCCTTTTTAATAAAACATTTGGAAAATTCTTTAATTTGTTTTCCAAAAAGTGACACATAAACATCACACTCACTACAATATATAATTAGGAAATTATTCAATTATTCAGTAAGGTACTGAGCAATAGTCAAGTGCAAAGCTGTCAACAGCACTGGCTCCACAATGGTTACTTAGTAAGAATCAACACATATTGAATAAAGGAACAAAAGGAAACATACTTCAAGCTTCTTTTATAGAAAATTAAAAAACATATTTCTAAGAGAAATGTATTTAGAATGATAATTAAACAGGTACAATTCTTAAAAGCAGTGCTTAATAAGTAGTAAAAAAAATCAGCAATCTATATAATTAGGAAACTGACTTTGGAGTAGATTTTTAATCTAGAATATACAAATTCTTAACATAAATGCTTTAATGAAACAAGTGCAATTTTCTATAATTTTATTTGATAGTAGAACTGAAAAACTTCTATCAATGCACTCATCTTTAAAGTCAAATGCTAGCAGACACATAACTCATAAGAGTGTCTATTATCTCAAGATATTTCTCTACCCAAAAGCAGCCAGAGCCCCCTGCTCAATTATGTCCTCTCTTTCTATCTCTCCATTCAAGGTCAATTGCTAAGGAATGATAGAAATCACACTCTTCCTACAATAATCTTACTTTAATGACTACTCTCTTCTTAGGATGAAGGCCAAGTTCCTTAAGCAAGGCCTACAACAGAATCTGGCTTGATCTGGCTCACCTTCTGCATGGCCTTCTGCTCATCTCCATCCCTTCTCCCATCAAGGATTTTCTTCAGTTCCTCAAGCCTTATGCTCACTCTCCTGCAGTCTTAATTGCATTGTTTACTCTGCCCAAAACACTGTTGCTACTCCCTTTTCTTGCTTTACTTGGATAACTTTTGTTTCTTTTCTTTTCTATCTTTTTTCTTAGTTTTTTAAGGCAGTATCACACTACGTAGCCCAGGTTGGTGTCAAACTCCTTATACTGCTCCTACCTCTGCTTCCTGAGTGCTGGGATTATAGGAGTTTACCACCACACCCAGCTTTGCCTGGATAATTTCTGTTCTTCCTTAACTATTATCACTTCAAGGATTCTTCTCTGGCCTTGTTCCTCTCTCTCATGGTCAAGGCACTGCCCCTTCTTTAATCTCTCATTTTCTCTGGACTTCCATCATTGTACTTATTGCACTGAATATAGTTCCCTGCGTTTTTTCTCTTTACATTTTTTTAGGTATTTTCTACATGAAATAGTAAATTCTTTGAGAACAGATGCCATCTTGTTTATTATTTCCAGTGTTGGTTGTACATTTTGATTGTTAGAATTACCTGAAGATGCTGAGGACATGGCTCAAATGACAGAGTACTTTCCTAACAAACATGAGCTCCTGAGTTCAAGTTCCAGTATCAAAAAAAAATTTCCTGAAGATTAGGGCACTGAAGTAGTTAAACCCTCATCATTGCAAAGATAAATGACATGAGGGAAATCACCTTACGTATTTGCTAATAAGAGTCCTTCGGGGGAGGGGTACATTTGATTTCAAAGAGGCTCGCTCAGTCTTTGAAGAAATTCTTTACGAAGTTTGCTCAACCAACATGTCTTTTTTATCCAAGGCAGTATAAAGCTGACTACCAAAGCTCATATCTACTAAAAACTGCTCAAATGCTTCAAATAAAACCTAATATCCTAGAAACAGTGATCACAGCCATCTCTCAAGGACTCGAAGCCTGTACAGAAAGCACCAAGTATGTGAGATGAACACACTAGATTTCATGTCTATAAACATAATTCCCTTTTAAATTTGGAGAGGATGTTATAAATCCTTTGTACCTAACATTTGTAAAGGTAAGAACAATAGAATAAGAACTGTCACATCCCATCTGACACATCTACAATAGAACTACCAATCAGTCTGAATTGATGGGGTAGCAAAATAGCAGAGCCTTTCAGTAACTAAAATAGAACATTCCTTTCCCCCAAAACTTCTTGCCTTCCTGTGTTCAGCTGAAAACAAAGGTGTGTAATAATTATTGAAATTTCCAAGAGTATGCCTTTTATACAAAGAGTATTTAGGAAAACACTTTTTAGTAAATGACTTTCTCCTAGGTCCCAGCTGCTGAAACTAAAAATTTAATCAAAGAAAATGTGTTTTCAGTATCTGAACTTTTACTTTGGAAACAATTTCATCGCAGAATCTGAAATTTGGATAACTTAAGATTTTAGCTTAAATTTAGGTGGGACAACTTGAGCTGTGATAGAATTTGGGCTTCTCTTGCCTCATTGGTTTTTGGTTTGGGAACCATCAGTGAAACCCAGGGCAATGAGCTGTCAAGGCTCAGTCCCTGTGTGCCTCAGTTTACTCATATATAAATGTGGACAATAAAATGGGACTTGTCTCCTTTTTTGTTCCTTCCAGAAGAACACTAGCATAATGCTTGTAAAGCACTTTGCATCACATGTGGCTCAGATGATCTGTGAGCCAAACATGGTCCACAAACATCTTTCCAGACTTTTAAAAAACTGACTTTCTTGCCAATATACAAATTGGCAATATACAAAGCTCCCCCTACATGTGAGATTTCTGACTTCTTGAAAAGGCAAAGGCCAAGTAGTAGATACTATAGGTCCCTGTGCACTGCTATCTTTGTACTTATTACACTGTGCTTGGAAAGACAGCTCCTCTACAAACCAAGGCTTCCTACCTCAAGTAGGTTTCTGTCAACAATTATCACCAATTTCCTAGTTTCTCAGAAGCTTTATTCAGAAGGTTGTCAAAAGTGACCCAGTCCCAGTCACATAGCTCTGAAGTATTTGTTATACCTGAAATTCAAACCCACCCTGCTCAACTTCAAAGCCCATTCCCAGGTCTTCATGCTATTCTTTGCAAACACACGTTATAAAATGTACTAATATCATATATCTCACATTTGAAGCATCATCTGATTTGTTTCCTATTTCTAGAAAAACAGAATAGACAGACATGAAAGGAGCCTTCAGAATATAATAGAACTGACACTGGCTGCACAGCACCATGAATTTTTAGCCAATGAATTCTAAAAACCCTATTAATGATATGCCACCATCGTTATTTTGAGTAAGATTAGATCTAAGACTTTGGTAAAAGTTTACCTGAACAGTGTATGAAAAGGTGTTGGTTTAGTCTAGTTTAAAAGATGTTAAATGTTGCTTACAAAGCCAACTCACTCTAAGGACAAACATCCATGAGTCCCTATTTTTGTTTTTAATGAGTGTTCACAGATTTCTTTAAATGCCTACGCATTTTAAGTATTTGGCACAACACTGGAATACTCTCTAATACAGCAGATTTATACCCATCTGACTGAGCCACAAGTCCATGAAAAAGATTCCACTTATCCATCCACTTTGCCTCTTGAATTAACTGGTCTCAGATTCAACTCACAGATAACCAATAGCTGGAAAAACAAATAATGTCAATGTTAAAGAAGAAAAGTTACCCAAGTCAAAGAATACCATGATATCCTCTCCCATTCCTCCAATAACCCTCCTCCCCCACTGTAATAAACTTATCAGCATCTGCTGAGAGCCTGTACGAGGTAATTTATCTAGGCCTCTGGATAGTTCCCATGCATTTTGATCATTCCTTCTATCCACCTCTCAGAAGTTCACAATCATACAGGCTCATAGGCAGAAGATCCCAGTAAATCCCAAAGACATGGGAATCAGTTCAGTGCTTTTGTGTACCTCTGATTAAGAGTAGGAGTATAAGTTGCGTGTTTGGAAATTAAGACAAATATCTATGGGAGATAATGCCCAATAGTAAAATTTTGAACTTGAGAGCTTCTGTATCAGTTCAGCTCACCAAACATCCATCAAGAGCTTCCTGGAAGCCAAGCTCTCTGTTTAGCCCTTAAGACTTCCCCTGCCCATAGACAAAATATATCTAGTGAATGCTCTTAGATCTTCTTAGCTCAGAGAAATACTGCTAACTTATTTCACAGCTAGTAACCTAGAAATACTTTCTAAATATTTTTCCTTTCTGATTGTAAAAGAAGTTTTAATTCTTTCCTCCCTTTCCTCCTCATTCTTGTTCACTTGTTGTTCTTTGGCTCTTCCTCCTTTTCTTCTTTCTTCCTCCTCCTCCTCCTTCTTCTTTCTTCTTCTTCTCTTTCTTTCTCCCCCTCCCTTCCCTCCTTCTCTCTCTCTCCCCCTTCCTTCTTTGAGACAGCCTCTCACTATGTCGCCAAGGCTGCTGTCCTAAACTCAAGCTCAGGTGACCCTCTTGCCTCAGACTCCTGAGTACCCAGCGCTCCAGGTACAAGCCACCACAGCCGGTGTTCTCATTTCAAAATCTTTTCACTATGAGTGACAGAGCATTTGATAGATAATACAGTGCCAAAAAGTGAAGTTTCACCTATTTTGATACTACAAGGCAAATTATTTATGAATGAATTTGCCAGAGTTTCCAGAAAGTTCTTATTTTGTCTTTGAAAAAAGTGGTATAAAATAATTTTAAAGTCTTTTCTTGAAAAATTCTTTTCATATCTACTAGTATATACAAGACTTAGCCTTGAGGCATTCACTTACATTTATATCAACATACTAATATAGTTATATTAAATTATGTATATAGTTATATATAAATACATTTATGTGATATTTATGTAATATGATATATAATTATCACACTAAGAGTGTTCACAGATTTTCCTTCTCCTCCCATTGCTTCTAATTCCCCTTCCCCTTTCCTAAATTAGAAAGATTGCAGCTTGGGGAGGTTGCAGAGGAAGCAGACTGGATCTGGAAGGAGAGCTGCCTAGACAGGAGTAGGGACAGCATTTCATAAGTGCAGCTATGAGTTATGTGTTTCCCCCTCTCTCTTTAAAACACTTCAAAAGACCCGAATAATTCTTAATTATTTTGGCTATTAGTTGGCTATTCAGATGTGCATCTCCATGTGTTAAGGACTTCTGGGAGAAACAGAGTCTACCAATCAGAGCCTAGGTAACTCTGGTAAGGACACCTCAGAAAACACCCTCTCCTCAACCTTAACCACAGATCCAAAGGGAAAATCCCTGAGAAGGATTTCAAGCAGCCCTGACAGATGTAGAGAGTTCAGAGAAATGGAGGGACACAGAGAAAGACAGGAAGGCCAGGTGGGAGGGAGGGGCAATGGCAGAGGCAGGGATGGAGCTGCAGAGGATCTCCCTGATGGACACTCCAGTGTGGGAGAGTCCTGCACCTGCATCCTGGCACCTGTACAGTGTTGCCAGCTCACCACATTCCAGCCAATTAAGGGGTCCAAAGGCAGCCCTCCTTGCCCCTCTCTGGATACTCACCACAGACTTGATGAACCCAAGGAGAAGAGGTCACATCCCGTACAGACAATAGAGAAAATCAGATTCCCCTAAAAGGCTTATTTAAAAGCAATTCTCAAATCAGTAGCAAAGGTAAAAACTATTTTTTTCTTCCTATAGATGCAAGCAAAAGATTTTAAAATAGTTCTTTATGCTGCCTATCTGGTAAAGTTGACAAAAGGAAGAAAGTTAAATTTCCTACAACTACATAAGTATACATTACATTTGAAATATTTTTTAGAATTAAAAGAAGACTGAGTGTGAGGGAATGTATAACACCAGATTTGTATGAAAATCCACTCATCTGTTAAATAGCTATGAAAATTTACTATGTACTAATTATAGCTTTAGATACCAGATAATAGTTGAAAGTAAGATAGACATTGCCCCTCCCTTTTTTACCTGGAGCCTTAAAAGTTTCCATTTACATATCCTAAGATGCCATCACTACAATGCCATCTGCTACATAAACTGCAAAGAGTTAGTTTCAGAAAAATATAAGCCAAGTGCTAGTGGCTCATGCCTGTTATCCCAGCTACTTGGGAGGCTGAGATTCAGAGAATCACAGTTCAAGGCCATCCCCCCAAGGGTAGGGGAAGCTCTTGTGACCCTATCTTAATGGGGGAAAAACTGGTCAGGTTTGCACAGGGAAAAAGCAAGACCCTATCTAAAAAAATAGCAAGAAAAAAAAGGGAGTGTGGGTGTGGTTCAAATGGTAGAGAGCCTACCCAGCAAGTGCAAAGTCTTGCATTCCAACCCAGTACCAACAGCAGAAGGAAGGGAGGGAGAGAGAGAAAGAGAGAGAGAGAGAGAGAGAGAGAGAGAGAGAGAGAGAGAGAGAGAGAGAGAGAGAGAGAGAAACACAAAGGCCTACTAAAAAACTCTCCTCTGTGAATGAGTTGATGCTAAGATACTTTTCCTAGCTCAGGAATAAGGGAAGACACAAGTTGAAAGCCAGGCTGTCATTTAACAGTGAGCTCATTTAATGCTCTATTAAGAACATAGGGTAGACTTAACAGATGACAAGTAAAAGAGAACCATCAATATTACAATCCTATTTATTTTTGCTCTGCATTTATTGAGCACCTACTCTGGTTGGAATGTCCCCTACAAAACTCAGGCTGAGTTGGTATTGGTGGTATAGCAGTGAACATAGCTTCCTTCCACAACTGGAGCTGAAATTTAATTGCCATTATTACAGTATTTAAGAAGAGAGAATGTTAAGCGGTCATTAGGTAATTAGGGCTCCTTCCTCATGAATGGATCAGTGATGCTCTCAGGAGTGGGTTAGTTATTACTCTTGTGGGTTTGCCATAGATATGGTCCCCCTCCTGCCCTTATCTCTGTCTCACACATGCTCACTTGCCCATTTAACCATGTTATGATGCAACATGGAGGCCCTTCCCAGATGCCAGCACCACCCTCTTGGACTTCCCAGTCTGCAGAACCATGAGTAATATTAGCTCTGTCCTTTATAATGTACCCTAATCTGTGGTATTGTGTTGTAGCAGCAGAAAATGGATTAAGACAGCACCTGCAGGTTGTGGCTACTCAGGGGTAGACTGCTTACCCAGCATTAATGAGGACCAGGGTTTGATCCCCAGCATGGCAAAAAAAGAAAAAAAAGTATCTGCTAGGGGCAGGTCATAGATTATATATATGCTGCTAAGGAGTACATGAAAAAAATAAAATGTATGATTCTACTCTCTTGTGGCCAAAATTCTACCTAGTGAGATAAGTCACCCTTATAAATAGGATACTAACAACCCAGAACATACAACAGCTGCTCCTAAGAACCAATTTAGATGCAAACTCACTAAGTGAAACAGGTGTCTGGGGTGCGCTGCAGGAACTTCCAGCATAACCTGCTCTAAATGGAGTTACCTTTCCTTCAACCGTGCTCTTCCTTCTCTGTTTTAGTCAGTGAGCCATTGCTCACCCAAACTAGTCCTACCAAAAGCTTTGCTATTCCCAAATCCTCCACACTCAATTAGTCACACATATTGGTTACTTTTAAGATAGAACTTTTTCTTTTTGTTCATTCATTCTTACGTTGTCTAAATTCAGATCCTTACCATCATTCATTTGGACTCGTCCAGTAGACCAATGTGACCTCCTATCTTCTGCCTACCCAAGATCATCCTTCATATTGTCACAAGGTTAACCGTACACATTTATTTTCCCCATCACCCATAAAGTCCAAGCTCCTCGATAAAGTGAGAAAGGCCCCATTTGGTGTTCATTCATGTGAGCAGATAATTAAGAATAGGATGACATGATACAACCTCTTGCAATTTAATGCTCAAGTTTCCTGTGTTCATCTGAAAGCTTGTATAAATTCTTATTCACTTGTTGATGTCTTTGCATATTCAAACCCAGGGTCTGAGATGGTCTTCCCCATTTTCCTTATACCACAAACTTCTACTCAGTTTTTGAAACTGTACTCTGGTAGAAGTAGCTGTTTATTCCACAGAGCTGATAAAGAATATGCCTCATTTTTTCCATTGGATGTAGTATTCATCATGCTTATACTTAATGACCTGTTCCTATGAATAAGCACCAAAATACTGGTGCAACCATTATTCTTTGTCAGCAAATAATGGGATTTGAAGGGCAAAGACAATGTCATATCTTTGTATTTCTAAGGTTGTATCATTACATGAATATATATGGCAACTATATGGTGAATCTCAACAGTGCATTGAGTTAAGATTACTTTGAAGCTTGATATGTAAAATGGAATGTTTAAATTTATAGCCCTTAATGAACATCCAACCTTGAATTTCTAAGATTGTATACTGTACAGATATCTAGAGTAATTAATTTGACCACATAAATGTTATTACCATGATAATATAAAATATTTAAACACTGTTAGAACTATGGCTGGCAATCCTCCTAACCCATCACTCTTTTGTTCTTTATAGAGGCAACCTTTTTTTTATTAATAAAAGGGAACTGGAAAATTTTCTAGCTGTTATCTGGCAATGTAATTTCTCAACAATCCACCCCTCCTCCACAAACTACCTTCAAGTTCTGGAAAAGCAACAGCAATGGCAATATTATTTGAGGACACTGAACATTAACAAGAGCAGGACAACTAAGGGAGGCAGCCAAAACCTGAAGAAATACTCAACATGGGGATTAAATGCCTCAGTTATATTTTTTTCTACAGATTTTGCTCACACAGTAAATCTGCAGTAAGGCAGCCAAAATGACAGAAACTTCGCCATCTTTCCAGCTACATGTCTAAGGAAAGGAGTCCCTATAGCCAGAGAGTGGGAGACAAATCCCAAAGAGTAAAAGACAGAAGAAGGAAATGCCTAATTCTACATTAGACCACACAGGTCTCAGTCTAATACAAAAAAATATACCCATGTCAGACAGACCCAAACATCATAGCAAAGGCTTACAGAACTGAAATGAGATTTGAGCTACTGCCAACAGAAACAAGATGGAAACAAAGTTGTTTGTCTCCTATAACCAAAATAGGTTAGTCATCCAGTAAGACCAAGCATTCTTCAAAAGATTATAACAAGTCTATAGCATTTACAATGTCCAGGGTACAATCAATAATTATTTGACATCCAAAACATCCAAAGAAGTAGGAATATGGAAACTTGTTTGCTGTTGAAAAGATAGGCAACAGAGATATTGAGATAACTCAGATGCTGAAATGATCAAAGACTCTTAAAGTGGCTATAGTAATTCTTCTATGAGAAGAAAAGGAAAACTAACTTGAAATGAAAAAAAAGGAAATCTTACAAAAGAACTGTAAACTATAAAAAAAGACCACATTGGACATTTTAACTGAAAAAAATACAGTCTCTGAAATAAATTTTAAAAAACCAAACTACCAGATGGACTTAATGATAGAGGAAACCAGCAGAGAAATATAAAAGGCAGCAATAGAAAATATTCAATCTGGTTTTTTGATAAAGAAACCTGAATGACAGCCTCTTCAATAAATGTTGTTGGGAAAACTAGATATCCACATGTAGAAGACTGAAACTAGATCCCTGTCTCACACCCACTACCAAAATCAACACAAATCAAATCAAAGACCTTAATATAAGGCCTGAAACTTGGAAACAATTACAGGAAATAGTAAAAAAAAATATACTGGAACATATATGCATAAGCATTGACTTCCTAAATAGAACTCCAATGGATCAGGAATTGAAAGGATGAACAAATGTGACTGCATCAAACTAAAAAGTTTCTGCATGGTAAAAGAAACAGTCACTAGACATAAGAGATTACCTACAGAATGGGAGAAAATCTTTGCCAGCTATTCATCTGATAAAAGAGACTAACAACCAAAATCAATAGGGAGCTCAAAAAACTAAACTCCCAAAGAATCAACATCACAGTGAAGAAATGGCACGTGAAATAAATAGGGAATTTTCAAAGGAAGAGGTACAAATAGCCAATAAATACATGAAGAAGTGCTCGACTTCCTTGGCCATAAAAGAAATGGGAATCAAAGCTTCCATTATGGAAAGAAGTATGGAGATTCCTAACTAAACTAAAAATAGAACTGCCATATGATCCAGCAGTACGACTCCTAGGCATATACCCAAAGTAATGTAAGTTAGGATACAATAGAGACACTTGCACATTAATGTTTACTGTAACACTTTTCACAATAGCCAAGCTATTGAAACAACCCAGATGTCCTACAACTGAAGCATGAATTAAGAAAATATAGTGTATATATACATAATGGAGTTTTATTTAGCCATAATGAAAAATGAAATTATGTCATTTGCAGGTAAATGGGTGGAACTGGAAGACTTCATGTTAAATAAAGTAAGCCAGATTCCGAAAGACAAAGGCCACATGTTTTCACTAGAATGTGGAAGATAGATCCCAAAGATAAATGTATACACAAAAATAAACATGGTCATATATACATTAATATATAGGACTTATTTGTAATAGTGGAACTACCCTATGGAACTTGGGGGAGGAGGAAAAGGGAAAGAGAATGATAGTCAACAATATCAAAATACATTATTGGTGCAAGGTAAAGGACATAATGATATGTAGTGAAAGCTGTTGAACAACAAGGGGCAGGAGGGAGAGTAACAGAGGGGGTTGAAACGATCAAAGTAAGGTATACTTACAGCTGAGATACATGGAGAAACTTTGGAAGTAAAAATGAAAGCCAGGATTTAGGTATGGTAGGGGACTACTTGTGGAAGGGGGGAGGAGATGAAGGTGTGGCAGTATGGTTGATGGTCTTAATATATATATAAAATAGAACAGTGCCAGGAGAGTGGCAGTGGGAGGGGAAAGGAGGTGGGAAAAGAGCATGAGACAATAAAAAGATCTAATATATAGTAAATGTAACAATTACATACATTACATATTAGTAGTATATGACACATTACATGTGATATTACACAAATATTTGATGATTTATGTATAGGTTGTCATTTGTTTCATTGAGACATGGTCTTGCTTTGTAACCCATACTGACCTTCAATTTCTATCCTCCTGCCTCAGTCTTCCAAGTGCTGGGATTACAAGGGTGCACTACCACACCTGGCTAAACTATTTTTAATGGGAAAAAATGAGAAGAAAAAAAATTGAAGTAATAGTAGCTGAGCACATCTCAAATTAGGTAAAAAAGACAGAGATAGACTTATAGACTCAGGAAACTCAGCAAACCCCACGCAGAATAAATTCAAAGAAAATCATGCTTAGATACATCATAATGAAGCTGCTGGAAACTAAAATAATGGACAAAATATTGAATGACCTAGAGAGAAATGACACATTATATATGGGGGGACACATTTCATTCATAGAATTCTCTTTGGAAATCATGTACATCAGAATACAATAGGGCAATATCTTCAAAGTGGTAAAGAAAAAGCCATCAAACCAAAATCTTGTATCTAGAAAACATGCCATTGTATAATAAACACAAAATTAAAATATCTTCTGAAAAATCCTAAGATACCTATAAAACCTATTACAGCTAAAAAATGAATTGAATACACCAATATATAAAAATTTTATTTCAATACACGAGCAATGAAATAATCCAAAAAAGTAAAATGAAGAAAATACATCTTAATCACATCAAAAATAATTAAATATTGTTAAATAAGAAAAGACATGTACACTGAAAACTACAAATCATTGTTGTAGGAAATTTAAAAATACTGAAATAAATGGGAAAGCATCTTATATTCTTTGATTGGAAGATTTAATATTATTAAGATACAGAACTCCCCCAAATCAGTCTAATCTCTATCAAAATAAAGACAGCTTCAGATAAAAATAAACTAAAACAAAAAGACAGGTGTCTTTTTTATAAGAAATACTAAAGAAAGTTTATTGGCTTTATCAAAAATAATACAAACTTGGTTTTTAAACAGTAAAGAAAAATTTAAGAAGTGGAAATATCTAGAAATATATAAAATGCTATGGGTTTCTCATTTGAATTTTCTTAAAGGTCTACCTGCTTTGAAGTGAAATTCAGAACATTTTCCCAGTAGGTTTTCCATCTTTGTAAATATAGTACATATGGTAGCCATAACATAAAAAGATGCCAGGAGAGCATGGCAATGGGTTCTATATGGTTGCAAGGCAACTATATTTCACTTTAGGTGGTGCACTATTAACTCAAAGTAGATAGAAAAAAATCAAATTTACATAGCCAGGAGCCAATAAACAATTAAAAATTCAACACCAAAACATATTTAAATAATCCAAAAAAAGGCAGGAAAGCAGGAATAAAGATCAAAAAGCAGAGAGGATAAGTGGTAAAAAAAAAATGATAAAAAGGTAAAATTCACATCCCAAAATACTAATGATTATGTAAAATTCTAAAGGTCTAAACATTCCAAATAAAAGGCAGAGATTGAAAGAGTAGACAAAAAGCTGAACCAAATTCTATTGTGTCAATCCAGACACAGAGAAGTTGACAGAAGATGGAAGGAAAATGTGCAATATACAAAGATTAATTACATAGGCTGAAGTTGCTATATTAATAACAGATAAAATAGACTTCAAGATAAAATGTATTTCCAAACATTAAGAGACAGAAGGACAATTCATCAGGAAGAATAATTATAAATGTAAATGTACTTGATAATAAACCCTTAAAATATACAAAACAAAAATAAACAGTATTAACATGAGAATCAGACAATTCTAAAGTCATAGTTAGACTTTAACTATGTTAAGAAATACCTCTTTATCAGCAAATGACAAAGCAATCACACTTTTAAAGAGTTAGCAAAGACAAAGGATCTGAACAACAACATTAACCAACTTGGTCTAATTAGCATTTACATAATACTGCATCTTACAACTGCAGAGCATTCTTCTAAAATGCGTGGATGGGATCCAAGATGGCAACGAGACAGAGTCGCAGACCTCCCAAGCTAACCCAGAGATCCTGCGGAGAAGCTGGAGACACACCTGACTGAGTAAAGCTCCAGGGAGAGCCAAAAACACTGCACTCTAAAGACTTAGATCGTGGAAGGCTTCACCACACTATGATCTAATAAAAGAACAGCCAGCCTGCCAAATCCCTGCCCCATAGGACTGCAGAGCCGCTGCTCCATTCTGCTAGGCTCTCCGCCGCTCAGGCTGTGCCAGGCCACTGCTGTTCTCACCCACACATGGCGGGATACCCGTCCCTCAGCCACGCTGGCCACACCACACCAGAATACCCACCCCTTGGCCATGCCACTGGATCCATGACCACTGGGATCCCCACCACCAGTCTGCACCAGACCCCAGCCAGGAACCGATCCCATAGCTCCCCAGGATACCCACCTCTCCCCCGAGCCCACTGCCCTTCAGGCCCTGTGGAGCCCCAAACACGTGTGGGACAACCAGAACCCACCCCGCCCATCAGGCTCTGCCTGGCTCCAGCTTTGTGTGGAACTGGAGCCCTGCTCTGCTGGGACAGGCACCATCCTGGTGTGAGACAGCCGCATCCACCAGCCTGTCAGGAGCCCCGCTCCCTGTGCGGAGCCAGGCCCAGCTCTGCAGGCTTTTGCAGATAACCGCTCCACCAGGCTCCCGCTGGGCCAAGACTAGAGGCCTCCAATCATGCCTAAGAGACACTCACAGACTGGACTGGATAGTAAAGAACAAAAGACAACTAAGCCTGCAATCCTACTGTTCCAGAACTGGTGATTTTTTTTTCTCCCTTCTATGAGGGCTTGCCAGTCTGGTTTGCTTTTTGATCACCCACCATCTCTCCCATTTCTTTTTCCTTTATTTCTTTCCTTTTTTTTTTCTCTTCTCTCTTCCTTTTATCTTCCCTTCTCTTTCTCTTTTTTATCCTAACGATTTTGTTATTTATATTGTAACCCAGCTAATACCAAATTACACATATTCCAGGGACAGTAATGGTACCTAGTGGAAATATCGGAAGAAAAAAAAGGGATGGAACCATTCTTCCCCTCAAAATAAAGTAGTACAGGATTTACAGCAAAATGAAGAAAACGATACCAGACCCAGACTCCAGCAAAACAAAGATAAACTATACCAAGGAACCTAACAAAGAACATAAGAACACACTGAAAGAAGAAATTCTACAAGTAATTAATGATAATTTCATAGAGATGCTACGAGATATGGTCAACCAAAACGTACAGGAGGCACTCAGGAAATTCCAAGATGACAAAACTCAAGAATATCAGAAAACACAGAAACAAATAAATGAAATCATAGAAGCCCTAAACAAACACCAAAATGAAACAAAGATCACCATAAGCAGAGAGATAAATGAATTAAGGGCAAAAATTGATAATATTAAAGAAAAAGTAACCCATGATATGAAAAACCTCAAAAAAAAAAGAATGAAACAGAAATACAAAACAAAATGGAAGGCCATTCCAGCAGAATAGAATAAATAGAAGACAGAATCGCAGAACTTGAAGATGAAATGGCAATTAAAGGAAAAACTGAAGAACTATTAATTAAACAACTCAAGACCTGTGAAGAGAAAATATAGGAACTCACTGACTCCATCAAAAGACCAAACCTGAGAATCATGGGCATTGAAGAAGGAGAAGAGGTGCAAGCAAAAAGAATGCATAATATATTCAACAAAATAATAATGGAAAATTTCCCAAATCTAGAGAAAACTATGCCCATTCAGGTGCAGGAATCTACCAGAACACTGAACAGACCTGACCAAATAGAACTACCCCATGACTTATCATCATTAAAACAACAAATACAGAGACTAGAGAAAGAATGGTGAAGGCTGTAAGAGAGAAAAAACAAATAACATACAAAGGTAAACCCATCAAAATCACAGCAGACTTCTCAACAGAAACATTAAAAGCAAGAAGAGCATGGGGTGAGATCTTCCAAGCACTGAATGAAAATAACTTCAATCCTAGGATACTTTACCCAGCAAAACTATCATTCAAAATAGATGGAGCAATAAAAGTCTTCCATGATAAGCAGAAATTAAAGCAATATATGACCAACAAGCCACCACTACAAAAGATTCTCCAAGAAATACTGCACACAGATAATGAAAGCAAGCAAAACCATGAAAGGGCAGGCAATACCAAACCACAGGAGAAGAAAAGACAAGAAAATAAAGAATAACATTGTTTCAGCTACACATAATCAAACTCTTAATCAACAAAGACAACTACATGACAGGGATCACCACATACTTACAAATAATAACACTGAATGTTAATGGACTGAATTCCCCCATTAAAAGACACCAACTGTCAAACTGGATTAAAAAGGAAGATCCAACAATCTGCTGCCTACAGGAGACCCACCTCATCAACAGAAACAAGGACTGGCTGAAAGTGAAAGGATGGAAGAAGATTTACCAAGCCAGTGGTCCCCAAAAACAGGCAGGAGTAGCCATACTTATCTCGGACAAAGTAGACTTCAAACCTACTTTGATCAAACAAGATAAAGAAGGACACTCCATACTAATAAAAGGGGAAATACACCAAAACGAAATAACAATTATCAACTATATGCACCCAACGTCAATGGACCCAATTTCATCAAACATACCCTGAAGGACCTAAAAACATATATAAACTCCAACACAGTGATAGTGGGAGACCTTAATACTCCCATATCACCGATAGGTCAACCAAACAAAAAAATCAATAAAGAAATTCTAGAACTAAACCACACCATAGATCAAGTGGACCTAGCTGATGTCTATAGAATATTTCATTCAGCTTCTGCACAATATACATTCTTTTCAGCAGCCCATGGAATCTTCTCAAAAATTGATCATATCTTAGGGCACAAAGTAAGCCTCAGCAAATATAAGAAAACAAAAATAATCCCATGCATTCTATCTGACCACAATGCATTAAAAGTAGAAATCAACAACAAAACAGCAGTAAAAAACATGTAAAGAATTGGAAGCTGAAAAACACATTGCTCAATGATGAGTGGGTCATCAATGAAATAAAAGAGGAAATTAAAAGGAAGTTAATGAAAAGGAAGTTAAAAGAGGAAATTACTGGAAGTTAATGAAAATGAAAACACAACCTACCAGAACCTATGGGACACAGCAAAGGCAGTCCTGAGAGGAAAGTTTATAGCCATGAATGCATATATTACAAGGACAGAAAGATCTCAAATGAATGACCTAATACTACAGCTCAAACTCCTAGAAAAACAAGAACAAGCAAATCCCAAAACAAACAGAAGGAAAGAAATAATTAAAATAAGGGGTTAATCAATGAAATAGAAACCAAAAAAACCATACAAAGAATCTATGAAACAAAAAGCTGGTTCTTTGAAAAAAGTAAGTAAGATTGATAGACCCCTGTCAAACCTGACTGAAATGAGGAGAGAAAAAACCCAAATCAGTAAAATCAGAAATACAAAAGGGGAGATAACAACAAACACCATGGAAATCCAGGAAACCATCAGAGACTACTTTGAGAACCTATATTCAAATAAATTTGAAAATCTTGAAAAAATGAACAGATTTCTAGAAACTTACAACTACCCAAAACTGAACCAAGAAGATGTTAATCACCGAATAGATCTATAACACAAAAAGAAACTGAAGTAGCAATCAAGAGTCTCCCAAAAAAGAAAAGTCCAGGACCCAATGGATTCACTGCTGAATTCTATCAGACATTTAAAGAAGAACTAATACCAACCCTCCTTAAACTGTTCCATGAAATAGAAAGGGAAGGAACACTGCCTAACTCATTCTATGAAGCCATTGGTACTCTCATCCCAAAACCAGACAAAGACACCTCCAAAAAGGAGAATTATAGGCCAATTTCCTTAATGAATATCGACGCAAAAATCCTTAATAAAATAATGGCAAACTGAATCCAACAACACATCAGAAAGATCACACACCATGACCAAGTCAGCATCCCAGGAATGCAGAGATGGTTCAATATACACAAATCTGTAAATGTAATACAGCACATTGATCAACCACTTGATCATCTCAATAGACACAGAAAAAGCATTCGACAAGATCCTACACCACTTCATGATAAAAGCTCTAAGAAAACTAGGAATAGAAGGAATGTACCTCAACATTGTAAAGGCTATTTATAACAAACCTACAGCCAACATCATACTTAATGGTGAAAAACTGAAACCATTCCCCCTAAAGTCAGGAATGAGACAAGGGTGCCCACTATCCCCACTCCTATTCAACATAGTACTGGAATTCCTAGCCAGAGCAATTAGGCAGGAAGAAGAAATAAAAGGAATACAAATAGGTAAAGAAACTGTCAAAATATCTTTATTTGCAGATGATATGATCCTATACCTTAAAGACCCAAAAAACTCCACCCAAAAACTCTTAGACACCATAAACAGCTACAGTAAGGTCTCAGGATACAAAATCAACCTACAAAAATCATTAGCTTTTCTATACACCAACAACGAACAAACTGAGAAGGAATATATGGAAACAATTCCATTCATAATAGCCCTCCCAAAAATCAAATACCTAGGAGTAAATTTAACAAGAGATGTGAATGAACTCTACAAGGAGAATTACAAACTTCTGAAGAAAGAGGTCAAGGAAGATTACAGAAGAAGGAAAGATCTCCCGTGCTCATGAATCGGTAGAATCAACATAGTAAAAAACGGCTGTACTACCGAAAGCAATCTACATGTTTAATGCAATTCCCATCAAAATCCCAATGACTTTCATCACAGAGATTGAAAAACCAACTCTGAAGTTCATTTGGAAACACAAGAGACATAAATGGCCAAGGCAAAACTCAGCAAAAAAAGCAATGCTGGAGGTATCACAATACCTGACTTCACACTATATTACAAAGCAATAACAATAAAAACAGCACGGTACTAGCATAAAAACAGACATGAAGACAAGTGAACAGAACAGAAGATCCAGATATGAATCCAACACAACTATACCCACCTCATTTTTGACAAAGGTGCCAAAAATATACAATGCAGAAAAGACAGCCTCTTCAACAAATGTTGCTGGGAAAAGTGGTTATCCATCTGCAAGAAACTGAAACTAGATCCATGTCTATCACCCTGTACTAGAGTCAACTCAAAATGGATTAAGGACCTAATCCTTAATCCTGAAACTCTGAAGTTACTAAAAGAAAGAGCAGGAAACACTCTGGAACTAATAGGTATAGGCAAGGACTTCCTCAATAGAACCCCAACAGCCCAGCAACTAAGAGAAAGAATGGACAAATGGGACTTCATAAAATTAAAAAGCTTCTGCACAACAAAAGAAATGGTCTCTAAACTGAAGAGACCACCCACAGAGTGGGAGAAAATATTTGCCAGCTATACATCAGACAAGGCACTGATAATAAGAACACACAGGGAACTTAAGAAACTAAACTCTCCTAAAATCAATGAACCAATTAAAAAATGGGCAACTGAACTTAATAGAACTTTCTCAAAAGAAGAAATTCAAATGGGCAAAAAACACATGAAAAAATGCTCACCATCTCTAGCCATAAAGGAAATGCAAATCCTTTGAGATTCCACCTCACCCCTGTTAGAATAGCCATCATCAAAAACACTACCAACAACATGTGCTGGCAAGGATGTGGGGAAAAAGAAACCCTAATCCACTGCTGGTGGAAATGCAAGCTGGTATAACCACTCTGAAAAAAAATTTGGAAACTCCTTAAAAATCTAAACATAGACCTACCATATGATCCAGCAACCCCACTCCTGGGGATACACCCAAAGAAATACAACACAGATTACTCCAGAGGCACCTGCACACCCATGTTTACTGTGGCACTATTCACAATAGCCAAGTTATGGAAACAACCAAGATGTCCCACTACTGATGAATGGATCAAGAAAATGTGGTTTTTGTACACAATGGAATTTTACTCAACCATGAAGAAGAATGAAATCTTATCATTTGCAGGCAAATGGATGGAACTAGAGAACATCATTCTGAGCGAGGTCAGCCAAGCTCAGAAGACCAAAAATCATATGTTCTCCCTCATATGTGGACATTAGATCTAGGGCAAATGCAGCAATGTGGTTGAAATTGGATCACATGATAAGGGGAGAGCACATTTGGGTGATATAGAAATAGGCAGAAAACCTAAAACATGAAAGCATTTGATGTCCCCCACTCCGAGGAGCTAATACAGAAACCTTAAAGCAACAGAGGTTATCATGACAAGGGGATCAGTAACCAGGGTAAAGATCAGTTAGAGATGAATCAACATGGATCATAACACGTTACACAAAAGCAATGGTAGGAATATTTCCGTATAGCTATCCTGAACTCAACTAGCAAAAACGCTTTTTCTTCCTTATTAGGCTTGTCTTTTTTCTTCAAAAAAACTAGTGATAAAGGCAGAACAGGACCTGCCTGGAACTGAGGGGAGAAGGAGGGAGAGGGTAGGGGAGGAGGGAAGGGGGGGAGAGGGTGGGGGAGGAGGGAAGGGGGGAGAAATGACCCAAACAATGTATGCACATTTGAATAAAAGAATAAAAAAAAGAAAAAAGAAAAAAAATGCATGTATGGAATTATAAGGAAGAGCAGAGACTGGAATTTAACATAAGTCTTAAGAAATTTAAATGTATTTAAATCATACAAAATTTATGATTTGACCACAATTGAATTTAACTGGAAATTAGCAGTATTAAGATATTTAGCAAATCCTCAATTATCTGGAAGTTAAACCACATTTCTAAAAAAATCACAAGGTAGGGCTGGGGATGTAGCTCAGAGGTAGAGAGCTAACCTAATATACACAAGGTCCTGGATCCTATTGCCACAGGTAAATGAAAACAACAAAATCATAAGGGAAATCATACAATAGCTTTAACTCAGTGACAATGAAACTACAATATATTAAAAATGGTAGAAGCAGCTAAAAATGGTGCCTAGGAAAACTTATATGCTTTTATTACATAAGAAGAATCTAAAAATCAATAACCTAAGGTTCTACCTCAAGAATGTGGAAACATAAAATTAAACTCCAAGTTAACAAAAGGGAGGAAATAACAAAAGAAGTACGAGAATAAAACAGAAAACAGGGGAACAATAGAGAACATCACAAGCCAAAAGCTGCTTCTTTGGAAAGATGAAAAAATACAAAAAAATCTCAAAGGCCAACTAACAGAAAACAGAATGAGGAAAGATTTACCAACACTGACCTTACAGACATCAACAGATAAAAAGAGACTATTAAGAACAATTATATGCCAACAAATTCTACAACTTACATGAAAGAAACAAATTTATTAAAAATAAAACTCAGCAAAATTGACACTAAAAGAAATAGAAATTGAAGAACCATATATTTATTAAAGCAACTAAATTTCCTATTTAAAAAAAAAACTGTCCTCAAATGATAACTGCAAACATAAGTGGTTTCAGCAGTAAATTCTAATAAATACTCAAGGATATAAACCATTCTTATACAAAATTTTTCAGCAGCACAGCAACTAAGAGATAGCATAGATAAATGGGACCTCATAAAGCTAAAAAGTTTCTGTTCATCAAAAGAAATGGTCTCTAAACTGAAGAGAAAACCCACAGAGTGAGAGAAAATATTTGCCAGCTACATATCAGACAAAGGACTGATAACCAGAATATATAAGGAACTTAAAAAACTAAATTCTCCCAAAACTAATGAACCAGTAAAGAAATGGGCAAGTGAACTAAACAGAACTTTCTCAAAAGAAGAAATTCAAATGGCCAAAAAACACATGAAAAAATGCTCACCATCTCTAGCAATAAAGGAAATGCAAATTAAAACCACACTAAGATTCGACCTCACCCGTTAGAACAGTCATCATTAGCAACACCACCAACAACAGGTGTTGGCGAGGATGGGGGGTGGGGAAGGAACCCTCTTACACTGTTGATGGGAATGTAAACTAGTACAACCACTCTGGAAAAAAATTTGGAGGCTACTTAAAAAGCTAGACATCGATCTACCATTTGATCCAGCAATACCACTCTTGGGGATATACCCAAAAGACTGTGACACAGGTTACTCCAGAGGCACCTGCACACCCATGTTTATTGTGGCACTATTCACAATAGTCAAGTTATGGAAACAGCCAAGATGCCCCACCACTGATGAATGGATCAAGAAAATGTGGTATTTATACACAATGGAATTTTATGCAACCATGAAGAAGAACAAAATGTTATCATTCGCTGGTAAATGGATGGAATTGGAAAACATCATTCTGAGTGAGGTTAACCTGGCCCAAAAGACCAAAAATCATATGTTCTCCCTCATATGTGGACATTAGATCAAGGACAAACACAACAATGGGATTGGCCTTTGAGCACATGATAAAAGCGAGAGCACACAAGGGAGGAGTGAGGATAGGTAAGACACCTAAAAAATTAGCTAGCATTTGTTGCCCTTAATGCAGAGAAACTAAAGCAGATACCGTAAAAGCAACTGAGGCCAATGGGAAAAGGGGACTAGGAACTAGAGAAAAGGTGAGATCAAAAAGAATTAACCTAGAAGGTAACACACACGCACAGGAAATTAATGTGAGTCAACTCCCTGTATAGCTGTCCTTATCTCAACCAGCAAAAACCCTTGTTCCTTCTTATTATGGCTTATACTCTCTCTTCAACAAAATTAGAGATAAGGGCAAAATAGTTTCTGCGGGGTATTGAGGGGGTGGGGAGGAGAGGGAGGGGGTGGAGTGGGTGGTAAGGGAGGGGGTGGGGGCAGGGGGTAGAAATGACCCAAGCCTTGTATGCACATATGAATAATAAAATAAAAAAAAAAGAAAACTGAAAAGAACCCAACTCTAACACCTGAGTAAAAACATTACAAATTATACCTTAATAAGTTGGAGAGAGAGAGAGAGAGAGAAAAAGGAAGGAAAAAAAGAAAACCTGTAGCTCCATTACTATGCATCCTGAAACAAAGTTTTGTTTTATTGTATACAATGATATTAGTACAGAAAGACCTCACAGTACTTGTTTGTAATTCACCCTCAAAGTATTTGGTTATAATTCAGCCTTGGGTGAAATATAATATGAACTCCAGGGATACTTTTGTAATGATTTTATTCTATAGCAGAAAAACTACAGCCCATTGGCTGAATCCAGTCCAGACCTGTTTTTTTGTCTGCAGGTTTAAAACCAGTTTTTCATTTTTAAAGTGCTTGGAAAGCAAACAAATGAACAAGAACTAATGTCTACATGTGTCCCACAAAACCTAAAATATTTACTGTTTGGTCCTTGCACAAAGCATTCACTATCCTTGACAGAGTAGCAAGTTTATGATATTAAGTCATTTTATTGTTCTGTAAAGAGGACTAGACCAGAAACTCAGGTACCTGCCAATCTCCTATCCTCTTCCTTCTACTTAGCTTTTTCCCCCTGTTAATAGATCCACTCATTCAATAAACATATGAGAAGGTGCAACTGTTTCATTATATCTGTAATACAATGAAGAACAACTTAGACTTAGGCAGTGTAGACTCCAAAGACCTACAGATTCACAAAAGAGATTTAAGTGTGTAATCAGTAGATATTTCAATCATTCCTACACAGTTTCACCAAAGCTGTGTAGATAAACATGTGTTCTCACTGCTGTAGCTGACTGTGCACTAGGCATGAGATGACATGATTCTCTGGATGGGAGTTTTTTCATTGTTTAATATAGAGGTAACAGTACACTTCAAGATAAAAGAAAAAAAAACCAATGAGAATAAAGGTAAGAAGTAAATATAAGATATTATTGTGACCTTGTAGCTTCTCCAGTTCACAATGTTTTAGAATTGAAGCTTTCCCTATAGTCTCATATTTAAAATAAAAACAAACACAGTTGAACATTAATGAAAGATAATGGCTAAGAGGTTTTATTAATGCATCTAAAAATAACTTCCTATTTTAAAGTTAATGTAAAAATCTCCAAATTCAAAGGATATGCATCTTAATGTGTTAAAAAGCATTAGCTAACATTTACTTAGCCACTGACAATTATTCTAAATCCAGAGGGTACAAGAAAGACTACATAAAGAAGTCAAGGACAGTATTCATGTTGGAAAAAAAAATTAAATGTCATTCAACAAGATGCAAATGAGGATTTTTTTCTGGATACAATGCTTGGAGTCAATTATTTCATGAAGTAGAAAAAAATCTAACAGCAGGAAGACTTGGCAGAGAAAATATCTATGTATGAATGCTCAATGAGATAATCATGCTTATAAGGCAATCAGGTGGCCAAAATAGTCAGATTGACTTGAATTTGCAGGAAAGATGTCACCAGAAGAAAAAGGGTATACAACTAATGGCACATCACCTGAAAGCCACTGTTCCCAAGAGAATGGACAGATTTGTGAAAGGTGAAAAAAAGACCAAGAGGAATAACTATATAACTCAAGAAATTAATAGGAGGAAAAAGATTTTAACCTACCTAAAATAAAGATCAAAGGAACCTAGGACAAGAAACTGAGTTGACTTCTACAGGTGTTTAATAAAACCTTAAGTGCCAATAGCTTTTCTATGTTATAGGCGAGAATAATGACAAATTTCAGACTAAGGCAAAGAAACAAACTGGATAATATCAAATATGTTAAAAAAAACCCTAACATTAATCTTCCTAACAATCATTACAGTTTTGCACCACCATGCCCAGCTCTAATTATGGTTTTTAAATATTTATGCTAAAATTTTAGCATATGTTCTCATTGTACACCCATCTGAACCAGCCTTAGATTCACAAGAAACAACTCTTTGTTCCACCAGAACTCCTGGCAGGTCCATGTAAATAGGTGGGAGACTAGAATCCCTATCTCTGTGCTTTGCTAACACTAATCATCTATAAATTAGCTAAGTTTATAGCAGACCTCATGCCTGAACTCAAAGGTAATATTTCACATAGAAAGAACTTACACTTTATGATATTTACATTTGCTTAAAAATTACTCCACAATATTCATCACATCACACTTAGTATGCAGGATAAATTTAACTGATTTAAGGGACACCTCTCTTCTGTTGCTGAAATGCCACCTCCAAGAAGACTTTCTATAGGTAAAAGAAGGAAGAATATGTGAGTAGGACTTGCTGCATAGCTCAGTTCCTAACTTTAGGGCTTAGTAATACACATTAGCATAGTAAATTGTGCCCAGTAATGAAAAGATAGATAATTTAAGCTATTTCAGTAAAGAAAATTTTAAATTTTGTTGCACTTTTAAAATAAACTATTTAATCTTGTAGCATTTACTAAAAGTTGTCAGAAAATACCAGACAGGAAACACTGATAAGAGACGGTGTCCCTATTTCCCCTCTCATGTTATTTGTCCTTCTTCACTGCTTGTCAAGGTCACCAATGACATTTCTTCTAGAGGAATACAGTTGTCTTTTCTGGATCCTTATACCACCGATCGTTACATCTAGAGGATCACAGGTCCTTCCCAAAACAACTTCATCTGTTTACACGCTCCCTGCTCTGCTTGCTGGTTCTATGAACAGCCTTACCCCACTTCCATCAGTTATTTGTTATCTGATCTTTATTTTAAAGTTTTAACTAGATGTATCTTCAAAAGATAAACATTTGTCTTTCTTTTCATTTTTCATTTTTCTGTCCTTGGAGATATTAATCATATATTTTTTACTTTCTTTTCTTTTTCTATTTTTTTTTTAAATTGAGACAGGATCTTACTATGTAACCCAGGCTGGCTTTGAACTCACTATCCCCCTGCCTCAGCCTCCTGAATGTTGGAATTACAGGCATGTGCCATCTATGTTTTCAACTTTCACTTCTATAATGATCCTTTCTTGACCATAAAATGGGAAGGTATATATTGCAAACCATGTCTCTAATAATGCATATGTATATTGAATACATGAAGAACTCTTACAATCCAATCAATAAGACATAAACGTTATCCAGGACTATATTTCCAAAGAGCAAGTTAGGATCAATTGCTAACTTTTGCGAAAGAATACTGTTTCCGCTGGCCATGGTGGCTCACCATTTTAACCCGTTACTTGGGGAACAGAGATAGGAGAATCATGATTCAAGACCAACCTGGGTAAAAATGTTACTGAGACCCTATGTCAAATAACAAGCCAGGTGTGCTGGTTCACTGCCTAGTCCGAGTTAGGCAGGAGGCATAGGTAGGAGGATCACATTCTGATGCTGGCCTGGGCAAAAAGTACAAGGTCCTATCTGAAAAACAACTAAAAGCAAGTTGTAGAGTTCTTGCCTAGCAAGCACAAGGCTTTGAGTTCAAAACCACCAGACTGCCAAAAAAACAAAACAAAACATTGTTTTAAAAACCACTGTCTTCATCATCTTCAACTGGATTTTCATCCCAAATTCTTCAAAGTCTGCCACGGGACATACCAGTTTCCCTGTTCACAGGACTTGAAATGTTGGAATTCTCTTTAATGTCTGCTTCTCTTTCTCTACCTTTAGTGTTACCCCATTGGTTGCCCATTCTCTCAGGTGGTTTCTTTGTTCTTTAGCCACCTTCCCCATCCCCATCCCTGAACCTTCTTTTCTTCCACCTGTGTACTATAACATTCACCACCTGTACCCCTGCCTCAGTGTGGAAGCTGCAAACCAGTCACACATCCTTCTTAATTTGTCTTGCATGTCCAAGCCAGACCTCCTGAAGGATAAGCTTTCTGCCCTCATTTACTTGCCTACTCCTTTCTGTAAATCACCTCTAGCTCCTTTAGCTTTCCAATTTCAGGCCACAGTCATTTTCACTGATCTCATGAGACCCCTCAAGAGGCTATAGTCTTTTGAAAAAGGTCAAGGATGAAAGTTGGTACAATTTTACAAAGAAAATCTCACTGATATTCATTACAGTGAGAAAAAAGAAAAAGAATACAGAGATAGGGCAAACAGTGAAACTCTTAAGGAGTTGGTCTCACAGTCAATAATAACACAATCAACTCTCTGTCACATGTGTTTACAGAATGGAGCAGGTCAATGTATAAGACAATAAAATATTCAGATATATTTTGGATTTTGGATTTGAATATGAAATCTTAGAATGCAAAAAAGAATTTTAAAATTATAATAACCTTGCTCTATACCAAACAAAGATAGTTCAAAATGAATCACAGGCCAAAAAATAACTCCTAAGTTCCAAAATATGTAACCTCTAGAGAAATGCAAGAGAAAAATCTTTGTGATCACTCTGGGTGGGGCAAAGAATTCTTAGATAGGACACAAAAACTTTATCAAATCAAAAATGTTTGTCCTTTGAAAGGCACTGTAAAGAACAAAAAAAGACAAACTACAGACTTGGAAGAAAAAAACTGAAAATCATGCGTTGATAATGTGTGTGTCTGGAATACATGAAGAACTCTTAAAATCCACAAAACATTTTTTTTAAGGTTGAGGGTATAAGAAATCTGACAGTTGCTGTGCTAAAGAGATGAGTTCCTCTTATCAAGACACATGGAAAGATTTTTACTATCATGAATTCTTTAGGGAAATATGGAGCAAAACTACAATGAAATGCCACTACTCATCTATGAAAAAGGCTGAAATCAAAAAGACTGAGCATATCAAGTATTGGTGACAATGTGGAGGAACTGAACTCTGACAATTTGCTGGTGAAAATACAAAAGGTACTGCCATTGTGAAAAAGAGACTAGCAATTTCTTAAAAAGTCAAAAAATGTTAACCAGAGGGAGGAAGAGAAGGAAGAAAGAGAGGGAAGGAGAGAAAGAAAGAGAGAGAGAGATAAAGAGAGAGATACCCATGAAAGGCTTGCACATTTATGTTTATAATACCTTCTACATAATTGCTAAAAGCTAGAAATAATCTGAATGTATATCTAATGACAAATGAATGAGCAAATAGGATAGAATATTTCAGTGACAAAAGGACTGAATTACTAATGCATGCCTCAGCATTAGGTTAAGCAAAAGAAGCCAAAAACAAAAGGCCACATATCATATGATTCTATTTATAAGGTACTCTGCAAAAGACAGATGGAAATCAGATCAGTGGCTTCCAAGGACTGGCAGTGGAAAAGGCATTAACTACAAAATAACCAGGTAACTTTCTGGGATGATAGAATTGTACCACTTATGCAACTGAGTGTATTTGATAAAACTCCTTGAACTTGACATCTTAAATTGGTGAATCTTACTGTATGTATATGCCAACAAACAGGACTTGAAACAAAATCAAGACTTTTTTTAGTATCCTCGAAATTTTATTTGGAAATGACTTTTAAACTGTCAATACGAGTGTCCAGGATGATCCAAAATGGCGACTGGGACACTGACACAGACTGCGTGAGCTCTGTGAATCAAGCACCTTGCTGAGACACTGGAGACACACATGGCTGAGGTACTGCATCGGGGGAGCTGAAACGTTGGCATCCTGAACCCCTAGCCCATGGAAGACATCTCCATGCCATAGTGCATTGAAAGTACAAGCGGGCCCCTACTCCATTGCTGTCTGCCAGGCCACTGCCCAGCAGACCTGCCAGGCCTGTGTCACTCGCTGGCTCATGAGGTTTCTGCTGCCTGTGAGCCCACCAGGCCTCCGCCCCACAGAAGAGCTAGGCCGCAGCAAATGGCCTGCCAGGCCTCTGCCCCACAAAACAACCGGACTGCAACCCCACCAGACTTCCACTCCACAGGCCCACCAGGCCATCGCCTTTTGGCCTACAGGCCACCGCCCCACCAGGCCACCACCTCACCAGGCTGCCACTGCACAGAGGGGATGCCCGCTGGCACACCAGCTGTCACCTGTCACAGGAGGGCTCCAACACCACCAGACACTGGCTCCAAACCTGCCTAGGAGATGCAGACAAACAGGACTGGATGCTGAAGGAGTAACAACAGAACTACTAAGATGGAATTCTACTGTCCCTGAATCAGGAATTTTTTTTTCTTTCTTGTTTCTCTTTTCTTTAAGTATATATCTGATGGTCCACCATATCTCCCTGTTGATTTCTATGGTTCTCCTTTTTTTTTCTTTTTCTTTTTTCACCTTCTTTCTTGGTTTTGTTAGTTCTACTATTGTAAGTTAGCTAATACTAAATTACACATAGACCAGGGACAGAAACAGTACCACATGGAATGATGGGAAGACAAAAAAAGGATAGAAAACCACTCTCCCCCCCCAAATAAATTAGTACAAGATTCAGAGGGAAATGAAGAAAAGGGATACCCAGATCCAGACTCCAACAAAATAAAGATAAACTATACCAAGGAACCCAATGAAGCCGACAGGAACATCCTGAAAGAAGAAATGCTGTAAGTAATCAATGAGAATTTCATGGAGATGATACTAGACATGGCCAACAAAAATGTACAGGAAGCACTCAAAGAATTCAAAGACAATAAAAATAAAGAATATGAGAAAACACAAAAACAAATAAATGAAATCACAGGAGCCCTAGTTAAACAAAATGAAACAGAGAACACCATAAGTACAGAGATAAGTGAATTAAGGCTGAAAACTGACAATATCAAAGAGGAAGAGGCCTATGACATGGAAAACCTCAGAAAAAAAGAACGAAACAGAAATACAAAACAAAATGGAAGGCCACTCCAGCAGACTAGAACAAGCAGAAGACAGAATCTCAGAACTTGAAGCTGAAATGGTAACTAAAGGAAAAACTGAAGAACTATTAGTCAGACAACTCAAGACCTGTGAAAGGAATATGCAAGAACTCACTGACTCCATCAAAAGACCAAACCTCAGAATCATGGGTATTGAAGAAGAAAAAGAGGTGCAAGCAAAAGGAATTTATAATATATTCAAGAAAATAAATGCAAAAAATTTCCCAAGTCTAGAGAACACTATGCTCATTCTGGTACAGGAAGCCTCCAGGACACCAAATAGACTTGACCAAAATAGAACTTCCGCATGACATATTATCATTAAAACAACAAGCACACAGAAAAGAGAAAGAATATTGTAGGCTATAAAGAAAGAAAAAACAAATAACATATAAAAGTAAACCTATCAAAATCACAGCAGTTTTCTCAACGGAAACCTTAAAAGCAAGAAGGGCATGGAGTGAGGTATTCCAGGCACTGAATGAAAATAACTTCAATCCTAGGATACTTTACCCAGCAAAACTATCATTCAAAATAGATGGAGCAATAAAAGTCTTCCACGATAAGCAGAAACTAAAACAATACATGACCACCAAGCCACCACTACAAAAGCTTCCCCAAGGAATTCTGCACACAGAAAATGAAAGCAAACAAAACCATGTGAGGACAGGCAGTACTAAACCACAGGAGAAGAAAATACAAGTAATCAGAGAGTAACATTGATTCAGCTTCACACAATCAAGCCCTTAAACAACAAAGACAACTAAATAACAGGAATCACTACATACCTATCAATGCTAACACTGAATGTTCACAGACTTAATTCCACTATCAAAAGACACCATTTGGCAAACTGTATTAAAAAGGAAGATCCAACAATCTGCTGCATACAGGAGACCCACCTCATTGACAGAAACAACCACTGGCTGAGGGTGAAAGGCTGGAAGAAGATCTACCAAGCCAATGATCCCTGAAAACAGGCAGGGGTAGTAACACTTATCTTGGACAAAGTAAACTAAAAACTTACATTGCTCAAACGAGATAAAGAAGAACAATCCATACTAATAAAAGGGGAAATACACCAAAAGGAAATAACTATTATCAACTTATATGCACCCAACATCAGTGCACCCAATTTCACCAAACATACTCTGAAGGACCTAAAAACATACATAGACTCCAACACAGTGGTAGTGGGAGACTTTAATAACCCCCTTATCACCAATCAATGGTCATCCAAACAAAAAATCAATAACAAAATTCTAGAACTAAACTACACCATAAATCAAATGGACCTAGCTGATATCTATAGAATATTTCATCCAACTTCTGCACAATATACATTCTTCTCAGCAGCAAATCAACATAGTAAAAATGGCTATACTACCAAAAGCAATCAACATGTTTAATGCAATTCCCATCAAAATCCCAATGACTTTCATCACAGAGATTGGAAAATCTACCTTAAAGTTCATTTGGAAACACAAGAGGCTGCAAACAGCCAAGGCAATACTCAGCAAAAAGAGCAATGCTGGAGGTATCACAATACCTGACTTCAAACTATATTACAAAGCAATAGCAATAAAAACACCATGGTACTGGCACAAAAACAGACATGAAGACAAGTGGAAGAGAATAGAGGATCCAGATATGAATCCATACAACTACACCCATCTTATTTTTGACAAAGGTGCCAAAAATATATGATGGAGAAAAGACAGCTGGGAAAAGTGGTTATCCATCTGCAAGAAACTGAAACTAGATCCAAGTTTATCACCCTGTACTAGTATCAACTTAAAATAGATCAAAGAGCTTAATATCTGACCCGAAACTCTGAAGTTAGTACAGGAAGGAGCAGGAAACACTCTGGAAGTAATAGGTGTAGGCAAGGACTTCCTCAATAAGACCCCAGCAGCCCAGCAACTAAGAGAAAGAATGGACAAATGGGACTTCATAAAATTAAAAAGCTTCTGTACAATAAAAGAAATGGTCTCTAAACTGAAGAGACCACCCACAGAGTGGGAGAAAATATTTGCCAGCTATACATCAGAGAAAGGACTGATAACTAGAATATACAGGGAACTTAAGAAACTAAACTCTCCCAAAATCTATGAACCAATACAGAAATTGGAACCTGAACTAAACAGATCTTTCTCAAAAGAAGAAAATCAAATGGCCAGAAAACACATGAAAAAATGCTCACCATCTCTAGCCATAAAGGAAATGCAAATCAAAACCACACTAAGATTCCACCTCACCCTGTTTTGATGATGGCCTGTTAGAATAGCCATCATCAAAAACACCACCACCAACAGGTGTTGGCGAGGATGTGGGGCAAAAGGAACCCCCGTACACTGCTGGTGGGAATGCAAGCTGGAAAAAAATTTGGAGGCTTCTTAAAAATCTAAACATAGATCTGCCGTATGTGGGATCCAGCAACCCCACTCCTGGGGATATACCTAAAGAATGCGACACAGGCTACTCCAAAGGCACCTGCACACCATATTTATTGCAGTGCTATTCACAATAGCCAAGTTATGGAAACAGCCAATATGCCCCACTACTGACAAATGGATCAAGAAAATGTGGTATTTATACACAATGGAATTTTACTCAGTCATGAAGAAGAATGAAATCCTATCATTCGCACGTAATGGATGGAACTAGAAAACATTATTCTGAGCGAGGTTAGCCAGACTCAGAAGACCAAACATCATATGTTGTCCCTCATATGAGGACTTTAGATCTAGGGCAAATGCAATGTTGTTGGACTTGGGTCACATGACAAGGGAGAGCACACACGGGAGGTATGGGAATAGGTAGAAAACCCAAAACATGAAAGCATTTGATATTCCCACTCCACAGGAATTAATACAGACACCTTAAAGTGACAGAGGTCAACACGAGAAGAGGATCAGGAATCTCTCTGTATAGCTATCCTTAACTCAAGTAGCAAAAACGCTTTGTCTTTCTTATTATGCTTATGTTGTCTCTTCAACAAAATTAGAGATAAGGGCAGAACAGTTTCTGCCTGGAAGTGTGGTGGGGTGTGGGGGGGAGACAGTGGGTCAGAGGCCAGGGGGGAGGAACTCAAACAGCATATGCACATGTGAATAAATGAATTAAATAAATAAATTTCAAAACTGAAAAAAAATGTCCAGACTCTACAGAAAACATCCTCAGGAATGTTTTTCATTTTTTAAAAACTGTTCACAAACATTTCTTACATAATTCAACATACAACAGAGAAATGGTGCGTCATTTTCTTTCAACTTGCATACAGTGTAAATGTAATACCATTACATAATCTTCCTTCAAAGAGTACCATATATAAATACTAGGGACTTATTTTGTGGTGAGAACGAGCCACACTCAAGAGGAGCCTGGGGAGAGACAACAATTGCACACAATGTGTTGTCTTAGATAGAACTCTGCTGTAGAAAAGGGCCATTAGGAAAAAGGAGGAAAATCAGAATAATGTATGCAGTTCAGTTAATAATGTCTTCTTGGTTCATTAATTATAATACAATCATGTAGGATGTCAACAGTAGGGAAGTCTCTAAGTTTCTGCAATTATTCTTTCTTCCTCCTTTCCTTCTCTTTTCCTTCTTTCTCTCTCTCTCTCTCTCTCTCTGTCAGAGATTATAGGCAAGTGCTGTGCCACCGAGCCACACCCCCAGTCCTATCTTTGCAACTTTTCTATAAAGCTAAAACTTCCTAAAATACAAAATTTAAGAATACGCAAACATTAAATGTTAAAATATCATAAAACACAAAACATTTCAGGTGATAAAGATTTGTCATATCATGTGAGATCCACCTATAGGGAAGCAAGTCACTGGATATATATTAATTTGGTGACAGGATAAAAATTGAGGATGAATTTTATGAGTACAAGTAAACTTAATATTCTCAACATTTATTCTAATATTGTTGGGTTAAAATGTATGAGTTTAAATAATTGCTTTACTAATGCATGTAATTTCTTTTACTGCAGGTTCACAAAGAAGTCATGCAATTTTATACTGAAAGTTATTAAAAAGCATATGACCTATTTATAGAAATTCACTCTGTAGCCAGGCATGGTGGCGTGCACCTGTAATCGCAACACTCAGAAGGCTGACAGAAGATCAACAGTTCAACACCAGCCTGGGCTACATAAGTAGATGCTGTCTCATAAAATCACAAGAGACATGAAAAGAAAAGGAAGAGAAGAGAAAAAGAATAGAGGAGAGGAGAAGATTAGGGAAGGAGAGGAAAGGAAAGGAGAGGAGAAGGGGAGAAGGAAAGATAAAGAAATTCACTCCATGATGAGTTTTATCTAAAATAAAGAAGACCTGAAGAAATGACTGACTCTTCCAAATACAGACACTATATCTTAATATTAGGGAAAATAGAGTTTTATGTTCTTAATTTGCACAACAAGCCTTCTAAAATAAATTAGGAAGAATTTGACACTCCAAGATATTAATCATTTTCCATTGCTAAAATTAGTTTTTCCTTTGACCTCCAGAAACTTTTATGTGTAAATTATAGTATGTTGGAGAACATATAGTAGAAGGAATTATAAAAGGATTATATTTTGTTTAATAAGCTAGTTTTTTTTTTTTTTTTTTTTAGGATGGGAGATAAGTGAGCATGTTGGAATGCTGTGAGAGTGGTCCCCTAAATCTCATAACTTGTTCCTATTGAACTAACTGCTTCAGAACAAATCACA